>NW_027464593.1:7085000-7685000 GCF_043290135.1 Rhipicephalus microplus
AGTCTCCATCAGGAACGAACAAAAAGGGCGACAGAAGAATGTACATAGCAGCCTGGGCTGGTAGCCGTAAAGACTCCACAGATCGTAGCCGGTTACGACTTCGAGGAGTGTAATCGGTGCACAAAGGCAATTCAACCAGTAAGGTATACCTGTCGAACAATATCGATGAGGGCGGAGTGGGTGGTTAAGAAATCAATTCCAAGGATGACGCCGTGTAGGCAAGCACCAAAAACTGCGAAGAGAATGGAAGTGGGGTGGCCGGAAACAGTAACGCGGGCAGTGCACATGCCAAGCCCCGATGTTCGACTTCTGTCGGCTGCTCGAACAGGAGAGAACACAGCAGGTGTGAGAAACTTTTTCAGGGGAGATCAAAGTGATGAACTCATAACATATACTTGGGCACCAGTGTCAATTTGAGCAGTAACGGCGTGGCCACAAACAAACACTCGAAGTAAATTGTGCCTTGAATTTGTAGCTGGTTGAGGATTTTCGTTTCGAGTCGTCAACGCAGCACCACCTCCAGGAGTTTCACTCGTCAGTTTGCCGGGAGATCACCAGAATAAACCGGTGACGGAGAGCGGCGGCGTTGAAGGGAGCGTGATGGCCAACCCTGAGGTGACGGTGAGTGGCTGGATCAGTTTCTTTGGGTGACGACGTCAGTGTAGGACGGTTTGGAGCGTGGAGATGACGGCAAGGTGAAGGGTTCAGAAGATGGTCATACGGAAAAGCGGGTTGCGAACAGTGTCCACGGTTCTGACGGCGGTCAACATTAGGAAAGCTTGGCCGGAAATACCACCTGTTGCGGCAACGGCGGCAGATGTGCCCTACTTGAGAGCAAGAAAAGCAGACGGGTTGATCATCGTGCGTGTGCCACTCAGATGGATTTCGGTAGCATGGTGGAAACCGAGGAGTCGAAGCTGCCGCAGCAACAAGTGGAGCAGAGTGGTGGTCAGCGTTGAGGACGGGAGTGCTCATGAGCTGTGGCATGATCCTGGCGGGCTGGGGAACCTGGACGTCCAGGTTAGTAAACTCCTGTAGTAGGATTGCTTGAATAGGCGAGACTGTTGCGCAGTTGTCTTGCACAGGGGGCTTAGAGCAAGCAGGTGCCATGGCCTTCAGCTCCTGGCGAATAATTCTTGTGATATTGGCAGGAGGCGCAAGTGAACGGGGCACTGCAGAATCCAGGCAAGACGAAGTCGCAGCTGTGTGTGGTAGTCTCGTGAAGTGGTGGATTATTCGCCTGCTTTTAGCTGGTTCAAATCGTCGGCATTCAGATATGATGGAGTCGACAGTGGTACAGTTCTTACACATTAGTATGTTGAACGCGTTATCAGCAATGCCCTTCAACATGTTGCTGATCTTTGCCGCCTCGGACATGTTTTTGTCAGTCTTCCGGCACAGTGCCAGTACGTCTTGGATGTACGTGACGTACGACTACGTCGATGATTGAACACGCGCCGCGAGTTTCTGCCTGGCTGCCTTCTGACGAGCAACTGACTGACCAAACAAGTCGCGAAGCTTTTGCTTGCATGTGTACCAGCTGGTTAATTCTTCGTCATGAGTCTCATACCAGGCGCGTGCCGTACTCCGTAAGCAGAATAGAATATTTGCCAGCATAAGCGTCCAGTCCCACCTGTAATGCTTGTTGACGCGCTCGAATATTGCGAATCATTCTTCGACTTCCGTGCTGTCCATCCCGGAAAACGTGCATGGTCAAGAAGATAGGGGGGAATTAGTGGTGATGCAGCTGGCACGGATGGTGAGGCCTGAGTGCCGGTTTCAGGCCCCGCGGCTGCTGGCGTCCACTGCGGAGTTCCAGAGCCGGGTTGTGTTAAGACCCCGCACCTTCCACCAAAACATGTTACGGGGATGATTTATTCATCAAAAGCAGGTCTTGCTAACAGCTCTAAGGGCACACAGTCATGCAGGCCAACAGCGGAAGCTTGAGAGACCGACCCACAACGTTGTCGTCTTCCTCCTTTCAAGTGCCATTTCAGCTTTGCCAAAGTGACAATTTCATACACGTATCAATATATATATATATATATATATATATATATATATATATATATATATATATATATATATATTGTCACGGGGTCAAGACGTGGCCGAAGACAGGAAACTTTGTGTTGGGATTTAACAGTTCATTTGGGCGAACCTGTGCCCGGTAAACGTAAAGTACAATTACAGCAGCAGTCTTGCACAGATAGCAGTCTCGGACGGATAGCGGCAAACGGAGCGTCGGCCTTCGATCAACAACTTACAAGCGGCAAAGCGCGTCGGCATTTATACTTTTGCCGTCGAATGTTCTAGAGTTATCGCTGGCGGTGGCGTAGGTTCCAGAATAATCTGTACCGTTCGCACAGTGGGCGTGATCTTATCGAATTGATCTACTACAGTCCGGAACCTTCTCGAAAAATGCAGGTGCGGTTTGTGCTGAGAATCGTGTGGTGTTTTGGGACAATAACAAAAACTTGGGAAATGGAACGTGGCATTGCCCTTCTCTGAAAAATGCATCGTCCCGATGCTTTAACTAAAGATGAAGGTACAACAATAAGGCAAGAGAGTACAATGAATAAATTACGACACAACAACAATACAAAAACCACTGTTTCAGTTTGTTAACGTGCATGAAACGGCTTGAGGCGCGCGACATGGACGACTTCAGGTCGCGATCGGCGTCATTGAGAGTTCGTGATGCCGTCGGGGACAACCTCGGAATCAAGTGGGCCGAGACGTTGAACCACCCTGTACGGTCCAAAGTACCGTCGCAGAAGCTTTTCACTTAGTCCACGCCGGCGTATCGACGTCCACAACCAAACACGTTCACCGGGCTGGTATTCCACGCAGCGTCGTCGAAGATTGTAACGGTGGCTGTCGGTCGTCTGTTGATTCTTGATACGGAGACGCGCAAGTTGTCGGGCTTCTTCGGCGCGTTGAAGGTACTCGCTCGCATCGAGGTTTTCTTCGTCGGTGACGTTGGTTAACATGGCATCGAGCGTCGTTGCTGGGCTCCTTCCGTAGACCAATTTGTATGGAGATATCTGCGTCGTCTCCTGCACCGCCGTGTTGTATGCGAAGGTCAAATACGGAAGATTGGCGTCCCATGTCTTGTGTTCGACACCGACGTACATTGACAGTAGCGCGGCGATCGTTTTGTTAAGCCGCTCGGTGAGGCCGTTGGTCTGTGGGTGGTACGCTTTCGTTCGGCGGTGGTTTGTTTGGCTGTATGCCAAGATCGCTTGAGTTAAGTTAGCAGTGAATGCCGTTCCTCTGTCGGTGATAAGGACCTCCGGGGCGCCGTGACGTTGGACGATATTTTCGACGAAGAACTTAGCTACCTCGGATGCACTGCCTTTTAACAGGGCTTTGTCTCGACGTAGCGGGTGAGGTAGTCAGTAGCTACCACGATCCACTTGTTTCCGAAAGCCGACGCTGGGAACGGCCCCAGTAGGTCGATACCAATCTGCTGGAAAGGTCGGCAAGGTGGATCAATTGGCTGAAGAAGTTCCGCTAGCCTTGTCGGAGGTGTCTTGCGTCGCTGACAGTCCCGGCATGTCCTCACTTAACGAGTGACGTAGGTGGTGAGACGTGGCCAATAATACCTTTCTTGTATCCTCGCGAGCGTGCAAGAAGCACCGAGAAGCCCTGCCGTCGGATTGTCGTGCAGGGCCTGCAAAAGTTCTGGTCGCAGAGCTGAAGGCACCACAAGGAAGTACTTAGCTCGAAGCGGTGAAAAGTTTTTCTTTTGTAGAAGACCGTTTCGTAGAAAGAACGACGCAAGTGCGCGCTTGAATACCTTCGGGACTTCGGCGGTCCTGCTTTCGAGGTATACTATTAGGGCCTCAAGATCCGGGTCTGCCCGCGGTCGTTCAGCGAAGTCGTCGGTAGTTATCTTTCCCAAGAAGTAGTCGTCATCCGGGTCGTCGGGTAGCGGTTGGTCGACAGGCACACGAGAGAGACAGTCGGCGTCGGAGTGTTTTGGCCGGACTTGTAAATGACAGTAATGTCATATTCTTGAAGTCTCAGGCTCCATCGTGCGAGGCGATCTGAAGGGTCCTTCAAAGTGGCTAGCCAAAACAAGGCGTGTTGGTCGCTCACAACTTTGAAGGACCTGCCGTAGAGGTAAGGGCGAAATTTCGACGTAGTCCAGATGTTGGCGAGGCACTCCTTTTCTGTTGTGGAATAATTTGCTTCTGCTTTAAATAGCGATTGGCTGGCGTAACTGATAACCATTTCAAGTCCGTCAGCCCTCTGCACAAGAACGGCGCCAAGACCTACGCTGCTTGCGTCAGTATGTATTTCTGTCTCGGCAAATTCGTCAAATTGGGCAAGTAACGGAGGCGTCTGGAGGCGATGTTTAAGCTCCTTGAAAGCGTGTTCCTGTGGTGTTTCCCACTTGAACTCCACGTCGGCCTTAGTAAGGTTAGTGAGAGGATAGGCGATGCTGGCGAAGTTTTTCACGAACCGCCTTTAATAGGCGCACAGGCCCAGAAATCGGCGCACCGCCTTCTTGTCAGTGGGCGGCGGGAAGTCGGCGATGGCGGCTGTTTTCCTTAGATCGGGACGAACTCCAGACTTGCTGATAACGTGCCCCAGAAACAAGAGCTCCTTGTACGCAAATCTGCACTTTTCTGGCTTCAGTGTGAGCCCGGACGTATTGATGGCTTGAAGTACAGTTTCAAGGCGCCAAAGATGCTCGTCGAAACTAGAAAAAAATACGACGACGCCGTCCAAGTACACAAGCGAGTCCGCCACTTCAATCCTGCCAGTACTGTATCCATAACGCGTTGAAAAGTTGCAGGCGCTGAGCAAAGGCCGAAGGGCATCACCTTAAACTCGAAGAGGCCGTCCGGTGTTATAAACGCCGTCTTCTCTCGGTCTCTTTCGTGGACTTCGATTTGCCAATAGCCAGTCTTGAGGTCCATTGACGAAAAGTATTTGGCGTTATGGAGCCGATCAAGTGCGTCGTCTATTCGTGGGAGAGGATACACGTCCTTTCTTGTGATTTTGTTCAGGCGGCGATAATCGACGCAGAAACGTAGGGTCCCATCCTTTTTCTTCACTTACACCACGGGGGATGCCCATGGGCTCTTGGACGGCTGGATAATGTCATCCCGCAGCATTTCATCAACTTGTCTCTTCATGGCCTTACGTTCTCGCGTCGAAACCGTGTACGGACTCTGGCGGAGTGGTCTGGCATTTTCTTCGGTTATAATGCGATGTTTCGTGGTTGGGTCTGCCGAATTTTTGATGACGACGAAAAGCAATCTTCGTATTGCAGGAGCAGGGTCTTGAGCTGTTCTTGCTTATCGTTCGGAAGTCTGGGATTGACGTCGAAAGCTATGGTAGAGGCTTGGTTCCTCTGAGCAGGTTCCGCAGAAGCGGCGAGGGCGAAAGCACTGGTGGCTTCGACAATTTCTTCGATGTATGCGACCGTTGTTCCTTTGTTCACGTGTTTGTACTCATTGCTGAAATTCGTGAGCATAACCGTTGCTTTGCCTCCCCGCGGCTTTGCGATTCCTCTTGCGATGCAAATATTTCGTGTGACCAACAGATGCTGACTGCCTTCAACGACGCCTTCCAAGTCAGGTGATTTAGGAGCGCCGACTGAAATAATGACGCTTGAGCGAGGCGGAATGGTGACTTGTTCTTCCAGCACATTCAAGGCACGGTGTCCTGCGTGCGCGGCGGTAGTGCTTCTTCTGTGGATAACGTTATCAACTTTGTTTTTAGGTTGATGACAGCACCATGGAGGCATAAGAAGTCCATGCCAAGGATGACATCTCTCGAGCAACGCTGTAGGACTACGAAGTCTGTAGGATAAATACGGCCGTTAATGGTTACTCTCGCTGTGCAGATTCCTGCAGGCGTTACGAGATGACCTCCGGCTGTGCGGATTTCAGGGCCTTTCCAAGCTGTCCTAACTTTCTTTAACTTCGCGGCGAAAAACCCACTGATGACCGAATAGTCGGCTCCAGTATCGACGAGAGCGGTCACACTGTGGCCGTCGATAAGAACGTCGAGGTCGCTAGTTCACCGTCTCGCATTACAGCTAAGGCGTGGCGTCGGGTCATGGCTGCGTCGGCTTGTTCCGCTGCTTTCATGTTGCGTCGTCAGGCCACTTTCGGTAAGTGAGCTTTCGCCGTCAGGGCTTTGCCTGGTTGGCGTTATGTTCTGAAAGCTCCGTCGCGGCGTCGTCGTCGGAGGAGGATCTTCGGTAGTTCGTCGCACAGCAACCGCACCTCCACCGGTTGCTGCCCTTAGTTTCGCGGATACGGGCTAGGAGACCGGCCCCGCGTTGGGCCGGAGTACTGCCGGGGATGCGGTGACATGCGGCGGCTGGGTGACGGCGAACGGGAAAGACTTCGTGGTGTCCATTGAGTTCCTGTCAGGTAGTCGGCGATGTCACGTGGCCGTTCCCCTGGCGGCGGACGTGGTGCATCGAAGGCGAAGCCACGCAGTCTCATCTCTCGGTACTGGCAACGGCGGTAAGTGTGCCCGGCCTCGCCGCAGTCGTAGCACAGTGGGCGGTGGTCAGGAGTGAGCCAAACGTCGGTTTTCCTTGGCGCATTGCGCTGGCCCGCTAGTGAACGGTAGGTCGTCGGCGGGGGTGGTGGCGGCGGTGGTGTCTGGCGACGGAAGTGCGATGGGGCGGCGTTTTAGCGTGCACGTGGAAGAGGGGCGTGGCGGCGTGCTGTAGCAGCATAGCTCATGACTTGCAGCTGCGGCTCTTGAGGCTGAGGAACGCCCAGCGACTGCTGGATCCCCTGGCGTACGACGTCCGCGATGGATTCCACGTGAGGCTGCGCTGAAGGAAGTAATTTTCGCAGCTCCTCTTGCACGATCGCTCGGATCGTCTCACGCAAGTCAGTGGTTCCGAGCGCTTGAATGCCGGCGTAGCTTGTAGACGAGAAGCTACGGTTATATTGCCGCGTGCGCATATCGAGCGTCTTCTCTATCGTAGATGCTTCTGAAATGAATTCGGCGACCATCTTAGGCGAGTTTCTGATCAGCCCGGCGAAGAGTTCCTGCTTTACTCCTCGCATAGGTAGACGCACCTTCCTCTCCTCGGACATGTCGGAGTCAGCGTGGCGGAAGAGTTTAATCATATCTTCCGTGAATTTCGCCATGTTTTCATTTGGCATCTGCATGCGGGTTTTGAGGAGATCTGCGGCCTTCTCCTTGCGCACCAGACTTGCGAAAGTGGTGAGGAACCTGGCGCGAAAGGCGTCCCACGTTGAGAGGCTTCGCTCTTGATTCTCGAACCAGGTCTGAGCAGCATCTTCCAAGGCGAAATACACATGCCGTAGCTTGTCTTCGTCTGTCCAGTCATTGAAAAGTGCGACGCGGTCGTACCTTTCGATGCAGATTTCCGCGTCTTCCAGTGGCGAACCGCGGAATGTTGGCGGCTATTTGGGGTGCTGGAGCAGGAGTGGTGCAGGTAGAACCGGCGTTGACATGGTTGCCGTGGTCGACGTCAACGTCTTGGTTTTCTGAGCCTTGTCCATTAAAAGCCCGTACTCCGGTGGCAGACCTTGTTGCCTGCGGCTAACTCGCGGCTCGTAGCTGGCGTCGGTGTCTTCACGGCGTGGGCTTGGTTCATGGCTTGACGGAGGCGTCCGGTACATGGAAGAAACAGCACCTCCACGAGATGTCACGGGGTCGTGACGTGGCCGAAGACAGGAGACTTCGTGTTGGGATTTAACTGTTCATTTTGGCGAACTTGTGCCCGGTAAACGGAAAGTCCTATTACAGCAGCAGTCTTGCACAGATAGCAGTCTCGGACTGATAGCGGCGAACGGAGCGTCGGCCTTCGATCAACAACTCACAAGCGGCGAAGCGCGTCGGCATTTATACTCTTGCCGTCGAATGTCCTAGAGTAATCGCTGGCGGTGGCGTAGGTTCCAGAATAATCTGCACCGTTCACACAGTGGGCGTGATGTTATCGAAATGATCTACTACAGTCCGGAACCTTCTCGAAAAATGCAGGCGTGGTTTGCGCTGACAATCGTGTGGTGTTTTGGGACGATAACAAAAACTTGGGAAATCGAACGTGCCAATATATATATATATATATATATATATATATATATATATATATATATATATACATATATATATATATTTATTTATTTATTTATTTAAGGGAAACAGGTGTATACTTAAGGGCTCGTTTTTTGTGTTTACACAATAATAATGAGTTCTAACAGACAATAATGTCAAGGAAGGTATAGGGGAAGTTATTAGGCCAATCCTAATGCAAAATGAGACGACAGAATATTGGGTGAAAGGATAAGTTGCCGTGCGCATCATTTATTATATATATATATATATATATATATATATATATATATATATATATATATATCAAATTGTTACTAGTCCAGCCGCTTTCCTATCTTTCCCGCTTCCTGGGGACGTTAATTTTTTGGCTAGACTTATTTTCCTAATGCAACACATGAACTAGATCCACTTTTATTGTTTATCAGAAGAGAAGCTCTGACGATCTCATGCCAAGGCAGTGCATACTAATTTGGCGCATGCCTGTGATATTGCTCAAACTTTATTCATTAGTTCGGCTTAATCAAAGCACAATAACAAGCCCTGTTATATGACGTGGGCCTAAAAATTCGCATATTGCCGAGAAATTCTGGGCAGTGCATACGTAGGACATTTCCAAGCTACTTAGAATGCTGCTACAAACATTTCAAGGCCTGATGGCCTTTCCCGAAAGCACCCCACAAAAAGCTTTCAAAGTTTACACGTCAGCACACTTACCAAAAACAGCCTTTCCGTCCACTTGAAAAATCTTTAAGTGCACTGCTGCGCAATGGAAACATCTCCTGTATTTGCGGTGATGCTCCAGTGCCCTGCATATACATGTTGCTTCTAACATCAACTGCAATGTCGCTCAGCAGAAATGTATAGAATCACAGCTCGTATGTGCCACTACGAAGTAATTGTTACGAAAAAATGTACCAGTATAAAAAAACATTAGAACATATATCTTGCACAGATTACAGGATGTTAAATGAATTTTCATAAAGTTTTCACAGCTTATCTGTAATCAATAGTTATGGTAATAAGCACGTCATCACTTGCACGTTCAAATTTGTCGTAAGTCACGAGCTACAATGTAATTGCACACCAGTAGCCCTTTTATGGCTAAACGATAGTGAAGACGCATAAAAAAATAAGTGAATGCATAATATACATACACAAAAATACAATAAAATCTTTCAGTAGTAACATAAGCAAACCTGCATAGTTATTAAGCTATTTGTAGAGTATACAATTTCATTTTTATGAAGCCTATGCCAGCAAACACTACAATAAAAAGTTAGGCTTACGCAACAAACAGAGAAAAGTTGACTGTTCAAGAGAACAGACAAAGAATAAAGAAACATTACACATGTTGTAAGGCGTATTCTTGGTTATACTGCCGCGTCCGCAGCAAAATTTGGTACGGTGAGCAAGAGACATGGCTGCCCGCTAGAATAGAGATATTCTGGGCGCGCGTGCTCTTGCTAGTTGTTTTGGTTTCAGACAGCCATCTTACGAGTTTTCCGTGCACCTCTACACTGGCTACGTTGTTCCTAGTTGAAGACTTTTTGTAGCACGTGACAACTTAAGGAATTGCTGGGTGACCCCCAGCCCATCTCCTACACGTCTCGTGGTAGACCTGTGCGTGATATGACTACGCCGGTTCACTGTGAAAGCCGAAAAGTCCGCGGACTACCTCCCGAAATTTGAGCACTCCCCGAGATGACATCAGTGACACCACTGAACGCTCTCGAAATTGCTGCTGCCGTGTCTCATACGCTGCGGAAGCTACGAGTGCCGAAGGCGTTCCACGGCTTTGCCTTAGAGGATGTCGAGGACTGACTGGCTCAATTCGAACGGGTCTCTGATTAAAATGGTTGGACCGACGTCGAACAAATTAGGAACGTGTATTTCAGCCAGAAGGACGGCTCTCATACATAGTACGAAAACTGGGAGCCGTTTTTCTCATTGACCATTTTTCGCCATCAGTTGCTGGTAAGCTGGCTCAATCCCGATCGCCATGACCGAGCCGAGTGAGCGATTAGTCGCACATCCAAACGCCAAATGAAACCGACATAATTTACGTTAAGAAGATGACAAGCCTTTGTCGTCGAAGGGTGGCAGTTTAGGCTAGTTGGTATGACATGACAATAGTTATAGTGCGAGCACCAGACAATGACAAGCAACGTCTCCTCCGTGTCGCTTTGTCATCGTTCTGTTCTCGTGCTATAACTGTCGTCTGTCGTCAAGCCGATGACGCCACTGTAGCAGAAAAGAAGCTCCGCCATTTAAGGTGAGGAGTGAAGGAGCAGCTTTTTGCTAGCCTCGTTCGATGTCCCCCCAAGACGGTGGCAGAGTTTTTGACCGAAGCCACAAGTATGGAACAAATGTGCAGCTGCGCTTTACTGTGTACGACCAGGGAGTGAGCATCGCTTCGTCCGTAGGCCAGATTTGATGTGTCGAAAGCGGCATAAACATTGAATATCTTGCGAATTCATTTGATCGGTGGTCCGTGACGTGCTCCTAAAATGTCAGTGCCAGCCCCAACGTAGTGTGGGGTTCACCTGCAGCCTCGTCAGAAACGAAGAATGAGAAGCCCTGTAAGTGCCACCTTTTCGTTATGCCCCTGCTGTTCTGACAGAGGCACATCATGCATCATACGCGGAAGCTGACAGTCGTTACATTTCTTCTTCACCATTCTTCTTTGATTCTATGCCTCAGGGTGCACTTCCTTCGCTGTAGGCAATTCAGTACTTGGTAAATCGACAGCCGCTTGCGTGAAAATTCGAAGTATGCCACGCACTCGACAGGCGACCACTGTGCTATCACTGTGGTGAAGCTGGACACATATACCGGGAGAGTACATATTGCCACCTTGGCCTCCAATGTTTCGCTGTCGACTCGCCACGGCCACGATTTGGTGAATGATCGAGAGATATCGAAGAGTACCTCTCACAGCAGCGTATGCCACTGCAGCGGCAGTCGCAGGCACCGTCTCCAAAAAGGCATTTTCTAAACTTTGGGAGCCTCCTAGGGGCAGTGCAGATGCATTCACCAAGCCCTAGGTGGGAGCACTATATACCAACAGCGACCTTCGGGAGTGAGGCCGCGACTACTAGACGCAAGCAAGGCCTCCCATCGACGCAAGCACGGACCCGCAGCGATTCAACCACGATAGCGACGAAAGCCGGAAGCTAATTTTCTTTGGACAAACCAAGTGGTAGTCGATGGCCACCACGAAGTTAGAGCATCATTGCACATAAGTTCAGACTATTCAACCATGAGCGGAAAATTAGCAGTGCTTATGAAGAAACTTGTTATTCCTTGGTACTAAATACAAATTCGTACTGCTGGCGGGCATGTAGTCACCCCAATAGGCATATGCACTATCAGGGCAAGCATTTGGGGACGTACATACGTGTCTCACTAGCTGCCTCGTACTTCATGACTGCTTTCGAGACCTAATATTGGTAGTTGACTTTTTGCGGGAGCAGGGCGCTGTTATCGATCTTCGCGAGCGCACCGTGACATTTTTATTAGGTGGATCCACCAACAAATCTGACATCTGTGACATTACGTTTCGCGTTTCTGCCGACAGGATCCCGTTGCCTCCACGTTCCAGCGTTCTAGTGACTGTGGTGTCTGAGAAGATACGGCATGGTGAGGTGGTCGCCGAAGGCAACTTGGCGCTTTTGTTTGCGCTTGGTGTTGGCGCAGTTCACAGCCTCATCACGCTTCAAGACGGACAGTATGCGCTATTTGTGATAAATTTACGACAAATTTACAGTACCACCACCTGTTGCGTGACACCGCCATCACTTTCGCCTACTCAGTCGTAGATTTTGGTGAATGTTTCGCATCTACATCAGTCGATGATTCTCTTCCACTGACACCAAGAGACGTAGCTTCGTTACTAGCCGATGTTGATGTCAAGCCAGCCCTCTCGGAACAACAACAGACCGAACTACGTGATCTGCTACATCAATTTCAAGAGTGCTTCGCGTCTACCTCAAAGGTTCGTGAGACACCGATCACCAAATACCGAATAATTCCGTACACCGGTGCTTCACCTATAAAACAACACCCTTACCACATTTAGGCATAGGAGCGTGATGTGATAAAGGTTCAAGTCAAAGAGACGCTGCAAGATGACGTTATACAACCTTCCAAGAGTCCCTGGTGACCTTCGGCGGGTCTTGTAAAAAAGTTTGCAGCATATCCACGGAGTGCATGATGGAGAGTACGGCGAAGCATTCGTCCGTCCATGCGTCCGTCTGTGTGACTGTCCATGTGTCTGTTCATGCGCCCGTCCCTGCGTTCGTTCATGCATCCACCCGTGCGTCCGTTCATGCGTCCATCCATGCATCTGTCTGTGTGCCCGTTCGTCCATCTATTCAACACTCCAAGTCCCGTTATCTCGCATCTTTTTATCATATATTCCCCATATAGAAGCACCGCCATTCAGTAGGCATTCCAAGGACTAAACGAGAGGTGGCACACGCACACTTTCTTACGGCTTGCGCTTCGGGTCTACTTCCCACCTTCAACCACCTTGAGTTCATGGTATATACTAGTTCACTGTATTCATGGCACTGCGGCCCAATGCTCGCTAAACCTTTTTAAAACCAAGGAGGTTATGCCCAGCGAGTATAATGTAGCAACCTTTTCCTGTCAGATAGTGCTCAATGTACATGCCGGTGGCTGCTCATGTGAAATAAGAGACAGGAGGATTCAGCTTTTAATTTCTTACGGCTTGCGCTTCGTATCTGCTTCCCCCCTTTAACTACCTAGAATTCATTCATGGTATATACTAGTTCATTGTATTCATGGCCCTCCGGCTCAACGCTCGCTAAACCTTTTTAAAACTAAGGAGGTTACACCGAGCGAGTATAATGTAGCAACCGTTTCTTGTCCGATAGTGCTCAATGTACGGCTGCTAATGGGGATCGCAGCGTGCGCGTTGACTAAAAGCCGAATGCTCCTGTCTCTCATTCCCCATTAGCAGCCATTGACATGTACATTGAGCACTATTTTTTATTGTTAAACAACGCACAGGAGAAATCTCTCACCGGCACCACCTTGGAGGTCAAATGTTATACCTTGCAGGTCAAAGCGTAAGACTGGTTACATCTTACGACGGGACGCGGGGCGAACGGGTGCTGCTCCTGGTGCGGACGGCCTCACAGCGGGCTTCTACGCCACCTTTTTCGAGAGCCTATGTGAACCGCTCCTAGCCATAGTCAACACGGTCCTCGAGGGACACGCGAAACCTGCCGCCTTCGGCATGGGGCGTGTAGTCCTCATTCCTAAAGAAGGTGCACCGCCAAACGACCCTGCTTCTTGGCAGGGTCGTTTGGCGACCCTCTTTGTACTCGCGATAGAGCCGCTACTTACATCCCTGGCAAGCGATGCGCGCATCCGGGGCCTTCCCCTCACAGGAACGGCGGACCTAAAAGTCCTCGCATACGCTGACGATATCTCCCTTTTTGTGCGAGGTCCAAGCAGTCTCGAGCGCTTTCACCAGGTATTCGCGTCATACGCCCTAGCATCAGGTGCACAGCTAAATGAGAGGAAGTGTAAAGCCCTCCTATTCGGCCATTTCCCGGCGCACGTGATCGGCAACTTTGAGGTAGTCACCGCTGTAAGGTCCTCGGTATATACTTTTCCAGCGAGGGAGTTACGTCCTCAACATGGTCCCGAGTCGTGAACAGGGCTGCACAAGTGTCAGAGAGCGCCAGCCTACAAGGCCTGACGCTATACGAGAAAGCCGTAGCCGTCAAAACAAGCATTTGTGCCTTAGCCTCGCATGCGAGCCGAGTAGCGGCGATGCCCACAAGAACAGCAAGCCAGTTGACCAAACTCATTAACGCATACCTCTGGGATGGGAATCCGCCACCATTGAAGCAAAACTTGCTACAACTGGCAGTGTCAGAAGGGGGTCTCGGCCTACCACATGTGTTGACCACGAGCAGAGTCCTGGCCCTGAAAACCACCCGCATGCTCGCGCGCGCGAGCGATTACCTAGGGCGCAACCTACTTCTCTACTGGAGTGGAGTGAAGCACGACTGGCTGGATGCAGGCCGCCACACCGGCCCCTTTGCTGAGGCACCCACGCCCTTCTATAAAACGGCGTCGGCTACCTGGCGCATGTTGAGGCAAGAAATGCCCGAAGGCGATGTAGATGAGGACCAGCCAGCGCGCATCGTTGAAGCCATCACGCGGAAGCAGCTGAGCGACCCTGAACAAAAACGAGCCGAGCGCGCAAAGAGCGAATTACTCTCGCTCCGTTGCGCCACCCCCCGTGATGCACAGAATTTCCTCCTGAAAAAGGCCTGGGCCGTCCTCCCCACCAGACAACGCCTGCATAAATTTGGAATAGTCCCGGATGCACGTTGTCTGAACTGTCACGCAGTTGAATCGCAGGATCACGCGTTGTTCCAATGCGTGGCGGTGAAACCCGTGTGGCGGATGGTAGCCCACTCCTTTGGTATCCACCCACCTCCTTACTACAAGCGCAACAAAGGTGCCTTCGGCCAACTTGTGCTGGTCTTCACGATGCTAGCTATTTGGCAGAGGAGATCGCTAGCGGAGGCGCGTAGAAAGCCTGTTCGGAGCGCGTTTCCGGTAGTCTCGCGTATCCGGCGGTTGCTATGGGCCCACCTATCCGGCGAACTAGAGGCCAGCGGCGAGGAAAACTTCCTTCGTCCCTGGCATACCAAATTCTTTTTTCTGAGGAATGGCAAGCTAGCCGCCCCAATCACTACCTGGTGACCCCCCGCCCGCTGTCTAGCACATGCAGAAGGGGACTTGTGTGTGTATATATATATATATATATATATATATAATAATGAGATATTCGAAGGTCGTAGGTTCGATTCCTGCTTACAGTTGGTAATTTTTTCATCCATTTTTTCATCCACTTTTCTTTCTTCTTATTTACATTCCATTAATGTTAATAACTTCCCCTGTACATTCCTTGGCATTACTGTCTGTTATATCTCATTATTATTGTGTTAAAAACACGGAAAAACGAGCCCTTAGGTATACACTTCTTTCCCTTATATATATATATATATATATGTATGTTTATGTATATGTATATATGTATGTATATCTGTATCAACTTTTTCATTTCGTCACCCCATTGTCGTTGTTATTTGTAATCGATTCGGGCAAAGTGTGCTGGTCGACTCTTGAGTTAATTTTTGTATAGCGCCTTCTTCATTGATTGGCGCCTTCAGTCAGTTTTTTACGCACAGATTGTTGCTGATGCCTTATTTGGGGAGAGACAAGACCCCCCCTCCCTTGTACCCCCTCCCCTGCCCCCCCCAGCCTCAAGGCCTCTTTTATACTTCCGGGCATGCACTTACCGTGTACGAATGCAGCATTGTTTCAGGCGACAAAAAAGAAATAATACCTAGAGTTGTACAGCGCCAAGTCGCTACTTGTTCCAACCGCGTGTTGAGAAGACCTACCACCGTGCATGATTAAGCCTGCTGGAGCACCACGCGCTGTACAATAAATAAAGGGGTACGTTCCCCCACATACATTGTACCTCGGTAGTGGTGCTTTCCTGATTGTACATGCACCCTTTGTAGTCGCGAAGTTCGATGTTTTTGTCATGTACTTTATCCTTGGTTGGAAGTCAATAAACTTCTCCTTGTTGCTATAAGAAGCTTCGCCACTAAAAAGATGGAACACTGCGCCTCTGCGTTGAATACAAAAACTTGACAGCCTGACTTAAAAAAAGGCGTCTATCCACTGCCCCGCATCGATGATTTCCTTGACAGACTGGGTTGGGCCAAGTATTTTTCATCGATACTTTCGCTTTCGGTACTTCGCTTTCTTTCCCATAAATCTTCCCTGTTTTGCTTTCCCGTAGTACAGGGTAGCGAACCAGGTGCTCCAAATTCCGCAGACCTCCCTGACTTTCGTTTTATTCTCTCTCTCTCTTCTGGAAGATCAAAGTTGATGGAGGAGATCATGAAAAATTCGCAGCATATCCACAGACTGAAAGATGATAAGTGGGGTAAAGTGTCTGTTCGTCCATCCAACCATGAGCTGATCTGTCCGTCCGGGCGTCTGTCCGTCTGCCCGTCCATCTAGGGAACACTCCAAGTACCACCATCTCACATCTTTTCATCGTATTGCCACAGAGATTGCTCCTGCGAACCATTTTACGAAGAGAACCAACGGGACGCTATGTAGGCGCCTACAGTGCCTCGCGACCAACGAGACGCTATGTAGGCGTCTACATTGCCTCGAATATTGGCGCTGCACGAGCACGAGCCGTAAAGACAAACCTAGTGGTTGTTCAGAAAGGGACACGTAGGCGGAACGCTTTTAGCAGACTCTTCTTTGTGTCAGAGCTACTTTTCTGGGCACAAGTTCGCCCTCAATAAATCATTGTGTGGGTTCCCCTCTTGTATTACGTGACAATACATTGACTATATACAAGAAACCCCATATAGCGGACCTCTGAAGAAGCATTTTTCATCATTACATTACATTACATCATTACATTACATTTCATCATTACATAGAGGTACCACCGCCTACCCAACATCCAAAGAACTAATTTTTTGTGGCTAATACCCGAGCGAGGTGGTTACTACAGAGGACGATCGGGTGACGCCTCAAGAAGCTTCGCGCCTAGAAACCACTTATATTACACCGGATGGCCTATATATATTTAATGTGCTTCTCTTCTGCCTCTGTTCTGCACCTGCAACAATTTAGAGAATCATTCACACTGTTCTTACCGGTATGAAGCAGCACATTTTGTTCGTTCATCTAGATGATGTTGTGTTTTCTGGGACATTTGGGGAGCACCTGAAGCGTCTCCAGAGTGTGCTGGAAGCGCTCCGCTCTGCTAACCTGCCACTTAAACCAGAAAAATGCCGTTTCGATTACAAAAGCTGACGTTTCTCGGTCAAGTTGTCAGCGCAGATGGTGTTCAACCAGACTCTGACAAACGCACCGTCATGGCCACGATTCCTATTTCACGTGAGAAGGAAATGCGTTGTTTTCTCGCACTGTGAACGTAATATAGCCGGTTTATAGCCAATTTTTATTGGATTGTGGAACCGCTTACTTGACTCATTCGTAAAGACGTACCGTTAGTGTGGGAAGAAAAGCATAACGCAGCTTTCCCTGAACTACGGGAGCGGTTGCAGACGCTGCCAGTCCTCGCTAACTTTCACCAAGGTGCTGATACTGAACTTTAAACTGCCGCCAGCAACGTGGGCCTCAGTGCTGTTCTCGTCCAACAACAAGAGGGCACCGAGCAAGTGATAGCATACGCCAGCCACACTCTTTCCCGCACCGAGGCCTACTACTCTACGTCAGAGAAATAGTGCCTCGCTGTTGTATGGGTCACGATGAAATTCAGGCCATACCTTTACGGACGCCAATTCAAGGTAGCTTCCAATCATCATTCTTTGTGCTGGTTAGCAAACCTACGCGACCTGATTGGGCGACTTACACGGGGAAATCTTCGTCTGCAGGAATTTGATTTCCCGAGCGCTTTCAAATCGGGTCGCAAGCACGAAGATGCTGATTCATTGTCCCGTTTACCTTTAAAAGTTTGTGCTCATGACGTCGAGGATGACGATGGTTTCCTTGGGCTCCTGACTACAGCGGATCTCAGTTCACGACGGCGCGAGGACGACGAAATCTACGCAGTTATCGAAAACTTTGAAGGACGCAACTCTTCCATACCTTGACGCCTTTTTCGGAGCCTGTAATTTTTCTGACTGCGAGACCAAGTTCCGTATAAGAAATACTCCAACGGCGATAAGAGCAGCTACCTTCTAGTCATGCCAACTGATATGCGTAACGACGTTCTTCTAGCCTGCTACGATGAGCCAACATCTGGTCACTCAGGTTCCTATCGAATTCTCGCCAGAGTTCTACAAGCGTACTACTGGCCTAAGCTTTCCGCATCCAATTAGCGATATGTGAAAAGCTGTCGGGAATGTCAATGCCGCGAGTTCCCGCCCCTCAAGCCCGCTGGGCTTCGTCATCGGATCGAACCTCCTAGGGCACCATTCGATCAAGTATAAATAGATTTACCGGGGCCCTTTTCGCTGTCATCTGCCGGCAACAAATGAATCACAGGAGCCAAAGACGATTTGAGGAAGTACACCGAAACGAAAGCACTGCAACGTGCTACGCCTTACGATGTTAGCCAAGTCTTGATGGACCACGTTGTTCTTTGACAGGGCATCCCATCATGCGTAATCACAGACAAAGGAGCAGAATTCATGGCCCAGGTCACTCATGACGTATTCAAGCTCAGCTACACGAGCCTTCGCAAGACCACGGCATATCATCCTCAGACCAATGGCCTCACAGAGCGACTCAACAAGACCATAACTGAAATTTTATCCATGTGCGAATACTTGGCGACAACTTTCTGTGGCAGCACAGCCAAGGCTACGAAGCCGAAGTGCGCTCTTTTTACTACACTGCTGCATGTATTCCAGGAACGCCACCTTGTGTATACTGCGCACTGCGCAGCATAATGAAAAATATAAAAAAATATGTAAATAATATCTTCAATGTTATTCGCCATATTATTAGGAAGCTACCCCCGTGCAGATATTTAGTTCTTTGATATTTGATGGTCCTAGTTTTGTGTTTTTCTGGTGCCATTTTACATTTTTCTTGCACCAATAAACAGTTATGGCATCACTCGTTTGCAGCAAGTTCACATCGACGCTTTAGAGCGAGCATAAGTGCGTGTTCATTTAGTGACTTGTGTTCATCGAGCTGGGAGAAACGAAGACAGTGGCGCACCGTGAAATATTCTCTTTCCCGCACATGCAATCACCGAGAATTATTATGTGGGGGATATCATCGGCGAAAGTGGGACTCGAATTGCTATAGCTACGTTGAAAGTCACACCAGCAACCTGCCAGACTTGGGCAAACCCAGCTGCTCGGGAAAAAAAATTGCGAATGGAAACTGTACTTATACCACTGACCTTTTTCTGAATGTCATTGCATACGTGGTTGGTGTTTCGGCTGCCTAATTTTGTTGGTACGAAAACGCTGAAAATCGCGTACCGTAACACCAGTCCCGTCGGCGTCTACGGAGGTAGCCGTTCCTTGTACTTTGCTTGGCTAACAGACGCGTTCATGTATATTATTTTGTTGACTGGGCAAAAACAGCGTTCTTGGCCGAGTAAAGATTGCGTTTTATCTACACAGATATGGTAACGCCAGGCGCCTGCTCACATCTGATCGGTACCAAGATTCCTGCTTCTCATCGTTGCCTTTGCATCCCCTAAAAAATAACGTGAGTGTCTCCAGATGTTTGTGGTGCTCTAAAAGAAGGAAAACAAAGATTCTGACCAAGTATGAACCAAAAAAAGGAATGGTTTCTTGGAATTACATTGTTCCAATCGACTAGTACCTGCCTTGCCATACTTTTTTTTCTGAAATAAATCTCAATGCCTTAAAAAACTTCGTGTTCCTTCACTAAAAGTAACAATTCATTTCTTCTCTCTCTTTATTTCTTCGCTTCATTTATTTCTTCCACCTTGTCCCAGGCAATACGTACCGTATGTCACATTCGCGTATAATACCGCCATCCAGGAAAGTGCGTGATCCACGCCTTTCAGTCTTGTCTATGGACGTGCACGATCAAAGCATGCTGGATGCGATGCTTCCACCCGATGGCAACGCTTCGATCACGCCTGACGCTGTGCAGCTTACGCAGTACGCTGAAGAATCGCGCCAATTAGCACTCCTACACATTACGCACCAGCAAAATATTGACGCATGACGCTATAACGCTCACCATCGATAAGTTGACTACCATCCAGGTGATCAAGTTTGGGCGTGTACTCCTGTTCGGCGCGAACGGTTGTCAGAAAAACTGCTCAGTCGGTACTCTCGACCATACAAAGTGTTGCGACGCGTGAGCGATGTGAATTACGAAGTAGTCTCTGACGGGACCTTCTCGCCACGACATCGAAGGCACCCCTTAGAGATTGTGCACGTTGTGCGACTGAAGCCGTACTTCACGTGGTAGTGTGACTGAGCATGCACTTTGTGTCTCGGGTTTTGTGTATGTTCGTACTTAGTGCCGGATGGCCCCGGCTTTGCCTATGTACTTTTATAGCATCAGATCAATGCCCATACTTTTAGAGGGGGAGCAATGCATACACCTCATTTGGTGCAGCGCGCACGTGTCATGCTGCCCGCTAGAATAGAAGTAGACGTTCTGGGGCAGCGCGCGCTCTTGCTAGTTGTTCTTTTGGTTTCAGACAGCCATCTTATCAGTTTTAACGTGATAGCGTTAGAGAGCTAATAATAGCGTTAGTCGCAGAAATCGCGCCGGTAGTGTCGGCCCCGTTGGTTGTGAGCGAAAAATCGTCTGTGCGTCTGTGACCAAAAAACCAAGTTACCGAGATTTCCGTGGGAGGCTTCTACTTGTCCACGCGTGCGCGTGCAATCACACTAAAAAAGCCACGAATTCAAAGAAAAAAGTGCTCAAGGTCACGATGCGCAGTAGTTTCTCTGCCCTGCCACCCCTCGCTGCTTAGCTTCCAGCGCTTTATGAGATATGGCAATTGCAGCATGCGACAAACCTTTGAAATTCCACTCGCACTGGACGGATTCTTAAAATTCTTGCGGCATTGAATTCTTGAGGCAATAAGCTCGTTTAGTAAATTTATTTCATGGTTACTTGAAGAAGTTTTTCAGGGCCCCTTTAACGCATTTCGTTTGACAGGTGCAACGACGAAAACGAGTGAAACCGGCTATTTGTAGGCACATTTGGGAAGCTTCAAACTAGGTCTAGAAAGACTGGGATAGTGCAGCCATATCCGCTAAAAACACACAGGAGCTTTCAAACAGCTCTGAATATGAACAACGATGCCCATCTAACGGAAAACATATCATGCCTTTCCAGAGGCGTTGATCAAACAAACAGCAAACGCTAGATAATGTGCTCCTTTCTGTGAGACAGTTATGGCCTCCGAGATGGCGAGTGCACTGCTTGTGTCTTGGGGGCCATGTGATTCTCGCTTTAGATGAAAAACCTGCACCATTCTTGCTAACACAACATATTGCCACCTACTTCTAGTAGTGGGTCGTATGCCAAGGCGAAGGCACACACCACAAAAAAAAGAAAAGTGCGCGTGGGCCCCCGCTCTGGCAAACAAGCCAAACCGACGCGCTTGGTTAGAGCCCTGTTGCTCAGACGTCAATAAACCTTGTCGACATCTCTTAAGTGACGTGACAATTGGTGGAGGTGCTGGGTAGCCCCTCACGGATGTTTCAGACCCCGCCTGGA
Organism: Rhipicephalus microplus; assembly: GCF_043290135.1. NCBI lineage: Eukaryota > Metazoa > Arthropoda > Arachnida > Ixodida > Ixodidae > Rhipicephalus > Rhipicephalus microplus. The sequence continues at coordinate 7,106,355 of NW_027464593.1, forward strand.
AGCGGCACCACAAGCCCAGTGCGAGTCAACACTCCCGTTCATCGGACAAGCCGTAGGATCAGAGGATTACCACCCGAAGCTGACCTTACTGTTCACACCTGTATGATGAGCACGTCCGTTCAAACCACTTTAACAGGTACGGCAAACCCAACGGTGACTGGGTACACCCTCGAAAGTCCACAGGTTCCGACACCGTTTCATGTCACCGAGATCGAAGACGTCGAGGACTTGTTGGTCGACTTCGAGCGCGTGGCTGGTTTGAACGAATGGAACGACGCGGCCAAACTACGGCATGTGTACTTCTATTTGGAGGATGGTGCACGTACCTGGTACACGAATCATGAGGAACAGATAACATCGTGGCCCGAATTCCGCCACCGGCTGTTGGATACTTACAGAAGTGCTGATCACCACGAACTAGCGGAGCGAGCGATCTAAGCCTGCATCCAGATGCCCAATGAAATTAGCATGACCTATGTGGAAGATATGACGCGCCTGTTCCGACGAGCTGATCCGAGATTGACAGAGGAAAAGAGGTTGCATCGCCTGATGCGGGGAGTTAAGGAGCAGCTTTTTGCTGGCCTTGTACGGAGCCCTCTGAACACGGTCGCCGAGTTTTTGTCCGAAGCCGTCACCACGGAAAAAATGCTTCAGCATCGATCCACCCTGTATGAGCAGCAAGTGAACACATACACTTCTCAAGTTCTCACGACTATTAGGAGCAACACCGAATGTCTGTGTGACCTTTTCCGCTCTATAGTACGCGAGGAGCTGCAAAAGGCTGCCGCACCAGTACTACCTACGGTGAGTTCCATTGCAAGCATCGTCAAGGACGAGCTGCATCATGCCTTTCGTGACCCTGTGAGTCTGGATAATGCCACACCCGCCCCGGCTTACTACCACCGTGCTACCTATGCGGATGCCTTGAAGCACCCAGCTTCCTTTTCCCCGCTCTTTGTTCAGGCACCTCCTACGGTTTTGCTTCATTCGGCGCAGCCCCTACGGTACTACGAGAACACTTAGCGTTCGAGAACACTTAGCATAAGTATGCACTCAGCTGTCGAAGGGCGCACAAGGGCCATATTTCGCGATCACGTTCAACTCTTATAGGTGAAGCTTAAGGGTCCCCAAATTTTTCTGCGCGCCTCTCTACCGGCTACGTTCTTGCTAGTTGAAGGCCTTGCGGAGCAGGGACAATACTAGGAGTAATGATGATTTTTTCCGCCTAAAGGATTCACATAAAAGCAGTTAGTAGAGCTTGCCCCTATTTATTTATTCATTATATTTAATAAAAATTATTCTCAAAACCCTACAAAGCGCCAATAAAATAGAGGAGCAGGCACATCAATGAAGTGATGCAGGCTAACACAATGCAAGAAAGGAAACTATGAAGAAACGAAAGCGAGCTATGTAATGAAGACTAAACAAAACAATGAATTGTGCCTTGTAAACACGTAAATTCAGGAGATCTACAAGATCGACTAATGCAAGCATCAATGAGGGCACTAACAAATACTGCATACTAGGAAAAAATATTTTAGTCATGCTTCTAAAACACTCAACTTAACCATCTACCAACAACTACGATGTAGCATGTAGAATAATCATGTCAATTGTTAACAAATGATGAAAACAACAACAACAAACACTGAAGGACATATGAAGGATTCTAAAGGTTTACGCGTAGTGGATATTTAGCCTCATATTCCATAAAAGCTCTTGAAACATTGTACGTACGTGTTACTGGCAATGTGGGATGCCAAATTATTCCAATGGACTATTGTTTGGGGATACAAATAACTAGGAAAATGAGCTGAAGAACAATTTCTGGGTTTCATCTTGATAATGTAGCCTGTGCCTTCAAAGATGGCTCTTGGGGTTTTGAAGACATGGTGAAGGTATTGGTGATGATACAGTTTGTGAAAAAGAAATAGGTGGTCACTTCTGCGGTGATTGATTAAGCCGCCCAGTTAACCAGGAGCCTTTACTGATCAACTGATGGTGAATGGTTGAACTAAAAAAATAATGAATTGCGCGGTTTTGTGACGAGTTGATGTCATCGATAATGTAAATCTGTGTGGGATACTACATAGCTGATTCGCATTCAATTTTGAAAGTATTACCGTGATATATGGTAGTTAGTGGAGGTTACCTAGAGCATACGAGAGGTTGCGTTTGAGAAAACTTGATGAGCGGTTAGCTGCTGCCAATGTCAGATGCATGTATTGATGTCATGTAAGGTGATGCATAAGTACAGCATCGATGAATTCATTGGTTCTATACTTATGTGTCTATATTGAACGACTAATTCAACCAAGTGCCGAATTTAGACCTCCATTGTTTTCATTCTTGTAGAACAAATTACGAAAACATAATTATCACTGTCAAACACGAATTCTGTTTCCTATGGCAGTAAAACTCAGAGAAAAGCTGGCCCTTTCAACTACATGCATGCGAAAAACTTCAGGCAGTGCAAATTGATTTCCACTCTATCTAACAGCGTGTTTTATAATACTGTCGTTGTTTGCTGCCTTCAATGCAAAATTTAATTATAGTAAAAGCTCAAGAGCAAACGACCACTGAATCATGTTCTGCTCAGAATCTAAACTGCAGCTGTACGATTGTCACCATACATTCCCAACTGCTCCGGCGATCACTGCTGATGCGCACTTATAATGGACAGACACAGTCAGTGGCAGTCGCTCTCTACCTGACCATGGGGCACCTGATCTCATATTACTGCTGGAACATAAAAAATACAAAAGATTGCGACAATCATATTACTTGTATAAGTGTACAGTTGACAAATATATGCTGACATTTATAGATGTCGTATTTTCAGATGCCGATGACAAGTATAAGACGAAATATTAAAAAAAAGAAGTCTCAACAAGAAGACAAACGTTGAAGACTAAAAAGATATTTTATAATACGAGGCCATATCGACGATGTTCATTTCGAAGCCGAAAACCGTTTTTATATTAACTAGGTAAAAGCAAATGAAGCATCTTTTATTGCAAATTAGCACTAAGTGCGAGAAGCCGACAATAAATGAGTTCGCTATGCTGCTCACACCAAGCTACGTTACAATACAACAGCCAATGATATAATAAAGTTACCTGACATACTCACCTCATCATAAAGTGCAAACGAGCAATCTGGCAGATTATAAAACGCTAAGTATTTGTAGATTATCAGGGCACTTGTGGCTCACGATAATTTTTTTCTATGAGCGTAGGCCTTTTAAAAAATTCACTTCATTAGAGGGCTAATCATAAGCAACAACCGAGTTTTTGCGGCTGCCACAAGCACTCACTATTATTATTGATGTCAATGACATGCTGGAGGGGTAAGTTGCGTCCTGCGCAGAACACCAAAGGTGCGCTCCATGCGTTAGCTTGCATTGGTGCTGGCTGCACTGCACTGCAGCTCAGCTAGGTCAGCCACAGACAGGAGTGTGAAGAACCATGGCTTTCACGCACACCAAACGTCACGTTTATAGATGAACAAACTAACGTGTACTTAACTCAGACGCGAGTTGTAGAAACGTTGGATGGCTAGGAAGTTCTGCTGAGAACGTGTATGGGAGAATTACAACACATCGCAGCAACAAGGAAAAAAAAGACAAGCTACGTGAGGTAAAACACACTTACTGGCCCTATGTGGCCGTAGCCTCAAACTGCAGCCTTTTCTACCTGCAAGCTGTGAATATCCAGGCTATTTTCACCCTTTTTCTATTTACTGGCAAATTAGCTTGTCCACTGAGCCAGTCACTAGCTTCACAGCTCAACGAGAAATGAAAGTAATAATACAATGGCGGTAAGAAGCTTGTTTGTCTAAAATTCCGGCGTCGGTGTCGGCGCTGTTGATTTTGTACTAAAAATCATCACCGTATGCGTGACCGAAAAATTGAGAACGATGGAAATGAAATAAATATTTAAAAAATGTTGGCTCAGAGTGGGGAAAGGATCTGGGTCGTTCGAGTCCGAGTGGGGATAAACCCGGGTCGTTGGCGTGCCAAGTGGACGTTGTACCACACGGCCAAGTCTCTGCTTGGGAATACAGTGAAAAGAACTCCTTCTGCTTGGCAATGCAGCGCAAGTATCTTCTATGTATTAGACACAAACGCCCTTTGTATACATGCTTAACAATGCAACATGAAATATTGCAGTAGAAATACATAGGCGAAGCGCCCCTTGCCAGCGGCCGTCACAAAATGTGACTACTCTTATGGCTTCGGGGTTTAAGCTGGACACCTGCTACGAAAGGCAGACACACTACTGAACCTATTTTGATCAGGCCACGTTGTAGGTGCATAGCAAGTTCACACTGGTTTCATCCCCTAAAAGAACTGAGAACAGAACATATTAGGTCCGAACGAAGACAGAACACAAGCAGTGTGCCTGGCGCGCGAAGGCTCTACTACTGACTTATATATCTGCATGAAAACACGGAGAAAATAACTTCTTCTGCTAGTATTACCTGCCTTTTATGCGTGTAACTCACGACACAGAATGCAGGTACATGCGCATTTAGGAACGGGACATCACTATGGTTTTCAACTCTTAAAGACGAATCTTAAAGGTCCACCAGTTTTTTGTGCTTTTCCAAAAGCACGTGCTTTGCAACCTTACAGTTATGGAGATAAGTTTATGAATTACAGAATTCCTACTTTCAGCATTTTCAATTATCTCGGAGCTTACTACATATCAATAGGGCCTTTCGCATCACTGGGTGAGAATGATACAGGCATCTACTTTCAGCAACGATGTGGGGGTTCTCAAGCGTGAACATGAACTGGTGTTTTCTTTACCATCTGTATTTAAAGAATACACTAACCTACTAAGCAGCTATTAGGCAACATCATTCCATTGAAGCTTCCTGGCCCATCACAGTTCATCCAGGTGAAATTACCATGCGTGCTTCCAAAGCAATTTATAATCGCCTTCCTAATGACACTTCGAACACTGTAAAATACTTGTACATTCATAGAGCCCAAGTGCTTCGTATTTCTCCGCAAGACAATCAAGTCATGAGGAGGCTTGATTTGCCAGTGCATGCAGTCGATGCATCTCATGGCCTTACAAATGTTTGCGATCTATGAAGAGGACAAAAACGACATATTTAAAGCACCGTCTTCAAAAGCAATCATTTTTAATTTTTATGTGTCTTTAACGTAAAGCTATCACTTCTTCAAGTGTACGTAGTCAGGAATGACGCAAGGGCTATCGTTAAACAAGGTTTAATGAAACGAACTTGTGCTGTCCCAAGTTCGATGCGCGAACGCGCTTTTCGAAGGTGGTATGTTCAATTCCTGCTCACGGCAAGTTATCTTTGCGCCAACTTTTCTTTCTATCTATTTTTCCATTTACATTACATTGGTTCTAATAACTTCCCCTATACATTTCTTGGCGTTTGTCTATTAGTTCTCATTACTATTGTGTCAAAACACGGAAAAACAAGCCCTAAAGTATACACTTATTTTCCTTATATATATATATATATATATATATATATATATATATATATATATATATATATATATATATGATGAAGGCCAGACTCTAGGTCGAAACGCCGAAATAAACCACGTTGTGACCGCTCACGGAGGATCTACTAGACTAATATATATATATATATATATATATATATATATATATCTCACGGCTGGTTATTTTTTCATCCACTTTTCTTTCTTCTTTCTTCTTATTTACATTCCATTTACATTCCTTGGCATTACTGTCTGTTAGACCTCATTAATATTGTGTTAAAGCACGGAAAAACGAGCTCTAAGGTATACACTTCTTTCCCTTATATATATATATATATATATGACGCATGAAGTCATGGTAGTAGAAGTTGCAATGGAATAAGCATGGTGTATGAGCCAGGCCACAGCTTCAACATCTGGTGTCACGCAAGTTGACAGGATAAAGACCTGGCAGCCGCTTCATCAACCGGGCATCATCATCGAACAACTATGAAGGACGCAGTGACCGAACGTGGACTACAGAAGCGCATTTCTACTCTGCTTCGTGACCAGCATCGTGACAGCATCATTGGCGGAGCTTGGCATCCCGAAGTACACTGGAGATGCGGACGATACATCTGTACATGACTGGTTCGACCTGTTCCATCTCCACGCTACTGCTGCATCCTGGTTGCAAAGGGAGATGGTCATCAACTTTACTGACTAGATATGGTGAGGCATTCATATTGTACCTCACACATATTTTCGAGAAAGGCGAATCTTGGGAAAAAATTACACTTAAAGTGATCGTCCGATTTGAAGATTACGATAAAGACTCGCTTAGAACCCACCATTTAAAGGCAATTGATTTTAGTTGTCACAACCCCCAGCAGTCTTCGCGCATTGAAACACCCAAAAAGGAGCGGGCTGTTCCCATTTCGACAAAACCAATCAAAACATCCACTCACTGAAAGACATCCAAATCTGTTTTAACGATGGGTTAATCTTCGATCGCTTTTTTCTACAGCACTAAGTTTGACCTTTACCTAATTACTGCACCGTAGGACTCGTGTCACAGAACCAACCAGTGCACTGGGCTCCAAGTCTCGAACACTTCACTTACCACCCGGTTTTCTGTCACCTTGCTCTTTGGTTGCTCACTTTGCCCACATCATGCCTAACGCACTCACTACGGTCAGAACAGATCAGAGGAATTAGAAGGGTGCTTGACCAAGTCAAGAGTCTTCAATACAGATTCAAGCATTATATTAGCTCAGCTCCTTAGCTGCGCCGACCACACAACATGCGCAAAAAAAAAAATCCGACCAGATCACCTCTGCCACGGTGTTGTTGTCCAGTGTCTCGTCAACTGAGAGTTACAATAACAGAGAAGGCTCAGTATCATCACTTCTCACGCATTGCCGTGAACCAGAAGCGTCCGTTAAGAATGGCGTGGCAAGAGCCTCCGAAGATCTTTCTGTTAATTCTAGCGCACAGCCTTCTTTGCCTGACAAGAATCACGACACCGCAACGTGTAGCCACTATTTACTGGTCACATCAAATTACAAAGAAAAGCAGGCTCATGTAATTAAGGAATACCACCTCGTCAGATTCCGCAACTACAGCAGTTACAGGAAAAAGCACGTCTACGAACTAAAATGAGATCACAAGCACACTTGCAGCTTAAAGGGCCAGTGAACAGGCTCTGAAACAAGCAGGCAAAGCTCGCGCATCTTTCGTACCCCTGACTAACCTCATTCCATGCACAGTGTCGTCAACTTGGCGATCGGTGACGTTGACTTTATTACTCTTTGTTGAGACCAGGTTGGCGCCACTCGACGAGCTGCGTGCTGTGACGACGAGCTGCGACGAGCTGCGTCATGTCACCGATCATTGAGTTGATGTAACTGCGTTTGAAAGGAGGTTGGTCACGCGCCGCACAAATGCGCGAGCTTTTCCTGCGCGTTTCCGAACCTATTGACTGGCCCTTGAAAGGACCCCTAAAGCCCCTCTGATATTTTCCCAAACATTTCAAGTAAAAAAGTGCATCGCATGCAGAATGCTGTCGCGATCAACGATGCAACACAGCGCAGAGCTAGAGGTAGCGGGTACGCCAGCAATGCGAAAAAACAACAGCTTCTCCTTTCCGGTCCCCGCGAATCCCGTCACTTACTTGTGCGATACCACCAGTGAAACTCAATGACGTTGCCACTTCTGATGCTTGCGATTGGCCGAACAACATCTGATGCCTTCTGGTCACTCTGCAAAAAAACTGTCCACGCGCACCTTGCTGTTCTTCATCGTGTTGCCGCTTGCGAATCGACATCTGCGGCCCGTAATGCAACACAGGGTTACGCCTGCGTTGCGTGACCCCCCGCATTTAATTCCTCCACAAAAATACCCCCCATATTTATTTCATGACGTCGTTCAAAAAGCGAGTATGAAGCGACCACTACAAAAAGGCCCACGAAAAACAAACCTCTGCTTAACTTACGGCTCAAACTTCCCCAATGTAAACAAAATCCTTAAACGACATTACAACATTCTGGAACAAAATGAACGTCTGAAACGCACATTCCCATCCGCTGCTGGCGTCGTTTACCGACGACCACGCAACCTCAAAGACACACTTGTCCACTCTAGAATCAACACCTCACCCCCCAATAAGTCATGCCGACCTTGTTTGAAGTCACGATCTCTTCTATTTAAGGCTATGCGAGAAACACACAAAGCAACCAGCACACAATCCAAGTTTTCGATTAACATGCGAGGAAACTTAACATGCGATTACTCTAATGTGGTATACCTACTCGAATGCAACGTGTGTAGTATGCACTACATCGGACAAACAGAAACACCATTTAGGATTCGCTTCAATAATTCCAGAGACCATGCCAAATCAGCCCCAAATCTACCCCTATCAAAACACGTTAATCTTCCCGACCATGCATTCGACAAACTATCGCCAACACTCTTAGAGACGGGATTTAAATCACACTGAAAACGTGAACAACGAGAGTCATACCTTATCCACCGATTTAACACCCTCGATAGAGTAATAAATGAGAATCCTGGTACACTTGCAGCAATTATGCATTACAAAACAATAACGGCAATAATGAAAATAGTAACTGAGTTCATGGCACTGCAGCTGCGAAGGGCACTGGACAACTCAAAACAATTGCAAGTGTAATTACTCTTCCTAAGTACAGCTGTTGTCTGTTTTTTGTTTTTACTTTACTGCCCAATCAATTGTGCCAGGCATGACATGCCCAACAGCAACCCTGCGCACAGTCGGGAGGCGCCTATTGCACGCATAATCTAGAAGCGGTCAAAGAATTCGCATTGCGCCCGCTTACCAGCCTCAGCCGCAATACGCGGCACCCCTCTTACTACGACAAAATGTGGACGAGGCGCTGAGTAGTTAAAGGCTTAAACTTCTTAAAAAAGCTCTTTTTGCCCCACAATGAACCGCCAGAGCCAGGAGGTGCCGTCTGATCGGGAAGAATGCGTTAGTGAAAGGAAGCATACACAAACCGCTGACATCAGAAAGGTGAAAGGGAGAAAGGGGAGAAAGATGAAGGGGGATGTGGAAGAAAAAGTGAAAGGGGGGCGCCCGGGGGGGTCCACCTTATAAAATTTTTCTCTTTTTTCTTTTTTCCGTTTTTCTTTTTTTCTCTTTTTCTTTTCTTCTTTTTTGTTCTTTTTTTCTTTTTTTCTGTCTTTTTTTTCTCTCTTTCCGCCTGATTTGAGATTGTTTAAAGTTGAGCACCAACAAACTGTACCTTCAATCCTGATGAAGCCAAGACTCTAGGCCGAAACGTCATAATTAACCAATTTGTGACCACTCACGAAGGATCTACTTGACTATATATATATATATATATATATATATATATATATATATATATATATATATATATATATATATATATATATATATATATATATATATATATATATCATCACATCTGCTGAGCTGAAAAACTTGAACTTCCACAACATGTTTTGTGTTATGTGACAAGACAAAAAACTAGTTCAGCAAGGTCAATTCACAGATGGCACAGCGATTAGTGCCGTGATGAAAATGATATTTTATGTTTTGTGGCGCAAGGGCCTTTTCATGGCCAAAGAGCGCCAGTTCATCGTACTATAGGTATGAATAATGATTGTGATAAGCGGCTGTATAAGCGCCATAAAATTCCTCGCAGTATGGCGGGTAAAAACATAGAAGTAATAAAATTATTACGATGCCGTAAAAGGTGTGTGGTGTTAATGAATGACAAAAGTTTGTGATAACAAAATCGATGGTGGGAATGTATGGCATTAGCGCAAGTGCCTCCCTCGTTCACGCCCTGGCGTCCAAGGGCCGTGAGGCAAGTGCTTTGTTGAGTGTAGCCACCGCAGCGGAGACATCTCTGAAGAGGTCGTGCTAGAAAATGCCCGAAAATCTTATATGAATAGTACGAACCCCTCTTTAAAACTAACAATGATTTATGTGTACGAAGTTGTTCCCTACCGACGAACATTGCAAGGTGGAGTGGTATCTGCTTTTGGTCGGGTAATGAAAAGTGTTGTGTTTTAGCGTGTCTAACACGGGATCGAATGTGAAGTACCCTGAGCGCTTCTCCACATTTTTCACACACTGGTCGATTGCCACCCGACAAGAAAAATGAATGTGTAGTGTGTGTATGTCCTGTTTTCAACCTTGCAAGTATTACTTCTGTGTGGCGTGATCTTGATACCGGTGGCCAAAGTTGTGGCTTGATGACGTGCGATTTATTACCTGTATGTGTGTCCCACGTGCTCTGCCAATAACCCCTGAGCTTTCGTTTTAGAAAAGCTTTTAGGTCAAGTGCAGGAAGTGGTATCGATGTATTGATAGCCGTTTTGTGGTCAGACCCAGCTAGCTGGTCCACCAGAACGTTGCTTTGTATTTTGCGGTGTCCTGGCACCCGCAGACTACAACATGCTGCATGGATGAATACACTGTGCATAGGAGTGAATAAAGCGAGACAAGGACAGGGCTTCTGTGCTTTTTAGGTGTTTTCAGAGCTTTTACTACACTTAGAGAATCTGTATATATTACTGCCTTCTGTAGTTTTATTTGTTTATTGTGTTTAACAACCACAAGCATCGCATAAGCTTCGCCGGTGAAAATGCTTGTACCAAAGTGCAGAACGCCTGCTTCCGAAAAGGATGGGCCAACGGCTGCGTACGAGACATCAGTGTTAGACTTTGAAGCAACCGCCAAGAACTCAGGACATGTGTATTCATGTTGTAATTCAAAGAAGTATGCCTGGAAATGTGCAATTGGTGCATGCTTCGTAACCTCTAGGAAAGACACGTCGCAATCTATCGCCTGCCACTGCCACAGTGGCAGGCATACTGCGGGAGCCATCAAGCGGTGTTCAAGTGGCACACTGGTTTCCTTCGCTAGGCCCCTTACACGGAGTGAGTAGGGTTGTCTCATAGAAAGTCGTTTCCCAAACAAAGCAAGGCTTGATATGTCATTAGTTGCGGAATTTGAAGGGTGATTCTTGTCTCCGTTCACAATAAGATAATATTTAAAGGACATGTAACGTCTCTGTAGGTGGAGGGACCATTCGATCGATTCCACGTACAGGCTTTCCACGGGGCTAGTACGTAACTTAGCCGTAGAGAGGTGGATGCCTAGCTGATGAGCAAGAGCAAGCATTTTAAGGGCTGTAAGTGTCGCAGACTGATATGCTATCGCCCCATATTCTAGGCAGGTACGTATGAGGCTTTTATATAGATTCATTAAACACTTCTTGTAACTTCCCCATCTAGTGCGTGACAACACTAGAAAATTTATGGCTTTATGATTGATGTGTGGTTTGAAGCTTAGCTTAGTGTCTAATATAAGAATTTAATATAAGAATTAGACATAAGAATTTATGTTCAGTATTAACAGCAAGGCGTTGCCCATGTAGTTGAATATCAGGTTCGAAATGAAGGCCTCTCTTCTTTGAAAACAAGACACACGTGCTTTTCTGCGCATTCAGCCGGAACCCGTTTTCTTCTGCCCAATTAGAGACTTTGTTCAGACAGAGCTGCCCCAGCTGCTCACACATGGCCAGATTACTAAACTTAAAACCGAATTGGACGTCGTCGACATATGTCGAGTATAAGATATTTCGGCGGAGAGACAAGCGCAAATATTTCATTTTGATAATAAAAAGTGTGCAGCTGAGTACACCGCCTTGCGGCACTCCTGTTTCTTGGACAAATGTTTGAAAAAAAAAACGCTGTTCACTCAGACACTGAATGTCCGATTCGACAAGTAAGTTTCGATTATGTTAAACATTCTTCTGCGCACGCCTAGATGAGACAGGTCTCTCAATATTTCAAAGCGCCATGTTGTATCGTAAGCCCTTTCAATATCGAGGAACACAAAAAAGAAAATATTGTTTATGCACGAAAGCGTTTCTGATCTGTGCCTCGATACAAACAAGGTGGTCTGTGGTAAATCAATTCTCCCGAAACTCGAACTAAAATTGCCCGAGTAAAGTGTTTGTTTCAGGAAATTGTACAAGTTGGCAGTTTATCATTTTTTCGAAGATTTCGCACAAGCAGATTGTAAGTGCAATAAGCCTATAACTCGAAACTTAAAAAGGGTCCATGCCGTCTTTGAAAATGGGAATTATAATAGCCTCTTTCCAAGAAGTAGGAATAGCACCTCAAAACCAGATGCAATAGTACAAACAAAGTAAGGTTTTTGGTGTTTCAATTGGTAGGTTTTTTAACATTTCATACACCATACGGGCAGAACCTGCGGCTGAATTACTGCAGGAGTTGATAGGTGTTTGTAGCTCAGCTAAACTGAAAGCTTGTTTATATGCCTCGTATTAAGTACAGTTGTGTTCGATTTTCTGCTTTGTTATTCTTGTTCTGTATTTTCGGAAAGCGTCAGTAAAGTGTTATGAGCTGAACACCCGTTCAAAGTGTGCACCGAGAAAGTTCGCCTGATCTTCCAAGGTATCACCTTGTGTTTTTACGAGTGGGAGTGTGTGTACTTGTCTTCCTGCTACCCTACCAACCATGTTCCAGACTTTAGCCTCCTGTTTGTATGAACTAGTCCCTTACAAAATCTTCTGCCAGCTTTCTTTTCTGGCCTGCTGACGTGTTCTCCTACCTTGAGAATTGATTTTCTTGAAGCTGTCAAGATTTTTGGTGAGTTTCGAAGCAAGCTCCATGCTCTGTTTCGCTGTTTGCGCGCGTTTCGGCATTCAGAGTTCCACCACGGCACACGCCGTTTTCCGGGGTGTCCATTTGTTTTTGGGATGCATTTTCTTGCAGCATCAGTCAAAAACGCTGTGAAGTAGTTAACAGCAACATAACTGCTCAAAGTACATATGTCACTCCAACCTAAACGAGCGATGGTACAGAACTGTTTCCAGTCGGCTTTGTTTATGAGCCCTTTGAGAACACGTGGTGGACACTCAGTTGCGGTAGTTGTGCTCAAAACTACTGGAAAGTTGTCACTTTCGTACGGATTACTGATTACTTTCCACTGGAGTAGAGGCACAAGAGACGGCGATACTATGCTTAGGTCTATGGAGGAGTGGAGGATGCTTAGGTCTATGGAGGAGGGTGGTCTATGGAGGAGAGAGAATATATTGGGTTATTCTTTTCGATTCAGAAGAGAGGCGCGCGACGAGAGAAGAAACTGTTCAATCAGTCGACCTCGCGCGTCGCAATGAGAGTCCCTCCATAGCATGCTATGTGAATTCAAACCTCCAAGGAGAACATAAGGCTCCGGGAGTTCATGAAATAAAGATTGCAAGTCATGTTTTTGTAGCTGATAGCTTGGAGGAATGTAAATAGTGCCAATTGTGATCAGTTTATCAAAAAGAACAGCTCAAACGGCCACAGCCTCAAGGAACGTTTGAAATTGTGTGTGCATGCAATTCCTTGATTTAGTATAATGGCAACACCGCCGATGACGTCATGGCATGATCACGGTCCTTTAGGAAAGTATCGTATTTACGAAGAAAGTTGGTTTGTTTTGAATTGAGGTAAGCTTCTTGTACACACAGCACTTATGGTGAATGTTCGTGTAAAAGTTCGTGGATGTCATCAAGGTTTCTGAGAAGGCCCTTGACGTTCCATTGTATAAGTTGAGTTTTCATGGTGAATGTGAAGTTGTGCTGTGTGTACAAAAAGCGAGTGGCTGTTTAGGCGGGGAGTTTGAGATCATTAACAGGGCCATCACCAGGCCTTTTATTCTGCTTTTCTGTTATCTTGGCACGTTCCAAAGAGCTACGCCAATCTTTCGCCACCAAGGGTACCGATGTATGCATTGCCTCCTCAGAGGCACTCGATGCCCGCACGTGCGAGCTGGTAGTTCGAATTTCGGGCCTCGCCTGGTGAGGTGAGGCCTTGAGACCTGAGAACCCTGAGGTCTCCTGTCTCTGTTCGGTAGTAGGCGTTGTAGTCTGGACTACAGTCGCCTTGGGGGCAGGTGCCACAACTGCCGGCTCGGTATGCGTGGGCCGAAGGAGTGGGGAAGGCTGGTGTGGTGGTGCTCCATGACGCACCACATAAGCATACGTCGGGCCATAGAATGGCGAGACCCTTTTCCTTGCTCTTTTAAATGAAATGTTCTCCTTCGCCTTCAAAGTAGTTATCTCTTTTTCTTTCTTCCAGTACGTGCAGGAGCGTGAATGTGTGGCATTCTTTCCTTCACAGTTTACACAGTGTGGCGGTTGTTTGCAGTTCTCAGACACGTGGCCTAGGATTTCACATAGTGCACAAGTCTGGCGACCACGACAGGCTTTAGAACCATGGCCATACCTCTGGCATTGGAAGCAACGATGAGGGTTTGGTATGTACGGCCTGATAGATGTCTTCGTGTACCCTGTCTGAATAGATTCCGGCAGTTTACTGGAAGCTAACGTGAGTAATAAGTGTTTCTTTGGTGTTTTCTTGTTATCCCTTCTGATGATAATTCTGAGTACATTAGTGACATTTCGGCTTTTCCACGCCTCCAAAAGTTCAATTTCAGTCAGGTCAAGTAAGCCTGCGTCAGATACTACTCCGCGAGTTATGTTGATTAATCTGTTTGGTGTTATGGTGATCGGTACGTCGCCGAAAGATTAGAGGCCGTCTAGCTTTTCAAATTGTTCTTTGTCCCGAATTTTGAAGAGAAGGTCTCTGCTAGCCATTTTGGTGACCTTATATTCAGCCCCGAGAGTTTCGGTAAGACACCTGGCAACTACGAAAGGAGATACGGTCGTGGCTTGCTTTGCAGTTTTCTCACAGTGAATGACGTAGAAATCAGGAAATGTTTGTGTTGGCTGGTTGAAAAATTTTGTCATCGGTGCGTACCCACTTTAAAACGGTACGAGTATTTAATCGAGAAAAAGCTCTATGCATGCCTGTTTTATATTCTTCAGAAGCATTGGCGGTCAACCACCACGGAGCCCAACGAGGGGACGCTACAAGTTTGCGGATGCTAAAACTTGCAAACGCCAGCCGTACAACGCAACTATAATCCAATGCGCCTAGGCCGAGGTAGGCTGTTTGCACTGAATTAACCCTTGCCGCCAGGAAAATTCGAAGTAAACAGAAGAGAGAAGTATACAGGACAGACTAAAAGTGAGAGATATAGACGAAGTTGTAGGAGATAGAGATGGCAAAAGGCGAATGCCGATTTCCGTTAGGTGGGTCAGCCCAGGGGTGCCGTCTACGTAAAGCCGGGGCCAAAAGGCTTCCGCTCCCGCTCTGTTTTTCTGGACCGTTTCGGTTTTCAGCCGGTCTGGAGACGGAGGCTGTTCACAGTGGGGCCGCACGAGCAGAATGCATGCGCACGCTCATTGGCGACATGAAATTTGCGAAGTGCTGGCAACCATTCAGCGAAATAGAGGTGTTCGGTGGCGACTATCATCAGCAGAAGACACGAAACGTATACTTTTGCCGATCCGCGTTGAATTAAAACGAAATACGTGCACTGTTACGTTCGGTTCTGCAGCGGCACGAGTTGCATGGGGGGGGGGGGGGGGGGGGCGGGGGGGTTGTGGACGCTAGAAATGCTACAGAGGGGCTTTAACCTGCTCGATTGTAGATATTTGTTTAAGGTGACGTATCTAGCATGTAATCAGCCCATCTGAACTAGGCTGTGTCCGGCGTGACATCGCAGTGCTTGAACGTGCATGCGCCTCAACTTGTTAGTACACGACGGCACCGCACACGTTTCAAACCTGATTACTTGGTAGGGAGCGTGTCGGCAACAGTGGAGTACGCTGACGACGATCAGGCCTTCGATCACGAGGTTATCTTACATGTGTGTTTAGACAGTTAGGCACAAAACATAACTTTACCCCCCTCCCCCCAGTCCCCCCGAGAAATTCTACTATTTTAGAGAAGCGCCGACAGAGCCACAAACTAGGGCCCGAGGCAACCTGATGCGGCCGGGCTATGGTTTCGGTATGTACAGTAACTGTAGGCCGGGCCTCATGCGCGCGCCCCGGCACGACGTTCGAAGTACTCCCACCCCGCTTCCCTTGTGACCATTTACCTGAAGGCGAACACATATCAGCTTTGACAAGAAGTGGATTATCACCTGCAGTAAGTTTTGTTTGTGAATTGCCGCCTTGTGACATTTGTGTTAACACTACCAGTCACTTTCAATTTATAATCCAGTTTTTTTCATCTGACCAGATTCGCCATTTTCCATTTACCCACGCTGGATTCCTTACCCTCTCAAACTGTGAATGTCGGGGAAGATTATGACCGGCAGTGCAATATTACGACTGACACACAGACCAGCGGGCAGGCACACACCTAATTTCCTTCACATAGCGAAAAGTACTCAGCCTGAGGCAACATAAAGGAAAAAAAGTTCAATGTGCCCGGACATGTTCCTATGCTCCCTTTACCTAGAAAAAATCACCGCGAACGACATAAGCAAAATGCAATCATAAGACAGTGTACAGTGATGATAGCAAGAAAGACGAACAATGTGGCATCTAAGTCCTTAAGTGTTTCCCATTTATTTTTCAAGCAGTTCTTGCCTGGATGGTAACGAAAAGCTTTTGAAGTTATTAATGATCTGATCAAGAGTCATACTAGCATCATTTTTTTGGCACCAAGGGCACAGTGTATGGAATATAGAACGCTGCACTGTTCATATTTATTTCCAGCCCACGGCTCTTCGCAATGTGCACATTGTTGCAAATGTCGATCGATGTGATACTAAATGTGAGCTGCAAACGCCGAGGGAGATAAGAGTTGCCCATTTCTTTGGTTTTTACACGAGCCAAGTGTGCAATTATTAAAAGAAAGAAATTTAAAGAACTTGTTCTTTTTTAACTCAACCTTAATGAAAACCAGAAGGTACGTAAGCCAATGGAGGTATGTGGAATGTTAACTCTATTATTTTAAGTGTAGGATGCATAAAAACAAACTGGGCGAAAAGACAATTTCTACCGGAAAGCACCACACCTGCAACCTTCCAATGATGCTCCCGATGCTCTACCATAGCTGAAGTTGCATAGCAATGCCCATATCATCCCAAGGTGGCAGCTTCAGTCCCAATTGGAGGCAAGTTGTCTTTCCGTCCACATTGCTTTATTCACATCCATATCGCAATATACATTTGCAACGGTGCAATTTATGACCCCTGTACGTTTCCTTGGCTTCATTATATACTGGTTTTCCTTATCCTGCATATGTAACATGGGAAATTTCGAAAGAAGAATGCCGTACCACTTGAATGATTTTATGAAGGGCAATGAAAGCTTGAATGTTATAACGAATCATTAATGAACACTAACTACATAATCAAATGTGATTCCGCAGGCATAATATTGACAGACAAGATCCTATCGACACAGTCTCTTTTAGAATTTGTACACATCCAAACGACTAAAAAAGCAGTTAGCAAAGACAGGCGCTAATCTTCTTAGAGATAGATGCGCACTCTACACAACCCAAAAAATAAGTAGTCAATCCCTCTTGCGCACTCTTCATTCTGAACAAGGAACCCGTAGTGGCCCCAAAATGTGAATAGATGCTTGTTTTACCTGGGACAAGGCACATGTCTCTCTCCTTTATTTTTTCAGTCATTTTCATTAAGGTTTTTACAGTTACGTAATCAGTGACTCCACACCTTCTCTCAGCAACTTCACCAGGGGTGCATCACAAAGAAAAAATCCGGCAGATCCCACGTAGGAATCCACGTTATGAGAACCATGCGGAGGAAAGGTGACGATGTTGCAATTTTTTATTGAGTGACACGTCATGAAATGACGAAAAATTATTGTACAAATGTCGCACGCACAGACATATGTTGAGGAGTTGCAGATGTTTATATAACCAGTTGCTTGCACTTGCGCCACGATACCGACTGAAACATGCGTATTAGCAACACCAGAAATGATATGAAGCGCTGATATTCACGAAGATGCTGGCCCTGGACACCGTAACATAAATCAACTTCAGATCATGGTAACTAACCACATCGGACGTTAACTCGACGTGACGGCTGTATCCAAATAGTTCATATGTATTGTTTATAAAAATGGGTAGGCAGCACTGCAACCACTATTGACGTTTCACAAAGATTAGCGTCAATTTCATAAATAGTTCCCAGACCTGGCGTAGCTCTGTGGTAAAATGCTTCATTGGCACCCAGAATGTTTGGGTTCGATTCCAGCTGGGACTCGTCGGTTCGACGGTACCGACGCCGGGTATTTCTTGACACTCACGCGTTAAAATTTCCGATGCAATTTTTGGTCGTTCGTGGGAAGGTAACAAGTTTCAATTACCTGTGGCACATACCCGCATACCAGCGGCACATACCTGCCCGTGGGTGTGTGTCACTGTCTGGCGGGAAGTGTTGGACGTCGTACGCGACGGGATTATGACATTATTCATGTCTCGACAAGTGCTTCGTATTTGTCAAACCATCTTACCCTCTCATGCTAATTTCGGTTCGCGCCAACTAAATGGGGTTACCACGAGAGCACCCAAACGTAAGCGGCTAGATAGATAGATAGATAGATAGATAGATAGATAGATAGATAGATAGATAGATAGATAGATAGATAGATAGATACACTCAAAGTCGACGAAGTTCACTAAGAAATGCTTCGCATTTAAAATTAAGAATTTTGTACAAATATTTGGGCCCGTGTACACTGCCCCTTTCAAAAAAGGAAGTGGCTCATATCATTGCTTGAGCAATATTACATGACGACCCACTAAAGTGTTCTTCTGGGGTCAAAAGGGAACTGCACAGTTACGTAATGGGAGGTGTAAAATTTCCAAACACTGGTACAGTCCCTGTATACACTATTATGCATGTAATAATTGCTATTCAGGCAAAGGTGACCTGGTACCTGCTTTAAACGAACAATACTGAAATCTGGTGGCGTATTATTACTGTAATTGAGGTAATTATTTATATAATTGTGAACAATGCCAAAAACAAGTAGAGCAATCATGCAAATTTGAACCCTTGCCCTCAATTGATCTGAAAGGGCCACATAATGAGTAATAATGAAAACTGGGAGTCTGTTCTGCTCAGACCAGCCTGGAAGGAGCTACAATGGGCCATTTAACTGGCTGAAGGTACTTCAGGCTTCGTGGGCTACTAGCCACCATTACTTACTGACATGATTTGGCCGCAAATAATACACACACAGAGTGAAGAAACACGGAACGACAAGCACAAGCCGCTTGTGCTTGTCGTTGAGTGTTTCTTTACTCTGTGTGTGTATTATTTGCCGCCAAATCATGTCAGTAAACAAGTACAAACTAGGCCAACAATCAGTATAGCCACCATTAGCTGCTAACACATTGCGGGAAAGTGCTATATATATATATATATATATATATATATATATATATATACTTATATATATATACTTTTTTTGATCAAACACGGCATGTTCATTCTTTCGTATACAATAACTTAGCAGTGCCACAAATGTATGGTCCTGCTCTTAGCAATGATGGCATTCAAAAATGGTGAACTTATGTGTGGTAGCTGCCAACAACACTCATGCGAGTATTCTCATTGGGTAACTTTCACTACGTAGATAGCTGGTGTAGGGGCAACCAACATTCACTAAGTTATATATAATGGGCTTTAGGCTACTGGCAGCTGTAAATTTGCCACCAGCATTGTTTTGCCAGATGCAAATGATAGCAGTGTATATGAGCAATGAATGCATGATCCTTACATCTACGCATTTTTATAAATTTATAAATCTATACTTAGAGTGTGCATTGTTCGCACTAACAACATTAGTTCATCAGAAATGCTTGCAACCACCAAACATGTGTTCATTGCTTGATTACACCTAGACCAATAAAAGCAAAAAAAAAACGTTTTTGCAATACACCACTTTCCTTGCAAAACATCCTGTACTTTCCCGAGTGATGCTTTAAGACTCATGTGCCATATGTCCTGTCTGAACCCGCAAGCTGGGCCTCTTCGATAATCACACAGTCACTACTTAACTATCCAATGTAGTGAGGATACCCCAGGAACACCGAGAGTGAGCAAAGAAAAAATTGCAGAACCTAAAATTGCTTCGCCAGGAAACATTGCACGGAGAAAAATTTGGTGGCCGTTCTGAAGAAATGTTTACAACAAAGTTTTTCCTCATTGCTTTTTTTATTTGTTGGTGTATGTGAAATACTTATAAAGTGATTAAGTGCCGGTGTTTCCGTTTGATGCAATGGTTCTCTTTCGTGACATTTATTTTGTTGTATTTCCATGTTATCCGTTTGTATGCATCCCTCACCCCTGCCTAAGGCCTAATGTGAGATGATGGCGGTACTTCTCAAATAAATAACTGCGCTTAAACTGCGCGCCATGTACAAGCTCTAGTTTCATTTATATACAAGTTACCCTCATAACAGAGTTGTGTCTGAATAAAATAATCTGATAACCATCGATCACAGCTAACTCGTATATAATGTCCAGCCACTTTTAATGCATATGAACGATAAAAATTGAAATCAACACATGCAAAATGCCTCTATATTTGAAATATATTCAAAATTCTACACGTTCTTTAAATTATTTATATTAGGTATCACATTTTCACCAAGCACACAGCTATGATGCCATTATGTTTTTACTTGTTTTTACCTGTACGAACGTGACGCTATATGTGGTAAAGCTATCGTTTGTACAAGTGTGCTTTATAATGGTTGTTATTTTTCTTGTGTTGTTACCTCATAAACGATTTACCCCTTTCCTAGTATAGTCATTTGCTTTTGCTGGTACATATGCATTGTATTGCTCTGGCATTCGTTGGTGTAAGCTTTTACCTCTTCTATTTTTTATTACTGCACTTCTTTCAGTGAAAAAAAAAAACGCCAAGTCTGCGCAAAAGGCGCAGCACAGTCAAAGCGAAAGCTAGGAGAGCGGCCCTTCAGAGGCTTTTTCAAAACAACTATTGGGTAACTACTGCAAGCATACTTGCTTGATACCCAATAGGTAATTAATAATAAGTTTATTAGGGTAGTAGGCTGGTATTTGCTATGCTATTTCTCATTATTCTTCTGACAAGCGTGGTTTCCGCTAAACACTTTTAAGAGTTTTGTGCCAATTGTTCGTGCAGTGGCTGACATCGACGAGGAATTACGGCTGAAGTGAGTATTCGCCACAGATAATAGAGAAACAAGAACAAGCTTTTGTGATGGGTTGGAGTGTCGGACGGACCACTCGTTACGCTATTCGCATTGTGTGACGACTGGTGGTTTTTTCGCTGTTTTAAAACTCTTTATAAGTCATAATACTGCGATTGCTTTGCCGACATCAAGCTTGCCGACGGGAAGCTTGACAACAAGTCACAATCATCGGTGTAGCTCAGTGGTGAAATACTGGGCTGGCACCCAGCGGACCTGGGTTCGAGCTTCACTGTGTCATTGGTGCTAAGTTTTAGATGCGAAGAGTGTCTTAGCGAGCTTCGGTGACATTGAGCGTATCTATCTATCTATCTATCTATCTATCTATCTATCTATCTATCTATCTATCTATCTATCTATCTATCTATCTATCTATCTATCTATCTATCTATCTATCTATCTATCTATCTATCTATCTATCTATCTATCTATCTATCTATCTATCTATCTATCTATCTATCTATCTATCTATCTATCTATCTATCTATCTATCTATCTATCTATCTATCTATCTATCTATCTATCTATCTATCTATCTATCTATCTATCTATCTATCTATCTATCTATCTATCTATCTATCTATTTATCTATTTATCTCTCTATCTATCTATCTATCTATCTATCTGTCTATCGATCGATCGATCGATCGATCGATCGATTGACCGATCAATCGATTCGTCGATCGATCTAGAAGCTTATGACTTTTAGCTCTCCAGGCCGTTTGAATAGTGGTATCAATACCAAACTTGATATGACATAACATGACTGCATGAGGAGCATATTTGACTAGTCATAACTTGAAAATCTTGACATGTATGCCATGAATGTCATGATTTATATTGCATGGTCTTGCAGCCCTTGCGGTGGTTTCGTTCACATGGCATTATGCAAGACTGGTGTGATATGGCATGACTACATGGCGAACGTAAGCGAAAGACTCTAACATGAAAATCATGACATGCGTGTCATGTAACAACATGACTACATGCAACGCTCATGATGTGTTCGCGGCCGTTTTGATAGCGTCACATATACGAAATTTGGTATTACGGCACGTGAATAGATGAAGAACATATGAGGTTGGTGCAAACATTATACACATGAGATGCGTGTCATGTAACAACATGACTACACGCTACGCTCATGATGCGCTGGCGGCCGTTTCGCTAGCTTCACTTGTACCAAATTTGGGATTAAGGGACGTGAATCAATGACGAAGGCATGATACTTGGGCAAACAGAATAAACATGACATGCGTGTCCTATAACAACATGACTACATGCTAAGCTCATGATGTGCTCATGGCCGTTTCGCAAGCTTCACATATGCAAAATTTGGTATTACGTGACGTCAATGGATGAGGAAGGTAAGCGACTGGTTCAAACATTATAATTATGAGATGCGTGTCATGTTAAAATATGACTACCTGCCACAGTCATAGGTGCCAATATATTTCAATGTGACGTGGTGCGTATGCTTGCCGGCGTTTATTTCATGACGTCATGACATCGTTGCCACGCCAGGCACCGCTCCTGCCATATACTCGCACACACATGCCGTGCTGCGTTGCTTTGACGCATGCGCGCTTCAGTGCATCCAGTGTCCCTCCGTCACGAAAAAAAGGGGACTCAGTGTCGTCTGGTTAACGCATCGGTGCGAAATGCGGCATTTCGCATTTCGCGCCGGTTGCTGACGTGCTGAGACGACGGACGCTGGTCGCGCCGGTAGCACCACGCGCCTGACTATACAGATCTCGCATTTTGCTAACGTAGCGTCTCTGTGTGTAGCATGCGCTCGTGGCAATGCTACATTAGAGTATAGTAGGCTTTTCATGATGCACTCGCAGCTATTTTGCGAGGTCCGCATAAAGCAACTTTGATGTTACGTGACGCAAATAAATGACGAAATATATGACTGGTGCAAACATGATAATACTGACGCGTGTAGCATGTAAGAACATGACAGCACACCACGTTAATAGCGCGCTCGAGGCCATTTCGCTAGCTCCACATATGCTAAATTTAGTATCTCGTGACGTGAATAAATGACAAAGGTAAACGACACAACCAAACATAATAAACATGACACAGAAGTCATGTACGGCATCATTTACCTCCAACTTGCAACTTTCTGCTGATTTTAAAGTGAAATATTAACCTATATCTTTTGTGCTTCGTATATCATTGATTCCCTCTGTATGTGGAATCTGCCATTTTTTTTATTTCTCGCGATGTGGTTAAGACACCGGTGGCTGCGGCGGACAACTGCACGTGACCTGAGTTGACATCTAATAACAGCTTTCGCTCTAATGAACAGCAACTGACTTACAAGGTGTAAATAAACCAATTTTGCAACTCTGAATTTCACACTGATTGTGAAATTATTAAATGATATGAGGATTGGCTATGTCACCAGGGTAAATATAGTTTTGCGTCACATCCATCTATGAAATCTTCAGTAAAAAAATTTGGCAGATCCCACATACAGTGAGAACCGATGATATGCGAAGCACGAATGAGAAATGTTGATGTCATTTTAAAATCAACACAATGTAACAAGGTGGAGCTAAAAAATGTCATACAAAGCTTCCGTATTATAATTATCATGTTTGGGTGTCTCGTTTACCATCCTAAACTGTTGACGTCACGTCAAAGTTAGTATTAGCCGAGCTAGAAAAACAGCCGTGAACTCACAATGAGCGTGGTATGTTGTCACGTTCTTACATGACACGCGTGTCAGGATTGTCATGTTTGCATCAGTCATCACACTTTCGTCATCCATTGACGTCCCTTACCACCAAACTTGGTATATGAGGTGTTAGCGAAACGGCCGCGAGCGCATCATGAAGGGCCCAGTATACTCCAATGTAGCGTTGACGCGTGCGAACGCTGGTCACAGCGACGCTACGTTTGCCAAACGCAAGCACTTTATAGTCTGACGCCAGACATGACCAGTGTGACCAGCGTCCGTCCGTGCAGCCCTACGGGAACCGGTGCGAAATGCGACAAACTGAACTTTGTCCCGATGCGTTACCCAGACAACACTACACGTCTCCCTTTTTTCGTGACGTAGAGACGCCGGACGCGCTGAAACGAGCATGCGTTAAAGCAACGCAGCGTGGCGCGCGCCTGCGTGTATATGGCAAGAGTGGCGCCTAGTATCGATTCGCAACGCTGGTTTCGCACGTCGAAACGAACGCCGGAGAGCACGTGCACAGGGTCACGTCGAAATGTATTAGCGCCTCGACTGTGGCATGTAATCATGCTCTCACATGACACGCATCTCATGATTATCATGTCTGCACCAGTCACGTACCATCGTAATCCATTGACGTCACGTGCGTCAATGGATCGCCTGGTACGGCCGCGAGTCCATTAGCTGCGCAGCCGTACCAGGCGTTGTCAAATCAAAAGCTGTCCGTACAGGCCAAGAAGGTGGCGTACAACGTTTACACGCAAGTAAAGAAAAGCGACCCGCAGCTGTCTGTGAGAGCCGCATGTCGGAAAGTCAGCGAGCTCGCAGGTGTTAGCGAGCGCAGTGTCTTCCGGATTAAGCTCGACGTTAACAGTGGAACCCTGAAGTCACCGAAAATGGTACGTGCATGATGAGTTGTGTAACCATTACATGAATAATAGAATGTATAATTCACCCAGCAACCTGGGTCCACGCGTCAGTAAATCACGTCACAATATTATTAAAAATTGCTCTCGAGTTCCCAAAGATGCGACTCGCGTTCCTGCAGCGAAACGCGAGCAAACGCGAGAAATCGAAACCGAAACACCCGTCGAAGCGGTCGGACTACTTGGCGCAGTAGCACACGTGCATAGGCTCCGACCACGTAGCCTTGGCCGTGCTGCCACAGAAAGTTGTCGCCGGGTATAGTAACTCAACGTCTGTGGTTGAGACTAAATATGTAAGGGAGAGAAAAACAACATTATTGAATCAAAGAACGCTCGGGTATAATGCAAGAAGCCTGGGCTAGAGGAGAGTTGAGGGGGTTCTGGCACCCTTCACAGCCTCTTCAAGCTTCAACTTTTTTGGTAGCACTAAACTATTCACACGCTTTCACATCAATCACCAGTGGCTAAAGTTAGCAGTTCACCACCTAAACACTGCTCGAAAAATATTCCAGGGTTTAGCCATGGATGGAGGTCCTTTTGCAGGGCACTGTTGGCTATTAGTGCCTAATGATTGTCAATTAGTTTTCAATTACAGATTACAACGCCACACCTCCCATGGCCGTATGTTGGGTCTCTTGTTAAGTGATTGCAAGATGACTCTTGCCAGACTCTGTATGCACTGGTAACGGGAGTGGTTGTCTCACTAACTGTATCAGTTAAGAGGGTGTTGCCATCCCACTGCTTTCAACTTAGGGTTGCTGCTGAGGCTTGTAGCTGTTTTGTGTAAAAGTACGAGTTCTTGTGCTATGGAATGAGGCCCACATGAATTCTTGCTCCTAGATCAGGTCGATTGTGTGTGGTTTCATTTTCATATACCTAAGGCATTGAAGGTTAACATAGTCACATCAACACGGAGGGCTCCTGATGTGTTTCGCTGGGATTCGTGCTGAGTTCTTTTTGCAGATAGGTTCTCTTGGCTATACTTCACTAGCATTTCCTCCTTTTGTGCACTCTATTCTGCTGTGTCAGCTGAACTAGCACACCTATCTACGCGTACTTCACTGAAATAGTGGAAATGGAATAGAGTGCAAGGTATGAAGCCATATTACTGATGCACAAGTGTTCAATCATTTATTTCTTAGTTCATTGCCTGCATTTCACCTGACAATATTGCAGAAAGAGAGTTCCAGCACCAATAACATATAGACCGCACGAAGTCAAACAGTGCTTACAATTTCAGCCTTACGAATTGAAACACGTTGCTTGTTTATTTATTTATTTATTAGTATACCCTCAAGACCCAGAGGGTGTTACAGAGGGGGGTGGGTACAATATGAATGTGGCAATAAAAAAAAATATTAATAACAACAGTGAAGGAAATACAAAAAATAATAGTTAAAACAGAAAAAAGAGAAAAAAAATACAAGACAAGAAAAACGAAAAACAGTGTGCAGTTACGCCATAATGTGTTTCGACACTGCGGATTTGAACAGCCCTTGATCCTTAGTGGCAGCAATGGAGGGAGGAAGGCGGTTCCAGTCCCTGCTTGTCTTCGGAAGAAAAGACTGCAAAAAGTGGTTGGTGTGGCAGAAAGGAATGGCTACTTTATTCTGATGGTCAACACGGGATGAGATGTATGCAGGCCCTGAGATTAATTCCTCTCTAAGTACTTGATTATGAAAGAAAATGTTATGAAAGAGCGACAGACGGAAAATTGTTCTTCTCGTGACCAGATCTGGGCGTTCAAGAGTAGATCTCATTAAGGTCACACTGGCAGTACGAGCATATTTGTTATGAATAAAGCGGGCTGATCGGTTTTGGACAGCTTCTAAGGCTTCAATTAATGTTGATTGAGCTGGGTCCCATATGGCAGACGCGTACTCGAGTTTTGGTCGGACTATTGTTTGGTAAAGCTGCAATTTAAGGTGTGTTGGTGCTTGGCGAAAGTTTCTGCGGAGGTAACCAAGAGACCGGTTAGCGTTGTTGATAATGTAGGTAATGTGAGAATGCCACGATAGATCATTTGTTATGTGAACTCCAAGGTATTTGTAGCTACTAACCTGCTCTAATCTAGTTCCATTTAATGTGTAGTTGAAAAGCTTCGGAGTGATAGAAGAACGTGTGATTGTCATGCTTTTACGCTTAGTAACGTTTAGGTTCATTAGCCACGTATTGCACCAGTCCGAGACGCGATTAAGATCACCTTGAAGAAGAACGTTGTCGTCTTCGTTAGTTATTCTGCGGTACAAAACGCAGTCGTCAGCAAACAGTTTTATGGATGACTTAATGTTACTTGCTAAATCATTGATGTAGACTAAAAAGAGTAAAGGACCTAAAACGGAACCTTGCGGTACGCCAGATCTAACTGCACAGGGATTTGAGGAACAATTATTAGTGGTAACATACTGAGTGCGGTTAGTAAGAAAGCATTCAATCCACTTCAGAGTGTTAGGGTCGATATTCAGTATGCTAAGCTTAAGTAGTAGTAATTGGTGTGACACTTTATCAAAGGCTTTCGCGAAATCTAAAAAAATGCAATCTACTAGTATTTTGTTATCTAGTGCTGAGATGACGTCATGTGTAAAACATAGAAGCTGAGTTTCGCACGAATGATGCTTACGAAATCCGTGTTGGAACTTGCTGAAGAATACGTTAGTTTCAAGAAATGCCATGAGATTAGAGTAGATTATGTGCTCAAGCATCTTGCACGGAATACTTGTTAAAGAAATTGGTCGGTAGTTCAGGGGAGAGTATTGGTTTCCGGATTTAAAGACGGGAATAACCATCGCCAACTTCCAGTCAGTTGGCAAAGTGGCAAACTGGAGAGACTGCTTAAAAATGTGCGACAATACAATGGAACAGTATACTTCAGTGTTCTTCAGAAATTTCGCGTTTATCTCATCAGTGCCACAGGCAGAAGACAGCTTAAGTCACCGGATTAAGTTAACAATTCCTTCAAATTCAATAGTTATATAGTCCATTGGAAAAAACCCGCTGTGATATACCTGCGGCACTGAAACTGCACATGAATCTGAAAAACATTGCGAAAAGACGTTAAGAACAGAACAGCATTCTTCGTTGCGCATTGCGCGGCCATTGGAATCATTAAGTGATACGACGGTTCGTTTTATTGGGTTGACAGTTTTCCAAAATTTCGACGGGTTAGTAGACAACAACGAGGAAAGTGTAGTGTTGAAATAGTCACGCCTGGCATTCTTCAAGGAAAAGCGATACGCGGAAAGAGCTTCGCGATAAGCCTTCCAACGAAAAACACTGCTGTCGAGCTTAGCAGAGCGGAAGAGGCGTTTTTTTCTATTAGGAAGCCTTTTCAGGTTTACTGTGAACCATGGCGATCGCTGCTTTTTTGATATAACTTGAAGCGGCACATGCCTGTCGATCAATAAAGAAATTTTGTCCCTAAAACGACACCAATTCTGCTCGACTGATCGGTCAAAAAAACCAGGCATATAGCTATCAATAAACTGTTCAAGTTCCGTATTTATTGCAGCATAGTCCCCTTTTTTGTAGTTTCTTATGGTCTTCGTAACCTTAGTTCGGGGTGAAATGTCAATATTTAGAGTGAAATGCAGGGAGCAGTGGTCACTAACACCAGGAAAACAAGTCAGTGAGTGCAGTAAGTTTGGTGTCGTAGTCAGGATTCAATCCAGTACATTAGCAGACGTAACGGCTGTTCTTGTTGGTTCGGTGACCATTTGAGTCAGGTTAAAATCTAAACATAAATTAACAAATGATTTATTCTCCGCTGTCACCTCTGTGATACTAGGACTCTTACTTGACCAATCAATTTTAGGATAGTTAAAGTCTCCGAAAAGGAACAGATGAGAATGCGGAAATTGTACAACTTGTGAATTCAACACGTCATGCAATTTGCTACAAAAGTCAGGCGCCGCGTTGGGCGGCTTATAGCACACACAAAATAGAGCACTCTGGTGGCGTAAAGGGATATTTGCACAAAAAATTTCAAAAGAATAATTCACCGGTATCATGTGTGACTCTAGGTTATCGGCTACCGCTATAAGCACACCTCCCCCTTTTCCGCTACTACGATCACAGCGATAGATGGGGTATTTTTTGTCGCATGCAGTCAAATAGTTCACTACTGGCTACATCGGGGGACAGCTATGTTTCGGTGAGCGCCACGACGTCAGCGCAGCACGAGTCAATGACAGCCGATAATGTGTCTCGCTTATTGATTATGCTTCTGACATTTGATAGTAGAAAGGATGTGCCAGCCAAAACAGGGGTCACAACATTTGATGTTCGGGCTAGGACAAGCAAGGGCCTCTACCTGCAGACGTAGAAGCAGACGAAGAATCGTTCGCACTTTCATCTCTGTCGGATTCCAGTTCACAGATGCTATCGGTTGTTCGCGAGTACACGAAGCACTTTTTGTTTATATATAGTCTGTTATAAAGTACTGAAAACTGCTGTTTTCTAGCTTTTCCATATTCAAAAAGCTCTTTACGCACACTTCTCGTAGTCGCACAGAAGTCTTCTTTAACCGATAAGCCAGAAGCCTTGAGTTTGGCTCTAGCGACCAAGATGCTCTCGCGCAGCTTGGAAGATGCGAATTTAATTATGACGGGTTGGCATTTTCCTGGCGCATACTTTCCCAACCTGTGCGCGCGAGATATGCGTTCGTCATCGTCACCAAGATTTAGCTTTAATTCTGCATTAAGGACATTGCATACCTTTTTTGCACACTGGGTCCATGTTTCGGATGCAGTGTCTTCAATGCCGTGTAATATCAGATTATCCCGGCGGGAGCGATCTTCTAGTTCGTTGAGACGTTCGCTCAACGCTGCCAGTTTTGGCGCTACGCCCACACTCGCATTTTCACTGCTCAAGCGCATACTGTCCTCTACCACGGAAAGCCTGCTGTGAATGTCGCAAATTTTTTCTTCAAGTGAACGCTGCGCTTCCTTGACAGCGCTGAGAGAAGACATAACCTCGCTGTGCTTCGTGTCAACGTTTTTATGAAGGGAGTTTATCAAAGAAAGAAGTTCTTTGTGCTCTTTGCTTGTATCCTCCTTCGGCGGCCCAGGATTCAATTCCACATCACCCGCTAGAAACAATAACCCCGCTACATGTACACACTCGCAACCGAGAGAGAACAACACTTGTGGGCATGGAAGTACTAGCAAACAACGGTCGCTGGACCTTTTACAGCACAGCGGAAAGGCACAACCCACCTGCACGATAAAGCAGAATGGCGATTGAGGCGGCTGCATCACTGCGGTACTTCCACGCCCACTGAGCGGAGGCAGAGGTTTCCAGGTGCTTAACAGGCGCTCCTGTGATGCGTAAGGCGATGTGGAAGACCAGGCTGGTGGGAGCACATGCAGGGATTCTTGAAGAACTGAAGCAGGAGCTTTGCAAGACGCCGAAGACAACGCAAGCAGTCCGGCGAGAAACGAGCTGTCACATTGGGGCGGTGGCGGCTCGGCACTTGCGCTGTTTTGCTGGTTGCACGCCAGGGCGGTTATCAAAACCTGCACGATAAAGCAGAATGGCTATTGAGGCGGCTGCATCACTGCGGTACTTCCACGCCCACTGAGAGAAGAGTGGAACATAATACCTAGTTTGAACGTTGCTTGAACATTTGGAAGAAAAAAACGTGTATCCTTGTGATAAAACCACAGAATACACGCTGATAAATTGTTGACTGCGTTAGTGGATGCTCACAAAATACATGAATATTCTGCCATGACATTATCCTCAGATAGTTCAGGGTAAGCAAAATATGAGTGACATGTAGCTTTTACAGCGTCAATCATTAGTTTTTCTATTGGTTCACAGCATGAAAACACAACATATTTGGCTAAGCCATGATCAGTTGGGTTTGTTTGTTTAACGTGGCGAACAGCAACAAAAGCTATCATTTTTAGTAAACAATTGTAGTGGGAGAGAAGCTTCAGAGCATAAAGCTCTCAACCTGTTTTAATTGCAATGCAACTTTAAAGTGAGCTTCATAACAAAAATACATGATAATGCACCCTATAGGCATTTCAGGCTGCTGGGGATGTTTTCTAATTTACAACTACTTTCTTTGGAGCGTAGCTTGGTATACTAACTGGAAAGTATGCTCATTCACACTCTGTCAAAAGGCGTGAGTCAGTACGAGTGCATGAACAGTGAGTAAGTAGGCATGAGTACGAGTGTGAGCCAGTACTCACATTTTAGAGTTGGCAAGAAGCAAATTCAAATTTAATTTTATCCTGTAATAGCGAAGGGACTGTGATGAAAGTCTGTCTTTAGAACAATCACTCTTGAAACTTTTATGACAAGTGGACTTAACAGTGATTAACAGGACCCTGTGTGAGCTTACACGGACATGAGCTTACTGAGAAGCTTCTGCAGTGATACTTTACGTCCATAATATACTCCGACCATTTGGTGCAATGAGCTATGAACTTCAGCCTCATGACATGATGCCATTGTAGTGGTCCTACACATGGCTTGAAGTCTTCCATGTATTGCAGCTTAAACCTTTACGTGTGTGCTGATGAACTATGAGGCGTCACTTCTCACCTGCTTTCTTAATTCATATGATTGCATGCATTCACAGTTTCACATTGCTTGCAGCACTTGGGCAATGCTTCTTGAGAGGGGGTAGTAACACATGTACCTATTCTTTGTTTTCACTTTTATTGTGTTTTGCTAAAACCTTACTGTTGCGCGTGTTTTCTCGAAGCAAGCCACACCTTCATGTATTGAAACATTTCTAAATGGTGTCCATTTTTCCAACACTCACTTTAACAATGAGGAGCTGAGCTCATCGACACAGTAATATGTCTTTTACCAAAAACAAGTAGAGCTCATGCAGACTGAAAAAAGTGTTTGAGACGCCACATTTAGGCTACTCTGACTAAGTTCTTACAGTTAATTGTGGTTTAAAAAAAGAGAGCACTAAAAATTTTAAAATACGCTCAAAGTGTACGTTTTGGTAGATATGGGACTGTATTCTGGCAGCTGTGAATTGAAAATAGGTGCAGCTCTAAAAAAAAAGAAAAAAACGCATGTTTCCCGGAGCTTTGTGAAATGACTAATTTCACTTCTGCTGAGAGTGTGGCTCCAACTACACAGAATAGCCTTTTATTTTCTAAACTTCATGATTAAGATTATCAATACTCTTTAATGTGTACCACCAGTGGATGCTTGTAGATGTAAACAGACCCCCACAGGCTTTATTAACTGACCCGCTGGTCCCTGCGCGCTATCTTTTTAAATTTCAGCTGGAAATTATTTTGCACTGAAGGCTGAAGACGTTAGGGTGCTTTCTGTGGTACAGTAAAATAAATCTTCCGCATATTCACTAAAAACGTTTTGCTTGTTTATTGATGCATGTGAAATGAAATATGGAACTCAAAATCAGATTTTTTGTATCCCTTACGGCAAAAAGTGGGGCTGGAAAAGGGGCGATACCGTTTACAAGCATGTTGAAAATAGCACAATACATAACATAACACTAGAATGTACAGTAACTCAAAAGTGAGAATCTAGGATATTTGTTTGCTATATTAGACTCTTGACAACTATACTCGTCACTGTAACGTGGATGTCTTGGTAGCTTAGCAGGCAAAGTGTTGTGCATTAAAGTATGAGGAAACAGGTTTGATTCCTGGTGATGGTGCCTGCATTTCGATGGCGGCAGAGAGCTAGAGCACCAGTGTACTATTGTCAGCAGTATGAAAGAGAACACGAGTTGATGTACAGAGCACTGACTGTCACTGCGCAATGCGTCATTATCACATTAAATTTACAAGAAGCTAATGATACAATAAGCTGCTGTGTTGTGTCAGCAATAGCAAGGCGGCAGTGGCAACGCTTAGTAGAACCATGGTGCCCTTTGTTAAAAATAGTGAACATATCGTGCGCTAAAGGAACAAAAAAAAAAAACAAGGGACGGCGCGTGCACGAGGATCTTGGTGCTTTTTCACTAAAATAAACAGCAGCGTTGAGACGCACTGCTCGATCTCTTCAGGCACATTTGTCCTGAAAACCCGTTCTTCTACAGTCTTCGGATTTTACGACCTTTCGAGTGTTTCCATCAGCTGTTGCCGTGAACCCCGCAACCATGTGTTCAAGGCTTTTCGCCGCGCACTTTTGTGTTCCTCGTCATATTGCTGACTATAGAACTTATTTTGGTTAATGTTAAATAACACAAAGCGAATAATTCACAACATCCCTTTACAGTACATTATAAACCTACTGCGACTTTGGCGCGTAATGCCCCAGAAAATGTGTTGGTTTATGGGTCTCTCATTTGTCCAACAAAGGCTTGATTTATACTTTACGAGTTCGGCTGCTGCATTATTTGGAATCGCAACCTAATAAAAATATAATAAAATTTTCATAAAGCAACTATATAGATTGGGCTCCTCTATGGCTAGGATCATCCGAACACACCTGATCCTGTTTTTAAAATAAGGATAGTAGCCCAGCCATTTGAATTAACTAATTAGATGCTTACACACGCATAGCTTTCTACCAGAGCACAAAGACATTTAAAACACTAAAATCAACTTCACAGTCCTCACCAAATATGTGTTCGCTTGTCATCTGCTCTCACAAAATCCTGTACTAAGAACCCACACATTTAAGCTTCTGCAAAAACCGAGAGGTATAGTTCTCAAATATTTTAAATGTTCCAGTCTGAACACGAATCCATACGCATGCAAATCATCCTCTTCAAACTGACGTCCACGTATCAAGCATGAAGGCATCCTTGAATCAAATTAAAACACTCGTACAAGTAGTGTATAGACCTGTTAACATACGCAAATTAGCCCTCCTTGTAGTTGCACTTCATAAAACGATGCACTTGAAGAAGCACACAAGTAACTAACTTTTGAAACAGATAATACGTGAGAGAAGCAGATAAATCCAACTTTTATAGTTTGACCAACAACACTTGACTGATTGGCTACATGGTTTAATTAGTAACACAGACACATTTTACTATGCATATTTCACGAGCCTCCAAATAAACTTTTTAGTTAATACGGGTTAATTTTGTTTGCTTTAAATTGAATATTCGTGGCAAAAAGGTATGCCGATAACAATAAAATGAGCAAAAGCCAATCTGCAAGGTACTGGAAAGCTCCACTTTGGGCAACTTTATAGGCCTTTGTAACATAACTATCGTCATGCCTGCTGTCAAAGTTCGACAGAAGTTGTTGGGACTGTTTTACGTTCACAAATTTCATATTGAACACACACTTTTGGTTAGTTAAGCTTTCATTTCTCTTATATGTACATAGCCTTTGATCATAATATAAAAATTTGTAGGAAACCGCAGCTTTTTTTCACATGACTATCGATAAGCCGACTCTATGGTTGAGGAACATCAAGAAGTTGTTTGCATCACAACTCGCCCTATGTGAAATTTTCTGTCTATTGTTTTAAACAAGTTAGACATAAAGGCTACCTGAAGTTGTCATATATCACTCTAACATTCTTGCACATATCGAATACAGCGCTGTATGAAAGCGGAGCATGCAAAGTGTAGACAGAACTTGGAACAAACCATACGGGAGCTAAACAGCAAATTTAGTTTCGACGGAGTTCCTGTATCGAGATGCCTGATACACAATAAAGCTACGCTGACAGCGCCCGCGTACGGCATGATTCAGAGCTCACACGCACCGCAAGTTACACTTTAGCGTCCAACACTACTGCAGAACATCGCAGGCCCATACAACGACCGGTAACTTGTCAACCAACTTCGTCAACTGCGGATCGAGCACTTTGGACGCGACGCGGTCACCCCAGCACATTGCCAGCGGCAAACCAGCACGCACGCCGTAGAACATGTCCAATGACGGCGAAAGAGGCAATAAAGCTTGTCATCCTAGATTGTGTCATCACTCATTACTTCTCACGAATGAACCACGAACACGGAGCTCGTCCAAATTACGTACTCTGTTAGCGGCAATCGATCACTTTTGATGATCGGTATGTGTCATCCGCAGATGACACCTGCAGATGTATAAATTCCGGTTATCAAGTCAATGCTATAATACAGCGAAAGATGGCACAAAACGTGAAATCGGTGGCCTCCGAACCTCGCGCAAACACAACTCTCCGTCGGGTTTTCTCAGCGACCACAGCCAGTCAATGCGATCCCAGTCCATTCAATGGTGTAGCGAGAGGCCTTTACTCTAAACGGTCACTGCACCTGTTGTTTGCTGTATTTTACGGCGAATATTTTACTAATACTTACTTTATTCAGAAGCATACGCATGGGGAGAGGAAGGAATCACTTCAGTTCAACGTACGTGTAGACAATCTGCTCAAATTGCCGCCATGAATTTATTAATAAGTTGGGCTTAACGTCCCAAAAGTTCCATAACCACCATATGATTATGAGAGACGCCGTAGTGGAGGGCTTCGTAAATTCCGACCACCTGGCGTTCTTTAACGTGCACCCAAACCTAAGAAACACGAACCTACAACATTTCCGCCTTTATCGGAAATGCAGCCGCCACAGCCGGGATTCAATCCCGCGACCTGAGGTTCACACGGCCGAGTACCTGAGCCACTAGACCACCGCGGCGGGGTGCAAACTGCCGCCAATAGTTACGTCACGAAGAAAAACTGTTGCTTGTGTTCCCCCTCTCCCCCGCCTCAGTCATATAAGTGTAACTCGTGTAACCCCCTCCGCCCCAGAAAAAAATTTATGGCTACGCCTCTGCCTTGGAGGGCCGGGAAAATGAGGTACCACAAGTTTTGGTCTTTCGATTGACCTCTCATGTCATCCGGAATGTTGACCTACCTATACAAGTGCAGCTTCGAACATAGCGTTGAGACCTTTCTGCTTTTCGTACCATCATCACTGCGAGCAGCAATTCTAGGAGTGTGTCATGACAACCCATCGGCTAGCCATATGGGTATTAGTAGGCTTTGGCAGGAATCAGCTGAAAGTATTATTGGCCCATAATAATGGCTTCGATGAACCATCATGTTAAGTTATGCCAGGATCGCCAAAGACGCAAATACTACCATCGAAATCACCGGCCCAACTGAAACCTATAGAGCTATCAACAAAAGGGCCATTTCAGCAAGTGGGAATAGATTTGCTTGGTCCATTTTCCCTCTCAACACCGGGAAAGCGCTGGATTGTTGTAGCAACAGACTAAATGAATTGGTATGCTGAGATGTCGAACGGCGAACGAGGTAGCCTAGCTTTTCGTCACCCAGATCGTACTTCGACATGGCGCACCACAGGTTGTCATTACTGACCAAGGAACAGTGTTTACTGCCTCTTTGATGCACCCTATATTAAAACTCACCCACACCACCCACAGAAGAACAACAACATGCCGCAAACAGACGGATTAAACAAAAAGCTAAATAGAACTTTTGCTGACATGATCTCGATGAATGTGGGCGTGGAACACCAGACATGGGGTAGTATTTCGCCTTATGAGACAGTCCAAGAAGCGACTAGCCCAAGCAGCCGCTTTGCAACAATTTATGACAAGTCGCAAAGGTCGCGCGACCTGCTAGTTGCCGGTGTGCACCAGCCTTAAGTGTCAACATGAATGCATCTACGTTAAGCAGTGTTATAGCTGTGTAGTGCCAAAAGACATTGCGCAAGCCATCTTACATATATGTAACCGCATACACTGAACTACTTGTCCAAGGACACGTTTTACGTTTGTGTTTTTCCAAAGACAATTGCAGAGAAGTCAAACATGTTTTCTTAAAATAAAGTTTATTTCCCTTCGTGCTCCTTGAGTGTTTAACCCTTTATTGCAATGCCGCCTCTGTTGCCCAGCATGCGGTATGTTGGTGCTCAAATATAAAAATAAAAAAACGCCATTTCGTTAGAAATGCTGGTATACAGTTATATTGCAAAAAAGAAGCTCCTTGAAGACAGCGGAAAAATATTCTCGGGCATATTCGCAAGTTCTTTTTTTTTTGGTCAGGAAAGCCTCAAAAGCGTGAAAAGGCGAATATACTAGCAAGAAAAAACAAAGTCGAAGTCTCACCCTAATGGCAAACAAACAAAAAAGACGCAGCAATGCATTTCATATTTGAACGCGTGGTTCACAAAAGCATACGTACTTGTTCACGTGTTTCGTATTCGATTGTGCTCCACCGGCTGAAATCGCTACTATTGGGAAAGGGGCGGATGAAGCGGCACATTTCCAGTAGTTGTACATTCTCATATGACCCCACGGCTTTATCTAGATTGTATAAGTAACGCCATTATATTTTTTCGGCCTAAAACTGACACCAGCGCGAACCCTTTGTATGTTTGACGATGCATTTACGAAAGAAAATGCGCTGCCTAACACATCAGATTTTCAGTATACCAGGGCTGTCGCTGTACTTTGATTGTTCCTTGCATTTTGCGTGTAGAGAAGTTTTGCGGGGAAAAATGTTGCGCGCAGAAAGCCTTTAATCTTTCTTGAAGTATGAGATGCGCAATTCGTATTAATATATACGGGGTTTTATGTCTCAAAATCGCGATTAGGTTATGAGATACGCTGATTTACTTGGTCGCAAACGCTACTTATGATTGTTGCTATAGTACCCATTTTACTGTTGGCATCGTTACGCAACTCTTAACAACTGCCGTTGTATGGCAGAGTATTTGTACGGAAAACACTTATAGTTATTGTTAGCGTGATTTCGTAACGCTTCCCTCAATAAAAAAATGCGACACTGTCATTTTCCTTCCGCCATGTTCTCCTTATACCAATTCATCAGGTGTGTGGAATCTGCCGAATATTTATTCATGTTTATTTATTAATTAAGTAATTTATTTATTTATATGTACGCATCACATACTTTGGCTACCAACTAAGTAAACGAGTTCGTAATGCAATTAGGCGAGCAAATACAGCAATACTTCCGCACCACAGAGACTAGCAATAATCTGACCGGAACGGCATCAAATAATGTCGCGACTTTGACTTTTCCTGAGTGACGTAGAAATTATCGCAGAGTGCACATGTCATGGGCGCTACGGTGATGTCCATTTCACTAAAGCATTAAAGACGCTGCTACCGATGCGCCCACTTCGTGTTAAGTATATGTAAGCATTTGTCAACCCATTGATGAAATCCTTCTAAATACTACCACTAATTTGGAGAAGTTCAACAACTGAAACTAAGTTATCGTGTTTTTTTTATTTGCTTGAGTAGTGGTGATTGAGTGCGGAGATATTTATGCTCCTTTCGAAATAGAAAAATGCATGATCAGGTTGTACTGCTGCATGTCTTTCTCCAAGCTGCTGTTCTCTTTCTAAGTAAACGAATAAAATATACCAATAATGAAGCAGTGATTGT
This sequence comes from Rhipicephalus microplus, assembly GCF_043290135.1. Classification (NCBI taxonomy): domain Eukaryota; kingdom Metazoa; phylum Arthropoda; class Arachnida; order Ixodida; family Ixodidae; genus Rhipicephalus; species Rhipicephalus microplus. Next base: position 7,144,437 of record NW_027464593.1, read on the forward strand.
GTGATTTTTTCCGGTATGGTCAATGTGTATACGTGGAAAAAAGCGCGTGCGAAAAAGAACACCATTTGTTAGCAAGCGCAGAGGTCTTAAGAAGGATGCGCTGCTCCAGTTTGTCTTTTGCGATCCTTGTCGCTGTGTTTGTTTTTATTCTCTCGGCGACTGATGATGGAGGCACATCGGAAGCTGCTGGTTTACCAAATCCAGGGCCAAGTCAGGAACGGCGTGTTTCTAGACGATGACCACGTTCAAGGTCACCACACGATAGACTTGTGAAACCTCAAGGAAACTCACCCTGCCATGGTCATCAAAACCGGAATTATAATGGAATGAACAACGTGTTCGATGAAACTCAGGAAAAGCGTCGCAATCCTCAAAGTCAGAAACAATATGGCGCAGGCTGGAGGAAATAATGCAGCGTAATTTAGTACTAGACGTTTTATCTTTGAGAAGGTATCAACACTTTTAAACTTTAAGACAATCACCTGCAAAATTAAGCTATGGAACGCTCTGTAAGTTTTCAGCATAAATAAATGTACACATATTTATTCAGATGCAAAGTCAAACGCGACACGATTTGGATTAAAAAAAAAGTAATTTAAGTACTTTTGCGAGTCAGGACTTGCCCCATGTATGACTCTGTTTAGAGATACACGGGAACTCGCTCGGGAGGTATTTAAAATCTCATCGGAGAGTAGCAGGACTCAAAAGAGAATCAATGTGTCTTTTAAAGAGATTATACACGTACAATTGACAACCACGGAAATTACTAGCATGTACCAATTTTCTTAAACTAGTGCCAGCAAACTAAAGAGAGGCTAGCAGATCTCTTTGACGTAGAGAATAAGTAACTAATTATTGTGAAATTAAATATTTTTTTGTGCTGCTGCATATCGCTGAGAAATTCTTGCGTATTATCCAATAAAATACAGCAGCCTCTGAGTTTGTGCGGTTAGGCGAAGGATGCTATGTGGAAGAACTACAAAAATAAAAACTCTGAAAGGTATATTAGAGCATTCTCAGATATTCTACAAAAGTAAGACAACTCGAAAGCTGCCGTCATAAAACTTTTTAATACTGCCAGCACCATTAACTAAAAAATTATACGAAATCGCAGATAAGGCACAGGTGAATCCTGCAATTATAGCTGCTTACTTGAAGGTATGTTGAGAGCGCACCCCTTTTCTTTTCACTCTTCATATCAAGTCAGGTTGTGTGATAATGGTTATAGAAGAAATGATAATCTCACTTCAATCATGAAAAATAAATAGAGAGAACCTTGTTGCGTGGTTATGTGAAGTAATGCACCAGCCACTTGTGCTTCCAGTGGTTATAAACTCTACAAATGTGTGCACTATAAAATTTTTTGGTGAACAGGAATAAAAAAATTGAGGCGCGACTATTGTTAATGAAAATTTTCGGATATTGGGACGTTGGTGTGGCGTTCGCCAACTCTTCAAAACCCGAACACGTATTCTTCAAAGTTGCAACTTTTGTCAATGTCAATACGATCATGAAGACTTGACAAAATATTTGAGATATCAGCCTTTATTTTACTGAAGCGGATATATCTCTAATCTTCATAGCATTCGCATCAGTAAATTTTGAATTAATATTCGGGTCGTACGAGAATAGTATGGCGTATGTTAGCCTACGAGCGAATTATGCATTGGATGTATGCCAGTTTCATTGAATATACGCACACAGCAAAAATGGTGCATTTCAACTATTAGGCAAAGGCTGAACCAAGCCAATGTTATAGTTTTGTCAGTAAACTAAACATGAAACACATTTCGGTATCAGCATCCACACCGTTAAAACGTATTAGAATTTTTCATTTCCGTGATCTCAAATACGATGAGCAGGGGCATGCTGAGTCTCAACTCATGTTCTAGTCTTTCATACGATTTAACGACAAGCATTAAAATGTGCTCAAAACCACTCTGGGTCAGGCCAATTTACACAGCTGATGAACTATACCATGATTTGTTACTTAAGCCTTAGGAAAGTAACTCTTTTTTGATTATAGAGCCCTTGAGGTATTAACTCACGTAAACTTTTCTTTTTATTTCCAGTTTGTGGAGTGCTTAAAGAAACAATGAAAAACACATTGGGCTGGTCGATCAAGCCTCAAGGGTAATTGAGAGACTGATTCGAGCTCTCTGCGTAAACTGTGTAATTTCATACGATGCTTCAAAGCTGCGAATAACTCCAGATCACAGCAGATCGCTGCAACTCGGGCAAACGCGTTTTCAACCGTCCATACAACAAGTGACACGCTCTTCTCTATTGACGTTTTCGTTCGCAGGTGATCTGATTGGCTGTAGAACGCGCAGCACTGTAAATGACACATCACACTAGCGTTCTCTCACGTCACATCGTGACGCAGGCCCCGTGAAGGCGGAGCTTAATCCCGAACGCTCGGAGGAAGAGTTGAGGGCAGTTGGGAGTGAAATGCAGTTCGGAGGAGCAGTGTACCTATTTAATACTGGTAGCTGTGTTAATAATGGCTCTTTCGATTGAATTATGCTGCCAATTATTTGCTCTAGAAGTGGTTTATTAAAAAACGAAATGTGAAAAAACTGTTTCAGGAACCCTTTAAAATAACCTGTCTTTAATTTATAAAATTAGTAGTAGTGGTAATAATAGTAGTGGTTATGGTGGTGGTGGTAGCACTAATAATAGTAGTAGTAGTAGTAGTAGCAGTAGTAGCAGTATTGTGACTGTTATTTCATACTGAACGTTTCCTAGACTTCAGTCTTTTAAAATTTATCGGTATTTAAAAAGCTGGAGCAGTAGTCATATTAAATTTGCTGTCTTACATTCTCAGGAAGTTCAGTTCTAACTTACTGGAAGCTCGATCATTCACTAAATGTACAGTAATACTGGCTTGAGGGTGTTCTAGCCAAATAAACATATGTTTACAGCAGGCACGTTATACACGGTTAAAGTTCAAAGTAAAAGAAGCGTCTCCAGCATGTTGCAGTGCGCAGTGTTCTTGAAACGGCTGAGGCTTGCCAGAGTTCGTTTGCTTTGTTTGATTTTTTTGGCTCTTGCTGTTTACTGCAGGAGAATTAGGGCATAATGGACATAACCATACTTCATAACAAAATCTTGATGACGCTAAGAATTCAGCACGATAAATCGGACAAGGGAATACTAGTTGTGAAAAAAAGTAACTTAAGCTTTTAAATTGACAATAAAACTTTACTTGGGTTATGTATTTCGTTAATGTAGTTGTAGTGCTTTCTTTTTTTTTCACCATTAACAGTGTTCAAAATGTTGAGGTTCCTGAATGCTTCTACCTGGAAGCTTGTAAGCTCGAGGGCCAGGCGTTCGACACGCAGGCATGGTGGTGACATAATGACGGTGGCATACAGCAAAAGCGTCTGCGTACTAAAAGCGTCCGCGATGATGTGCTAAAAATATCACATATCTGCCGCTAAAGCCAAGCATGTGGGGATCCGAAGCAGCGCTAGTGTTCCCTTGTGTTTCCATTAGTTGTTTCCCTTCGTATGTTTCCGTGTATGTGTCATTTAGTTGTCGAGTTGAGTATATGATGTGTACCGCTTATGTTACCCCACCCCTGCCATTTGGGTGTTTTGCCGAGCGTGTGCGGCAAAGCGAATACCCAGCGCTGCTCGGAGAGTGCAACGACACGAGCGCGCGCAGCTGTGGCTAACTGATAAACAGGGGAGAAGAAACAAATGGAGGCAGTGCTCTGCCACTTCACCCCGCGAGCAGAGGGCCCTCAACTGCCGTCCACTCCCCCACTGTGTATGCGCTCAGCCACCCTCGCGTGAGCCTGAGGAGAGGGCCCTCCCACCTTCTCGCGTGAGTGCGAGGAGAGGAGAGAGCTGGCGCATATGCAATAAAAGTGGTCACGCCGCATACCGGACTGAACTCTGGTGTTAGCTGCTTGGCATAGAAAATAAAAACAAAAACAAATAACAGATAAAAAATGGCAGCAGCAGCATTGTAGCATAAATTGGAAACGTCAGAACTTAAGTCACAACTGGCCTAGACTACGCATGCTCTTTATGAAATGCGAAATAATGCACCGCGACAGGACAAAAGTAGTAAAATGAAGCTTAACAAGGTATGGTATCAAGTTAGTTGATACTTTATAATCAACTAATGCTTGCGAATTTTTTTTATAGTTGGACTAAACCGACACGGATTAGCGGAAACTTTCAACTGAACTAATTATCAAAACGAGACATATACAGTGTGTTTCGAAAATTGTGTTTACTCTTACTGAAAAGTTACAGAATAGAGATATCTGCGCAGAATCTCCAGCGTTGCTTTTACTGTGGCAAAAGCCAATCTGAGATAAGTACAAACACTACTTACGGTTATACTTGTAACGCTTTACACAAATAACTATTAGAGGCGAAGCTCCTTAAGCCGTGGGTGGTACGTACCCGATGTATGTAGTAGTAGTTGTTGTCGTAGTAGTAGTAGCAGTGCGTCGTAGTAGTAGGTATCCACCTTCACGGCTGGATCAGAGGAGCGGCACGAGCGCTCAATTGAATGGAAAAGGAAACCTGCACACGTTAAGTATAAGTAAACAGACAATTGCTCATGATGGAATAACCTACACGGAAGCGTATCAGTAACCCATTCTTCAATAAAAATTGCCTTAAGTTTTATACCTACTAAAGAGCTTGTATCTAACTAGTATCTGAAAAAAATGGTAGCTGAGCTAGTATCTGAAGGACGCAACTGACCAGAAAGGGTTGCCACGCTCAACTAACTAAGCGTAACCTCCTTGGTTTTTACAAGCGTTAGCTATTTCAGCTACGGTGTTGTTGCCTCGGGCTCAACCTGGGCGTAATTTTTGTCAATGGGACCTTATCAAGTGAGCGGCACATGTCATAGAGTATCATAGTTACTCTATGACAAAGGGACGACTTTCAGCCCTCCCACACTAGAGTACTGAGCACAACCATTCTTTAACCACTATTTCTATAACTCAAAGTTTTGCGTGGGTTGGGCAGCAGTGTCATGATCTAGCGGCGGTGAAGAGTGGGAACCAGACACAAAGCGCAGTCTGTAAGAAAGAGAACGCCTGCCGTTCCTCTACTCCGACTCTGCCACCTCTCGTATAATCCTTCAATGTCCGCTGGATGACGGTGCTTCTATATGATCAATATTTAATAAAAAGATGCGAGATGGTGGTACTTGTAGTGTTCACTGGATGAACGGACAGATAGATGCACAGATGTGCTAACGAAGAGGCAGATAGACGCACGGACAGACGAACAGACGAATGCATGGGCGGACGCATGGGTGAACGGACGCACGCATTAAAGAACAAACAGACGCAAGGAGACAAACCTCCGCATGAACGAATGGACGAACGGATGCTTCAGACGGAAGCAAGAAGAAACGGACGGACGGAAGCGTGCATGAACTGACGGAAGCTTCTTCCCACTCATTAGGAAGTTTTAGCTTGTACGTGCACATATTTACGTGAACGTGTTACCGAATACCGGTTTGCGTTTACCGTCCTCCCGGAACGTATATCTTTCAAAGATTTAGCTCCTCATACGTAGACGTTTACGTACGTATGTAAACCCGTATACCTTTACGTTTTCGCAAACCATGAATGGTGATGCTAACTGCATATGAACTGCATTTAACTGAATTTTATCTCCATTGTGGCAAAGTGAAGAGATGTTCTTTTATGACGTACAGTATCTTAGTATGCGCAAAAGGGTGAAAACTACAAGGCTACTGCAACGATGGCGTCGACATTTTGTGACACTTCATGCAACCACAATAATGAACACGTTCGCTAACGCGTAGTGTTTTTGAGATAAAAATAATTAAAAAGGTAACTCATTTGTAATAACGACGCTGCGTGGTACAATGCATGATGTTTCTGCAATAGCAATTTGTGATTATCTTGTTTGCCAATACCCCGATAGGGGGCGCCACCTATCCAGCTTGTTGGGAGCTCGCAGGTTTATGGCGTCTATGTTTCAGGCGCTTCTAGTTTTCGTAATCCGGCTGAAACAATCTAATGACTATTTGCGCTCGCACATCAGCTTATTTCAACTCGACGGCTTGAGTCCCCGCAATGCTGTTAACACACGTTTTCATGAATGAAGGTGAATTAGTGAGCTAGGGTGTGAAACGTAAAGCCTATATAATGATAAACGTAAACTTTAAAACCCCATCCGGTGGAAAACGTAAAGGTTTACGTTCCGTAAAGACCCACGCATGCGCAGAATTTATCGGTATCTGGTAACACGGTAACGTAAGAAGTATACGTACAACCTAAAAGCCTCTATTTTCATGTACTATGTGGATGACCTCTGATATTTTAGCCATTTAAATAAGCCGTGGAGTAAAATGGGTGAATTCAGATTTTTGCAAGAAATCGTTCAAAGCCATTTTTCTGAAGAGGGGCCACTGCTGATCACCGCCAGGCGGTGAAATCTGGCTAGTTTAGCAGGCGAAGGCAAAACTGACACACCTAAACGCGCATCTACCATTGGCTTCGAAAACGCCTCCTATGGCTGCACTGTTTCCTCTGATTGGGGGAAAAGAATACGTGAGTGTGAATAAGTGGCTATGCGACAAGACAGCGCTACAAGGAAACGAAGTATGTTTATTGATGGTTGATAACGGCGAGGGTAAGAGTGCTGTCATTGAGGGCATTTTTGAAGTAAATGGTAGTTGCATAGTTTGGAGAGTCAGTTTTGGTTTCTCCTGCCAAATTGGCCAGATTTCATTGCTCGGCGGTTATCACCAGCAGCCACTTTTCAGAAATTTTCAAGTTGCTCGGGACTAAAATTTACCCGTTTGACTCGACCACCCATTTCAATGATTAAAAATTTATTTCGGTCAACTTTAGCATTACTGCCGTGATTATTGTCTGGAAGCATCGAAAATGAAAAATGCTTGTGCGAAAGCAAAAAGAATGCCGTAGGTAGCGAGCAGATAACGCCTTGCGGTAGTTTCTTCAATAATGGTGAATACATTCCTTGAAACACTATATATATATATATATATATATATATATATATATATATATATATATATATATATATATATATATATATATATAATGCCAAGACCAAGAAAGACGCCGGGGTTTGGGCGCGTGGGCAGCTAAGAGAAGGAAGAGAAAGGTCAGAATAAGAACAGCTGGCCCAGGATCGGGTGTTATATCTTGTTCTCTGTCTCCCTCATTACACTGGCACAGTTCGACAGCTGAACCTTGAACCTGAAGGCGCCTATACGTTGCAGGTCCTCGCCAGCACGGGTCTCCTATTCCAGGAACGTTGTCCACGCTTCCCGAGTCATGGACTTCATGACCCAGTACAGCCTCGAAGCTTCTCTAATACCGTAGGCGTGGCTTGGACGCTTGAACTGAACATAGTGAATATATATATTTCAAGAATACTGTTAGACGCCACGCTGGGGTGAGGCAAAGCAGCGAGACAGCAGCGAGAAGCGAGACAGCAGCCAGCGGTTTTAGCCGCAGCTGCAGGAGCACCAGCCTCTGCCAACACAAACGTCTTCTTCGTCGTCTCTAGCAAAGCCCGTATTTGTCACTACATTGACTTCCTGGTGCAAACGGAGCCATCCTGGCAACCTATGGCACAGAAAGGACTGGTGGGTCGTAGTGAAGCTTTAGACGGTAGACGTGCACAGTTTCGGGCCCGCGGGACCATTGATCTGTAGGTGGCTGAATAGGTTCAACCATGTAGTAGACTGGTGATGTCTGGCGCAGGTTCCTGTACGGACCATCATATATGAGTATGAACTTTGAGCAAAGGCCTGGGGCAGACGATGGCACGCGGAGCCACACGATTGTTCCAGGCGCGTATGACGATGGGGATGAGCGTCGGTTTTGGTAGTGCTTCTGGAAAACCTGATCGCGCGTAGTAAGCACACGTGCGAGCTGCCGACATTCTTCGGCATATGTGGTGGCTTCGGCTAAAGTCGTCAATTCTGAAGGGTCTGGGCGGTATTGAAGGATAGTGTCCAAGAACGATGAAGGTTCCCGACCATAAAGAAGAAAGAACGGAGAGAATCCATTTGTACATTGAATTACGCTGTTGTAAGCGTAAGTAACGAATGGCAGTATGCGGTCCCAGTTCGTATGATCATCGGAAACATACATGGAGAGGATGTCACCCAGCGTGCGATTAAATTTCTCGGTCATCCCGTTGGTTTGGGGGTGATATGCGGTGGTTGTTCGATGCATGATGTTGCATACACGTAGGAGCGCTTCTACAGCTTCCAACAAGAAGGAACGCCCACGGTCACTAAGAAGCTCAAACGGTGCACCATGCCAAAGGTTGTGCAGAATGAACAAGCCAACGTCACGCGCAGTGGCTTTGGGAAGCGCCGCAGTTTAAGCGTAGTGCGTAAGGTGGTCCACGCCTACGATGACCCAGCGGTTCCAATTTGGTGTGTATGATAGGGGACCGTACAAGTCGATTCCGATGCGGCTGAAAGGCCGAGAAGGAGACGGCAGTGGCTGGAGTGGCCCTGTGGTTGTGCGAGGGGAGCTCTTCCGGCGTTGGCACAAGGTACATGAAAGGACGTACTGCCTAACAAAGCGGTACATTCCGCACCAGTAATATCGAATTCGTAGGCGAGCATATGTCTTCACTACACCTGCGTGGGTGCATTGCGGATACGCGTGGAAGAAGGGGCAGACGTCAGAACGTAAGTGGCGAAGGATCACCAACAACCATTTGCGGCCATCAGCTAGGTAGTTTCACCAGTACAGAAGACCATCACGGATGGTAAAATGGTGAGCAGTTCGTCAAAGTAAACGGTTCTCGGTACGTGGAGACGTCTGAGACAGGTACTCTAAAGAGACGCTATCCATGAATCCTGGCGTTGCTCAGCGGGCATGTCAACTTGTTCAAGTGAATAACATTCGCAGCGGGAAACAGACGCTGTAACATAATCGTAGGGAAGTGGCGAGCGAGAAAGAGAGTCGGCGTCCGAATGCTTGCGGCCTGGCCGATAAATTACACGGATGTTATAATCTTAGAGACGTAGTGCCCAGCGAGCTAGGCGACCAGATGGGTGTTTGAATGACTACAACCAACACAATGCGTGGCGATCAGTCAAGACGTCCAATGGGCGGCTGTATACGTAAGGTAGGAATCTCGTGATTGCCCAAACAATGGAAAGGCTTTCTTTCTCGGTGACTGAATAGTTCTTTTCCACTTTAGTGAGGGCGCGACTAGCGTAGGATACAACATACTCATCGAAGCCAGATTCACGCTAAGCAAGAATAGCGCAGAGGCCTACTCCACTAGCGTCCGTATAGATTTTGGTTGGAGCGTCTGAATAAAAGTGGCATAGGATAGGTGGTGATGTCAGAAGATGTAAAGAGGCGAATGCTTCATCGCATGCTGGGGACCACGCCAAAATGTCTCTGCTGTCGGCAAGTAGCTGTGTCAGGGGTGCGATTATGTTGGTGATATTGCGCACAAAACGGCGAACGTATGAGGTGAGGCCGATGAAGCTGCAGAGTTCATTTAGTGTAGCCGGTTTGGGACAGGCAGCAACAGTGCTAAACTTGGCTGGATCAGGATGGACACCATGCTTGCTAAAAGCATGTCTTAAGATGGTAAGGTAGCGGGCAGCAAAGTGGCATTTCTTCAAATTGAGCCGCAGTCCAGCATCCGAAAGAGAAGTCAGGACACTTGCGAGGCGGCTGACGTGGGAGTCGAATTCCTTCGAGAAAACGACGACATCATCCAAATAGCACAGGCATGTGTTCCATTTAAGACCACTAAGAATGTCGTCCATGAGACGCTCGAAGGTGGCAGGCGCATTACAGAGGCCGAATGACATCACGTTAAATTTGTACAATCCATCAGGCGTAACAAACGCAGTCTTGGAGCGGTCGGCTTCATTCATAGAAACCTGCTAGTAGCACAATCAAATGTCTAAAGAAGAAAAGAACTCTGCTCGTTGCAGGCGAGCGAGGGCGTCATCAATTCCTGGCAGCGGGTAAACATCTTTTCTCGTGATCTTAATAAGACGCTTGTAATCAACGCAAAATCTGATGCTGCCATCCTTTTTTTCACCAGCACAGCCGGAGAGGCCCAAGGGCTGTTTGAAGGTTGTATTACGCCACGTCGAAGCATATCGTTCATCTCATCATCAATGGCACGGCGTTCAGTGCGAGAACAGCGTAAGAAACTCGATATGGGCGCTGGTGCAAAGGTCTCACGACTAGCGGTGTCGATTTTGTGAACGATGGCAGACGTGCGACCCAAAGAAGGTTGGCTATGGTCAAATGACATCTTGAAGAGATCTAGTAAAGCCAGGAGTTGGGTGCGCTGAACAGCGGGAAGTTTAGGGTCAACCGATAGGAAAAAAAAAGCTCCGGAGATGAACTGGAAGTTGTATCAGAGGTAATGGTTTTTAAGTGAGATAATGGCAAGCCATCAAGTAGGCGACTCGATGAAAAAAAATGAATTCCCTCAAGGTGACCGAGGACTTCGCCACGGAATAATATGGCTGGGGAAGGAAGCGAGTGCATTATATAGATAGAGCCACGGGATTTTTCTACGGTGACAACTGCGAACGGGAAAAGAAAGCTTTTGCGAGAGCCAAAGGCGGCGGAGGGGTAAAAAAGGGCAGTGACAGAGGGCGCGTCTATGCGGAAGAGTGGCACGAGAACACGGGATAGAGGAGGGATGTGAGCGTCCACGGCCATGGTGAGTCGAGAAGATAGCTGCTTGAAAGGTCTTTAAGACGTTGACGCTCCACATAGAGGCAGTTCAGACATTGTCGACAACTCTAGTTTGGCACGCGCACAGTGAACGACGGCGTGATGAGCACAGCGGAAGCCCCAGCCTAAGATGATATCATGCGAACATGGGGAATACACAACAAATTCTACTACATACAAAATATTTTGGATGACCAGTCGAGCTGTGCACGCTGCAGAAGGTTGGATGTGATGCGCAGTGGCCGTACGAAGAGAGACATCGGAAAGTGGCAGTGTAAGCTTCTTCACCTTGCGGCACACTTCACCACTTAGCACAGACACGGCAGCACCCGTATTAACACGCGCTTGTACGGGTACACCATAAATATGCACAGTTATTTCATCTGCAGGTAGAAATGTAGGCCTTGAAAGATTCCATATGTGCGCAGCTCTTGCCTTGGGAACTGCGATGGTCAGTTTTTCGTTTGGGCAGGTGGTGATCGAGGAAGCATCGGAGAATTAGAACGGAGCTTTGGTGAGGGTGACCGATCCCTGTCGAAGCCGCGACGACGTGGCGGCGACTAATCCGACGTGGGGTGGAACGAAGACGACTGTGGTGGCTCTGGACGACAGCCGTAAGTCGCCTCACCAGCAGTTGGGTTATAATGCCGACGACGGCAGTAGGGTGTTAGATGACCGGGAAGATGGCAGAAATAGCAAATCGGCCTGTTGTCCGGAGTGTGCCAAGGGTTAGTTGATGATGGTGCGGGGTGGCGAACAGAAGGTGGGTGGGGACGGATAGGGGGACTTGCTGCGTAGATGGGACGGGGCTGTCTAGCAAGATCCATGGCGTTTGGCAGCGACGGTGGCGATCGTTTGGAGGTCTCAGCGTAAGTGAGAGGGGCGGAGATAGGCGAAGGATGGTATGTGGGAGACAGGGCATCAGAAACTTGCTCTTCGATTGCCTTGCGGAGCGTTGGGGTCAGGGTGTGTGCACTAGCCGGAACGAATAGCACAAGAGACAATTGGCGGGCCAATTCTTCTCTAATGAACTGTTGGACTTGCTGAATTGACGTGCTTTGTTCGGATGAAAGAGCGCCAAGCGTTGACGCAGATGTAGAGGTCGTGTCGAGGTTTTGACTTCGAGTAGAAATGCGCTCTCTCTGCAGCTCGTTGACACTCTTACAGTGCTGGATAAGCTGGGTGACGGTCTGCGGGTTTTTGCAACGAGCATGTGGATGGCGTCGTCCTTGATACCTTTCATGATGTGCCGTACTTTGTCAGTGTCAGACACGTCACATTCGATACGACGGCAGAGGTCTAGAATATCCTCAATATACGAGGTAAAGGTCTCGCCAGAGCACTGTGCGCGGCCGCACACGCGCTGTTCGGCGCGGATCTTGCGAACAGCAGGTACGTCAAACACTTTTGCAAAGCGAGTCTTGAAGGTTGACCAAGAGGATATTTCCGCTTTGTGGTTGTGAAACTATAGTTCTGCCACATCAGCGAGACAAAAATGAAGGTAAGCGACCTTGCCTCTGTCATCCCGTTTATCGTGGGCACTTACTGCTTCAGACTGAGAAGCCAGTCTTCGGCGTCTTGGTCGTCAGTCGCGTTGAAAATCACTGGATCTCGCTGTCGTAGCGTTCCGCAACAGGTGACAGATGGGATTATGACTGCAGGTGGCTGGGACATGTCGTCAGGCATGGACGAGGCGGGGAGTGAGGTAGAAGCCGAGAACTGAGTTCCAATTTGAGACAACCAGCACTCTCCACCAAAAGTAAGAATACTGCTAGACGCCACGCCGGGGTGAGGCAACCGTTTCATGGACGAAACAGCTGCGAGAGAGCAGCCAGTGGTTTAAGCAGCAGCTGCAGCAGCACGAGCCTCTGCCACAACAAACGTCTTCTTCCTCATCTCTAGCAAACCCGTATTTGATTTGTCACTGCTATATATATATATATATATATAACGCCTTATTCGAAGGTCGTAGGTTCGATTCCTGCTCACAGCTGGTAATTTTTTTATCCACTTTTCTTTCTTCTTTCTTCTTATTTACATTCCATTAGTTCTAATAACTTCCCCTGTACATTCCTTGGCATTACTGTCTGTTATATCTCATTATTATTGTGTTAAAACACGGAAATACGAGCCCTTAGGTATACACTTCTCTCCCTTATATATATATATATATATATATATATATATATATATATATATATATATATATATATATATATATGAGATATAACAGACAGTAATGCCAAGGAATGTACAGGGGAAGATGGCGCTGACTGTCGCTCCTACTTCTAAATTCACAGATAAACCCAAAAAAGTGGATGGAGGGAGGGCCGCTGTGATAGCTCAGTGGTTAGAGCATCGAACGCGTAATTCGTAGGTCGTAGGTTCGATTCCTGCTCACAGTTGGTAATTTTTTCATCCACTTTTCTTTCTTCCTATTTACATTCCATTGGTTTTAATAACTTCCCCTGCACATTCCTTGGCATTACTGTCTGTTATATCTCATTAATATTGTGTTAAAACACGGAAAAACGAGCCCTTAGGTATACACTTCTTTCCCTTATATATATATATATATATATATATATATATATATATATATATATATATATGAAGTGCTAACATAGGACCCGGAAGTAAAAGTTCAGAAAAATCAAGCACGTAGGAAAAATTGTTTTGTAAAGGACTTACGTTTGTAAAGGACTGGCAGTCAATGTCGCTGTGTTTTTTCCCCGATTCGTATACGACAGTAATCTCATACTCCTGCAGCCTAAGGCTCCCACTTGCTAGTCGACCTGTCGGATCCTTGCAATTTACCAGCCAGCAAAGAGCATGGTGGTCGCTGACAGCTCTGAACGGTCTACCATAAAGGTAGAGTCGAAACTTGTTTATTGCCCAGATGACGGTGAAGCACTTTTTTCAGTTGCGGAGTAGTTTGCCTCAGCTTTTGAGAGTTTGTGGCTGGTATAGGCTAACACTTTTCCTTCACTATTTTCCCGCTGAACTAGGATGGCGCCGAAGCCGACATTGCTGGCGTAGGTATGGACATCAGTGTCTGATATCTCACCAGAATGGGCAAGTATTGGTGAACCCTGTAGCCATTTTCCTAATTTGTCAAAAGCTTTCTAATGTTCGCTTTCCCATGTTCTGGGTGCGTCGTCTTTTGCTCGTTTTGTAAGAGGTTCCGCAATCTTTAAAAAGTTTTGCACAAATCGCCCATAGTAGTGACACGTCTCCCGCTATGCAACCGATTACCAAAGAAAGAAAAGACCACTCAACCCCTTGTCTATCCGGTTCCCTCTTCGCTATGCTTCTCAATCACTTCTCACATACAGGGATTCGTGCTGAAGCCGGGAAGTAAGAGGCGATACGATCTGTTCCTGTTTACTGATGCATTTCATTTATTACCAATATCGAACGGCGTATGAACATGCTTCCCGCTTACAACAGCCGCTACACATGATTATAACAGATGGTTTAGACACTCGCGACGTGCGACGCAGGATACATAGGGGAACTAACTTTGACAATACAATGGTGCGACGATACAAAGTAAACTCATGACGACAACACACGATGAAGTTATCAGTTACCGAAACCCGCAATGTCTCAATACGCCACGTCCCTTTCCGCCAAGCTAATCTAAATAAGGTACATGAAGTCTGTCTCACGAAAGGTTCATGTTGTCGGGTGCCTCAGAGCTGGCTGCTCGAGTCGGGTCCCAGGGCTTTTTCCTGGGGTCATTGTCCAATTCGTCAGGGTCTTCATTGTCTTTGTCATCGTCGCCTTCGTCGTGCCTCTCAGTGATTGATATCTTAGCCCTCTTTCGTAACGTTCCATTCACTCGCCTTTTCGTCTCCTATCCCTAACTTTCATTCCTCATCGTACCGTCCCTGCCCCAGTCATCATCTCCTCGACTCTCAACGCTATCTCTTCGCACCGTTATCTTCCTTTTCCATTCCGTCTCTCTACCATCTCAATCTCAAAGCTACGTCTATCTGACTCTCATTCCTTCTTCTAGTACTCCCTTTTCGTAGGACCCGAGTCCACCCTTCCGGGCCGCCAAACCAATCGCCACTATCGAAGCGGCCTACTTACTTGTCAGTCAGAGTGAGTCATCTTCGATGGCAGCCCCCGCGGCCCACATCAGTGGAGAACCCTCTCCTAAGCAAAGCCGAGCAAGTAACAATGTACATACTCAAGCCTCAGAGAGAGATATGGGCGAGCTGTTCGAAGACTCGTGAATTACGGGCGAACAATGGTTCCAATGCTCCGACAAAGCGCGCCGTTTGTAATGGCCATCGTCCGGAGTGTAGTGTTTGCCGAAATGTTTTCGGCCGAACCAATTGCCCTGATTTTTGGTACCTGATGACCCGATGTCCAGACCGAGTCTAACGTCTCCATGCAGCTTGGTGTCTCCCGAGAAATTCTCCGCAGCCGCCGCTTCTTCGTAGCTCAACGCCACAGGTGGCCATCCGCGCAAATCGCAGTAATGAGCCTTGGAGCCATGGAAGCTGACGGAGAGTCAGGACAGGCCCGGCACAGGCGCTGCAGCAGGGTCGCATTCAGCGAACCAACAAAAGGTGCTCTGCTGCTTTACCATCCCACAAATCTGAAGGGTCCACGCGGAGCATTGCCACCGTACACTGTCACACTGTCCGTAGCCAATAAGGCGCCAATTGGTCCTGGTGTTTGCGTGGGGACGCTCGCGAGAACAGTCCACAGAGACCTTCCAGGTTCTTTATTCTGGATTGCACATTCGCTGCCCCGAAGGTTTTCTTACCTTTTTTTTTCAATGCGTGGGTTTAAGAAATGAACGTTACATCTTGAAAGGGCTGGGGTTCAGTCCGTGTTTGCGGGTACGTCACAATACCTTCATCTTGCAGAAGAATTTTCCCAGTGGGGAAATTCAAACACGAGAAATGCGGGTGAATAGCGCCTTTGGGTTGCACAGCAAAATTTAGACATTGCAGCAGTTATAGGAACAGGGCATGCGAACACAGCATACTTGTGATTAAGCCCTGGCGGCAGCAAATCGCTGAGAGGAACCAATCTGTGATAGTCACTTAATCATCTCCCACCCCGACGCAGTTTGATTCCGTGTTTCTACTGCGCACAACACGCTTGAAACCTTGAGTATCACCGCAGAAATTCGTGGATAACGCGTGGACAAAACGCACACTGGTCACAGTGTCTCGTCGAATGGTTTGGCACGCAACGTTCAGTCATGTGTGCAGAAGGTTCACTACCATGGGAGCACATCACACACTTCACCTGCAGTGTCTACTCTCGGCACAATCGAACAGAGGATACACACATTTCTATACGCTTTCATTCCACACATGCACAAAAATTTAAGATCTTGTCGAACACCTCAAACCAAACGAAAAGCGGGATGGCGGGAGAACATAGGTCATTCAGGCAGCAACAATGAATTGCCCTCGCGTACCATCTTCTGCCCGGCCTCTAATGCACCCGTCCGTGAGGGAATGGGACCTTCAACGTGAACTGCGTGTTCGGATGGGCTGAGAAAGTAGCGTAGAAGCTGCCCATTGCAGCTGTGACTCTGGGCATTGAACCTTAGCACCGATCACGACGCTCCCTGCCTCCTAATAGGGTGCGACGCTTTGGTGCGGGGAGATGCCATGACCCCTTTTCAATTCAAACTTTCACCTCACCTCATCGATACCGTGGCTGCTTCATCACTTCCAACAAGGCGGTACTTCCCGCCTCCTATCGAGGCACGACACTATTGTGTAGGGAAAACGCCATAGCTTGTCTGTCATCTTTACTTGTCTCATCTCATCACCTGTCGTGCAGCGTCATTCAGGTATCTTGACCAACCACCTCGCATAATCTGCCTAACTAGGGCCACAAATACCAGTAACATAACTCTTCTCTCTAAACCTTTCCGTTTCTTGGAACAGTCCCTTTTGCACCTTCCTCTCCGGCAAGTGGCGAGATCTCGGTAACCTCACACTCATTGACTCTATGCTCTTCCCCCATCGTTAGGTGGTAATCAATCCCAGGTGGTACCACTCACTCAGTGATGAACATCAGATACCGCAAGCAACGCAAAACCACAATAGCCTAGTGAACTACCTGCCTCATTTCAAAACACAATCAACAAAATAAAAGAAGTGTACAAGCCAGAGGAAAGCAAAATAAAAAACTTAAACTCTGACACAAGGCCTCCACTAAAGTAAAAAGCAGAAAGACCGATCAGAAATCATAGAACATAAAATGGCATACAACATTGCGGACTCTTATGAGCCTAGCTGATCCCCGAGCACACAGCGTCTACCTGTATGCAGACCTCTTCCCCGACTCCTAGTCCCGGACCCTCGTTGGATGGTCCGAGCTTCCATCTACTCAGCTCAGTCGCAGAGTGGGACATATGCGAATCTATCTGACGAAACCACCGCTGCGCATGCCCTGGTTTGGTGCGGTTTACATCGAGTGTGCTTCAGATCCCCTTTGGCTCCACGATAACCACCTCATTGCAATCTAGGTCTTCCTCAATCTCACTTACTCTCTCTAACGTTCGGTCGACCACCGTGTCGACCAAGACTCTGATAAATGCATCTTCAGAAAACCATTCTCATCCAACTCCATATCTGCCACTCTTAGTGGTAATGCCTCATTGTCTCGGGGGACCTTGGATGTAGAAACCGCAGCTAAACCTTCTGTATCCGCTCTAGCAACCTCGACATCGACAGCATTTGTTTCACCCAGTGGCACCGGCGTGCGAGCGTTCGCCCCAAACAAACTCTTGCTCAATGACAGAACATCCTCCTCGATCACGGAAATTACATTAACCACATCTGCACACGGTGAAGCGTGACTCGTTTTATGGAACTTGTTTCCTCCCGAATATTTACGATCGCGATTGACCTCTGCGTGTCACCTTCATGAAGAGGAGTTGCGTCTAGATTTTCAGAATCGAATTTTGTCACCATCTTCTTGTCTTTGTGAATGCGGCTGCCACCCGTCGAATTCCACTTTTGTCGCCGGTACCGGTAGCATTCTCGCCAAAAGTGACCAAACCTGCCACAGTTAGAGCACCCACCGGGATAAAGGAGCCACTTCGGGAATTCCAGCCGATTCTGTTTCACCTTATTGCGTACTACCAAACTCTCAACAAATTTTTCGAGGCCGTTAAGGCAGCTATGCATTTCATGAATATCCGTGTTCTCTTCTACGTATCGAACGGGTAACGTAGGGTTTCACGACACTTGCTCATTCTGTTCCTCCTTGACCGCTATGACAATGGGTTCGTCAAACGTTTTCGGGTCTCGAGAGAGAACAAGTTTGCGGACCGGATTCCTCAGGCCTAATAAAAATTGCGAGAGCAATCGTTTGGCTAGAATTTCGCGGTGCAGTGAAGCTTTCACCGAATTCTGACTATCGGAGCTCGCCAGGGTGGCGGTCCTGAGCATGCGCAGGCGACTCGCAAATGATCTCACCACCTCATCAGCCTTGTGCCTCGCGTTTAAAAACCTTTCAATTTTAAGGATAAGTGTTTCCGTATCGAACCTCTTGAGGGCCAAATATTTGAACTCCAAAAAAGTTGCAGCCGCAGCGACACCATCATCCCACCACGCAAAATCGTGCGCCGCGCCTACAATCTTGCATCGTGCTATGCAGACCAGCTCACTATCCCGCCATCCACCCAAGCAACAAACCTGCTCCAAAATTTTCAAGAAGACCCCAATACCCGGACCCATATCATCTCCCGTAAACGATGGAACCATGACCGCTAACATTAACGCGCTCATTTATAGTGGGTCGTCTCTGTCGGTCATCTTGGTAGCCTGCTTGTTCATTTATCCGCCTCTCCTTTCCTAGAATGAGGGTGAAATTTGCCACCGTTGCCCCAGCAGTAATATCACCGCTTCCACCACTTGAGACGTCCTCAGCTACGCCACCAATTACCAAAGAGAGGAAAGACCACTCGACCCCTTGTCTATCCGGTTCCCTCTTGGCTATGAGTCTCAATCACTTCCCACATACAGGGATTAGTGGTGGGGCCGGAAAGTAAGAGACGCTACGATCTGTTCCTGTTCACTGACGAATTTCATTTATTGCAAATTGCAAACGGCGTGCGAACCTGCTGCCCGCGTACAACAACCGCCACACAAGATTATGACTCATGGTTTAGGCACTCGCGACGTGCGACGCAGGATACATAAGGAAAATAACTTTGACAATACAATGGTGCGAGGATGCAAAGTAAACGCATGATGACACACACACGATGAAGTTATCAGCTACCAAAACCCGCAATGTCTCAATACGCCACCTCCCTTTCCGCGAAGCTAATCTAAATAAGGTGCATGAATTCTGTCTCACGAAAGGTTCATGTTGTCGGGTGCCTCAGAGCTGGCTGGTCGAGTTGGGTCTCAGGGCTTCTGCCTGTGGTCATTGTCCAATTCGTCAGGGTCTTCTTCGTCTTCGCCATCATTGCCTTCGTCGTGCCCCTCAGTGATTTCCATCTCAGCTCTCTGTCGTAACGTTCCAATCACTCGCCTCCTTGTCTCCCATCCCTATCTTTCATTCCTCATCGTACCGTCCCTTCCCCAGTTATTATCTCCTCGACTCTCAACGCTATCTTTTCGCAGCGTTATCTTCCTTTTCCACTCCGTCTCTCTACCAATTCGACCTCAACACTCCGTCGCTCTGACTCTCCTCGCTTCTTCTCGTAGTCACTTTTCGTAGGACCCGACTCCGCCCTACCGGGGCACCAAGGCAATCGTCACTATCGACGTGGCATATTTTCTTGCCAGTCGGAGTATGTCATCTTCGATGGCCCCCTCCCGCGGCCCACATCGGTGGAGAAACCTCTCCTAAGCAAAGCCGAGCAAGTAACAATGTACAGACTCAAGCCTCAGAGAGAGAGAGATGGGCGAGCTGTCTGAAGACACGTGAATTACGGGCGAACCTTGGTCCCAATGCTCCGACAAAGCGCGTCGTCTGTAATGGCCTTCGTCCGTAGTTTGCAGTGTTGTGCCGAAATGTTTTCGGCCGAGCCGATTGCCCTGATTTCCGGTACCCGAGGACACGATGTCGAGACCGAGTCTCAACGTCTTCATGCAGCTTGGTGTCTCCCGCGAAATTCTCCGCAGCCGCCGTTTCTTCGTCATTCAACGCCGCGGGTGGCCATCCGCGCAGAACGCAGTAATGAGCACTGGAGACACGGAGGCTGACGGAAAGTCAGGCCATGCCCGGCACAGGTGCTGCAGCAGGGTCGCGTTCACCGAACCAACAAATGGTGCTCCGCTGCTCCGCCATGCCACAAATCTGAAGGGAGCGCGCGGAGCATTGCCACCGCACACTGACAAACTGCCCGTAGACAGCAAGGCACCACCCGGATCTGGTGTTTGCGGGGGGAGGCCAGCGAGAACAGTCGACAGAATCCTTGCAGGTACTCCACTCCGGAATGCACATTCGTTACCCCGTAGGCTTTCTTTTCCTTTTTTTTGCTATGCGTGGGTTTAAGAAATGAACGTAAACATCTTGAAAGGGCTGGGGTTCAGTCCGTGTTTGCGGAGACGTCACAGTAGGCGCATAAACCAAAAAATCAAAGTACTTATTTTTTGTCTCTGGGTGTAGGGAACCTCTGAATAGCGGCTGTCGTTTCGGTATCCGGACAAACACCGTCAGAACTAATGACATATTGTTATTATTATTTATTATTTACACATACTGCTAATCCCATTTGGGATTTTAGCAGGAAGGGCATTTCATAGAATGTGAACAATAAAAAAAAGAAAAAAAAAACAAATTATTTGGGCTTTCAAGTTATAACACATACATACACGAGGGGAATACATGTTGAGGGCTAGACACTTTTTAGCACAGGGTAACTGTTTGAAAAAGGAATGAACAGTAAAGGCGTAACATAATTTGCATCGTACCTTGTGTGACGAGCATGACAAACAAGTCTCGCAGTATATAGAATAAAACAACAAGGAATCATATCTCAAGGAATCAACAAGCAAATATCCAAGGAATCACAGTTCTTCGAAGCCGAAGTGGCATTTTTTGGGTTTGATTGTCAAGTTTGCTGAATGAACGGTTTCCAATGCTTAGTTAGTCGCTCTAGACGTTGGTGAAACGTTACAGAGAATACGACAATGTCATGCAAATACACTAGGCATGACTACCATTTCAATCCCGCCAGGACAGAGTCCATAATTCACTCGAACGTTGCTGGCGCAGAACAGAGGCGGAATGAAAGCGCTTTGAATTCGTAGAGGCCGTCTGGCGTTACGAATGGTGCCGTGTTTTCACGGTCCCGCTCGTCGACCTCTATTTGCCAGTATCCGCTTTTCAGATCGAAGGACGAAAAAAACTTTGCGAATCGCAGCCGATCTAGTGTATCATCGACACCTGGCAAGGGGTAGACATCTCGTTTAGTTACGCTGTTCAGTTTTCGGTAGTCGACACAGTATCTAAGTGTGTTGTCTTTCTTCTTAACGAGCACTACGGGGGACGCCCATGGACTATTCGAAGGCTGTATGACATCATCTGAAAGCATCTCCTCATGTGCTTCTTGAGGATTTCTCGTTCTTTTTGTGACACCCGATATGAATGCTGGCATATAGGGGTCGTTTCGTGTTGCGTTATAATTCTGTGTTTCGTAAATGACGTGCGCTGGACCTTCGAGGCATTCGAGAAACAGTTAGAGGATTCGTTTACCTAGGCATAAATCTGTCTGTTTTGACTGTCCGGAAGATTCTGGTTGACAGTAACGGATGTGTCGATGTCGCAGGCCACTGGTCGAGTGGTTGACGTCGTTAGGCTACATAGTTCGGTCGCCATACAGAAGTCGTGTAAATAGGCAATAGTCATGTCTTGAGCGATGTGATGAAGTTCATTGGATAAATTTGTGTGTAAGACATCTGCACGGCCATTCGTCAAGTGAACAAGACCCCAAGCTATGCAGACAACTTTGTTCAAAAACAGCCCTACATTTGTATCCGCTATGCCTTCGCGGTTGTACAGTGCGTCAATCTCTACGAGCACTAATACACTGCAGTGTGGCAGCACAGTTGCGGCATCATGAACAGGCCGTAGAGCCGTTAGGCGTTGTTTCTCATATTCCTCCACAGGTATAGCTCGTTCAGTCGAAAACGACACGTCAGACCAACGCACGTTAATTACGGTGCAATTAGCTCTCAAAATATCCATTCCTATAATGAGTTCTTTGAGCACTATGGTAGCACAATGAACTCGGAAACGTAAATAAAGCCCCGTTTTTCAAGTCTTGCAGTGCATCTGCCAAGAGGCGTAATAGTGTGACCGCCTGCCGTGCGTATCTGCAATCCACTTCACTGTGTCACAACTTTGTTTAGCTTCTTCACTATCTTGTGACTTATCATTGAATAATCAGCACCGTTGTCGACTAAGGCATTCAGCTCCCATACTTCCACTCTCCACCGCGAATCTGAAGTAATGTTTTTGTTTCTGCACCCATTTACCAGAAATACACCGTTATCGCCTTCAAAGCGTATTGGAGGATCTTGGTAACTGATGTTATTAGCGGCCTCGCCTCCACAGGTCGCTAGCTTCAGTGTTCCGGGAGTGGACTTGGAAAATGATGACCAGTCTGCCTTGAAGGTGCACGTGGGCTGGATCACCGGTAGCGCATAGGCGATGGTGACCTTGGCCGATGTTGGCGTAGAGGTGGCAAGTTCTCCTCAATCTCCGCTGGTCGTTCGCCGTTTCGAGGGCACGGTGCATACGAAGGGAAGCCTGTTAATGCAGCCTGTCAGTAAGGGCAGAATCTGTTTAGATGACCCGCGTCGCCACAATGAAAACACAGAGGCCTGCGGTCGTGATGATGCCAGACGTCACTTTTCCTTGGCCTATGCTCCACATAGCGATGTACGTCACGTGCTCCTGGGGGCAGATGTCGGTTCCCGTGGATGAGGTGCGCTGTGTGCTGCAGGTGGGAAAGGAGTCGCTGCCATCGCAACTACTGCATTGCTGTGTACCGTAGGTTGCCTTAGAACTTCATAGTATGTTCGGATGGGTCGAGCCGGCTGCAACTCATGCTCTGGTTCTCTTGTGACCTGCCTCAGTTCGTCTCGAACAAGGTCTGTAACCAATAGTACAGTTGGAGTCTGGGGCATGCACTCTGCTCAGTTCTTCTCTAATAACTGATAAAATGAGCTCTCGCAGGACGCAAACGTCACTTCGCACGCCTTCAGAGAATACCTGTGCAGATGCGCAGTTTAGATTCTGGTTGTACGGCTGAGCCCGCTGTTCCAGTGTTTTTTCGATAGCCGTCGCTTCCAATAAAACTCAGAAACTGCGCTTGGGGGATTGCGGACGAGAACAGCGAACAGCTCTGGCTTCACTCCGCTCATTAAAAGGCGCACTTTTCTATCCTCAGCCATTTTGTAATCCACACACTTGAGCAGGCGCACCATGTCCTTAATGTACATAGCAGCACTCTCGTTTGTGAGATGGCTCCTTGATTGAAGAGCAGCATTCGCCATTTCTTCCCGGTCTATGTTCCCGAATGTAGCCACCGCTGTCGTCGAAATACCTCCCAGGTAGACAACGAGCTTTCATGGTTCTCAAACCATGTCTTTGCGAAGTCTTCCAGGGCGAACTATATACGCGACGGAGCTTCTTTCTACCGTCCCATCCGTTCAAGCTCACCACTCTCTCGAACAGATCCAACCAATCTTCCCCGTACTCACACGAGTCACCGTGGACTACTGGCGGCTGGCTGGTTCGGTTGGCTGATGAACACTTGTGCCGGTGTTACCTGGCTAGTCATAGTGGTGGCGTTCATCGTTTGAATTACCCTTGGTGTGAAGTGAAGAGGACTGAAGTCGGGTAAGTCACCTCTAAGACGGCGACTTGCCCTCTGGTGCACCGGAGTTACTTCGATGGGGTTGACTCGCTGATCGCCGGGGCTACGCTGCCTTGAGCTCGCGGGGCTTCGATTCATTACCCAGCGCCTCCACGAGCAATGTAGCGAGGGCGAGGCAGACAGGCTAAAAAACAAGTATTTATTAGGGCGAACTTGTGCTCACGAGTCTAATGACTATGGCTGGCGAAGTCTGAGTAGCCGAGTTGCACAGCTCCAACTGTCTTCTTCTTGCTCGTAGCCCAAGTGCACGAACGCGTGGCGCATGCCAACCGGGTCTTACCTGGTGCTCGTGCCACGATGATTGCGGCGGGCTACCTAAACCTGGCCAAGCTGTCGCGGCAATATGGTGGTTTTGGGACGTTCAACCCCACATATCAATCATCATAACCTGGAAGCTACGTCGCCGCTAGCGATAACGCCAGAATGTTCGATGGCAAGATTATAAACGCCGATACGCTTCGCCACTTCTCAGTTGATCGACGGCCGACGCTCTGCTTGCCGCTATCGGTGCCAGTGTGTATCGCTTTAACCTTACTTTTTGTTTGTTGGTTATAAAGTTAAGCCCGAATAAAGAGTTCCTTTTGATCATCTAGTCTGCTGCCTTGCTCTATGTCTACCTCGTGACAACTGGTTCAGGTGCTGCTTCTTTAATGTTCTGGACGCGCCCGTTAAGCCACGAACCCAGCCCAAGCGGTAAGGAAGACGCTGACGCCGAACAGCGAGCAAGCCACAGGGAGAGGGGACTGCAACCAGAGTACAGGTCCCTCCTCCTCCTCCCCCCCCCAAAAAAAACCAGGGAGCCCCGTATCACGACATTGACAGTGGCAACGATGACCAACCCCATGCAGACTGCCGTAATCGTTCTCTGCCAGTCCAAGAAGCCACAAACCTTCTGCCAATCATCAATCGAGGACCAAGAAAGCTGTCTCGAAGCATTCAACCTAGTCGCCACATTCAATGCCTGGACCACTGAAGATAAGCTGTGATGTGTTTATTCACCTAGGGGGATGCAGCTCGTACCTGGTTTGAAAACCAAAAACGAACGTGGAAGATATTTTGCACCAGGTTTCTCGCCCCATTCACGAGTGTAGTCGGTAAGGAGAGAGCCAAGGACCTTCTTAAACCTGTATCCAGCTGCCACACGAAAGCATCTCATTATTAACTGAAGAATCGACGAGACTGTTTCGCCAATCAGATCCCGAAATGCCCCAGGTCAACAAAGTCCGCTCATCTTGCAAGGAGTCAAGCAAGAGCTCTTCGCTGGGCTAATGTGGAACCCATCCTCGACAGTCCAAGAATTCACCTAGAAAGCAACGACAACTGAGAAGACGCTAGAAATATGCACCAGACAGTAAATCGTCACCTGAATTTAGACTTTGCAGCTGTTCAAGCCCTCGGCTCTGAAGACCTGCGCGAAACTACCCAAGCCATCGTGCGACAGGAGCTGCAAAAGCTCTCTTTGCCACAGCTATGGGTAACGTCGATTGCTGAAGCAGTATATGAGGAGATTCAGTAGTCACTGTTTGATCCTCAACTAGCACAGCCGCAGCCACAGGCTATCAACTAGGCTACAGCCGCCCACCATTACGCGCCCCCATCGCACCCACTTGAAGGCACCGCACCGCCACAGTTCCGCCGCGAGACATCACCGACACCACCAACGACATCATACCAACCACCACAGCTACACCGCGAAAAAAAACCGACGTTCGGCACGCGCCTGACCACCACCCACTGTGCTATCACTGCGGAGAAGTTGGCCACACCTACCGCCGCTGCCAATACCGTCAGACAGGAATGCGTGGTTTCACTATTGACGCGCCGGCTACCCAGCAAGCTGAAAGACCACGACATATTGTTGACTCTCTTGCCGGAGTGCAGCGGGAACCCCGGGGATTGTCTTGTTCACTCTAACCTCGCCACTGCAAGTGGCCACACGCAGGCTGTACACTATCCCTGCTCGACGCTGATCTCTGAGCCCCTACCAGGAAACAGCAACCGATGTAGGTGCTCTTACTGTACGACGAGCTACGGAAAATCCTCAGCCGACGCCGACGGCTCAACAAATTACGAAGAACATGTCACAAGCAAGACAAACACCTTAAGTCGAAGCTTCGCGGGCAGAAGACCAGACGACAGCATATGGAAGCAGCGCAGCGAACCGAAGTAGCCATGATCTGGCACCACGGCCCAACTGCAACGCAAGACGATGAACTAGCGACATCGGCGTTCTCATCGACGGTCACAATGCCACTGCTCTTGTTGATACTATAGCCGAATTTTTCGTAATCAGTGGATCGTTCGCCGCGAAGTTGAAGTTAAGAGAGGTTGGGAAGGCTAAAAATCTGCACTGCTGGAGGCCATCTAGTAACGCCGGCAGGAATGAGCACAGCGAGAGTTACCATTACAGTCGTATTTGTCCCACGAGCGTTGTAGTCCTCTAACTTTGCTCGAGAGATGACATCCTTGGCATGGACTTCTTAAGCTTACATGGTGCAGTCATCGACGTGAAAACAAAGTCGATAACAATATCTACAAAAGAAACACTATCACCGCGCACGCCGTCAGAGAACCACACCTTGAATTTGCTGGAAGAACAAGTCGCCGTTTCGCCTCACACTTGTGAGATTATGTCAGTCGGCGCTCCTAAATCACCAGACCCGGAAGGCGTCGTTGAAGACAGTCAGCATTTTTTGGTCATTCATAATAGTTGCGTTGCGAGAGGAATCGCCGATCTGTGGGGAGGCAAAGGAACAGTTATGCTGACAAATTTCCGCAACTAGTAAAAGCAACTGAGGAAAGGCGCAACGGTTGCCAACATTGAAGAGAGATTAAAAGCCAGCGACGCTTTCGCTCTCACCGATTGCGCCAAGTGTACGCTGACGACTTAAAATGTTCAACCAGCTTTCGACGTTAATCCGAGCTTTTCGAGGCAAAAGATGAATGAATGAATGAGTTACTTTATTAGGGTCCTCAAGGACTCCACCCACGTTTTATAGAGAAGGATCGCGGGCCACTTCTACGTAGATACAGGGAGACCTAGCCTCATCGCCGCATCGTTGATCTTCTGGGCACAAACTAGAACAGCCAAAAAACTTGCTCCTGAAATAAAAGAAGGGCTTTTATTTGTCGTCAATAATTCGACATGTCCCTGTTGCAAATTATCAAATCGTAATAGAAGAAAATACTTGGCCACTCCATCAGAGTCCGTACAGAGTTTTGACACGAGAACGCGAGGCCATAAAAAAAAACAAATCTACGAAATGGTCCGCGACAACATTATCCAGCCTTCAAAGAGTCTATGGGCGTCAGCAGTGGTGTTAGTAAAAAAAAGGATGGAACACTATTCTTCTGTGTTGACTATCGCCGACTCAAAGAGACAACAAAGAAGGATGTATATGCTCTCCCCCGAATAGACGACACCCTTGATCGGCTCCACAAAGCGACATGCTTTTTATTGGCGAACCTCAAGACAGGCTATTGGCCGATTGAAGTAGGCGAGAGAGAGCGAGAAAAGACTGCATTCATAACACCAGACGGCCTCTTAGATTTCAAGGTCTCGCCTTTGGTCTTTGCTTGGCACCTGCGACTTTCCAGCGTGTTATGGACACCGTGCTCGCTGGATTGAGGTGGCAGACTTGCCTGGTGTGCCTACACGATATTGTTGTGTTTTTCTTAAGCTTCGCCAGCCATCTCCAGCGCCGTAAAGCTGTACTTCAAGCAATCCAAACGTCTGGCTTCACTCTGAAGCCTGAAAAGGGCCGCTCTGGCTACGAGCAACTCTTGTTCTTGGGACACGCGAAAAGCAAGTCCGGAGTACGCCAACAAGAAGGCCACAAGTCACCCGTCAACAAGAAGGCCATGGGTCGATTTCTCGGCATCTGCGCATATTGCAGTCATTTCTTCAAAACTTGTGCCCGCATCGCGAAGGCACTCATTTACCTTACAAAGAGCGACGTCAAGCTTAAGCGGAAAACCGGAAAGAGGAAGCATTTCAAGAACTGAAACGACACCTGCAGGCACTGCCGATACTTGCTCATTTTGACCAAAACGCCGACACAGAAATCGACACAGACGCAAGCAGTGTGGCGATCGGAGCCATCATGGTGCAGAAGAATGAGAGACTTGAAAGTGTTATACGAGCTGGTCGCTATCTAAGGCGGAAGTCAACTATTCCACAACAGAAAAAGAGTGTCTTGCTATTATCTGGGCTACCTCAAAGTTTCGTCCCTACCTCTATGGCAGGCCTCTCAAAGTTGTGAGTAACTACTACGCCCTCTGTTGGCTAGCAAACTTGGAGGACCCTTCAGGTTGCCTCGCCCAGTAGAGTCTGTAACTTCAGAAATTCGACATCACCGTCGTTTACAAGTCAGGGCGAAGGCACTCTGAAGCCGACTGCCTGTCTCGTACCCCCGTTGACCCCTCACCGCAGGACAACGAGGACAGTGACTGCTTCCTGGCAACACGAAGCATCGATGATTTTGCAGAATGACAGCGCGCCGACACTGAAATGAAAGGCCTTGTGAAATAGCTAGAGGGCAAGGCTGCAGTTGTTCCAAAGGTATTCAAGCCAGGACTGGCGTCGTTTTTCTTGCGTAATGGCATCCTCGCTAAAAAAACTTTTCACCACGTAGGGCCAACTATCCCCTTCTAGTACCTTCAGCGTTACGTCCAGAAGTTTTGGATGCTCTACACGACAACCCTGACAGCTGGACACTTCGGCGTTTTCCGTACACGCTCAAAAATACAGGAAAAATATTACTGGCCATGACTTGCCGCCGACGTCACTGGTTACGTCAGGACACGTCGAGACTGTAAACGACAAAATACGCTGCCGACTAGGCCAGCCAGACTTCTCTAGCCTATCGGTCACATCGCTGGCCATTTTAGCAAATCGGCATGGACGTTGTTGAAAAATAATAATGAAGGAGCTTGGAGCGTACCGCAATAGAAGAAAAGGAAGGAGAGGAGGAATCGGGGCGCGCGCACGTGGTCGGGCAGTTAGCCGCTATAATTGGCAATGAACAGATGTCTCTCCTTCACTTCTGAGCGACGGGTCATTTCGCTACCGAGGTACTGGGGCCGTGTAATGAATCGTCGTAGCTACTGACTACGTAACCCGCTACGCAGAGACAAGGGTTCAGCCCAAAGGCAATGCCACCGAGATAGCAAATTTATTCGTCGAGAACATTGTCTTGTCGAGACATGCCAGTCGTACACATCTTGCCGAGCAACCAGCCCATTACCTTGACGACAGACACTCTTCGCCTCGGAAATCTGATGTTTGTCGCACGCCTGATAGCTGACCTCAGTGCTTCCACTGTGGTCAAACGGACCATTTGTACCGCCAGTGTCCATACCAGTGGCCCGGGCTGTGGTGCTTTTCAGTATATTCAGCGCATTCTCGGTATGGCCAGTGACCCTGGGTTATTGAGGACTACTTGGATCAGCAACGCAGGCCACCACCATCTGAATGGCAGTCACAATCACCGTCACCGAGGCGCTTTTGATCTCCGCCACAGCGACATGCTGTCACACGGTCCCCCCGTGCCTGCCGGGAAAATTAACGAATGCGACCTTTGGAGGTGAGGTCGTTGGTAGTCGACATCCTGAAGACCTCCGACCGACGCTAACAGGCAAAGGTGTAGATTCGACTGAACGGTATGTGTGGATTTCTATTGATATACCGGTGCTCAGCGAAGGATATGCAGTCGGTGCTTTAGTGGATACCGGGGCTGAATATTCGATACTAAGCGGGGAAATGACCGCACTACTTAAGAAGGTAACCACGCCCCGACATGGCTCCGTGAGTTCAACGGCTGGTGGCCACACTATCTCTCCGCTTGGAACCTCCACAGGCAGAGTTCAGGTCTGTGGTGTTACTTTCGTAGCAAAATTCCTTGTGCTCCGTAAATGTTCACGCGACGCCATTATTGGTGTTGATGCCCTGCAGAAGTATGAAGCTGTCATTGATCTTCAAGAGCATTACATCACCTTCTCAGTGGACCGAGCAATCGACAAGCAAGATGACCAACAGCGCGCCGACGCTCTTTGTGTTTCTGATGAAAATGTAACGCTCGCTCTAAGATCTATTGTTAGAGTCGACGTCACATGCTTCGAATTGCAAAATGATGAAGCGATTACGGAAAGTAATTTTTAACCCCAGCTGACTCAAGGTTATTGTGTGGCTAGGAGTACCATAAAGCTCCGCGATAGCCGATCTCATCTGCTGGTTAGCAATTTCAGTAACGAACACCGACACATTTTTTATGGCACTTCGTTAGCGTTTGCAAGGGAATTACAAACAGTTCCTCTTGCTTCACGTCGGACGTAGTGGAGGCCACCGATTCGTCTGTAAACGATATCGAATGCTTCTGACCTCTTACTAGAAAACCAAACAGCACGACGAAAACTCTTGCTTGAATTCAAGTCATGCTTCGCTACTTTCTTTAAGGTGTGCCAGACTTTGATCACTAGGCACAGAATCATCACTTACGACGACACCCGCCCAGTACACTAGCAGACTTATTGCGTGCCAACGAAGCAACGAGAAGCCATTCATACGCAAGTTAAAGAAGTGCTTGACGACGGCATCATCGAGCTTTCCAACAGTGCGTGGTCCTCTCCGGTAGTCCTAGTCAAAAAGAAAGACGGAACGCTACGCTTTTACGTCAATTACCGGAAGCTGAACAGCGTGACTAAAAAGGACGTGTACCCGTTGCCACGCATCAACGACTCATTACGCAGATTACGCCGTCCCTAATATTTTTCTCTTCGGATATAAAAAGCGGGTACTGGCAGATTAAGCTAGGTTGACGAGTGAAACCGCTAGATAATGGTCTTAGTGACCCCCGACGGCCTGAATTCGGAGTCCTTCGTTTTGGTTTGTGTTAAGCGCCCGCAATTTTCCAGCGAATGATGGACACTATGCTCACTGGCCTGAAGTGGCCGACTTGTTTTTTATACCTTGATGATGTGGTTGTTTTTTCCGAAACAATCCAGCAACATCTTCACCCCCTCAGGAGTGTGCCAGAGGCAAATAATCAGCAGATCCTACTAAAACCAGAGAAATGTCAATTTAGTAATGAAGAGCTCAAGTTCCTTGGCCATGCAGTGAACGCGAAAGAAGTCTGGCCCGATCTCGACGAACTTGTCGCTGTCGCTTCGTTTTCACATCCTACAGATTTGAAGGCTGTTCGGCGTTTTCTGTGCTAGTGCGCCTATTATCGATGATTTATTAAAGGCTTTTCGAAGATATCGAAACCCTTGCCTCAACTTGAACGAGATGACATACCGTTTGCTGAGACAGAGGACAAACCACGAGCCACAACTTCTGAGGTAGCGCAGTTCTTCTTGTGCCACATTGTTCTGCGCCACGGTGCTTCACCTACAGTGATAACCGTCAGAGGAACAGCGTTTGCTGCCTAACCTAAAGATGAAGTTTTTCAACTTAGTCACACTAGGCATAGAACGACGACTGCTTACCATCCGAAGAGCAACGGGCTCACCGAGCAATAACCATGTACATTGACACAAAACATTGGATCACATTTGGCTCATGTGACGTTCGCTTATAACACCACCGTTCAAGAAACAACGCAATTTACACAGTTTCAGCTTCTCTACAGCCGGGAAATTCAGACGATGCCGGACATTATGCTTCGTTGTGGAGGCGCCGATCAATTACTTACTGACGCCGAATAATTTGCAGAGCGTGCCGAGGAAACTCGCCAGCTCACCCGGCTACAGTTGGTAAGCAGAAGCAGGTCGATGCAAAACGCTACGACATGCGCCACAATGACGTATTTCACAGTCCGGGAGACCAGGTGTAGGTTCGGACTCCTGTTTGTCACCGTGGCCTCTTCGAAAAGTTGCTAAGCAGAGAGAATTGTCCGTATAAATTGTTGCGCCACGTGAGTGACGTAGCTACGAAGTGGTTCCGGACACTGCGTCGTCAACATGGGTACAACTAAAGCAACCGAACTCTGGCATACTTCATGTGGTACACATGAAGCCTTAGTTTGCGCGTTCCTAAAAGAACACTTTTTTGAGCTTTTTTTATTTGTTCTAGAGCCATTGCCTCATCATTGGTGAACTGTTCGCGTGTAACATTTCACTAATAGTGTCATTTTTATTGTTTAGGCTGATTTATTTTGTTTTTTTTATTTACCACAACTTTACAGACGGGACGGTGCTATTTTTTTGTGGAGGAGGAATATTGCCACCTGAAAGGTGTGAAGGGTATTTTAGACGTTGGGCCCAGGCCGGGTGATTAGATCTTGTACCCCCCCCCCCTCCCTTCGGCAGAGGCAACAAGCCCGTTTGGCACTGGCTTCACGCAGACAGCACCCCTGGGCCCACCCACCCAGAAGAAATCGGGAGTCACTGTTTACTGTCTCTCTCTCCCATGAGGGCGTAAGATGCACACATCTACCACAAAACCATCCCTCGGGGAAATGGCTGATCGAGCAGTTTTTTTAACAAACTCGTCACAGTCTGTTCTCTTTACATACCTCCACAGTAGCGCCTCCACAAACATAAATTCCGGTTCTTGATAGATTAACTATAACAGAATCTTTTATAGTCCTTGGAGACTTGAATGCACATAACACACTGTGGGGTGATACTCGCTGTGATGCATGAGATCACCTAGTTGAATAGTTCAGTTCCTCTTTTCATGAGGCCCCTGTTTCTTGAATCAAACAACCCACATGTTACAGCGTGGCCAAGAACACCTATAAAACCATAGATCTCAGCATTACACCCCCATCGCTGCTGCCTCTACTGAAATGAAACGTCAACAATAATGCCTAAGAAAGCGAAAATATTTTAACACTTCTGATTACACCAATTGATAATGGAGGTCCTGTAGAGATTCCCAGATCGCATGTTTACAAGGCGGACAGGGGCAATAAAAAAACCACTCACACAGGTTGATCTGACATCCATGTCTCAAGCATATATGCACTTGTAGAATACTTTAGAGCTCTTGTATTTGATGCTGTCACAAATCGTATTCCACAAACCGGACTGTACACCTAATGACGGGTCCCATTATAGAACAGGAATTGTCAGAATGCTTGAAAAAAGGCAATATAAAGCATGGAGGTTGCTTTCGAACTCACCAAGAACCGAGAGCTTTGAAAATTTTAGGAACACGAAGTCTCAAGGCACAAGAACGCGAAGACATGCGATAAGAAAGAGTTGACAAGAGTTTTATTCCGGAATCGATTCGTATACACAGGAGGCGAGACCCTGGAACATGGCATCTAAGACAGTAGAATAGCAAACTCATTCACTTCCTCTTGTGAACACACAAGAAGGCAGCTGGAAGCACCAGGCGAATTCTCTTGCGGCTCACTGAGAACAGGTGTCCAACTTGTCGCAACATATCAGATCGTTCCAGAGATACAAAACAATAATCGAATAATGCACTTGAGCGCAAATCCTCAAAACGCGAACCTTATACTGAACCTTTCGTCTTAGCGGAGTTACAAGTATCGCTAAACTACTGCAATAAACTCACCCCAGGCTCTTACCGAGCAGTTCTGAAATGCTCAAACACCTTCTTCTGAAACACTAGCAGACCTTCTGCCTCCGTGTAAAGCCATTTTTGGTATAATGCATTTCATGTGCCGAGAAAGAAGCCATTATTATTCAGAATATAAATTAGGGCAAGGATTTATTATTTGTTAGAAGATGAAAGCTTATTGCTGCCTCAAGCTGCTTGTGTTATCTATTCGAAAAGATAATGCACCGCTGGCTTTTACATTGCCTGGAAACAAAAAATCTACTAGACTAGCACCAGCGCGGATTTCATGAGGGTAGATCCGCCATTGACCACCTGCTACGTATCGAGGCAGAAATCCACGACGCTTTCGTTCATAGGCAAATTTTCTTGTTTTGTTACTATATATGATAAAGGCATACAACATTACATGGTGCTTTGGCATACTGCGAGATCTCTCACACTGAGGTGCCCGACGTAGTATGCAGACCAAATTCGAAAGTTATTTTTCGAATCGCAGCTTTCCTGTCCGAGTGGGGAATGTTTTGTCTCAAAAATTTGTCCAAGAGACCGCAGTGCCACAAGGTAGTGTACAAAGTTTCACACTTTTAGGGGCGAAGCTCCTTATGGCGTGGCTTGTGCGTCCGTCGTAGTACGTAACCACCGGTGGCACATAACCGAAATTACGGTCCTTACGATTTTGACCTCCAAGGTGGTTCCGGTGAGAGATTTCTTCTGTGCGTTGTTGAACAATAAAAGATAGTACTCAATACACATGTTAATGGCTGCTAAGCGGGAATGAGAGACAAGAGCATTCGGCCTTTATGTAACGCGCACGCTGTGATCCCCATTAGCAGCTATTGGCATGTACATTGAGCACGATCTGACAAGAAAGGGTTGCTACGTTATACTCACTGGGTGTAACCTCCTTGGTTTTAAAAAGGTTTAGCGAGCGTTGGGCCGCATAGCCATGAATACAGTGAACTAGTATAACCACGAACTCGAGGTGGTTAAAGGTGGGAAGTAAACCCGAAGCGCAAGCAGTAAGAAAGTGTGCATGTGCCACCTCCCGTTTAGTCCTTAAAATGTCCGCTGGATGACGGTGCTTCTATATGGAGAATATATGATGAAAATATGCGAGATGGTGGTACTTGGAGTGCTGAATAGATGGACGAACGGACACACAGACATATGCATGAATGGACGCATGAACGGACGCAGGCGCGGATGCATAGACGAACGCAGGGATGGACGCACGAACAGACGCACGCACGGACGGGTGAATGGATGCATGGACGGTTACACAGACGTACGCAGGAACGGACGGAAACAAGAACGAATGGACGGACGAATGCTTCGCCCCACTCCCCATCATTCACTCCGTGGATATGCTGCCATTTTTTATTATGAAATTGAATAGCATGCACTCCTACATGTTATGTAATATGTTTTAGTGCACGCATGTCGACGACGTGCAGATAGGTTTCAAATCATGCAATCTTCCATTATGCGAGCGGGAAGTCCAGCTTGGCTTGATTAAGGGGAAAAGTGGGCTCACGAGAACGGGTTTATCATTCCCCGCAAAGAGCACCTGCGTTTTATTCTCCAGAAAGACGGATCTTCGTTAATCCGGGCACTGACTTGCATGGTCACTGGCTACCAGTGAAATATAAACAAAACTTTTCAGGTATAAATTTAAACATAAAATAACAGTTGTACCCCAAATCAAAGATCACAGAAACAAGTGTTTAAATACCATGAACATTCATAAAGTGCTCTTGCGCATTACGTGCGGAAGTGGCAGAAAATGTCTCTCTCATGAGTCTTCGCAAAAGCCTCATACTAACACGTCTAGTATATGATGTGATAGTCTATCAGTCCGAAACGCGAAGCATTTGCCGAATGCTTTATCCTGTCCACCATTTGGGCATTCATCTCGCTACAGGTGCTTTTTGCACTAGCCCTGTAAGAAGCGTTTACCCTAAATCGAATGAGGGGTCGCTCCATCCACAGAGGTACTATGGATGTCTTTTATATATTACCCGAAAAAGATCGCAGACAAGGAACACCCCTCGTACTCCACGATCACTGATTTATTCAGCTCTTCCATGTTTGGAAGTCGTCCTTAGTCGAGAAAGCCCTACTCGCTTTATGTCATGTACACAGGCTAGCGAACGGGTGTTCCACTGCTTGTACACTGTTTGATTGATGATGCTGCACATCTCCTGTGATAGCGTTGGCGGCTCATAAAATGTGACGTATATATGCTTTGCAGAAACCACAAAACATGCGCATATTGCACATATCCCCGAATACTTTCAAGAACTTGAGCACAAATATAACTGCCCTGAAATTTTTATAGATGCCTCCAAGTCTCACTTCGTTGCGTCTTACGCAGCACTCGCTCCGTTTGTTTCGGATGCCGGCACTGTGCTCTCTAATACGAGCTTGTTCACAGCAAAAGCGCTTGCGATACTTGCGACGGGTAAACACATTACACAGTTAAAATACAAAAGACAGTAATTTACATCAATTGCGAAAATGTGTTGAAAGCAATCAAAACTCTTAAAAAGCACACTAGCTTGTTTTTCTTTCACTTCATTCACCTTTATGCGCAGCGTACGCACTCAAACAACACATCATAGTGTGCTGGATGCCAGGGCACCGCCAAATTCAAGGTAACTTAAGGCAGATGAGCTAGCTGGACCCGTTCACGTAAGCACTGCCAATACATCCATAGTCATCCCTAGACTTCCCCTCAATTGTTTTCTCGAACAACTGAGAACTTATTTGCAAAGCACGTGGGATAGCCATGCGCGA
Organism: Rhipicephalus microplus; assembly: GCF_043290135.1. Lineage (NCBI taxonomy): Eukaryota > Metazoa > Arthropoda > Arachnida > Ixodida > Ixodidae > Rhipicephalus > Rhipicephalus microplus. The sequence continues at coordinate 7,180,374 of NW_027464593.1, forward strand.
AATAAACTGCACTTCATCAAGCCACAGCTTGGAAGTTGGCGGCTAGTATAGAAGTCATCCCACAAAGACATGGAACTCACAAGGCTAAGATTAGGACAGAGACACAGTAAGCTATCATATCTCCTTCCCGATGGTGATCCACCCTTGTGCGAGAGGTGTGGTAAACCACTGACCGTTCTTCTTTTCATATTTCAATCCTATGCAATGAACTGCACACATTTAGGAAAAGGAGGCGGAAATGTTGTAGGCCCGTGTGCTCAGATTTGGGCGCACGTTAAAGAACCCCGGGTGGTCAAAATTTCCAGAGCCCTCCACTACGGCGTCTCTCATAATCATATGGTGGTTTTGGGACGTTAAACCCGACAAATCAATCAATAAATCAACATTTAGGAAAAAGCACCCTACCCAGAGCAAATACCAGTTCATCCATTATGTTCACTGGTACGGAGGCACTTTTTAATCAATAGTCTTTATTTGAACTTTTAAAAGATGATAGTTTTAATTCAATTTACGCTGGTAATCTGTAGCACGACCTCTAAAGAGAGGTCGCAGCTGCAGAATTTACATTACAAAGCACCTCCCTCACAGTCTTAGAGACAGGGGCATTGAGTAACATTTGTGATGTACCATCTCTCTATACAGATATTCCCATGGTACTTCACCCAGTTTTCTTATCGCCCCGTTACACTGTACGCAATTCTCAGTGCAAACCACGCCTACAATATTCGAGAATCTTCGAGGCTGTAGTAGAGCGTTTTGTTAATATTACGCCAACTTCGTGAAACTTTCTGATTATTCTGGAACCCAAGTCGCTGTTAGCAATAACGCTTGAATGTTCGATGGCAAGTGTGCAAATGTCAACACGCTACAGCGCTCGTGAGTTGATCGACGGCGAACGCTTCGTTCACAGTTAATATGCAAGTCTGCTACTGTAACCCAACCTTCTATTTACCAGGTACAGGTTCGCCCGAATAAACAGTTTCATCTGACCATCCAGTCTCCTGCTTTCTGCCACGTTTCCACCTCGTGACGTCTGGTAGAGGTGCTGCTTCTTTGATGTATCGGGCGCACCCGTCAAGCCGTAACCCAGCCCACACCACCAAGACACCGACGCAGTCCTCGAGCAGCGAGTTAGCAGTAGGAAACAAGGGCTGCCACCGGAGTAGGGGACTCTACCTGACAAAACTCGGAACACCAACCATTTGATATCGTCTAAAGCGACAATTACGCGCCTGCACCACCAGCACCAATCATGCTCTGACTACCGGAGGAGCCACAAACTTTTCGCACTTCACCTTTTAAAGACCCGGAAAGCTGACTTGAAACGTTCGACCAAGTCTGCCTTTTAATCACTGGACCTAAGATGACAAGCTGCGGCATGTCTATTTTGCCTTGCAAGACGCCGCCAGGATGTGATTTGAGAACCAAGAGTCAACCCTGACAACGTGGGACATTTTCTGCTCCAGGCTCTTGGACAATTTCACAAGCGTCATCCGCAAAGACAGAGCTCAAACTCTGCTTGAAATCCGCGTCCAGCTACCCAACAAAAAGGTCATGCTCTTCAACAAAAAAAGACTAAACCCTTCAGTCAGGCTGACGCTGAAAAGCCTGAAAACAAGAAAAGTTTGGTTCCTCATGCGAGGAGTTAAACAGGAGCTTTTCGCGGGACTGATGAGGAATCCACCGAACAGCGTCAAGAATTTGTATCGGAGGATATCACTGTCAAAAATACCTTAGACATGCGCAACAGACAGTACAATCGTTGCCCAACTCCAGGCTGCGCAGCTGCTCAAGCCCTTCACTCCGAAGACCTGCATGAAACTATTCGACTGATTGTGTGGGAGAAGCTATGGAACCTGGTGCCTTTATCGCAGCCCCGAGTGGACTCGATTGCCGACATTCTCCGCGAGGAATTTCAACAAGCATTTGGAGTTTCCGAGGCACTGCAGCCTCAGCCGCAAGCCATTAGCTACGCTGCTGCTGCCCGACGGTACACTCCACCTTCACGTCCACGTAAAAGGGCCGCGCCACCGTATTTTCTTCGCCAGACAGCACTACCGCCACCACCGACGCCAAACAATCCCCTCACCGGTCAGTGCAGTGCTCCGACGAAAACCGACGAGTGGTGCGCCCCCGACCACCGGCCTCTCTGCCACCACTGCACAGAAACTGGCCACACCTACCACCACTGCTAGTACCGCCAAATGGGACTGTGGTTTCGCCATTGACGCGCCGCGTCCACCGTGGGGTGGAAGACCACGCTTCATCACTGACTACCTCGCAGCAACACAGTGGACGCCCCGAGCATCTTCGCGTTCTCTTTCATCTGGTCGCTGTATCTCACCTCACCGCCGACGGTACACTGGCCTAACCCGGGGCCGGTCACCCTGCCCGTATTCGAAAACTAAGGACAGCAACCAATGGAGGTGCGTTTGCTGTAAAACGAACCACCTACGATCCACCACCAACGATGGCGACGCCTCGGCCCAACTTCGTGAGCTCGCCGCAACCCCAACATAGTTCCATTGTCGAAACATCACGGCGAGACGAACACCTGATTATGCTAAGTTGAAACAGTGGAAACCGTCCTAGCCTCGATCCTACGCCGCGACCCTACCGCGACGCCAAGTGACGAGATTCCGACCTCGACATTCTCATCGACGGTCACAGCGTCACAGCTCACATCGACACTCGAGCCGACAATTACGCCATAAGTGGGACTTTTCTTGCAGCGAAGTTGAAAAAACTTTAAAACGCTTGGGAAGGACCAGAATCCGTACATCTGGAGTTCCCCATAGTAACACGAGCGGTCATCTGCGCTGCCAGAGTGACCATAAGCAGCCGCATTTATCCCGCAAGCTACGTCGTGCTGCAGCATTGCTCAAGAAATGTCATTCTTTCATGTCATGGAGGCTCAAGAAATGTCACACTTCTTGAGCCTCCATGGTGCGGTAATCGAATTGAGAACGAAGTCGATAACACTATCTACAAAAAAGCACTACCACCACGCACACCATCAGAAAGCTAGGCTCTGAATGTGCTGGAAGAAGAAGTCACCGTCTCTCCTCGCTCAAGCGTCTTCAGTTCTGTCGGCACTCCAAAATCAGAAGACTTCGAAGGCATCGTTGAAGACAATCAGCACCTATCGGTCAACCACGATACTCAGGTTGCAAAAGAAATAGCGGAGCTACTGAAAAGAAAAGCAACAGCTATGCTCACAAAATTTAGAAACAAGTACAAGCACGCGAATAAAGGTACAACGGTCACTTATGTCAACGAATTACAGAACCCACCAATGCTTTCACTCTCACTGATTCTGGGGAACCTTCTCTGTGGAACGAAGCCCCTCACCCAGCTTTCGACGTGAATCCGAGCCTTCCTAAGCATAAGCAGGAACAGCTCAAGGGTCTTCCTCTGCAATAGAAGGACTGTTTTTCATTGTCGTCAAAAATTCGCCAGACCCTAGTCACGGAACATCGCATCATAACAAAGGAAAACGCCTGACCACTGCGACACAGCCACTACGGAGTTTCGACGCGAGAACGCGAGGCCATAAAAATCCAAGTCAATAAAATGCCGCGCGACGACATCATCCAACCATCTATGGTTCCTTAGGCGTTACCCGTTGTGTTAGTGAAGAAGAAGGACGGAACCCTACGTTTCTCAGTTATTTATCACTCCCTCAACCAAATAAAAATATATTTGTCATCTCCCACAAATAGTGGAAACCTTGGATAGACTCCAAAACATGAAGTACTTTTCATCGATGGTCCTCAAGCCTGGCTTCTGGCAAATCGAATTCGATGAGAGATACCTAAAAAAAAGCGTCGTTTATACCTCCAGACAATACTTTAGATTTCAAGGCCATGCCCTTCGGTTTTCGCTCAGCACCTGCAACCTTTCGACGCGTTATGGACACAGTGCTAGCAGGATTGGATAGGCAAACTTGTATCGTTTTCTTGGACGACGTACTCGAGTTTTCTTGAGATTCGACGAGCATCTTCAACGATTTGAAGCTGTACTTCAAGCCATCAAGACTTTCGGACTCACCCTCAAACCAGAAAGGTGCCGCTTCACGTACGAGGAACTTCTGTTCTTAGGCCACATGATAAGCAAATCCCGAGTAAGACCTGATCCGCCGAAGATAGCCGCAATCGCTGCATTTCCGCCGCCCGCCGACAAGAAGGCCGTGCGTCGATTTTACGTACTGTGCGTCTCTTACAGGCGCTTCGTCAGAAACTTTGCCAGCATGGCTGAGCCACTCACTAATGTTTCGAGGATTGACGTCGAGCTCAAGCGGAAAACGCCACAGGAGGAAGCATTTGAGGAACTAAAATGGCGCCTACAGAGGCCTCCAATACTCGCCAATTTCGACGAAAACATCTAAACGCAAGAGCACATTGACGCAAGCAGCGTAGGGCTCCGCGCCATCCTAGTACAGGAGACTGACGACCTAGAAAGGATTATTAGGTATGCTAGCGGGTCTCTATCTAAGGCAGAAAGAAATAATTCCCCAACACAGAAAGAGTGCCTTGCGACCATCTGGGTGACGTCAATGTTTCGTCCTTACCTCTACGGCAGGTCCTTCAAAGTTGTGTCCGACCACTACACCTTGTTTTGCCTAGCTAACTTGAATAACTTTTAAGGTCACCATACACGATGGAGCCTGGGACTTCAAGACTATGACGTTACCATCTTTTACAAGTCTGACAGAGAAGACTCCGACACCAACTGCCTGTCTCGAGCCCCTGTCGATCTACCACCACCCGAAGACCTAAATGACGACTGCTTCTTGACAACAATACCTGCCGATGACTTCGCTGAACGACGGCGGGCTGACCCGGATCTTAGGGGCCTAATCGAAAACTTCGAGGGCCGGACCTCCGTTGTTCCGAAGGTTTTCAAACGGACACTTCCGTCGTTTTCATTGGGAAATAGCCTTCTCCAAAAGAACTTCTCCCCGCTTCGAGCCAAGCATCTTCTTGTGGTGCCTACAGCTCTGCGACGAGCAATCTTTCAAGACCCTGCACAATGATTTATCGGCAAGACACCTTGGTGTTTCCCACCCGCTCGCGAGGATGCAATAAAGATACTACTGGCTAAGCTTTACCGCCGAAGTCACCCGTTACGTCAGGACATGCCGAGGCTGCTAGCGATGCAAGACACCACTGAAGAGGCCACCAGGCTTTCTTCAGCCGATCAAACCACCCTGCCGACCGTTCCAACAGATCGGTATGGACCTACTGCGGCCGTTCGCAACGTGAAATTTGGGAATCAAGTGGATCATCGTAGCTACTGACTACCTCACCCACTGTGCCGAAACAAAGGTCCCACGAAAAGGTAGCGATGAAGAGGTAGCCAAGTTTCTTCGTTGAGATTATCGCCTTCAACTTGACGCCCCAAAGGTTGTCGTCACCGATATAAGTACGACCTTTACTTTTGGTTAGACTCAAGAGATCTTGAGACATAGCCACACAAGATACTACCACACTATCGCCTACCACCCACAAGCAAATGGTCTCCCCAAGTGGCAAAACAAGACAAGTGCCGACGTCCCGCTCACGTACGTCGACGTCGAACACAAGATGTGGGACGCCATCCCTGCGTACGTGACCTTCGCATACAACACGGCCGCGCAAGAGACGATGCGGATGCCACCCCATAAGATGGTCAACGGAAGGGAACCAGCAACGACACTTGACGGAATGCTGCCCAACGTCACTGACGAAAGAAACGTCGACGTCACGCTCTATCTTCAGTGCGCTGCAGAAGCTGATCAACTCATCCACTGACGAATCACGAGTCAGCCGACACCGGCCAGCGCTGTTAATATCTCTGGCGACGCTTCGTGCAATACCAGCCCGGTGAACATGTTTTGGTATGAAGGCTGGTACGCCTGGACTTGCTCGCTGGATTCCGTGCCGTACACTTGTGCCCCCGCAATCTCTAACGACAACGCAGCTCTGGGCAACCAGCTCGCCCTCCACCATCCCCTGACGCCGTGAAGCTCTCGATTAGTGGTACCCGTTCTCGGACTTTTTCGACCTTGTTCCCGTCTTTCGCTACCTTACCCTTATTTTTGTGTCCTCATCTTTATCAATATTCCTATTCCTTTTAATCCTTTCTGATTTCTTTCCCTTGTGAGCCACGGTTGAGGTGTCGCACTATAATGCAGACAGTTATGGGGCTCAGTTTTATCTTTTTTTCTTTCTTTTACAATCATTCCCCTCTCCCAATACGTCGACGTGGACTCAGTGGAAAGCTTCTTCGATGGTACTTCGGACCCTACAGGGTAGTACGACGTCTTTGCCCAATCGACTACGAGGTTGTCCCTGACGGCATCACGAACTCTCAGCGAGGCCGATCGCGACCTGAAGTCGTCCATGTAGCGCACGTCAAGCCATTTATTGCACGTTAACGAACTGAGTGTGTTTTGTTGTTGTTGTTATTACTGCATTGCACTGTATTATCTGTACTTTTTTACAATATTGTACTATCATAATCTGTGAACGCATCGGGAGCGTGCCTTTTTAGGAGGGAGGCAATGACACGTTCCTTCCTCAAATTTTCTTATCACCCCATTACGCTGTATGCAATGCTCAGTGGAAACCGCACCTGCAGTGCTCGAAAAGCTTCGAAGCTGTAGTAGATCGTTTAGTTAGTATTACGCCCACTGCGTGAAACATTCAGACTATTCTGGAACCTACGTCACTGCTAGCGATAACGCTAGAATGTTCGACAGAAAGTGTGTAAATCCCCACACGCTTTGCTGCTTGTGAGTTGATCGGCGGGCAACGCTTCGTTCACCCCTATTATGCAAGTCTGCTACTATAACCCTACTTTCCGCTTACCGAGCACAGGGTCACTCAAATAAACAGTCTGATCTGACCATCCAGTCTCCTGTGTTCTGCCACATAATCACAACTGTAAGCCTCTCATCTTCACTGAAGAAATGTCATGCCACTCTCATAATACCTTCATGTGTTACCCGTTGTTAGCGTGAGGATTTTGAGGCTTCTAAACAGCCAGTGATCACAACCATTGCCTACATCTTCCGTCTCATATATTGGCGCTCTTTCGCCATGACATGGCCCTTGCGCCAGTAAACACCATGTATTAACATCATTATCACGTTCTACACTCTCATGAGCTTTAGCAATACTTAGGTTACTAAATCGCGAAACGTTTCTCAGAACAAGATAGTTGTAGCCTGCGTTATAAGTAAGCGTGACCTCACCAAATACAGCAGTTACGCATGAATCCAAATAGGAAAGAAGTTGAAGATAATGTTTTCGCCCAACCAGTTATATATTATATTGATTGACTATCAGGGGGGGAGGGCTTAACGTCCGAAAACTACCATTTCATTATGAGAGACGCCCTAGTGGAGGGCTTCGCAAATTTCCACCACCCGGGCTCTTCAAAATGCACCCAAATCTGAGCACACAGTCCTAGAGCATATCCGCCCTCATTTAAAATGCATCCGCCGCAGCCGGGATTTGATCTCATGGCATGCGGGTCAGCTGCCGAATACTTTAGTCAGCAGACTACCACGGCGGGGCAGTTTATTATCCGAATGTGTAGGATTCTTTCAAGTAGCATTAGATGAGATTGAAATAAGCCTAATTTTACTCATCAATGACTTGCTTAAAAGAACATGACTCTCACCTTCGAATCGTTTGAGCCGAACGCATTACCAACCCTGTGATGCTTCACGTTGTGCTCTGTGCACGACAGAGGTGACTGCTCATTCATAGCCGAGATGGTATTACTCTCATGGACGTGATAAAAAAAGCGCATGTGTATCACCGATGATGCGCACTTCTTGCAATCAGAGGTGAAAGTTAATCTGGAGAACCCCTATGGCGAGCTTCCCTATCAGGTTGTTGTATTGCTGGGCTGAAATGGTGAAAACAATTATGTGATTATTCACGCAATCAGTTCAAGCAGACTGTGGCTTTTACTGAGAAATAAAGACATATCATTCGAATGAAAATCAAACTTGGGGAAACATTGCTGCAAGTATTTGCGGAAAACTATATGCGATACAGTGGAGATTAAGAACAATATAACAATCCAGGATTTTGCGCAAATTTTGTTCATGGCAAGATTGAACTCGTTGAATGAGTATACTAGAATTTTAGTGTTGGTGAAAGTGATCATGTCGCCATATGTGAGATTGTGTGTAACTCATATTGCCGTATTAGGGTACATTAAGGTTCTATTGTCTCTTGAAACTTCGGGGTGATTCGGGCAAGTATAGGCGATGACCCCACTTAAAAACGCAAAGGCTTGCACAATCATGGCTTACACATTTCGAGGTATTTGAACAATAGATGCTCTAGAAAATGATGTTAATACTATTCGAAGATGCATGCAGTGAAAAGCCGCAAGTAAGTCTTGATGAATAAAAAATTATGAATGAAGTTGTTGATAAAGTAGGCTTTGTTCTGAAAGAGATTCAGCACGAGTGCAGCCATCTTTACATAAAATACTGGACAAAGACTCACATGAAGGCAGAAACACGAAGAAAGAAAAAGATTTGTGGAAAAAAAGGTGTGCAGCTTTTATAAAGCGTTTGTTAGCGACAATTCTATGACGCTGCGCTGTTCAAATATGACACGAAATTTAGAAGGCCAGATATTTTGGCGAAATTTCACTCACATATGTTAGAATTGAAGATTGCGGAATACAAGATACAAGAAACAGACTACACAAAGAAGCACTGATTTCAAACTAAAGTTTATTAATAAAAACTGGCCAGGTTTCATCTTACACATGCAAACTTATGCGTGAAACCAAAATTTATAAACCTAAGGACCGCTATTATCGCAAAGGAAAAAAAACCTTAACAAACAAGCAACAAAAACCCCAGGGCTGCGTGGAAGGTGCAGCAGATTTAAAGCGAAAACTGGAAGAGAAGTTTTTCTTCTGCCTTTTTTAAACGTTGTTTGGATAACTTCTACAAGAACACCTGCAGGGTTCTTGTAGCCATACGTCCTCATAATTTTCGTTTGTTGTTAGCATTCTTGTTTGGTTGTTTGTTTTTCCCTCAATCTATGACACGTGCCCACTCAGGGGGATCAGCTAGAAATGCGAAATCCAGAATTGAAAATGTTTCGTTAGGAATGGCAGGTGATGAGAAATACAGACATGAAATGGCAATACTATGTAATAAATTTAATTAAGACCACGATTATCGTGCTATTGAGTTTGAATTCCAGGCTGCCGTAATGCATTGAAGGGATCATTTGGGAAGAGAGTACTAGTTACATTTCACCTTACTTTAATAACGAATACATTTATATTTTAGATGGAAATTGTACTCCTTGAGTAGTTTTAATAAAAAACACATGACATCAAAGGCATTTTTGTGACAGTAGTCTAAGCTTAAGACAATGAAGCTTAAACAATTTCTTCAGTTAAGGTTAAGCCTTTTTTAAAAGCGGAGCAATGAGAAGTCGAGTTGGAATGTTGGAATATCTTCTACATTACAAAATATATAGTGCAATATTTTCTTATTTTCCGCAGAATTGACGGAGGGATGATATTGTCAGATCAACCCTATCTAATTATACGCTGATTGGAGGGACACGGTATTGATATCTATAGATGGTAACTTCTGATTGTCCAGATTTGCCCCAATGCAACTTTCATAAAAATTTCAGGTGCTTATATTCTTTCCACAATGGTATTGTCATGGCTAACCTATTCTTTCCGCTATTGGCACCGTCACTGAATCAATGTCTAGATTCACTGATATCCTCAATAAGGATATCCCACCCACTTTCAATTCATACCTGAAAGATACAAACCATTTCTTGCTCGACATCATTGACCTTGACGTGCCACTTGGTTCATTGCTTGTGAAACTAGACGTAGCCCTACTCTATACGAACATCCCACCCATTGATGGCATTTAAGCAATATTGGAGGCTTATGAAAAAAACGTTTCCAACAAAATGGTGGACAGCGACACACTAGCACGATTACTAGAACTAATCCAGACATTGAACAACTTTGAATTTGACGGTGTGCATTATGTTCAGGTTAGTGGCACTTCTATGGGTACAAAAATTGGACCAAGCTATGCAAATATTTTTAAGGGCCAACTCGAAGATAAATTTTTAGACGCATGCAGTCTCAAACCGTTTTATTATAAGCGTTATATTGACGAGTCTTTCTGATCTGGCAGCACGGAGACACAGAACTTCTGTCGTTCATTGCAGACTTCAACATGGCTCATCCCACCATGTCTTTTTCGGAATCATACTCAAGCACAGCAATAAATTTTCTTGACGTCACAGTTACTATACGTGCTAATAAAGTGACGACTAAACTCTTTAGAAAACCTACGGATAGGCAGTCATAACTACATTTCGTTAGTTCACATCCAAAGCACTGCAAAACGGCAATCCCATATGGTCAAGCACTGTGTTTTAAGAAATTATGTTCGAACAATTCAGATTTTACAGACAACCGCACCAAATTTCAGGAGGCCCTACAAAAACAAAAATATCCACCAAAAATCATTAACGACGCTATTAAACGGGCTGAAGACATTGACCGTAAGAAACTTCTTATTCGCGGAAAAAGCAGGTCACACCCTCAAGCACGAGCCTGGTTATAACACACGCCGCATCAGCACCAAACATCAACAGCATTCGTCAGAAGCATCACAGCATACTTATACAGAGTGATCACTTTAAAGAAATCTTTCCTGATCCCCCACGTGTAGCATATTGCAGATCGAAGAACTTACGTGACATACTAACTTCATCAAAAATTACCGCCACCACTTTTTCTGGATGTCATCCATGCAAGAAACCCCGTTGCAAAGTTTGTAACCATATGACGAAGACCACTTTGGTTAAGAGTACAGCATCAAACTTTCATAAAAAAATTAAAGGGGATTTTGACTGCGACACAAGCAACATTGTGTACAGAGAGAGCTAAGTTTATTTACAGAAAGGCCGAGCGGTCGGCCTGAGCGATAGCTTGCTCTAGCCTGCTACTCTACACTGGGGGAAGGGAAAGGGAAAAAGAAAGAATAATGGATGACGATAGTGAGATAGAGAGGTGAGTATGTAGTGTTCTTTCTAGATGAGACATATTTTATAGCCGCGCATATAGTCCAGTTGTTTACAAAAAGGTTATAACTGCTCCTGTGACCGCAGTTGCACTGTTGGTGTCTGGCCAAGAGCCCAACACGGTCTCATCAGTTAATGGCCTACTTCGATATAGTTCAGTAGAAGAAATCAGTGTTTGTCGTTCACGTGCGTATGCTGGGCAGACACAAAATATGTGCACAAGCGTTTCTAGCACATCACAGTGTTCACAATGAGGACCGGTGTCACTGCGACCGATGATGTGTGCGTAACGTCTTGTGTACGCGACACCAACACGAATGTGGTGGATCATACTTGTGACTTGCCGTTTCAATTTAGGGGGCATGCGGAACCTCATTTCCGGGTCCCATTTGTGAGGTCACTGGTGTCGCCGTTCCGATTTGGTCCAGTGCTGAAGTGTGTAGCTGGGCATCACGCAGCGAAGCATGGCGTTCGTGTCAGTTCATGAAAACGCAATGCGTACTTCAGGGGCACTGCTTAAGGCATTTTTAGCTTCAGCGTCTGCCTCTTCGTTACCCATCACGCCGCAATGAGCGGGAATCCACTAAAAAGTGATAAGATGGCCATTTGTTGAAGTAACCCGAATAAGTTTTGTGATTTCTATTGCCAAGTTGTTTTACTGACCTTGCTTCATGATGCAATTAATGGTTTGCAAAGCGGGTTTGGCATCCCAGAAACACGTCCAGGCTCGAGGTCGCTGTCCGGAAATAAATCTTATTGCCACCCGAATAGCGACAAGCTCTGCGGCAGTTGATGTGGTTTTATGGTCCACTTTGAATCGTCGAGCGATATTCATGTCTGGGATGACAAAGGCTGCGGCGGAGGTGTTTAGCGTGGTGGATTCGTCGGTGTACACGTGCAGAGAATCACTGTACGTTGTATAAATGTGAGATAGGGTCAGTTGTCTGTGGCCAACAGAGAAATGAGCGACTTCTCTGTAATTCCAGGTATCGTAAAACAAACAGGTGGTTTAGGCAGGAACAATGGAGGCACTGCAGGGGCCTTTGGCGGGGAAAACCTTGATGGTATAATATTCTCATGCGATGATATTACCCTTGAGAAACTGCAATCTGGGTGAGTGGCGGGTAGTACTGACAGCGCGTGCTGTCTGTGTCGGCTCGGCAATCGGAGGTGAACTCTAAGTGGCTCGCAGAGCATGTAGATACTGATGGGACAAGCCCGACCCTCTGCGATTTTCCCATTTGTTGAAGTACAGTGCGGTAGACCCTAGCCTCTGCGTAAGCATTGAGCTTGAACACTCTCTAGCATCTTCACACAACTAGGTCTCATATTGGAGAGCACCGGCATGCTGTATCGAATGTATCCCACAAATAGAGCATTATACAATTGAAGTAGCGATGATTCTGATGGGCCACATCTTGCTCCTGCTACGTGGCGAAGAAAGAGAGCAAAGCTCTTCAATTTAAATTTAAGTAATACGACATGCCTCGTCCACGATAGATCTCTGTGTACGACAACCCCAAAGAACTTGTGGTGCGTTACAGCAGGTATCTCTGTCCCATTAATAAATATTGGGTATTGCGACATATGCTTGCGCGTGAACGAAAGCACTGCGCATTTGTCGATTGAAAGAGTGAGCCCCTGACGTCGTAGATATTTGTATGTGATCGTCACTGCACGCTGTAGTCGAGCTCGCAATGGCGGACGGGTAGTTCCGGATGCCCATATACATGTGTCATCAGCGTATGCACTGATCTTCACCGCGCTGGAAAGTTCTGCTGCTAGGCCGATCATTGTGACAATGAATAGGATCGGGCTGAGAACTCCTCCTTGGGGAACACCACGGTGAACCTTATATCGATCGGTGTCTCCGTCATTTGTCGTCATGTAAATGGTGCGGTTCCTAAGGTAGCTAAAAATCCAAGCATACAGTCGTCCACCGATGTCCAAATCTTCCAGTTCGTCAAGGATTGCATAATGCAGCACATTATCGTAGGCACCTTTATTGCCTAGGAAGACCGCCGCAACTAGTCTGCGTCGGCTTCTTCCCTCTTCAACGCTGGTGATCAAGTCGAATACACCATCAATGGCAGATCGGCCTCTTCCGACGCCATTCATAAATGCAGGAAAGAAGTTGTTGCTCTCTAGTAGGCACTTTAATCTTGACAGTACCAATGTTATCATTACTTTCCCGATGCAGCTGGCTACGGCGATCGGCCTGTAGGAGGAAATTGCATAAGGACACTTTCCCGGCTTAAGCAATGCAATAATGAGACTGCATTTTCAATTAGCTGGGACTTCTCCTGACTCCCATGAGGTGTTATATTGAGATAACAGGATACGTCTTGCATCTGTATCCAGATAGTTGAGTGCAGCATACGCGATTCCGTCAGGTCCTGGTGCCGATGATCGGTGGGAGGCAGAAATCGCAGCGTCAAGCTCATGCATTGTAAAACGTACATCAAGGAGCTAGTCAGACGATGGAGGTACAATGGTAGTAAGAGGTCAATTAGTGGCTAGACCATGAGTGGTGTCCACGATAAGGCTACAGTAGTCACTGGCTATCTCAACTTCTGTCCGCCCGTGATGTAGAGCAACAGCTTGAAATGGTTGACGTTGTTGGGGAGTTGTCTGCAAACTTCGTACCACCCGCCAGATCTTTGATAGAGGTGGCCTGGGGTCCAGAGATCCACAGAATTTTCTCCAACGCTGCCTGTCAATCTTTTCAATGTGCTGAAGAACATGTCGTTGAGCTCGACGACAGGCGGAAAGGTCTGAAGGCGACTTCGTTCGTCTGTATCGGCGTTTGGCACGGCAACGGAATGCACGAAGGGCCTCGTATTGGAAGTCAACTGCTGATCTCTGCATCGGTAGGTTAACCTGTTTGGTTGTGTCACGCAGTGAAGAAGCAATGATGTTCTCTACCTCGGATTGATCAGTCGTGTGCTCACAGCCAGGCTTGACAGATGCCTTGAACAGTGTCCAGTCGGTTTGACAGATGTAGCGTGTGTGTGTGCGGCGAAACCATTTGAACTGAATATAGTTTGGAAGGTGGCCACTGCCGCGAGTGTCCAAATCTGTGCACCAACATGCGGAAGTCAGAAGGCTTCGAGAAACGAAACAGAGGTCGAGACAGCTGCTGTAGGACGTGCCACGAACAAATGTAGGTGATCCGTCGTTGAGTACGCTTAGTCCATAGTTTCATATAAAATTGGCCAAATTCCTTCCGCGATAGTTCGTTGTAGTGCTACCCCAGAGAGCATGATGTGCATTAAAATCGCCAATCTCAATGTGTGGCCTTTGTGCTGCTTGAAGAATGGTCCCCAGGTGGAAGCAGTCCGTCTGTGCGCTTGGGTGTATGTATGCTTCTCTTACTGAGAATGTCCGCTTTTTATGTGTTGTAGTCAGGCTCACGTTTTCGTTGCTGGTATGCAACGTGACTTCATGTCTCAAGAACGTCAAATCACGGCGTATACAAACGAGAACTTTGCTCGTGCGTTAATCACTGCGGGACCAAACCTGAATATATCCAGATATACGAAAAGTTGAAACCATATTCGGTTAACATATAACGATAACAGGAAATTGATATTTAAGAACCCATTGTTTGAAGTCTGACAGACGGCCACGTAGGCCACGAGCATTCCATTCCATAACAAGCGACTGGCGCATGCGTTTTTTGAACATCAATGCCATGTCCACTTACTGAAGAACCAGTAGAAGAGGCTCCAAACCTCAAGTAGCTGCACAGCCGCCTTAGCAGCGGGAGTGTTTAGGCTGCTGAAGATCTTACGCATCGAATCCATCAAATTTTTAAGCATAGCCTTGGCATCTACGTTGTCCATCTTCCGGTTTTCTTCATTTGGGGTAGGGGCACTATGTGATGATGGCGCTACCATAGGTCTTGACTGTAGTGAAGGCTACTGAGTCTCCGACGTGGTGAGAGCCAATGACTGGTTACATTTCACTTCCGTGGACTGCCTTGTCATTTGAGCATCTGTATTCTCCTTTCTGGCCGACAAAAGTAAGCTAGGAGGTAATTAAGGCACAGTTTTGTGTGTCGAATTCGATAAGCTATGAGCAATGCTGCTTCGTTTGCGTCGGTGTCGTGAACGAAGTTTACGGCGCCATACATCCCTTGCAGCTTCTCTGTGAGTGGAGTGGTCTTGAACCATCTACTTCAGGATACTAATTTCATTCCTCATTTTGGGACATTCCTTTGATGTTGCGTCGTGGGCGCCTGAGCAGTTTGGGCATTTGGCCACAGCATTGCAGTTATCACCATCATGAAGGCCACCGCAATGCTTGCAGGTTACTGCACCCTTGCAAACTGCACTATAGTGCCCAACTTTCATGCATTTATGACATTGCAGAGGTTTTGGTACGTAAGGACGTACCGAGTGCCTCACGTACCCAACTTTTACATGTGTGGGTAGCGTGTTCGACTGAAACACTACATTAACACATCGCGTGCGTCCAAAGCGGTGGAAACCAAGCACGGGAGCCGACGATGACAACAGTTTCTCGAGACTTGAGTCTGTTATTTCCTTATCCACATCGTATATAACGCCTATTGTCGTTTCTTCGTCGTACGCGGAGAATGCGCGAACCGGAATGCTTCCCAATTCAACAATCGCTTTCAGCATGTCCTATAAGGCCTTCGTAGTGACCTCCGCGGACAGCATGTTCTTTCGAGTATTTATGCGTATTTCTACGACTTTCTCTGGAGCGATGAGCTCAAAGTACTCCAACAGGCTCAACCTATTTAGAGAGTTCAAGATGCCTGTCTTTGATGTCGGGACATACAAAATGGTGAACGAACGCATGCTACTCGCCTTTGTCTGTGCTTGCCGACCAGTCAGCGATGTCCGGCTGAATTTACTCTTCAGGTGTCGGCTTGGTACGACCACGTAGTCGCTGCCCGAAGCCATATCTTCAACGGAGGAGTCATTAGAATTGTCAACGTGGGCCACGCTTGGGCCGGGGTGAGAACTTGCGTCAGACGCACTATGATGTGGTCGGCCCGGTCCCGGTTGCTGGATAGGGTTTTCATCCCCCATTCTAAAGGGGAACGTCCCTCCGAGGTGTGTCGATTATGGAAAAATCTTGACAAAAAATTAGAAAACTCACAGAGCTCGAAGCAGAGGCTGTTCTCTGTGACCTATATTGTGGACATGCTTGAATACTCTCTGTGGGAACTCCAATACATCGGACATACTGGAACGCCTTTTAAACTGCGCTTTAATAACCACAATTAAGTCACATGCCACAAGCCTACCCAATCTACATTTGTCTAAGCACGTTAACATTCCTGGTCACTCATTCAATAAACTAAGAGCTACTATACTAGAAGAATCACGTTCCCATTCACACTATGATAGGGAACTGCGCGAGTCATTTCTGATACACAAGTTCAACGCAATCTTATCCAGTATAGATGAAGATCCTGGCAAACTGACGTTTCTTTCGGCGCAGAACTAAGTTCTAGTTTCATCACAGTCTGTTCATTATCACTGTACACGCAGATTTTCACTACACTTTTTCGAAGCAGTGAATTTCTTGACTTTGTGTTATCATTTCTCTTCGTGCCCCATGAAATTCTTAGTTACGCATTTGTTCCATTCGAACGTTTTCTGCTATAGTTTTTTGTCTTTTTTGTGCGTGTGATTTGCTGTATGCATTTGATAGTTTTGTTTGTAGATATTACTGTACTTTTAAAACTGCTATTCATGTGATCTACTTGATGCAAACACTGTTCATGAATTCTGATATTCTTTCTTTGACATTGCTTTGACATTTTCTGCTGTTCATTACTCGCCAGGTTACAGCAGACAGTGTAAGATAGTGATATTTCACGTGTCAGGGACCCTTGATATACCATACCTACTTAAGAAAAGCGCATTTTTGTATTGTGTTTTCCCTGATGAAGGCCGGTCCCCGGCTGAAACGTAGGAAATATAGAAAGTTTTTGTTTTGTCCATCCTCCACTTTTGGTATTTTTCCACTGGATCCAAGCAAGGACATCTTCTTCATATATATATATATATATATATATATATATATATATATATATATATATATATATATATATATACTTAGATCAAACACGGCATGTTCATTCTTCAATATACAATAATTTAGCAGTGCCACAACTGTATTATCTTGCTGTTAGCAATGATGACATCCAAAAATGGTAAACTAATGTGTGGTAGCTGTCAACAACACTCATGCGAGTGTTCTCATTGGATAACTTTCACAACGTATATTAGCTTGTGTAGGGCAACCAACATTCACTAGGTTATATATGGCGAGGTTTAAGCTACTGGCAGCTGTAAATTTGCCACAGCATTGTTGCGCAGATGCAGATGATAGAAGTGTATATGAGCAATGAATGCATATTCGCTACATCTACGAATATTTATAAAGTTATAAATCTATACTTAGAGTGTGCATTGTTTGCACTAACAACATTAGTTAATCAGAAATGCTTGCAACCACCAAACATGTCTTCATTCCTTGATTAGACTTAGACCATTGAAAGCAAAAAAAACATTTTTGCAATACACCCTTTTTCATGCAAAACATTCTGTACTTTCTCAAGTGATGCTTTAAGACTCATGTGCCGTAAGTTCTGTCTGAACCCGCGAGCTGGGCCTCTTCTATAATCACATAGTCACTACTTGTCTATCTAATGTAGTGAGAATATATCCAGGAGCACCGAGGAGGAGCAAAGAAAAAAGTGCAGAACCTAAAATTGCTTCGCCAGAAAGATTGCACGGAGAAAAATTTGGTGGCCGTTCTGAAAAAATGTTTACAACGTAGTTTGTCCCCATTGCTTTTTTGTTATTTGTGGGTGTATGTGAAATAGGTGTAAAGTGATTAAGTGCCGGTGTTTTTATTTGATGTAATAGTTCTTTTTCGGGACATTTATTTTGCTGTATTCCATGTTTTCGTTTAGTATGCATCACTCAACCCTGCCTAAGGCGTAATGTGAGAGGATGGCGGTACTTTTCAAATAAATAACTCCACTTAAATTGCGCACCATGTAGAAGCTCTAGTTTTTTTTATTTACAAGTTACCTCATAACAGAGCTGTGTCTGAATAAAATAATCTGATAACCATCACAGCTAACTCATATATCATGTTTAGCCACTTTAATGCATATGAACGATCAAAATGAAAATCAACACATTCAGAATGCCCCTTTATATATATAAATTTCAAAACTCTAAACGTTATTGAAATTGTTTATAATAGGTATCAAGCTTTCACCAAGCACACAACTATGATGTCATTATGTTTTTACGCGTACGAACGCGAAGCCATATGTGGTAAAGCTATCTTTTGTACAAGTGTACTTTATAATGGTGGGTATTTTGCTTGTGTTGTTACCTCATAAACGATTTCCCCCTTTGCTAGTATTGTCATTTGCTTTTGCTGGTACATATGCATTGTATTGCTCTAACATTCGTTGGTTTAAGTTTCACCCCTTTTTCTGTTTTTTATTACTACACTTCATTCAGTGGAATAACAAACGTCTGGTCTGCGCAGAAGGCGCAGCACAGTCAAAGCGAAAGCTAGAAGAGCGGCCTTTCAGAGATTTTTTAAAAACAATTATTGGGTAACTACTGCAAGCACACTTGCTTGATACCCACTAGGTCATTATTAATAAGTTTATTTGGGTAGTAGGCTGGCATTCGCAATGCTATTTTTTATCATTCTTCTGACAAGCGTGGTTTCCGCTAAATACTTGCAAGGGATATTGTGCCAATTGTTCGTGCAGATGATGACAATGATGAGCAAGTACGGCTGAAGTGAGTATTCGCCACAGATAATAGAGAAACAAGAACAAGCTTTTGCGATGGGTTGGAGTGTCGGACGGCCCACTCGTTACGCTATTCACATTGTGCGACGACTGGTTGTTTTTTCCCTGTTTTAAAACTCTTTATAAGTCATAATACTGCGGTTGCTTTCCCGACACCAAGCTTGCCGACCGCAAGCTTGACAACAAGTCAAAAGCATTGGTGTAGCTCAGTGGTGAAATACTGGGCTGGCACCCAGTGGACCTGGGTTCGAGCCTCACTCTGTCATGGGTGCTAAGTTTTAGATGCGAAGAATGTCTTAGCGAACTTCGGTGACTTTGAGCGTTTTCATCTATCTATCTATCTATCTATCTATCTATCTATCTATCTATCTATCTATCTATCTATCTATCTATCTATCTATCTATCTATCTATCTATCTATCTATCTATCTATCTATCTATCTATCTAACAGCTTACGTTTGAATGCTGTCATGGTTACTCCCGCAACATGTCATGAAAAAAAAAATTAGCGTGAAAGAGTAAGATGCTTTGACGAAGATGACGTGCTGGCCAAGGCATGAATAATGTCCCAATACTGTCGCACAAGTTGTCAAACACTTCCTGCCAGACAGTGGCGCATACCCACGGACGGGTATGTGCCGCTTGTATGCTGCGGGTATGTGCTGCAGATGATTGACACTTAGTCTCTACCCAGCAATGACGAGAACACACATGGGCAATTTCACGCGCGAGCGTCAACAAATACCTGACATCACTAGCGTCAACCCGACGAATGCAAAGAATAAATGTCAGGGTCCCAGCTGGAATATAAACAAGCATTCTGCGTGGAAATTAGGCATTCTACCACAGAGCTACGCCAGGTCTCGGAACTACTTATCAAATAGACGCTAATCTTCGTGAAACATCAATAGTGCTTGCAGTGCTGCCTACCCAATTTTATGAACATTACATATGCACTCCTTTGATACAGCCATCATGTCGGGTTAACGTCATTTCTGGTTAGTTGTCATGCTATAGCCTATACAATAGGCCACTACCACGCAAAAAGTTCAATAATGTCTTCACTGATTTTCTGTGCAAAGACAGAGCATGTCGCCCTTCAAGCACTGAGTGTTCTGAACAAGGTCTGTCGTCAAGGTAAGGTAACACAGCAGCTAATGCCGTCTTTGCACGTTGTAAATAGCGCAGTAACAAAGAACGTGCTCTATCGTTTCATTGCTGCTGCATTGATCGCAAACAGTACTGTCTTCCATGCCGATTCAGAAGGGGAAACTTGGTGCAGAGTACCAAACAAGATGCTCCGATTCCTAGTTAACCTCCATGTCTTTCCCTTATTTTATTGTCTCTCTTTTTAGTTGTCATGCGCAGAAGTTGATTTATGTAGCATTGTCCAGGGCCAGCATTTTCGCGAGCATCAGCGCTTCATTTAATCTTCTGGTGTTACTAATACGCATGTTCCAGTTGGCATCTTTGAGCAAGTGCAAACAACTAGTTATATGAACATCTGGAACTCTTCAAAATATATCTGTGTGCGCAACATTTCTACACATAGTTTGCGCCGTTTCTTTCATAAGGTGTGTGTCACTCAATAAAAAAATGCAAAACGGTCACCTTCCCTCCACATGCTTCGCATAACATCGATTCCCAGGTGCGTGGGATCTGTCGAATTTTTTATTGCGAAGAATATCCTAGCGAACTTCTGCGACTTTGAGCGTATATCTATCTATCTATCTATCTATCTATCTATCTATCTATCTATCTATCTATCTATCTATCTATCTATCTATCTATCTATCTATCTATCTATCTATCTATCTATCTATCTATCTATCTATCCATCTATCTATCTATCTATCTATCTTCTATCTATCTATTTATCTATCTATCTATCTATCGACCGATCGATCGATTGATCAGTCGATCGATCTAGAAGTTTTTGACTTTTAGCTTTCCAGGCCATTTTGATAGTGGTATCAGTACCAAACTTGGTATGACATAACATGACTGTATGAGGAGAATATTTGACTAGTGATAACATGAAAATCATGACATATATAGCATGAATGTCATGATTTGCATTTCCTGGTCTTGCAGCCCTTGCGGTGGTTTCGTTCACATGGCATTATGCATGACTGGTGTGATATGGCATGACTACATGGCGAACGTAAGCGAAAGACCCTAACATGAAAATTATGACATGCGTGTCATGTAACAACATGACTACATGCTACGCTCATGATGTGTTCGCGGCCGTTTCGCTAGCGTCACATATACGACATTTGGTTTTACGGCACGTGAATAGATGAAGAACATATGTGGTTGGTGCAAACATTATACACATGAGATGCGTGTCATGTAACAACATGACTACACGCTACGCTCATGATGCGCTGGCGGCCGTTTCGCAAGCTTCACTTATACCAAATTTGGAATTAAGGGACGTGAATCAATGACGAAGATACGATACTTGGGCAAACAGGATAAACATGACATGCGTGTCCTACAGCAACATGACTACATGCTAAGCTCTTGATGTGCTCATGGTCGTTTCGCAAGCTTCACATATCCAAAATTTGGTATTACGTGACGTCAATGGATGACGAAGGTAAGTGACTGGTTCAAACATGATAATCATGAGATGCGTGTAATGTTAGAACATGACTACCTGCCAGAGTCAAGGTGCCAATACATTTCGACGTGACGCGGTGCGCATGCTTGCCGGCGTTTATTTCATCACGCCACGCCATGCCGTCGTTGCCACGCCAGGCGCCGGTCCTGCCATATGCTCGCAGACGCGTGCCGTGCTGCGTTGCTTTGACGCATGCGCGTTTGAGTGCATCCAGCGTCCCTCCGTCACAAACAAAAAGGAGCCTCAGTGTCGTCTGGTTAACGCATCAGTGCGAAATGCGGCAATTAGCATTTCGCGCCAGTTCCCGACGGGCCGTGACGACGGACGCTGGTCGCGCCGGTCGCGCCTGGTGTCAGACGATAGAGTTCTCGCATTTCGCTAACGTAGCGTCTTTGTGTCTAGCGTGCGCTCACGTCAATGCTACATTAGAGTATAGTAGGCTTTTCATGATGCACTCGCAGCCATTTTGCTAGCTCCACAGAAACCGAATTTGGTGTTACGTGACGTAAATGAATGACTAAATATATGACTGGTGCAAACATGATAATACTGACGCGCGTGTCATGTAAAAACCTGACAACACACCACGTTAATAGCGTGCTCGTGGCCATGTCGCTAGCTCCACATATGCTTAATTTAGTATCTCATGATGCGAATAAATGAGAATGGTAAACGACGCATCCGAACATAATAATCACGACACGGAAGTCATGGACGGCATCATTTACCTCCAACCTATATCATTATTTCCCACTGTATGTAGAATCTGCCATTTATTTTCTGATTTCTCGCGATGTGGTTAAAGACACCGGTGGCGGCGGCGGCGGACAACTGCGCGTGACCTGTGTTGTCATATAATAACAGCTTTCGCTCTAATAAACAGCAAATGACTTACAACGTGTCAATAAACCCATTTCTCAAATCCGTATGACACACTGATCGTGAAATTTTTAAACGATATGTGGATTGGCTATGTTACCAGGGTAAATATAGTTTTGCATCACATTCATCTATGAAATCTTCAGTAAAAATAAATTTGGCAGATCCCACATACAGTGGGAATCGATGATATACGAAGCACGGATGATAAATGTTGATGTCGTTTTAAAATAAACACAACGTAACGAGGTGGAGACAAGAAATGCCGTACAAGGCTTCCGTGTTAAAATTATCATGTTTGGGTGTGTCGTTTACCATCCTAAACTATTCACGTCATGTCAAAGCTAGTATAAGTCGAGCTAGAAAAACGACGGTGCCCTCGCAATGGGCGTGGTATGTTGTCATGTTCTTACATAACATGCGTGTCAGATCGTCACATTTGCATAAGTCATATACTTTCGTCATCCATTGACGTCCCTTAACACCAAACTTGGTATATGAGGTGCTAGCGAAACGGCCGCGAGCGTATCATGAAGGGCCCAGTATACTCAATGTAGCGTTGACGCGCGCACGCTGGTCACAGCGACGCTACGTTAGCCAAACGCCAGCACTTTATAGAGTGATGCCCGACATGACCAGTGTGACCAGCGTCCGTCGGCGCAGCCCTACGGGAACCCGTGCGAAATGCGACAAGCTGAATTTTGCTTCGATGCGTTACCCATACAACACTGCGCGTCTCCCTCTTTTCGTGACGTAGGGACGCTGGACGCGCTGAAACGCGCATGCATCAAACCAACGCAGCGCGGCGTGCACCTGCGCGTATATGGCAAGAGTGGTGCCTAGTATCGATTCGTAACGCTGCTTCGACACGTCGAAACGAACGCCGGTGAGCACGCGCACAGCGTCACGCCGAAATGTATTTGCGCCTTGACTGTGGCATGTAATCATGCTCTCACATGACACGCATCTCATGATTATCATGTTTGCACCAGTCACGTACCATTGTAATCCATTGACGTCACGTAATACCATGTTTGGCATGCGTGAATCTAGCGAAACAGCCACGAGTGCATATTGAGTGTGCCATGTACTCATGTTGTGACATGACATGCATGTCGTGATTATTATGTTTTTATGTGTCATTCACCTATGTCGTCCATTCGCGTGGCGTAATACCGAGTTTGGTACATTTCAAGCTAGTAAAATGGCCGTGAGCACATCCTGAGCGTAGCTTATAGTCATGTTGTTACATGACACGGTTCTCACGTTTATCATGCTTGCACAAGTACATTACCTGCGTCATTCATTCACTTCCTATAATACCGACTTTAATATAAGTTTAGCTATCAAAATGGCCACCAGCGAATCATGAGAGTGGCATGCAGTCATTTTGTTACATGACACGCATCTCATTATTATCCTGTTTTAACCAGTCACATACCTTCGTCATCTATACTACCATAATACCGTAACACCAAATTTAGCATAAGTGACGCTAGCGAAACAGCCGTGAGGGCTGTTTCGCTAGCGTCATATGTGTCATAATTTTTATGTCATATATGTCATAATTTTGATGTTAGGATCTGTCGCTTGTGTTCGCCATGCAATCATATCATGCCATATTATTTTGCAACATGCCATGTGAACGAAACCTCCACAAGAGCTGCCGGACAAGGAAATGTAAACTATGACAATTATGACATCTATATCTTAATTTTCAGGTTATGACTAATCGAATATGTTCTTCTTGGAGTCATCTAATGTCATACAAAGTTGGGTATCGATACAATTATCGATACAGTCAAGAGAGCTAAAAGTCCTAGGCGGCTAGCTAGAGAGATAGATAGATAGATAGATAGATAGATAGATAGATAGATAGATAGATAGATAGATAGATAGATAGATAGATAGATAGATACGCTCAAACACGCCTAAGTTCGCTAAGAAATGCTTCGCATTTAATAAATCAACGTCTTTGGTTCAAGACTAAGTATGTAAGACAGAGATAAACAACATTATTGAAATGAAGAACGCTCGGGTATAATACAACAAGCCAAGGCCAGGAGAGAGTTGAGAGGATTCTGGCACTCTTCACAGCCTATTCAAGCTTGAACGTTTTGGGTAGCACTAAAGTATTCACACGCCTTCACATAAACCACCAGTGGCTAAAGTTAGCAGTTCACCTAAACACTGCCCGAAAAATATTCCGGGACTTAGCCATAAATGGAGGCCCTTTTGCAGGGCCCTGTTGGCTATTTGTGCTTAATGGTTGTCAATTAGTTTGCAATTACAGATTACATTGACACACCTCCCATGACCGTATGTTGGGTCTCTTGTTGAGAGATCGCTAGACGACTCTTGCCGGACTTTGTGTGCACTGGTAATGAGAGTGGTAGTCTCACTAACCGTATCAGTTAAGAGGGTCTTGCCATTCCACTGCTTTCTGCGCAGGGTTGCTGCTGAGGCTTGCAGCTGTTTTGCGTAAAAGAACGAGTTCTTGTGACATGAAATTAGGCCCACATGAATTCTTGCTCATAGATCAGGTGGATTGTGTGTGGTTTCATTTTCACATACCTAAGGCATTGAAGGTTAACATAGTCACATCAACACGGAGGGCTCCTGATGTGTTTCACAGAGTCTCGAGCTGAGTTCTTTTTGCAGATCAGTTCCCTTGGCTATACTTCACTAGCATCTCCTCCTTTTGTGCACTCTATTCTGCTCGGTCAGCTGAACTAGCACACCTATCTGCGCGTACTTCACTGAAATAGTAGAAATTAAATAGAGTTCAAGTTATGAAGCCACATTACTGATGCACTAGTATTCATGAATTATTTCCTTAATTGATTTCACCTGACAATATTGCAGAAAGAGAGTTCCAGCACCAATAACATATGGACTGCACGAAGTCAAACAGTGCTTACGATTTCAGCCTTACGAATTCGAACACGTTGCTTTTGCAACATAATAAATAGTTTGAACGTTGCTTGACCATTTGGGAAAAAAACACGCAGCATTCTTGTGATAAAAACACAAAATTCACACTGATAAATTGTTGACTGCGTTAGTGGATGCTCACAAAATACATGAATAGTCTGCCATGACCATATCCTCAGATAGTTCAGGGTAAGCCAACTATGAGTGACTTGTAGCTTTTACAGCGTCAATCATTACTTTTTCTATTGATTCACAGCATGAAAGCACATACTTGGCGAAGCTATAATAAGCT
Organism: Rhipicephalus microplus; assembly: GCF_043290135.1. Classification (NCBI taxonomy): domain Eukaryota; kingdom Metazoa; phylum Arthropoda; class Arachnida; order Ixodida; family Ixodidae; genus Rhipicephalus; species Rhipicephalus microplus. The sequence continues at coordinate 7,206,024 of NW_027464593.1, forward strand.
GGGTTTGTTAGTTTAACGTGGCGAACAGTAACAAAAGCTATCATTTTTTAGTAAACAATTGTAGTGGGATGAGAGAAGCTTCAGAGCATAAAGCTCTCAACCTGTTTTATAGCAATGCAATTTTAAAATGAGCTTCATAACAAAAATACATGATAATGCACCATAAGCATTTCAGGCTGCTGGGGATGTTTTCTAATTTACAAATACTTTATTTGGAGCGTAGCTTGGTATACTAACTGGAAAGTATGCTCAGTCACACTCGCTCAAAAGGCATGAGTCAGTACGAGTGCATGAAGAGTGAGTAAGTAGGCATGAATACGAGTGTGTGCCAGAACTCACATTTTAGAGTAGGCGTGAAACAAATTAAAATTCATTTTTATCCCATAATAGAGCAAGGACAGTGATGAAAGTCTGTCTTAAGAACAATCACTCTTTAAAATTTGATCCCAAGTGGACTTAACAGTGATTAACAGGACCCTGTGTGATTAACAGGACCCTGTGTGAGCTTACACGGACATGAGCTTACTGAGAAGCTTCTGCAGTGATACTTTAGGTTTATAATTTACTCCAACCATTTGGTGCAATGAGCTATGAAGTTCAGCCTCATGACATGATTTCATTGTAGTGGTACTACACATGGCTTGAAGTCTTCCATGTATTGCAGCTTAAACCCTACCGTGTGTGCTGATGGACTATGGGGCGTCACTTCTCACCTGCTTTCTTAATTCATATAATTGCATGCATTCACAGTTTCACATTGCTTGCAGCACTTGGGCAATGCTTCTTGAGAGGGGGTAGTAACACATGTACCTATTCTTTGTTTTCAATTTTATTGTGTTTTGCTGAAACCTTACTGTTGCGCGTGTTACCTCGAAGCAAGCCACACCTTCATGTATTGAAACATTCCTAAATGGTGTCCATCTTTTCAACACTTAACCTAACGATGAGGAGCTGAGCTCATCAAAAAGGTAATACGTCTTTTACCAAAAACAAGTAGGGCTCATGCAGATTGAAAAAAGTGTTTGGGACGCCACATTTAAGTTACTCTGACTACGTTCTCACAGTTCTTTGTGGTTTGAACAATGAGTGCACTAAAAATGTTAATATACGCTCAAAGTGCGCATTTTTATAGATATAGAAGTGGATTGTGGCAATTGTGAATTGAAAATAGTTGCAGTGCTGTAAAAAAAAAGAAGAAAACGCATGTTTGCCAGAGCTTTGCGCAATGACGAATTTTACTTCTGCTGAGAGTGTCGCTCCAACTACACAGAATAGCCTTGTCTTTTCTAAACTTCATGATTAAGATTATCAATACTCTTTAATGTGTACCAGCAGTGGATGCTTGTAGATGTAAACAGACCCCCACAGGCTTTATTAACTAACCCGCTGGTCCCTGCGCGCTATCTTTTTAAATTTCAGCTGGACATTATTTTGCACTGAAGGCTGAAGACGTTAGGGCGCTTTCTGTGGTACAGTAAAATAAATCTTCTGCATATTCACTAAAAACGTTTTGCTTGTTGTATTGATGCACGTGAAATGAAATATGGAACTCAAAATCAGATTTTTTGTATCGCTTCCGGCAAAAAGTGTTGCTTGAAAAGGAGCGATACCGTATACAAGCATGTTGAAAATAACACAATACATAACATAACACTAGAATGTACAGTAACTCAAAAGTGAGAATCTAGGATATTTGTTTGCTATATCAGACTCTTGAAAACTGTACTCATCACTGTAACGTGCATGTTTTGGTAGCTTAGCAAGGAAAGTGTTGTGCAGCTAAGCATGAGGAAACAGGTTTGATTCGTGGTGATGGTGCCTGCATTTTTATGGCGGCAGAGAGCTAGAGCACCAGTTAACTATGGTGAGCACTATGAAAGAGAACACGAATCGACGAACAGAGCAATGACTGTCACTGCACATTGCGTCATTATCACATTAAATTAACAAGACGCTAATGATACAATCAGATGCTGTGTTGTGTCAGCACTAGCAAGGCGACAGTGGCAACGCTTAGTAGAACCATGGTGCCTTCGTTAAAAATAGTGAACATATTGCGCGCTAAAGGAACAGGAAAAACGCGGGGTAGCACGTGGCACGAGGATCTTGGTGCTTTTTCACTGGAATAAACAGCAGCGTTGAGACGCACCGCTTGATCTCTTCAGGAACATTTGTCCTGAAAACCTGTTCATCTCCAAACAGTCTTCGGATTTCACGACCTTTTCAGTTTCCATCGGCTGCTGCCGTGAACCCTGCAACCGTGTGTTCGAGGCTTTATGCCGCTCATTTTTGTGTTCCCCGTCATATTGCCCACTAGTTGATTGATTGATATGTGGGGTTTAACGTCCCAAAACCACCATATGATTATGACAGACGCCATAGTGGAGGGCTCCGGAAATTTCGACCACCTGGGGTTCTTTAACGTGCACCCAAATCTGAGCACACGGGCCTACAACATTTCCGCCTCCGTCGGAAAACAGCCGCCACAGCCGGGATTCTAACCCGCGACCTGCGGGTATATTGCCCACTAGATGACTTATTTTGGTTAATGTTAAGTAACACAAAGCGAATATTTCACAACATCCCTTTACAGTACGTTATAAACCTACTATAGCTTTTGCGCGTAATGTCCCAGAAGATGTGTCGGCTTATGGTTCTCACATTTGTTCAAGAAAGGCTAGATTTATAATTTTCGAGTTTGGCTGCTTCATTATTCGGAATCACAACCTGACAAAAGTATAATAAAATTGCCATAAAACAACTATATAGATTGGTCTCCTCAATGACTCGGATCATCCGAACACACCTCATCCTGTTCTCAAAATAAGGATAGTAGCCCAGCTATTCGAATGACCTAATTAGATGCTTACACACGCATAGCTTTCTACCAGACCACAAAGACACTTAAAAGATTAAAATCAACTTCACAGTCCTGAGCCAATATGTGTTCGCTTGTCACCTGCTCTCACAAATGCCTGTACTAAGAACCCACACATTTAAGCTCCTGCAAAAACCAAGAAGTTATGGTTCTCAAATGTGTTAAATGTACCAGTCTGAACATAAAACTATATGCATGCATATAGTCCTCTTGAAACTGACGTCCACGAATCAAGAATGAAGGCACCCATGAATCAAATTAAAACACTCGTACAAGTAGTGTATAGACCTGTCAGCACACGCAAATTAGGCCTCTTTGTAGTTGCACTTCATGAAACGATGCACTTGAAGAAGCACACAACTAACTAACTTTTGAAACAGATAATACGTGAGAGAAGCAGATAAATCCAACTTTTATAGTTTGACCAACAACACTTGACTGATTGGCTGCATAGTTTAATTAGTAACACAAAAACATTTCATTGCGCATATTTAACGCGCCCCCAAATAAACTTTTTAGTTGATATGGGTCAACTTTGCTTGCTTTAAATTGAAGATTCATGGCTAAAAGGTATTCTAATAATAATAAAATGAGCAAAAGCTAATCTGCAAGGTACTGGAAAGCTCCAATTTGGGCAAGTTTTTAGGCTTTTGTAACATAACTATCATCATGCCTGCGATCACTTTTCGACAGGAGTTCTTGGGACAGTTTTACGTTTACAAATTTCATATTGAACACACAATTTTGGTTAGTTATGCTTTCAATTCTCTTATATGCACATAGCATTTGATTATAATATAGAAATTTGTAGGGAACCGCTGCTTTTTTTCACATGACTATTGAAAGCCGACTCTATGGTTGAGGAACATCAAGAAGTTGTATGCATCACAACTTGCCCTATGTGAAATTTTCTGTCTATTGTTTTAAAGATGTTAGACATAAAGGCTACCTGAAGTTGTAATATATTACTCTAACAATCTTGCACATATCGAATACAGCGCTGTATTAAAGCGGAGCGTGCAAAGTGTAGAAATAACTGGGAAGAAACCATACGCGAGCTAAACAGCAAATTTAATTTCGAAGGAGTTCCTGTATCGAGATGCCTAATACACAATAAAGCTACACTGACAGCGCCCGCGTACGGCATGCTTCAGAGCACACACGCACCGCAAGTTACACTTTAGCGTCCAACACTACTGCAGAACATCGCAGGCCCATACAACGACCGGTAACTTGTCAACCAACTTGGTCAACTGCGGATTGAGCACTTTGAACGCGACGCGGTCACCCCAGCACATTGCCAGCGGCAAACCAGCACGCACGCCGTAGAACATGTCCAATGACGGCGAAAGAGGCAATAAAGCTTATCATCCCAGATTGTGTCATCACTCATTACTTCTCACGAATGAACCACGAACACGGAGCACGCCCAAATTACGTACTCCGTTAGCGGGAATCGATCACTTTTGATGATCAGTATGTGTCATCCGCAGATGACACCTGGAGATGATTAAATTCCGGTTCTCAATTCAATGCTATAATACAGCGAAAGATGGCACAAAACGTGAAATCGGTGGTCTCCGAACCTCGCGCAAACACAACTCTCCGTCGGGTTTTCTCAGCGACCACAGCCAGTCAAAGCGATCCCAGTCCATTCAATGGTGTAGCGAGTGGCCATTAATCTAAACTGTCACTCCACCTGTTGTTTGCTGTATTTTACGGTGAATATTTTACTAATGTTTACTTTATTCAGAAGCATACACATGGGGAGAAGGAGGAATCACTTGACTGCAATCTACATGTACACAATCTGCTCAATTTGCCGCCATTAATTTAATAATACGTGAGGCTTAACGTCCCTAAAGTCCTATAACCACCTTATGATTATGAGAGACGCCATAGTGGAGGGCTCCGTCCACCTGGCGTTCTTTAACGTGCACCCGAACCTGAAAAACACGGACCTACAACATTTCCGCCTTCATCGGAATTGCAGGCGCCACAGCCGGGATTCAATCTCACGACCTGAGGGTCACACGGCCGACTACCTGAGCCACTAGACCACCGCGGTGGGGCGCAAACTGCCGCCAATAGTTGCGTCACGGAGAAAAGCTGATGCTTGTGTCTCTCTTCCCCCCCCCCCCCCCGCCGCCCTAGTCATATCAGTGTAACCCCCCTCCATGCCCCGAAAAAAATTTATGGCTACGCCTCTGCCTTGGAGGGCTAGGAAAATAAGGTACCACGAGTTTTCGTCTTTGGATTGACCTCCCATGTCATCCGGAATGTTGACCTACCTATACAAGTGCAGCTTTGAACATAGCGTTGAGACGTTTCTGCTTCTCGTACCATCATCACTGCGAGCAGCAATTCTAGGAGTGTGTCATGACGACCCATGGGCTAGCCATATGCGTATTAGTCGGGCTTTGGCATGAATCCGCTGAAAGTGTTATTGGCCGATAATAATGGCTTCGCTGAACCATTATGGTAAGTCATGCCAGGATCGCCAAAGACGCAAATACTACCATTGAAACCAGTGGTCCTACTGAAACCAATAGAGCTACCAACAACAGGGCCATTTCAGCAAGTGGGAATGAATTTAATTGGTCCATTTCCTCTCTCAACACCGAGAAAGCGATGGATTTTTGTAGCAACAGACTGAATCACTCGGTATGCTGAGATGCCAAACAGCGAACGAGGTAGCCCAGTTTTTCGTCATCAAGACCGTATTACGACATGGCGCACCAATGGTTGTCATTACTGACCAAGGAACAGTGTTTACTGCATCTTTGATGCCCCCTGTTATAAAACTCACCCACACCACCCACATAAGAAAAACAACATGCCGCAAACAGACGGATTAATCGAAAAGCTCAATAGAACTCTTGCTGACACAATCTCGATGAATTTTGGCGTAGAAAACCAGACATGGGGCAGTATTTTGTCTTATGCGACAGTCCAAGTAGCGACTAGCCCAAGCAGCCGCTTTGCAACAATTTATGACAAGTCGCAAAGGTCGCGCGACCACTTCTAGTTGCCGGTGTGCACCAGCCTTAAGTGTCAACATGAATGCATCTACGTTAAGCAGTGTTATAGCTGTCTAATGCCAAAAGACATTGCGCAAGCCATCTTACATATATGTAACCGTATACACTGAACTACTTGTCTAAGGACACGTTTTACGTTTGTGTTTTTCCAAAGACAATTGCAGAGAAGTCAAACATATTTTTATTAAATAAAGTTTATTTCTCTTCGTGCTGCTTGAGTGTTTAACCCTTTATTGCAATGCCGCCTCTGATGCCCAGCATGCGGTATGTTCGTTTTCAAATATAAAATTTAAAAACGCAATTTCATTAGAAATGCTGGTATACAGTTATATTGCAAAAAAGAAGCTCCTTAAAGAGAGCGGAAAAATATTCTCGGGCATATTCGCAAGTTCTATTTTTTCTTTGGTCAGGAAAGGCTTAAAAGCCTGAAAAGGCGAATATACTAGCAAGAAAAAACAAAGTCGAAGTCTCACCCTAATGGCAAACAAAAAAAAGACGCAACAATGCAATCGATATTTGAACGCGTGGTTCAAAAGAATATACGTACTTGTTCACGTGTTTCGTATTCGATTGTGCTCCACCGGCTGAAATTGCTACTATTGTGACAGGGGTCAGATGAAGCGGCACATTTCCAGTAGTCGTACTTTCTCATATGACCCCACGGGTTTATCTCGATTGTATAAGTAACGCCATTATATTTTTTCGGCCTAAAACTGACACCAGCTCGAACCTTTTGCATGTTTGACGGCGCATTTACAAAAGAAAATGCGTTGCCTAACATATCCGATTTTCAGTATACCAGTGCTGTCGCTGTACTTTGATTGTTCCTTGCATTTTGCGTGTAGAGAAGTTTTGCGGGGAAAAATGTTGCGCGCGGAAAGCATTTAATCTTTCTTGAAGTATGAGATGCGATATTCGTATTAATATATACGGGGTTTTATGTCTCAAAATTGCGATATGGTTATGAGATACGCTGATTTACTTGGTCGCAAACGCAACTTATGAGTGCTGCTATAGTACCCATTTTACTGTTGGCATCGTTACGCAACTCTGAACAACTGCCGTTATATGGCAGAGTATTTGTACGGAAAACACTTATAGTTATTGTTAGCGTGATTTCGTAATGCTTCCCTCAATAAAAAATAGCGACACTGTCATTTTCCTTCCGCCATGTTCTCCTTATACCAATTCATCAGGTGTGTGGAATCTGCCGAATATTTATTCATGTTTATTTATTTATTTATTTATTTATTTATATGTACGCATCACACTTTGGCTACCGACTAAGTAAACGCGTTCGTAATGCAATTAGGCGAGCAAATACAGCAATACTTCCGCGTCACACAGAATAGCTATAATCTGACCGGAACGGCATCAAATAATGTCACGACTTTACCTTTTCCTGAGTGACGAAAAAATTATCGCAGAGGGCACATGTCATAGGCGCTACAGTGATGTCCATCCTCACTAAACCATTTAAGACGCTGCTACCGATACGTCCACTTCGTGTTAAGCAAGTGTAAGCATTTGTCAACCCATTGATGAAATCCTCTTAAATACTACAAATAATTTGGAGAAGCTCAACAAGTGAAACTAAGTTATCGTATTTTTTCATTTGCTTGAGTAGTGGTGATTCAGTGCTGAGATATTTATGCTCCTTCCGCAATAGAAAAATGCATGGTCAGGTTGTACTGCTGCATGTCTTTCTCTAAGCTGCTGTTCTCTTTCTAAGTAAAATAATGAAATATACCAATAATGAAGCAGTCATTGTGTGACTTTTTCCGGTATGGTCATTGTGTATACGTGGGTAAAAGCGCGTGCGAAAAAGAACACCATCTGTTAGCAAGCGCAGAGGTCTTAAGAAGGATGCGCTGTTCCAGTTTGTCTTTTGCGATCCTTGTCGCTGTGTTTGTTTTTATTCTCTCGGCGAATGATGACGGAGGCACCTCGGCAGCTGTTGGTTTACCAAATCCAGGGCCATGTCAGGAACGGCGTGTTTCTAGACCACGATCACGTTCAAGGTCACCACACAATAGACATAGGAAACCCCAAGGAAACTCACCCTGCCATGGTCATCGAAACCGGAATTCTAATGGAATGAACAACGTGTTCGATGAAACTCCGGAAAAACGTCACAATCCTCAAGGTCAGAAACAGTATGGTGCTGGCTGGAGGAATTAATGCAGCGTAACTTATTACTAGACCTTTTATACTTGAGAAGGTAAGTCAACGTTTTTTTACACTTTAAGACAATCACCTGCGAAATTAGGCCATGGAACGCTCTGTAGGTTTTCAGCATAAATAAATGTACACATATTTATTCAGATACAAAGTCGAACGCGACTGGATGTGGATTTTAAAAAAATAGTCAATTAAGTACTTTTGCCAGTCAGGACTTTCTTCATGTATGACTCTCTTTAGAGATGCACGGGAACTCGCTCGGAAGATATTTAAAATCTTCTCGGGGAGCAGCAGGTCTCAAAAGAGAATAAATGCGTCTTTTAAGGGGAGTATACACGTACAATTTATAAACACGGAAACTAGTAGCATGTACCGATTTTCTTAAACTAGTGGCAGCAAACTAAAAAGGGGCTAGCAGATCTTTTTGACGTAGGGAATAAGTAACTAATTATTGTGAAATTCCATATTTTTTGTGTGCTGCAGCATATCACTGAGAAATTCTTGCGTATTATCCAATAAAATACAGCAGCTTCTGAGTTTGTGCGGTTAGGCGAAGGATGCAATTTGGAAGAACACCAAAAATACAATCTCTAAAAGGCATATCAGAGCATTCTCAGATATTCTAGAGAAATAACACAACTCTAAAGCTTCCGTCATAAAGCTTTTTAATACTGCCAGCACCATTAACTGAAAAATTACACGAAATAGCAGATAAGGCACAGGTGAATCCTGCAATTATAGCTGTTTACTTGAATGTATGTTGAGAGAGCACCCCTTTTCTTTTCACTCTTCATATCAAGTCAGGTTGTGTGATAATGGTTATAGAAGAAATGATAATCTTACTTGAATCATGAAAAATAAATAGAGAGAACCTTGTTGCGTGGTTATGTGAAGTAATGCACCAGCCACTTGTGCTTCCAGTGGCTATAAACTCTACAATTGTGTGCACCATAAAAATTCTTTGTGAACAGTATTGCCAGCAGAGGGGGCATTGGGAATAAAATAATTCAGGCGCGACTGTTGTTAATAAAACGTTTTGGATATTGGCACATTGGTGTGGCGTTCGCCAACTCTTCAAAACCCGAACACGTATTCTTCAAAGTTGCAACTTTTGTCGATGTCAATACGATCATGAAGACTTAACAAAAATATTTGAGATAACAGCCTTAATTTCACTGAAGCAGATGTATCTCTAATCTTCATAGCATTCGCATCAGTAAATTTTGAATTATTATTCAGGTCTTCCGAGAAAACTATGGCGTATGTTAGCCTACGAGCGAATTATGCATTGTAGATGTATGCCAGTTTCATTGAATATACGCACACAGAAAAAATGGTGCATTTCAACTATTAAGCAAAGGCTGAACGAAGCCAATGTTATAGTTTTGTCAGTAAACTAAACATGAAACACATTTCGGTATTAGCATCCCCACCGTTAAAACGTATTAGATTTTTTTTTATTTGCGTAACCTAAATATGATGACAAGGAGGATGCTGAGTCTCAACTCATGTTCTTTCATACGCTTCAAAGACAAGCATTAAAATTTGCTCAAAACCACTCTCGGTCAGGCCATTTTACACAAGTGATGTAATATACCATGATTTGTTACTTACGCCTAAGGAAAGTAACTCTTTCTAAAAGAGCCCTTGAAGTAATAACTGACGTAAACTTTTCTTTTTATATCTGGTTTTTTTGAGTGCTTAAAGGAACCCAGAAAAACACATTGGGCTTGTCGACCAAGCCTCAAGGGTAATTTACAGACAGATTCGAGCTCTCTGCGTAAACTGTGTAATTTCATACAATGCTTCAAAGCTGCGAATCACTCAAGATCACTGCAGATTGCTGCAACTCGGGCAAACGCGTTTTCAACCGTCCACACAAATCATACGCTCTTTTTTATTGACGTCTTCGTTCGCAGGTGATCTGATTGGCTGTAGAACGTGCAGCACTGTAAATGACACATCACACTAGCGTTCTCTCACGTCACATCGTGACGCAGACCCCGTGAAGGCGGAGCTTAATCGCGAACGCTCGAAGGAAGAGTTGAGGGCAGTTGGGCGTGAAATGCAGTTCGGAGGAGCAGTGTACCCATTTAATACTGGTAGCTCGGTTAATAATGGGTCGTTCTATTGAATTGCGGTGCCAATGACTTGCCCTAGAAGTGGTTTAATAAAAAACGGAATGTGAAAAAACTGTTTCAGGAACCCTTCAAAATAACATGTCTTTAATTTATATTATTAGTAGTAGTGGTAATAATAGTAGTTGTTATGGTGGTGGTGGTAGCGCTAATAATAATAATAATAATAGTAGTTGTAGTAGTAGTAGTGTGACTGTTATTTCATACTGAACGTTTCCTAGACTTCAGTCTTCTAAAAATAGATCAGTTTAAAAAGCTACAGCAGTAGTCATTAAATTCGCTGCTTTACATTCTCAGGAAGTCCAGTTCTAACTTACTGGCAGCTCGATCATTCACTAAATGCACAGTAATACTGGCTTGAGGGTGCTTTAGCCAAATAAACATATGTTTACAGCAGGCACGTTATACACGGTTAAAGTTCAAAGTAAAAGAAGCGTCTCCAGCATGTTGCAGCGCGCAGTGTTCTTGAAACGGCATGGGCTTGCCAGGGTACTTTTCCTTTGTTTGATTTTTTGGCTCTTGTTGTTTATTTCAGGTGAATCAGGGCATAGGATATCACCATACTTCATAACAAAATCTTGATGATGCTAAGAATGCAGCAGGATAAATCGGACAAGGGAATACTTGTTGTGAAAAAAACTAGTTAACCAAGTGCATTGACAATAAAACTTTGGCTAGGTTATGTATTACGTTCACGTAGTGGTAATGCTTTGTTTTTCACCATTCACTGTGTTCAAAATGTTAAAGTTCCAGGTTGCTTCTACCTGGAAGCTTGTAAGCTTGAGGGCCGAGCGTTTGACACGCAGGCATGGTGGTAACATATTGATGGTGGCATATAGCAAAAGCGTCCGCGATGATGTGATAAAAATATCACATATCTGCCGCTAAAACGAAGCACATGAGGATCCGAAGCGGCGCTAGTGTTCACTTGTGTTTCATTTGTTGTTTCCATTGGTATGTTTCCGTGTATGTGTCATTCATTTGTCGAGTTGAGCATATAATATGTACCGTTATGTTACCTCACCCCTGCCATTCGGGTTTATTGCCGAGAGTGTGCGGCAAAGCGAACACCCAGCGCTGCTCGGAGAGTGCAACGGCACGAGTGCGCGCAGCTGTGGCTAACTGATAAACAGGGGAGGAGAAACAAATGGAGGCAGTGCTCTGCCACTTCACCCCGCGAGCAGAGGGCCCTCAACTGCCGTCCACTCCCCCACTGTGTATGCGCTCAGCCACCCTCGCGTGAGCCTGAGGAGAGGGCCCTCCCACCTTCTCGCGTGAGTGCGAGGAGAGGAGAGACCTGGCGCATATGCAATAAAAGTGGTCACGCCGCATACCGGACTGAACTCTGGTATTAGCTGCTTGGCATAGAAAAAAAACAAATAACAGATAAAAAATGGCAGCAGCAGCATTGGATGGAGAATAACTTGAAAACGTCAGATTTTAGTCCCAGCTGGGCTAGACTACGCATGCTCTTTATGAACGTCAGAAAGAATACACCCCACACGACAAAAAATAGTGAAATGAAGCATCACAAGGTATGGTATCGAGATAGTTGAAACAGTGTAATCAAGTAATGCTTGCGATTTTTTTTTTAGAAATTGGATAAACAGACACGGGTGAGCGGCAACTTCCAACTGAACTTATCATCAAAACGAGACATATACATTGTGTTTCGAAAAATGTGTTCGCTCTTACTGAAAAGTTACAGAATAGAGATATCTGCGTGCAACCTCCAGCATTGCTTCTACTGTGACAAAAGCCAATCTGAGATAAGTACAAACACTAGTTACGGCTATACTTGTAACGCTTTACAGAGATAACAATTAGGGGTGGAGCTCCCCTAGCCGTGGGTGGTGCGTACCCGATGTATGTAGTAGTAGTTGTTGTCGTAGTAGTAGTAGTAGCAGTGCGTCGTAGTAGTAGGTATCCACCTTCACGACCGGACTAGAGGAGGGGCACGAGCACTCAATTGAATGTAGGAGGAAACCTGCACACGTTAATCATAAGTAAAAAGACAATTGCTTATGACGCAATAACCTCAACAGAAGCGTATCGGGAACACATTCTTAAATAAAATTTGCCTTAAATTTGATGCCTACTAAAAAAACTTGTATCTATCTAGTATCTGAAAAAAATGGTAGCTGAGCTAGTATCTGAAGGACGCATCTGACCAGAAAGGGTTGCCACGCTCAACTCACAAAGCGCATAACCTCCTTGGTTTTCACAATCGTTAGCTATTTCAGCTACGGTTTTGTTGCCTCGGGCTCAGCCAGAGCGTAATTTTTGTCGATGTGACCTTATTATGTGAGAGGCACAAGTCATAGAGTATCATAGTTACTCTATGCCAAAGGGACGACTTTCAGCCCTCCCACAATAGAGTACTGAGCACAACCTTTCATTAAGCACTATTTCTAAAACTCAAGTTTTTGCGTGGGTTGGTCCGCAGTGTCATGATCTAGCGGCGGTGAAGAGTGGGAACCAGACACAAAGCACAGGCTGTAAGAAAGAGCTCGCCTGCCGTTCCTCTACTCTGACTGATTGATTGATATGTGGGGTTTAACGTCCCAAAACCACCATATGATTATGAGGGACGCCGTAGTGGAGGGCTCCGGAAATTTCGACCACCTGGGGTTCTTTAACGTGCGCCCAAATCTGAGCACACGGGCCTACAACATTTCCGCCTCCATCGGAAATGCAGCCGCCGCAGCCGGGATTTGAACCCGCGACCTGCGGGTCAGTAGCCGAGTACCTTAGCCACTAGACCACCGCGGCGGGGCCTCTACTCTGACTCTGCCACCTCTCGTATAATGCTGGAAATGTCCGCTGGATGACCGTACTTCTATATGATCAAGAGAGAGAGAGGTGAAGATGCAAGGAAAGGCAGAGAGGTTAACCAGACACACATTCGGTTCGCTACCCTGCACTGGGGAAGGGATAAAGGGGAGAAAAAAGGTTGGAGAGAGATAAGAAGGTACACACAATCACGAGCACACTGGGGGAGCACACACAGTCTACAGGCGGTCGCTCAGGTTTGTTGACTTTAGGTAAAGTAGCAGTGCCTTTGTCGCTTTCTGCGCAACTGAGGCAGATGCCCGAGGTCTCAGTATCTTCTGCACGCAAAATGGTCTGGGGTCAAGTTGATTCAAAACCATCCGGAGCTGGCATCGCTGTGTGTCGTAGCAAGCGCTGCGGCACAGGGCGTGTTCGATGGTCTCTTCAGCTCCGAAGTAGTCGCATGTAGGAGTGTCTGCCATACCAATGCGAAAGGTGTACACCTTTGTAAATGCAACACCCAACCAAAGGCGGCATAACAGTGTCGCATCGGAGCGCGAAAGTTGTGATAGTAGCTTTAGCTTGAGCGAAGTATCCAGTTAAAAAAATTGACACCTTTGGAAGCTGGTACACGACCAGAATGTGCGTGTGAGATCTGGAGCCAGCAGGTAAAGTTGTCTTGCTGCATCATTCCTTTATAGAGGAATCGGGACTAAACGGGTTCCTTCATGGGCTGAGCTGGCTGCATCATCGGCTAATTGATTTCCGGTAATACTGATATGTCCAGGCACCCGTTGATATATGCCCTCGTGCTAGAGCTTCATGATGGCATTGTCTTATTTCTTGCACCAATTGGTCATGACTCCTCCTACGCATGGCGGACTGCAAACTCTGAAGCGCTGCCTTCGAATCACAGAATATGACCAATTTTCCTGGACGTTCTTGAAAAAGATATTGTAAAGCAGCCCTTATAGCAGCAAGCTCTGATGCCGTAGATGTAGTCATATGCGACAACTTAAACTTGATTGTCATTGCTGCAGCCGGAATTAAAGCGGCACCTGATGAGCTGCTGGACGATACGGACCCATCAGTGTATATCTGCGTTCGGTCTAAGTACAACTCATGTAATAATAGCACTGTTGCTTGCTTCAATGCTATTCTGGAGTGATTGCTTTTCTTTTTGATTCCCGGAATTTCTAGACGTACTTGCGGCTTGTCGAGGCACCACACAGAACATGTCATTCTCGCAGCTGGCGTATATCCTGATGGAATGCTGTTTAGGTGCTTGGCTATGACGTCTGAAAACGTAGCACGTGGTCTTCCGGAGGGTAGAAGGGCCAAGTGGTGGTCGGGGACACGGCTAGCATGTCGAATGTGCGCTCTGAGACAATCCACAACTCTATATGTCTTGACCGGATGGTCTTTGGCAAGCATGATTGTGGCATAAGTAGAAGCGGATCGGGGCAGTCCTAGGCAGATACGCAGTGCCTGACCCTGCAAATTCTCCAATGAATGAGTATTGGATTTGCAAGTGTTAGTCAGTACCGACAAGCTGTAGCGCAATAGACCCAGAAATAGGGCCCTGTACAGCTGTAGCATGGAGGCCACAGTAGTTCCCGATGCCTTCCCGCACATGAATTTCATTATATGAACAATAGATAGCAGTCTCTTCATCAAGTACGCACAATGCGGGCTCCACGAAAGACTTCTGTCGATTATTATGCCCAGGAAACGATGCGTCCGTGCATATTTGACACTCTGCCCAATGATGTAAACAGGGTATGGTGTCATTGGTTTACGTGTAAACACCATCAACGCGCACATCACAGTTGATATAGTTAGGCCTTGTTTCTGAAGGTAGGCTGTTGTGAGGGTTGCTGCCCGCTGTATTCGTGCACGAACCTGAGGGCGAGTAACTGCAGCACTCCAGAGACAAATATCATCGGTGTATATGGATGGGCACACCGACTTTGGCAGAACCTTCACCAGACAAATGAGGGCATCATTGAACAACGTGGGGCTTAAAACACCTCCCTGAGGTACTCCGCAGTAGGGTAATGTTCAGCAGTTGTACCCTCATATGTTTGCACAAAGAAACCCCTGCCAGTTATATAATCTTTTATCCATTGAAACATTTGTCCACCAATGCCCCTTGCTGCGAGAGAAGTGAGAATGGCATCGTGAGCTACATTATCATATGCACCCTTCACGTCAAGAAAGAGTGCCACTGGGGCGCTTGCGACTTTTTTCTTGTTGAACAAATGTCAATAAGTCAAGGACACAGTCGATGGAGGAGCGGCCCCGACAAAAGCCTGCCATGCAAGAAGGGTATTTGGTGTATCGTTCTAAGTACCACTCGAGACGAAATAGAACCATTCTTTCCATCACTTTTCCGAGGCAGCTTGCGAGGGCAATAGGGCGATACGCTGTCAAGTTCAATGGTGATTTTCCCGATTTCAAAAGTGGTATTATTCGACTTATTTTCTATACTCGGAGAACACTGCCACTGAGCCAGGAGTTGTTGAAGCATGTTAAAAGTTCTTTTTTGGCTTTTTGTCCAAGGTGTCCCAACGCACTATAAGAAGTACCATCAGGACCTGGCGATGACTTGCGCTTAGAAGCGACTAACGCACCTTCCAGTTCTTCCATGGTGAATTGAATGTCCATTTCTGGTAATCGCGTCTCAGGAACGATCACGGCGTCAATGCTCTCGTTCATAATATACCCGGCAACTCTCGTGCAAAATTCTTCAGCCACCTCGAGTTCTGTTTTTTCATGATGGAGTGCCAAAGCTTTAAAAGGGTGCCGTTGTTGCGGAGAGGAGCGAAGACCACGAACTGTTCTCCAGATATATGACAGCGGTTTATGAGGGTCTAGAGATTCGCAGAATGCTTTCCAGCGTTCGCTCTCCAGCTTGTAAATGCGTCGCTGAATTTTTTTCTGGAGCCGCCTTGCTTCCATCACATCGTAAATTGATTTTGTGCGTCTGCATCGTCGTTCAGCACGCCTTCGTATAGCTCGTAAACTTTCCAGTTCGATGTCAAACTGTGTTATTTTAGACGAAAATGGTAATTTACATTTACATATATTGATATTGAGACTCATGGGAGTGATCACATACCCACCTACGTGACGATCGATGGTATCATAAAAAATTTCACTTCCGGTGTTGTAATTGGCACTGACTGGTCGATGTTTACATCGCGTGTTGAGGACGCTTGCCAAGAAGGCCTCACCTGCAGCCTGGAAAATACCATAGCGGAAGCTATGCAAGCGTCCAAATGTAAAAAAAATATGATCAATATTTATTAAAAAGATGCGAGATGGTGGTACTTGTAGTGTTCACTAGAGGGACCGACAGATACACAGATGCGCGGACAAAGAGACAGACAGACGCATGGACAGACGCAGAGACGAATACATGGATGGACGCACGGATGAACGAACAAACGGACGCAGGGACAGACCGCCGCATGGACGAATGGACGAACGGATGCTTTAGACGGAAGCAAGCAGGAACGGACGGATGGAAGCGTGCATGAACTGACGGAAGCTTCGTCCCACTCAGTAGGGAGTTTAGCTTGTACGTGCACATCTTTACGTGAGCGTGTTAGCAGATACCGGTTTGCGTTTACTGTCTTCCCGGAACGTATATCTTTCAAAGTTTTAGCTCCTCATACGTAGACGTTTACGTACGTATGTAAACCCGTGTACCTTTACGTTTTCACAAACCATGAATGGTGATGCTAACTGCATATGAACTGCATTAAACTGGATTTTATCTCCGTTGTGGCAAAGTCAGGAGACGTTATTTTATGACGTACAGTATCTTCGTATGCGCAAAAGGGTGAAAAATGCAAGGCTACTGCAACGATGGTGTCGACATTTCATGACATTTAATGCAACCAGAATAATGAACACGTTCGCTATCGCGTAGTGCTTTTGAGGTAAAAATAATTAAAAAGGTAACTCATTTGTAATAACGATGGTGAGTGGTACAATGCACGATGTTTCTGCAAATACAATTTGCGTTTATCTCGTTCGCCATTACTCCGATAGGGGTAACAGCGAACGAGATACTTGTTCGAGATAATCGAACGAACGAACGAAATAATCGAGATAATCGAGATAATCGAACGAGATAATCGAACGAGAAAATCGTGCTCGCTGCCAACAACCTATCCAGCTTGTTGGGAGCGAGCACGTTTATTGCGTCTATGTTTCAGGCCCTTCTAGTTTTGTTAATCCGGCTGAAACAATCTAATGGCTATTTGCGCTCGCACATCGGCTTATTTCAACTCGACGGCCCGAGTCCCCGCAATGCTGTTAACACACGTTTTCATGAATGAAGGTGAATTGGTGAGCTAGGGTGTGAAACGTAAAGCCGATATGGTGATAAACGTAAACTTTAAAACCCCATCCGATGGAAAACGTAAAGGTTTACGTTCCGTAAAGACCAGCGCATGCGCAGAATTCATCCGGTATCCGGTAACACGGTAACGTAAAGAAGTATGCGTACAACCTAAAAACCCCTATTTTCATGTATTATGTGGATGAGCTATGATTTTTTAGCCATTGAAATAAGCCGTGGAGTAAAATGGGTGAATTCAAGTTTTTGCTACGAATCGTCCATAGCCACTTATCTGAAGAGCGGCCACTGCTGATCACTACCAGGCGATGAAATCTGGCTAGTTTAGCAGGCGAAGGCGAAACTGACACACATAAACGCGCATCTACCATTGGCTTTGAAAACTCCTCCTACGACTGCACTGTTTCCTCTGATTGGGGGAAAAGAATACGTGAGCGTGAATAAGCGGCTATGCGACAAGACAGCGCTACAAGAAAACGAAGTATGTTTATTGATGGTTGATAATGGCGAGGGTAAGAGTGCTGTCATTGAAGGGCGTTTTTGAAGTAAATGGTAGTTGCATAGTTTGGAGAGTCAGTTTCGGTTTCTCCTGCCGAACTGGCCAGATTTCATCGCCCGGTTGCCGCTTTTCAGAAAATTTCAAGTAGCTAGGGGCTAAAAGTCACCCATTTGACCCCACCACCCATTCCAATGATTAAATATTTATTTCGGTTAACTTTATTATTACTGCCATGAATAGTGTCTGCAAGCATTGAAAAATGTTTTTGCGAAAGCAAAGAGAATGCCGGAGGTAGCAAGCAAATACCGCCTTGCGGTATTTCCTTCAATAATGGTGAATACATTCCGTCAATCACTATATGTATATATATACATATATATATACATATATATATATATATATATATATATATATATATATATATATATATATATATATATATCATCATCATCAGCCTGACTACGTCAACTGCAGGACAAAGGCCTCTCCCATGTTCCGCCAGTTAACCCGGTCCTGTGCTTGCTGCTGCCAATTTATACCCGCAAACTTCTTAATCTCATCTGCCCACCTAATCTTCTGTCTCCCCCTAACCCGCTTCCCTTCTCTGGGAATCCAGTCAGTTACCCTTAATGACCAGCGGTTATCCTGTCTATGCGCTACATGCCCTGCCCATGTCCATTTCTTCTTCTTGATTTCAGCTATGATATCCTTAACCCCCGTTTGTTCCCTAATTCACTCTGCTCTCTTCTTGTCTCTTAAGGTTACACCTACCAATTTTCTTTCCATTGCTCGCTGCGTCGTCCTCAATTTAAGCTGAACCCTCTTTGTAAGTCTCCAGGTTTCTGCTCCGCAGCTAAGTACCGGCAAGATACAGCTGTTATATACCTTCCTCTTGAGGGATAGTGGCAATCTACCTGTCATAATTTGAGAGTGCTTGCCGAATGTGCTCCACCCCATTCTTATTCTTCTAGTTACTTCAATCTCGTGGTTCGGCTCTGCGGTTATTACCTGCCCTAAGTAGACATAGTCTTTCACAACTTCAAGTGCACTATTACCTATCTCGAAGCGCTGCTCCTTGCCGAGGTTGTTGTACAATACTTTCGTTTTCTGCAGATTAATTTTAAGACCCACCTTTCTGCTCTCCTTGTCTAGCTCCGTAATCATGAGTTGCAATTCCTCCCCTGAGTTACTCAGCAATGCAATGTCATCGGCGAAGCGCAGGTTACTAAGGTATTCTCCATTGACTCTTATCCCTAACTGTTCCCATTCTAGGCTTCTGAAAACCTCCTGTAAGCATGCGGTAAATAGCATTGGGGAAATTGTGTCTCCCTGCCTTACACCCTTCTTGATTTGTATTCTGTTGCTTTCTTTATGAAGCACTATAGTAGCAGTTGATCCCCTGTAGATTTCTTCCAGAATGTTTATATATACTTCATCTACGCCCTGATTCCGCAGTGTTTGCATGACGGCTGATATTTCTACTGAATAAAACGCCTTCTCGTAATCTATGAAGGCTATGTATAGTGGTTGGTTATACTCTGAGCATTTCTCTATTACCTGATTGATAGTATGAATGTGGTCAATTGTTGAGTAGCCTGTTCGAAATCCTGCTTGTTCCTTTGGTTGATTGAATTCTAATGTTTTCTTTACTCTGTTAGCAATTACCTTTGTAAATAGCTTGTATACTACAGAGAGCAAGCTGATTGGCCTGTAATTCTTCAAGTCCTTGTCATCTCCTTTCTTATGTATTAAGATGATGTTAGCGTTCTTCCAAGACTCTGGTACTCTTCCCGTCAGGAGACACCTCGTAAACAGGGTGGCTAGCTTTTCTAACACAATCTGTCCTCCATCTTTCAGCAGATCTGATGTTACCTGATCCTCAACAGCAGCTTTGCCTCTTTGCATGCTCTCAAAAGCTTTTCTGACTTCTTCTATCATTACTGGTGGGGTGTAATCTGGGTTGCTGCTAGTTCTTATAGTATTAAGGTCGTGGTTGTCTCGGCTACTGTACAGATCTCTGTAAAACTCCTCCGCTATTTTAACTATCCTATCTATATTGGTAGTGATTTTGCCTTCTTTGTCCCTTAGTGCATACATCCGACTTTTGCCTATCCCAAGTTTTTTCTTCAATACTTTGACACTTCCTCCGTTTTTCAGAGCGTGTTCAATTCTCTCCATGTTATACCTTCTTACATCGCATACCTAACGTCTATTAATCAACTTCGAAAGCTCTGCCAGTTCTATTTTGTCTGTTGTACTTGACATTTTCATAATTTGACGCTTCTTAATTAGGTTCTTCGTTTCCTGGGAAAGCTTGCCAGTGTCCTGTCTTACTACCCTGCCTCCAACTTCCACTGCACACTCCGTAATGATACTCGTCAGATTATCATTCATTGTATCTACGCTAAGGTTGGTTTCCTCACTAAGAGCCGAGTACCTGTTCTGCAGCGACACTCTGAATTCCTGTACTTTCCCTCTCAGTGCTAGCTGATTGATTGGCTTCTTGCGTATCAGTTTCTGTCGTTCCTTCTTCAAGTCTAGGCGAATTCGAGACCGTACCATACTATAGTCACTGCATCGTACCTTGCCAATAATTTCCACATCCAGCACGATTCCAGGGTGTGCACTCATTATAATGTCTAATTCGTTCTTATTTTCGCCATTAGAGCTCCTCCATGTCCACTTGCGGTTTTCTCGTTTTCGGTAGAAGGTATTCAAAATCCGTAAATTATTGCGTTCTGCGAATTCTACTAGTAGCTCTCCTCTGGCGTTTCTAGTACCGATGCCATAATCTCCTACTGCCTGGTCTCCAGCCTGCTTCTTCCCTACCTTTGCTATAAAGTCGCCCATCACTATAGTATACTGTGTTTTTACCTTACTCATTGCCGATTCCACGTCTTCATAGAAGCTTTCAACTGAAGCGTCATCATGGCTGGATGTAGGCGCGTAAGCCTGAACTACCTTCATCTTGTATCTTTTATTCAGTTTAATTACGATACCTTCCACCCTTTCATTAATGCTATAGTATTCCTCTATGTTGCCAGCTATGTTTCTGTGAATTAGGAACCCCGCTCCCAGTTCTCTTCTGTCTGCCAAGCTCCTGCAGCAAAGGACGTGCCCATTCTGTAGCACCGTATAGGCCTCATCTGTCCTCCTAACCTCACTGAGCCCTATTATGTCCCGTTTAACACTCTCTAGCTCCTCGAATAGTACAGCTAGACTTCCCTCACTAGATAAGGTTCTAGCGTTAAACGTTGTCAAGTTCTGGTTCCAATGGCGGCCTGTCCGGATCCAGAGATTCTTAGCACCGTCTGCTGCGTTGCAGATCTGACCGCCGCCGTGGTCAGTTGCTTCGCAGCTGCTCGGGGACTGAGGGCCGTGAGTTATTTGACGTAAGCATGTGGGAGGTAGTGGCCAGATACTGCACCAGGGTGGCCAATCCTTCTCTGGTGAGGAAGTGCGTTCTCGGCGGTGTTTGCCGGTGAGGCCGCACCCCAGGCCTCTTAATGCAGTTCCATAAACACGCGGATTTTTTTTAATCCAGTTGGAAACTGCGCGGTACTGGGATTTGAACCACGGACCTCTTGCATGCGAGGCGGATGCTCTAACCACTACGCCATCGCCGCATCCTAACATGCATCACTTTGCATGTTAATATACCCTATGTCTGAAATGGCTCGGCACTCATGGCTACGTTTATTTCTTCCCTGGACTCTACCTATCTTAGATACTGGTGCCACTTTGCAATCGTATCTGTCCATACCACCTGTCAACGAGTCTCCCTGGTTGTTTTCCTCGTTACTAGCTATCCTGCACCCCAAAGGGCTCGCTTGCCCCCAAAAAAGCTACTGCGCGTCCTGCAAGTCGCCAACCCACCTCATGACCTAGCCGCCCATCGAAGTGAATTCTGTCTCGTTGAAAACCACCCCACCTATGCACCTCTCTGTTTATTTCCACCACCTCAAAGCCTTTCTCTCGACTCATGCGCCATATCTCTTGGTTTGCGTTGACAACCGCTCTTTGAAGGTTGCTATCACACACCACCACCCATTGCTATCACACACCACCCATTTGCAGCGCCTCACACGGCAGCCACCAGCGTTCATCCAATCTGGTGCCATCTAGGAAGCCATAAACGGCACACTAGCATGTATAATCTAAGCATTGTACGAGAACTCATTAGGTCCGTTCGATTCACCTGCACCAGTCGGAACCGGTTCACATCTGTCCACGCGAAGTTCAGAAATTGTGCAGCGTGAGTTCAGCGGTGCAGGCGCAGCACGACACCCGAAACGAATGACAATGTGCCGACAAGGTGCAGGCCTTATTTCTTTTCGCTTAATTTACACCGTTCAGCAAACACTGACCGATGGCGAATCGAACATGCGGACAGTTTATGAGACGCAAACATCCTGACAAAACCCACCGCGTTTGTATAGGCGGGTACACGGCGCCTAAGCCACCTACGCCAAAGTGCTGCGTCGTCTGCTCAGCTGCACACGCGGCTGCACCAAGCCGGCACCGTCAGCGTAGGAGGTGCAAGAAAATTGTGAACCAGTGCTACACCTCTTCTGTACTTTTCGAAACGAATGACAGGGTTCAGAGGCCGTCATTGCTACACCGCTAAAACGAATGGCAAGGTGCAGCACCTCGTGAACTGGTTCACGTGGTGCAGGCGAATCGAACGGACTTATTGAAATACTGCTCTAAGTTGCATGCCATCCTCCCTGTGATTACTTTATACACGTGAAAATATAGTTGTTCTCACATTGATTCAGGTATTTGTTTTTTTTCTGTGCATTCAGGTATTCAGGATTCAGGTATTTGTTTTTTTTCTGTGGTATTTATTTTTTTTCTGTGCAAGCACTGCAGGTTTTATTCGCATCTGGTTGCAGACTGGTTGGTGTCGTGTTCAATAGTGTCGTGTGAAGCAGTCTGCTACGCACTAGGAAATTATATATATATATATATATATATATATATATATATATATATATATATAATGCCAAGACCAAGAAGGACGCCGGGGCTCGGGCGCGTGGGCAGCTGAGAGAAGGAAAAAAAAGGTCAGAATAAGAACAGCTGGCCCAGTATCGGGTGTTATATCTTATTCTCTGTCTCCCTCATTACAATGGCGCAGTTTAACAGCTGAACCTTGAGGCTGAAGGCACCTATACCTTGAGGGTCCTCGCCCGCACGGGTCTCTCAATCCAGGAACGTTGTCCACGCTTCTCGAGTAATAGACTTCATGACCCACTACAGCCTCGAAGCTTCTCTAATACCGTAGGCGTGGCTTGGACGCTTGGACTGAACATAGTAACTATATATATATATATATATATATATATATATATATATATATATATATATATATATATTTCAAGAATACTGTTAGACGCCACGCCGGGGTGAGGCAAAGCAGCGAGACAGCAGCGAGAAGCAAGACAGCAGCCAGCGAGATTTAGCCGCAGCTGCAGGAGCACCAGCCTCTGCCACAACAAACGTCTTCTTTGGCGTCTCTACCAAAGCCCGTATTTGTCACTACATTGACTCCCCGGTGCAAAAGGAGCCATCCTGGCGACCTATGGCACAAAAAGGACTGGTGGGTCGTAGTGAAGTTTTAGACGGTCGACGTGCACAGTTTCGGGCCCGCGGCACCATTGATCTGTAGGTGGCTGAATAGGTTCAACGATGTAGTTGACTGGTGATGTCTGGCGCATGTTCCTTTACGAACCGTCATACTTGGGTATGAACTTTGAGCAAAGGCCTGGGGCAGACGATGGCACGCGGAGCCACACGATTGTTCCAGGCGCGTATGACGATGGGGATGAGTGTCGGTCATCGGAGTGCTTCTGGCGAGCCTGATCGTGGGTAGTAAGCACACGTGCGAGCTGCTGACATTCTTCGGCATATCTGGCGGCTTCGGCCAAAGTAGTCAATTCTGAAGGGTCTGGGCAGTACAGAAGGATAAAGTCCAAGAACGATGAAGGTTCCCGACCATAAAGAAGAAAGAACGGGGAGAATCCATTTGTAGACTGAATTGCGCTGTTGTAAGCGTAAGTAACGAATGGCAGTATGCGGTCCCAGTTCGTATGGTCATCGGAAACATACATGGAGAGCATGTCACTCAGCGTGCGATTAAATTGCTCGGTCATCTCGTTGGTTTGGGAGTGATATGCGGTGGTTGTTCGATGCACGATGTTGTATACACGTAGGAGGGTTTATACAGCTTCCAACAAGAAGGAACGCCCACGGTCACTGAGAAGCTCGAAGGGTGCACCATGCCGAAGGTTGTGCAGAAGAAACAAGCTGACGTCACGTGCAGTGGCCTTTGAAAGCGCCGCAGTTTTGGCTTAGTGCGTAAGGTGGTCCATGGCTACGATGACCTAGCGGTTTTCATTTCGTGTGTATGATAAGGGACCGCACAAATCAATTCCGATGCGGCCGAAACACCGAGTGGCTGGAGTGGCCCTGTGGTTGTGTGAGGGGAGTTCTTCCGGCGTTGGCACAAGGTACATGAACGGACGTACTGCCTAATAAAGCGGTACATTCCGCGCCAGTAAGATCCAATTTGTAGGCGAGCTTACGTATTCACTAAACCTGCGTGGGCGCATTGCGGATCCGCGTAGAAGGAGGCACAGACGTCAGAACGTAAGTGGCAAGGGATCACTAGCAACCATTTGCGGCCATTAGCTAGGTAGTTTCACCAGTACAGAAGACCGTCACGGATGGTAAAATGGTGAGCAGTTCGTCGAAGTAAACGGTTCTCAGTACTTGGAGACGTCTGAGACAGGTACTCTAGAGAGACGCTATCCATGGAGCCTGGCATTGCTCAGCGGGCATGTCGACTTGTTCAAGTGAAGAACATTCGCAGCGGGAAACAGACGCCGTAACATAATCATGGGGAAGTGGTGAGCAAGAAAGAGCGTCGGTGTCCGAATGCTTGTGGCCTGGCCGATAAATTACACGAATGTTATAATCTTGGAGACGAAGTGCCCAGCGATCTAGGCGACAACATGGGTCTTTGAATCAAGACAACCAACACAATGCGTGGTGATCAGTTAAGACTTCCAATGGGCGGCTGTATACAAAGGTGGGAATTTCGTGATTGCCCAAACAATGAAAAGGCATTATTTCTCGGTGACTGAGTAGTTCTTTCTGCTTTAGTGAGGGCGTAACTAGCGTAGGATACAACATACTCATCGAAGCCAGATTTTGGCTGAGCAAGAATAGCACCAAGGCCTACTCCACTAGCGTCCGAATAGATTTCGGCTGGAGCGTCTGGATCAAAGTGGCGTAGGATAGGTGGTGATGTCAGAAGATGGCGTAAAGAGGCGAATGCTTCATCGCATGTTGGAAACCACGCCAAGATGTCTTGGGTGTCGGCAAGTAGCTGCGTCAGGGGTGGGATTATGGTGGTAATATTGCGCACAAAACGGCGAACGTAAGAGCAGAGGCATAAAAAGCTGCGGATTTCTTTTAGTGTAGCCGGTCTGGGACAGTCGGTGACAGCGCTAAGCTTGGCTGGATCAGGACGGACATCATGCTTCCTAACAGCATGCCTTAAGATGGTAAGGTGGCGGGCAGCGAAGTGGCATTTCTTCAAATTGAGCTGCAGTCCAGCATCTGAAAGACAAGTCAGGACGCTTGCGAGGCGACTGAGGTGGGAGTCGAAGTCCTTCGAGAAAACGACTACGTCATCCAAATAGCACAGGCATGTGCTCCATTTATTACCACTAAGGATGTCGTCTATGAGACGCTCGAAGGTCGCAGGTGCATTACAGAGGCAGAATGACATCACGTTAAATTCGTACAATTCATCAGGCGTAACAAACGCAGTCTTGTAGCGGTTGGCTTTATTCATAGAAACCTGCTAGTATCCAGATCGAAGGTCTAAAGAAGAAAAGAACTCTGCTCATTGCAGGCAAGCGAAGGAGTCATCAATTCTTGGCAGCAGCTAAAGATCTTTTTTCGTGATCTTATTAAGACGCCTGTAATCAGCGCAAAATCTGATGCTGCCATCCTTTTTTTCACCAGCACAACCGGAGAGGCCCAAGGGCTGTTTGAAGGTTGTATTACACTACGTTGAAGCATATTGTTCACCTGATCATCAATGGCACGGCGTTCAGTGTAAGAACAGCGTCAGAAACTCGATATGGGCGCTGGTGCAAAGGTCTCATGACTAGCGGTGTCGATTTTGTGAACGATGGCAGACGTGCGACCCAAAGAAGGTTGGCTATGGACAAATGACATCTTAAAGCGATCTAGTAGAGCCAGGAGTTGGGTGCGCTGAGCAGCGGGAAGTTTAGGGTCCATCAATGGGAAAAACGCCTCCGGAGATGAAGTGGGAGTGGTATCAGAGGTAATGGTGTTAAGGTGAGATAATGGCAAGCCATCAGGTAGGCGACTGGACGAAAAAAAATGAATTCCCCCAAGGTGACCTAGGACTTCGCCACGGAATTATATGGCTGCAGATGGAATCGAGTTTGTTATATAGATGAAGCGGCGGGAGTTTTCTACGTTGACAACTGCGAACAGGAGAAGGAAGCTTTTGCGAGAGCCAAAGGCGGCGGAGGGGTAAAAGAGGGCAGTGACAGAGGGCGCGTCTTTGCAGAAGAGTGGCACAAGAACACGGGATAGAGGAGAGATGTGAGTGTCCGCGGCCATGGTGAGTCGAGAAGATAGCTGCTTGAAAGGTCTTTCAGACGTCGACGCTCCACACAGGGGCAGTTCTGACATTGTCGACAACTCTAGTTCGGGACGCGCACAGTGAGCGACGGCGTGATGAGCACAGCGGAAGTCCCAGCCTAAGATGATATCAAGCGAACATGGGGAATACACAACGAATTCGACTACATACAAAATATTTTGAATGACGAGTCGAGCACTGCACGCCGCAGAAGGTTGGATGTGATGCGCAGTGCCTGTACGAAGAGAGACATCGGAGAGTGGCAGTGTAAGCTTCTTCAACTTGCGGTACACTTCACCACTTAGCACAGACACGGCAGCACCATTAATAACGAGCGCTTGCACGGGTACACCATCAATATGCACAGTTATTTAATCTGCAGAAAGAAATGGAGGCCTTGAAAGTTTCTATATGTGCGCAGCTCACGCCTTGGGAACTGCGATGGTCAGTTTTTCCTTTGGGCAGGTGGTGATCGAGGAAGCATCGGAGAAATAGAACGAAGCCGTGGTGA
The DNA here is from genome assembly GCF_043290135.1 of Rhipicephalus microplus. Taxonomy (NCBI): domain Eukaryota; kingdom Metazoa; phylum Arthropoda; class Arachnida; order Ixodida; family Ixodidae; genus Rhipicephalus; species Rhipicephalus microplus. The sequence goes on from NW_027464593.1 coordinate 7,233,102, forward strand.
GGGTGACCGATCCCTGTCGAAGCCTTGGCGACATGGCGGCGACTAATCCGACGTGGGGTGGAACGAAGACGACTGTGGTGGCGCTGGACGATAGCCGTAAGTCACCTCACCAGCAGTTGGGTTATATTCCGACGACGGCAGTAAGGCGTTACATGACCGGGAAGATGGCGGAAATAGCAAATCGGCCTGTTGTCCGGAGTGTGCCAAGGGTTAGTTGATGGTGGTGCGGGGTGGCGAAGAGAAGGTGGGTGGGGACGGATAGGGGGACTTGCTGCGTAGATGGGACGGGGCTGTCTAGCAAGATCAATGGCGTTTGGCAGCGACGGTGGCGATCGTCTGGAGGTCTCAGCGTAAGTGAGAGGAGCGGAGATAGGCGAAGGATGGTATGTTGGAGACAGGGCGTCAGAAACTTGCTCTTCGATTGCGTTGCAGAGCATTGGGGTCAGCCTGAGTGCACTGGCCGGAACGTACAACACAAGAGACAATATGTGGGCCAATTCTTCTCTAATGAACTGTTGGATTTGCTGAATTAACGTGCTTTGTTCCGATAAAAGAGCGCCAATGGTTGACGCAGATGTAGAGGTCGTGTCGAGGTTTCGACGTCGAGTAGAAATGCGCTCTCTCCGCAGCTCGTCGAAACTCTGACTGTGCAGGATAAGCTGGGTGATGATTTGCGGGTTTTTGCAACGAGCATGTGGAAGGCGTCAACCTCGATACCTTTCATGATGTGCCGTATTTTGCCAGTGTCAGACATGTCGGAATCGATGCGACGGTAGATGTCCAGAATATCCTCAATTTACGAGGTAGAGGTCTCACCAGAGTGCTGTGTGCGGCCGCGCACGCGCAGTTCAGTGCGGAGCTTGTGAACAGCGGGTTGGTCAAAGACTTTTGCAAAGCGTGTCTTGAAGGTTGACCATGAGGCTATTTCTGCTTTTTGGTTGTTAAACCACAGTTCTGCCACACCAGCGAGATATAAATGAAAGTGAGCAACCTTGTCTGCTTCATCCCACTTATTGTGGGCGCTTACCGCTTCATACTGAGACAGCCAGTCTTCGGTGTCATGGTCGTCGGTAGCGTTGAAAATCACTGGATCTTGCGGTCGTGGCGTTCCGGAACAGGTGACCGATAGGATTATGACTGCAGGTGGCCGGGATTTGTCGTCAGGCATGGACTAGGCGAGGAGTGAGGTAGAGTCCGGGAATAAAGTTCCAGTGTGAGACAACCAGCGCTCTCCACCAAATGTGAAGATATTGTTAGACGCCATGCTGGGGTGAGGCAACCGTTAAATGGACCGAACAGCTGCGAGACAGCAGCCAGCGGTTTTAGCAGCAGCTACAGCAGCGCGAACCTCTGCCACAACAAACGTCTTCTTCGTCGTCTCTAGCAAACCCGTATTTGATTTGTCACTGCTATATATCTATATATACTATATTGTATGCAATATAAATTTTGCACCCTACTAGGACCTAGGTTATTCATGCTCCAACGAAAATAAACACCACCACTATAAGCTAGAGGAATGTTTGGCAGGATTAACAACTCATTTGAGAAAACGAATTAAATTTAAGAGAGGACAAGCCGCTTCAATGCCAATTACTACTGTCCCCATTCTAGTATGTCACGTATAAAGCAGAAATTTTCACTCCCAATTTTGAGACATTCGTCGCGACATTGCCCTTGATTGTATTCTTTCACGAAATCACCCACTTCTCCCGAATCACTGCTACTGCTGTGCACAAACTATATCTTACTTCACGTATATTACACAACCATCCTAGCTATTCGTGTATATACGGTTCTACAAATGCGTGCAACATGTCTGCATTCCCACGTGCCATAATTCTCTGGAATACTTCGCTTGATCACCTAGCTGCCGAGACAAATAAATCGTGATTCATGCCGTCATGTGTTATCTAGCCACTTCAGAAAGTTCACCAAGTAGCTGCCTTTTTTTTCAGTAGATGAACTTGTTCTTCCTACAGGTTCATGAAAGCCAAATTCTAGTACGTTAACTAAGATAAGCTGGTTCTGACTGGCACTTGTGCCACTTACCACAATTTTTTTTCTTTTCTTAGCGCAGGAAATGCACCCCGCTGTATGGCCGCTATAAAATGTATCATTTCTTATTTTCTCATGCGTGGTATTAGTTTTCATTTCTTAAACCATGAAGTCCTTTTAGATTTGTCACAGCTAAGAACATGGCATATGCCTTGAAACCGCTCCAATTCTTGTGCCCGAAAGCGCACTCTAACGCATTCCGTTCACATGCCTTTATATGTGCCCCGCCGCAATGGTCTAGTGGGTAAGGTACTCGGCTGCTGACACGCACGTCGCGTCATTGAATCCCGGCTGCGGCGGCTGCATTTCCGATGGAGGCGGAAATGTAGGCCCGTGTGCTCAGATTTGGGCGCACGTTAAAGAACCCCAGGTGGTCCAAATTTCCGGAGGCCTCCACTACGGGTCTCTCATAATCATATTGCTTAATTATTAGGACGAACTAGTGCCCACGAGTCCAATGACTATGGTCGTCGAAATCCGAATAGCCGAGTTGCACAGCTCCAACTGTCTTCTTATTCCTTGTAGCCCGAGTACACGAACGCGTGGCGCATGCCAGCTGGGTCTTGCCTGGTGCTCGTGCCACGACGATTGCGTTGGGGTACTTGAACCTGGTCAACCTTTGCGGAATCATCCCCTTCCTCAGACGCATCGTCCCGATGCTTGAGACAGTGAAAATCTACGCGCGCACTCTCACTCAATTCCGACAATCTGTCATGATAGGGTTTCATGCGGACTACGTGTACCACTTCCGTGAGATTGCGGTGTCTTGAGCTCTCATGTCCAGCGGATCTGACTTCATAAGTGACGTCGCTGATACAACGAAGTACTTCAGAAGGGCCGAAGTATCGGCAAAAAAGCTTTTCAGAGAGACCGTGGCGGCACACTAGGATCCATATCCACACTTTGTCACCGTGTTGATTATATGCGTCACTGTGTCGCTTGTACCGACTACAATCAACGCGCTGTTTTTCGTGTTTTTCGGCGTATTTGGTATCTTGCCATTTGTCGTGCTCGTTCGGCTCTTCGGAAGAAGTAATCTAAATCAGGTAAATAGCTGCTTTCGACTCGTAGTGGTAACATGGCATCCAGTGGGGTGGTCACTCTTCGGCCGAATACTAGCTCGAAAGAAGCAACGCGGGTTGTTTCTTGAACGGCTGTATTATATGCCAATGTTATCTAGGGTAATATTTCATCCCACTGTTTATGTTCGACATCGACCTACATTGATAGCATGTCGGTCCGAGTTCTGTTGAGGCGTTCGGCTAAGCCATTTGACGGAGGGTCATACGCCATCGTTCTTCTGTGATCGGTATTTGTCATTCGCATCAGGCATCGCATTTGGTCTGAAGGAAATGCGGTGCCCCGATCTGTAATAACGATGATGGGCGCGCCATGTCTGAGCACAATGTTATTCGCAAAGACCTTGGCGACCTCGGCAGCTGTCGCACTGTACAGAGAGTCAGTCGCAGCATAATGGGTCAGATAGCCTGTGGCTATGACTATCCATTTGTTGCCTGCTCACGATGTCGTGAAAAGTCCCCACAAGTCCATGCCGACTGCTTTGAATGGGGCATCCGGGGGGTCTATTTGCTGGAAAAGGTGGGCTGATTTTTCGGGTGGAGTTTTGTGCCATTGACGTTAATGACAAGTTTTTACGTAGAGCTGCACTTATGCGACCAACTTAGGCCAATAGTACTTAAGGCGAATATTGGCAAATGTTCGATTCATACCCATGTGTCCTTATGTTGGCTCGTCATGACAGCATGCGAAACTTTCTCTCGCATGGCTCTGGGTACGACTAGTAAAAACGTTTCACCATTAGGTCCGAAGTTTCTCCCGTGAGGGACACTTCCTCGAAATCAGAACGTGGAGAGCCCTCTGGAGAATATGCGGGGGACTTGAACGTCGAGACCCTGCCGGTGTTGTATAAGCACCAACAAATCCGAGTCATCTCGTTGTTGGTTGAGCAATTTTGGATGCGTCGACAACGTCTCGAAACGTGAAGTCTTCCTTTTCAGATGCACTTGGATCAACGGGGGAGCGGAACAGGCAGTCGGTATCGCTGTGTTTTTCCCAGATTCGCATACGACAGTAATCTCATACTCTTGCAGCCTAAGGCTCCCACTTGCTAGTCGACCTGTCGGATTCTTGCAATTTAGCAGCCAGCAAAGAGCATGGTGGTCGCTGACAGCTCTGAATGGTCTACCATAAAGGCGGAGTTGAAACTTGTTTATTGCCCAGATGACGGCGAAGCACTCTTTTTCAGTTGCGGAGTAGTTTGCCTCAGCTTTTGAGAGTTTGCGGCTGGTATAGGCTAACACTTTTCCTTCACCATTTTTCCGCTGGACTTGAATGGCGCCGAAGCCGACATTGCTGGCATATGTATGCACTTCAGTGTCGGCTGTCTCACCAAAATGGGCAAGTATTGGTGAACCCTGTAGCCATTTTTCTAATTCGTCAAAAGCTTTCTAATGTTCGCATTCCCATGTTATGGGTGCGTCATCTTTCGCTAGTTTTGTAAGAGGTTCCGCAATCTTTAAGAAGTTTTGCACAAATCTCCCGTAGTAGTGACACGTCCCCCGCTACGCCACCGATTACCAAAGAGAGAAAAGACCACTCAACCCCTTGTCTATCCGGCTCCCTCTTCGCTATGTTTCTCAATCACTTCCCATATACAAGGATTCGTGCTGGGGCCGGGAAGTAAGAGGCGCTACGATCTGTTCCTGTTTACTGATGAATTTCATTTATTACCAATTTGAAACGGTGTATGAACATGCTGCCCGCTTACAACAACCGCTACACAAGATTATAACACATGGTTTAGACACTCGCGACGTGCGACGAAGGATACATAAGGAAAATAACTTTGACAATACAATGGTGTAACGATACAAAGTAAACGCATGACGACATCACACGATGAAGCTATCAGTTACAAAAACCTGGAATGTCTCAATACGCCACCTCCCTTTCCGCAAAGCTAATCTAAATAAGGTACATGAAGTCTGTCTCACGAAAGGTTCATGTTGTCGGGGGCCTCAGAGCTGGCCGCTCGAGTGGGGTCTCAGGGCTTTGTCCTGGGGTCATTATCCAATTCATCATGGTCTTCATCGTCTTCGTCATCGTCGCCTTCGTCATGCCTCTCAGTGATTTCCATCTTAGCCCTCTTTCGTAACGTTTCATTCACTCGCCGCCTCGTCTCCTATCCCTAACTTTCATTCCTCATCGTACCGTCCCTGCCCCAGTCATCATCTCCTCGACTCTCAATGCTATCTCTTCGCACCGTTATCTTCCTTTTCCACTCCGTCTCTCTACCTTCTCGATCTCAAAGCTCCGTCTCTCTGACTCTTCTCGCTTCTTCTCGTAGTCCCTTTTCGTAGGACCTGACTCCACCCTACCGGGGCGCCAAACCAATCACCACTATCGAAGCGGCATATTTACTTGTCAGTCAGAGTGAGTCATCTTCGACGGCCGCCCCCGCGGCCCACATCAGTGGAGAACCCTCTCCCAAGCAAAGCCGAGCAAGTGACAATGTACATACTCAAGCCTCAGAGACGGAGATTGGCGAGCTGTTCGAAGACTCGTGATTTACGGGCGAATAATGGTCCCAATGCTCCGACAAAGCGCGTCGTTTGTAATGGCCATTGTCCGGAGTTTGCAGTGTTTGCCGAAATGTTTTCGGCCGAACCAATTGCCCCGATTTCTGGTACCCGATGACCCGATGTCGAGACCGAGTCTCAACGTCTCCATGCAGCTTGGTGTCTCCCACGAAATTCTCCGCAGTGGCCGCTTCTTCGTCACTCAACGCCACGGGTGGCCATCCGCGCAAAACGCAGCAATGAGCCCTGGAGCCATGGAAGCTGACGGAGAGTGAGGCTGGCCCGGCACAGGCGCTGTAGCACGGTCGCATTCACCGAACCAACAAAAGGTGCTCTGCTGCTCTACCATCCCACAAATCTGAAGGGTGCACGCGGAGCATTGCCACCGTACACTGTCACACTGTCCGTAGAAAACAAGGTGCCAATTGGTCCTGGTGTTTGCGCGGGGACGCCCGCGAGAAACGTCGACAGAGTCCTTGTAGGTACTCGATTCTGGATTGCACATTCGTTGCCCCGAAGGTTTTGTTTCCTTTTTTCAATGCGTGGGTTTAAGAAATGAACGTTAACATCCTGAAAGGGCTGGGGTTCAGTCCGTGTTTGCGGGGACGTCACAATACCTTCATCTTGCAGAAGAATTTTCCCAGTGGGGAAATTCAAACACGAGAAATGCGGGCGCATAGCGCCTTTGGGTTGCACAACAAAATTGAGACTTTGCAGCAGTTATAGAAATACGGCATGCGAAGGCAGTAAACTTGTGATCATGCCCTGGCGGCAGCGAGTCGCTGAGAGGAACCAATCTCTGATCGTCGCCTAATCATCCCCCACCCCGTAGCAGTTTGATTCCATGTTTCTACTGCGCACAACACACTTGAAACCTTGAGTATCACCGCGGAAATTCGTGTATGACGCGTGGGCAAAACGCACACTGGTCACAGTTGCTCGTCGGATTGTTTGGCGCGCAACGTTCAGTCATGTGTGCAGAAGGTTCACTACCATGCGAGCACATCACACACTTCACCTGCAGTGTCCACTCTCGGCACAATCGAACAGAGGATACACATAATTCAATACGCTTTCATTCCACGCATTCACAAAAATTTAGGATCGTATCGAGCACCTCAAACCAAACGAAAAGCAGAATGGCGGGAGAACATAGGTCACTCAGGCAGCAACAATGAATTACCCTCGCGTACCATCTCCTGCCCGGCCTCTGCTGCACCCGTCCGTGAGGGAAAGGGACCTTAAACGTGAATTGCGTGTTCAGATGGGCTGAGAAAGTAGGGTAGACGCTGCCCAGAGCAGCTGTGACTCTGGGCATTGAACCTTAGTACCGATCACGACGCTCCCTACCTCCTAATGGGGTGCGACACTTTCGTGCGGGGAGACGCCGTGACCCTTTTTCAATTCAAAGTTTCACTTTACCTCGTCGATACCGTGACTGCTTCATCACTTGCAACAAGGCGGTACTTCCCGCCTCCTATCGAGGCACGACACTATTGTGTAGGGAAAACGCCATAGCTTGTCTGTCATCTTCACTTGTCTCATCTCATCACCTGTTGTGCAGTGTCATTGAGGTATCTCGACCAACCACCTCGCATAATCTGCCTAAGTAGGGCCACAGATGCCAGTAACATAACCCTTCTCTCTAAACCTTCTCGTTTCTTAGAACAGTCCCTTTGGCACCTTCCTCTCCGACAAGTGGCGAGATCTCGGTAACCTCACACTCCCTGGCTCTATGACTTCCCCCATCGTTAGGTGTTAATCGATCTCAAGTGGTACCACTCACTCAGTGATCAACATCAGATACCGCAAACAACGCAAAACCACAATAGCCTAGTGAACTACCTGCCTCATTTCAAAACACAATCAACAAAATAAAACAAGTGTACAAGCCAAAGCAAAACAAAATAAAAAACTTAAACTTTGACACAAGGCCTCCACTAAAGTAAAAAGCAGAATGACTGAGCAGAAATCATAGAACATAAAATGCCATACAACATTGCGGACTTTTATGAGCCTAGCCGATCTCCGAGCGCTCAGCGTCTACCCGTATGCAGACCTCTTTCCCGACTCCGAGTCCCGGACCCTCGTTGGATGGTCCGAGCTTCTATCTACTCAACTCAGTCGCAGAGTGGGGCATTTGCGAATCTATCTGACAAAACCACCGCTGCGCATGCCCTGGTTTGGTGCGGTTTACATCGAGTGTGCTTCAGCTCCCCTTTGGCCCCACGAAAACCACCTCATTGCGATCTAGGCATTCCTCAGTCTCACTTCCTCTCTCTAACGTTCGGTCGACCGCCATGTCGACCAAGACTCCAAGAAATGCATCCTCAGAAAACCCATTCTCAACCGACTCCATATCTGCCACTGTTAGTGGTAATGCCTCATCGTCTCGGGGGACCTTGGAGGTAGAAACCGCAGGTAAACCGTCTGTATCCGCTCTATCAACCTCGACATCGACAGCATTTGTTTCACCCTGTGGCACCGGCGTGCGAGCGTTCCCCCCAAACAAACTCTTGCTCAATGGCAGAACATCCTCCTCGATCACGGAAATTACATTAACCACATCCGCACACGGTGAGGCATGACTCGTTCTATGGAACTTGTTTCCTCGCGAATATTTACAATCGCGATTGACCTCTGCGCGTCACCGTCATGAGGAGGAGTTGCGTCTAGGTTTTCAGATTCGAATTTTGTCACCATCTCCTTGTCTTTGTGAACGCGGCTGCCACCCGTCGAATTTCACTTTTGTCGCCGGTACCGGTAGCATTCTCGCCAAAAGTGACCAAACCTGCCACAGTTAGAGCACCCGCCGGGATAAAGAAACCACTTCGGGAATTCCTGCCGATTCTGTTTCACCCTATTGCGTACTGCCAAACTCTCCACAAATTTTTTGAGGCGGTTGAGGCGGCTATGCATTTCATGAATATCCGTGTTCTCTTCTACATATCAAACGGGTAACGTAGGGCTCCACGACACTTGCTCATTCTGTTCCTCCTTGACCGCTATGGCAATGGTTTCGTCAAACGTTTTCGGGTCTCGAGAGAGAACAAATTTGCGGACCGGATTCCTCAGGCCTAATAAAATTGCGAGAGCAGTTGTACGGCTAGAATTTCGCGGCGCAGTGAAGCTTTCACCGGATTCTGACTATCGGAGCTCGTCAGGGTGGCGGTCCTGAGCATGCGCAGGCGATTTGCAAATGATCTCACCACCTCATAAGCCTTCTGCCTCGCGTTTAAAAACCTTTCAATTTTAAGGATAAGTGGTTCCGTATCGAACCTCTTGAGGGCCAAATATTTGAACTGCAAAAAAGTAGCAGCCGCAGCGACGCCATCGTCCCAGCACGCAAAATCGTGCGTCGCGCCTACTATCTTGCATCGTGCTTTGCAGACCAGCTCACTATCCCGCCATCCACACAAGCGACCAACTGCTCCAAAATTTTCAAGAAGACCCCAATACCCGGACCTGCGCTCGTGATCACGCCAGACGTCACTTTTCCTGAGCCTATGCTGTACATAGCGATCTACGCCACGTGCTCCTGGGGGAAGATGTTGGTGCCCATAAACGAGGTGCGGTGTGTGCTGCAGGTGGGAGAGGAGTCACTGCCACCGCAACTGCTGCATTGCTGTGTACCGTGGGTTGCCTTAGAACTTCAGAGTATGTTCGGATGAGTCGAGCCGGCTGCAACTCATGCTCTGGCTCTCGTATGACCTGCCTCAGTACGTCTCGAACAAGGTCTGCAACCGATAGTGCAGTTGGAGTCTGGGGCATTTACAGTCTGCTCAGTTCTTCTCTAATAACTGATAAAATGAGCTCTCGCAGGACGCAAACGTCACTTCGCACACATTCAGAGAATACCTGTGCAGATGCGCAGCTTAGATTCTGGTTGTACGGCAGAAACCACTGTTCCAGTGTATTTTCGACGGCCGTCACTTCCAATAAAACTCAGCAACTGCGCTTGGGGGATTGCGGACAAGAACAGCGAAGAGCTCTTGCTTCACTCCGCTCAATAAAAGGCGCGATTTCCTATCCTGAGCCATGTTGTAATCCACACACTTGAACCGACGGACCATGTCCTCAATGTACATAGCAGCACTCTCGTTTGTGAGCTGGTTCCTTGATTGAAGAGGAGCCTCCGCCTTTTCTTTCCGGTCAATGTTCACAAATGTAGCCACCGCTTGTCGTCAAAATACCTCCCAGGTAGACAACGAGGTTTCATGGTTCTCAAACCATGTCTTTGCAAAGTCTTCCAGGGCGAAATATACGCGACGCAACTTCTCTCTTTCGTCCCATTCGTTCAAGCTCACCACTCTCTCGAACAGATCCAACCAATCTTCCACATACTCGTACGAGTCGCCATGGAATACTGGCGGCTGGAGCGGTTGGCTGACGAACACTTGTGCCGGTGTTACCTGGCTAGTCATAAGGTGGCGTCTGTCGTTTGAATTCCTCTTGGTGTGAAGAGGACTGAACTCAGGTGAGTCACCTCGAAGACGCCGACTTGACCTCTGGTGCAGAGGAGTCACTTCTACGGGGTTGACTTGCTGGTCGCCGGGGCTACGCTGCCTTGAGCTCGCGGGGCTTCAATTCATTACCCATTGCCTCCACGAGAAATGTAGGCTATGCCGAGGCAGACAGGCTAAAAAACAAGTATTTATTAGGGCGAACTTGTGCTCACGAGTCTAATGAATATCGTTGTCAAAGTCCGAGTAGCCGAATTGCACAGCTCCCGCTGTTTTATTTTCGTAGCCCGAGTGCACGAACGCGTAGCACATGCTAGCCGGGTCTTTCCTGGTGCTTGTGCCACGATGATTGCGGCGAGCTACTTAAACCTGGCCAAGCTGTCGCGGCATAATGGTGGTTTTAAGACGCCAAATCCCACATATCAATCATTATAATCTGGAAGCTACGTCGCCGCTAGCGATAATGCTAGATTTTTCGATGGCAAGAGTATAAAAGCCGACACGCTTCACCGATTCTCAGTTGATCGACGGCCAACGCTCTGGTTCGCTATCGGTGCCAGTGTGTCCCTTTCACCCTACTTTTCGTTCGTTGGTTACAAGTTCAGCCCGAATGAAGAGTTCCATTTGATCATCTAGTCTGCTGCCTTGCTCTATGTCAACCTCGTGACAACTGGTTGAGGTGCTGCTTATTTGATATTCTCGACGCGCCCGTCAAGCCACGAACTCATCCCAAGCGGTAAGGAAGACGCTGACGCCGAACAGCGAGCAAGCCACAGGCAGAGGGGACTGCAACCAGAGTACAGGTCTCTCCTCCCCCCCCCCAAAAAAAAACCAGGGAGCCCCATATCACGACATTTACAGTGGCAACGATGACCACCCCCGCGCAGACTGCCGCAATCGTTCTCTGCCAGCCCATGAAGCCGCAAACCTTCCGCCAATCATCAATCGAGGACCCAGAAAACTGTCTCCAAATATTCAATCTAGTCGCCACTTTCAAAGCCTGGACCACTGAAGATAAGCTTTGATGTGTTTAATTCACCTAGAAGGACGCAGCTCGTACCTGTTTTGAAAACCAAAAACGAACGTGGAAGATATTTTGCACCAGGTTTCTCGCCCCATTCACGAGTGTAGTCGGTAAGGAGAGAGCCAAGGCCTTTCTATAAACCCGTATCCAGCTGCCACACGAAAGCATCTCTTTATTAACTGAAGAATCGAGGAGACTGTTTCGCCAATCAGATCCTGGAATGCCCGAGGTCAACAAAGTTCGCTCGTCTTGCGAGGAGTTAAGCAAGAGCTCTTCGCTGGGCAAATCTGGATCCCATCCTCGACAGTCCAAGAATTTATCTAGAAAGCAACGACAATTGAGAAGGCGCTAAAAGTATACACCAGACAGTAAATCGTCACCTGACTTCAGACTTTGCAGCTGTTCAAGCCCTTGGCTCTGAAGACTACCCAAGCCATCGTGCCCAAGCCTTCGTGCGACAAGAGACTACCCAAGCCATCGTGCGACAGGAGCTGCGAAAGGTCTCTTTGCCGCAGCCAGGGGTAACGTCGATTGCTGAAGCAGTATGTGAGGAGATTCAGCAGTCACTGTTTGATCCTCAGCTAGCACAGCCGCAGTCACAGGCTATCAGCTTGGCTGCGGCCGCCCACCATTACGTGTCCCCGTCGCGCCCACTTGAAGGCATCGCACCGCCACAGTTCCACCACCAGACATCACCGACAGCACCAACGACATCATGCCAACCACCACAGCTACACCGCGAAAAAACTGACGTTCGGTAGCACCTGACCACCACCCACTGTGCAATCACTGCGGAGAAGTTGGCCACACCTACCGCCGCTGTCAATACCGTCAGACAGGAATGCGTAGTTTCACTATTGACGCACCGGCTCCACAGCAAGCTGAGACCACAAGATATTGTTGACTATCTCGCCGGAGTGCAGCGGGCACCCCGAAGATTTTCTCGTTCACTATCAAGCGGCCACTGCATGTCACCACACCGCAGGCTGTACACTGGCCCTGCTCGAGGCTAATCTCTGAGCCCCTACCAGAGAACAGCAACAGATGTAGGTGCTATTACTGTACGACGAGCTACGGAAAATTCTCAGCCGACGCCGACGACGCAACGAATTACGAAAAACATGTCGAAAGCAGGACAAACACCTTAAGTCGAAGCTTCGCGGGCAGAAGACCAGACGACGGCATATGGAAACAGCGCAGTGAACCGAAGTAGCCGCGACCCGACACCATGGCCCGACTGCAACGCAAGACCATGAACTAGCGACATCGGCGTTCTCATCGACGGTCACAACGTCACTGCTCTCGTTGATACTATAGCCGACTTTTCCGTAATGAGTGGATCGTTCGCCGCGAAGTTGAAGTTAAGACAGCTGGGAAGGCCGAAAATCTGCACTACTGGAGGCCATATAGTAACGCCTGCAGGAATCTGCACAGCGAGAGTCACCATTAACAGTCGTACTTGTCCCACGAGCTTCGTAGTCCTCTAGCTTTGCTCGAGAGATGCCATCCTTGGCATTGACTTCTTATGCCTCCATGGTGCAGTCATCGACTTGAAAACAAAGTCGATAATGTTATCTACAAAAAAGCACTATCTCCGCACACGCCGTCAGTGAACCACACCTTGAATTTGCTGGAAGAACAAGTTGCCGTTCCGCCTCACTCTGGTGTCATTATTTCAGTCAGCGCTCCTAAATCACCAGACCTGGAAGGCGTCGTTGAAGGCAGTCAGCATCTTTTGATCATTCATATTATTTGCGTTGAAAGAGGAATCGCCGATCTGCGGGGAGGCAAATGAACAGTTATGCTGACAAATTTCTGCAACTAGTGCAAGCAACTGAGGAAAGGCGCAACGGTTGCCAACATCGAAGAGATATTTAAAGTTAGCGACGCTTTTGCTCTCACCGATTGCGTCAATTGTGTGCTGACGACAAAATATTCAACCAGCTTTCGACGTTAATCCGAGCTTTTCGATGCATAAGCAGGATGAATGGAGGAATTACTTTATTAGAGTCTTGAAGGACTCCACTCGCGTTTTATAGAGAAGGATTGCGGGCCACTTCCACGTAGATACGGGGAGACCTAGCCTCATCGCTACATCGTGGATCTTCAGGGCCTAAACTAGAACAGCCAAAAAACTGGCTCCTGAAATACAAGAAGGGCTTTTCTTTGTCGTCAATAACTCAACATGTGTGCTGTTGCGAAACATTAAATCGTAATGGAAAAAAATCCGGGTCACTCCGTGAGAGTCCGTACAGAGTTTTGACACGAGAACGCGAGGTCATAAAAAACAAATCTACGAAATGGTCCGCGACAACAATATCCAGCCTTCAAAGAGTCCATAGGCGTCACCAGTGGTCTAAGTAAAAAAAGGATGAAACACTATGCTTCTGCGTTGACTATCGGCGACTCAACAAGTCAACAAAGAAGGACGTATATACTCTGCCTTGAATAGACGACACCCTTGATCGGCTCCACAACGCGACATGCTTTTTATTGGCGAACCTCAAGACAGGCTATTGGCCGAATGAAGTAGGTGAGAGAGACCGAGAAAAGACTGCATTCATAACACCAGACGGCCTCTAGGAGCTCAAGGTCTTGCCTTTGGTCTTCACTTGGCACCTGCGTCTTTTTAGCGTGTTATGGACACCATGCTCACTGGACTGAAGTGGCAGACTTGCCTGGTGTGCCTACACGGTGTTGTAGTGTGTTTCTTAAGCTTCGCCACCCATCTCCAGCGCCGTAAAGCTGTACTTCAAGCAATCCAAACGTCCGGCTTCACTCTGAAGCCAGTAAAGGGCCGCTCTGGCTACGAGCAACTCTTGTTCTTGGGACACGCGAAAAGCAAGTCCGGAGTACGCCAACAAGAAGGCCATAAGTCACCTGCCAACAAGAAGGCCATGTGTCGATTTCTCGGCATCTGCGGATAATGCAGTCATTTCGTCAAAACTTGTGCCCGCATCACCAAAGCACTCATTAACCTTACAAAGAGCGACGTCAAGTTTAAGGGGAAAACCCGCAGGAGGAAGCATTTCAAGAACTGAAACAACACCTGCAGGCACCGCCGATACTTGCTCATTTTGACCAAAACGCCGACACAGAAATCGACACAGACGCAAGCAGAGTGGGGATCGGAGCCATCCTGGTGCAGAAGAATGACAGACTTGAAAGCATTATGCGTGCAGGTCGCTATCTAAGGCGGAAGTCAACTATTCCACAACAGAAAAGGAGTGCCTTGCTATTATATGGGCTACCTCAATGTTTCGTCCCTACCTCTATGACAGGCCTTTAAAACTTGTGAGTAACCACTATGCCCTCTGTTGGCTAACTAACTTGAAGGACCATTCAGGTCGCCTCACACGGTAGAGTCTGTGACTTCAGAAATTCGACATCACCCTCGTTTACATGTCAGGGCGAAGGCACTCTGAAGCCGACTGCCTGTCTCGTACCCCAGCTGACCCCTCACCGCAGGACAACGAGGACCGTGACTGCTTCCTGGCAACACGAAGCATCGATGATTTTGCAGAACAACAGCGTGCCGACACTGAAATGAAAGACCTTGTGAAATAGCTAGAGGGCAAGGCCGCCGTTGTTCCAAAGGTATTCAAGCGAGGACTGGCGTCGTTTTTCTTGCGTGATGGCATCCTCGTAAAGAAAAAAACTTTTCACCACGTTGGACCTACTATCCCCTTCTAGTACCTTGAGCGTTACCTCCAGAAGCTTTGGATGCTCTACACGACGACCCTGACGGCTGGACATTTCGGCGTTTTTCGTACACACTCAAAAATACAGGAAAAGTATTACTGGCCATGACTTGCCGCCGACGTCACTGGTTACGTCAGGACATTTCGAGACTGTAAACGACAAAATACGCTGCCGACTAGGCCAGCCAGTCTTCTCCAGCCTATCAGCCACAACACTGGCTGTTTAAGCAAATCGGCATGGACGTTGTTGCAAAATAAAAATGAAGGAACTTGAAGCGTGCCGCAATTTAAGAAAAGGAAGGAGAGGGAGAATCGGGGCACGCGCACGTGGTCGGGCAGTTTGCCGCTATAATTGGCAATAAACGGATGTCTCTCTTTCGCGTCTGAGCAACGAGTCATTTCACTACTGACGTACTGGGGCCGTTGAATGAATCGCCGTAGCTACTGACTACCTCACCCGCTACGCCGAGACAAGGGCTCAGCCCAAACGCAATGCCACCGATGTAGCAAATTTGTTCATCGAAAATATTGTCTTGCGTCACGGAGATCCAGAGGTCGTCATCACAGACTGAGGTACGGCCTGTACAGCAGACCAAAGTCAGGCCACCACCTACCATCCACAGACCAAAGGCCTTACCGAACGTCTTAATAAAACCATATCCGAAACCCTTGCCATGTACGTAGACGTCTAACACAAGACGTGGGATGCCATCCTTCCGTACGTGACCTTCGCATACAACACCGCCATTCAACAAACGACGCAGATGACGCTTTACAAATTGGTTTACGGAAGGACCGCGACCACAACGCTCGACGCCATGTTACCCAACGTCACCGAAGAAGAACACCTCGATGTGAGTGTGAGCGAGTACTTTCAGCGCACCGAAGAGGCCCGACAACTCGCCCGCTTGCGCATCAAGAATCAACAGACGACGGATAGCCGCCGCTACTATCTTTGACGATGCTTCGTGGATGACCAGCTCGGTGAACGTGCGAGGGTACGACTGTGTGTATATGCACCGACGTTGACTAAGCGAAAACTTCTGTGACGGTATTTTGGGCCCAATCGATTACGAGGTTGTCCCCGACGGCATCACAAACTCTCAACGACACCGATCGTGATCTGATTCCGTCCTTGTTGCGCGGCTGAAGCCGTTTCATGCACGCGAACGAATTGAAACAGTGTATTTTTTTGTTGTTCTCGTTACTGCTGTGTTGTAATTTATTGCTAATTTCTTCTTGCATTATTTTTGTACTTTCCTCTTCTGTTGAAGCATCGGGACATTGCTTTTAAATGCGAAACATTTCTTAGTGAAGTTAGACGATTTCGGGCGTATCTATCTATCTATCTATCTATCTATCTATCTATCTATCTATCTATCTATCTATCTATCTATCTATCTATCTATCTATCTATCTATCTATCTATCTATCTATCTTACTATCTATCTATCTATCTATCTACCTATCTATCAATCTATCTATCTATTCATTTCTTTATCTTTCTATATATGTATCTATTTATCCGCTCAAGACTTTTAGCTCTCCTGGCCGTGGCTATAATGGTATGACATAGCAAGACTGTACAAAGAAAATATTTGACTTGCAATAACATCAAAATATTGATATTTGTCATGATTTAAGCTAAATGGTCCTGCAGCTCTTGCGGTGGTTCGTTCACATAACATGATGCAAAACTAGTATGGTATGAGCTGATTGCATGCTGAACACAAGCAACAGACCTTAACATGAATATCATGACATTCGTGTCATGTAACGACATGAACACATGCCACGCTCATGATGCGCTCGCAGCCGTTTCGCTAGCGTCACATATACCAAACTTATTATTGCAGTACCTGAATCGATGTCGAAGGTATCTGACTGGTGCAACCATGATAAACATGAGATTGGTGTCATGTAACAACATGACAACATGCTATGCTCATGATGCGCTCGCAGCCGCTTCGCTAACTTGACATGTACGAAACTTGGTATTACGCGACGCTAACGGATGGCATGTATAAATAACACTTTCATAGGTGATTATCATGACATGCGTGTCATGTAACAACATGACTACAAGCGACACTCATGATGTGCTCTCTGCCGTTTCGTTAGCATCACTTATGCCAAATTTGGCATTACGCGGCATCAATGGATCACGAAGGTGTTTTACTGGCGCAAACATAATAATCATGTGATGCGTGTCTTGTGAGAGCATGACTACGTGCGACACTCAAGGCGTTAATACATTTTGACATGATTCAGTGCGCGTGCTCGCCGGCGTTCATTTCATCGCGTCACGCCGCCATTGCCACGCCAGGCGCCGGTCCTGCCATATACTCACAGGCGCGCGCCGCACTGCGTTGCTTCGGTTCATGCGCGTTCCAGCGCGTCCGTACTCCCTCGGTCACAAAAAGAGGGAGACGCAGTGTTGTCCGGGTAACGCATTGGCATACAGTAATGTTATTCTATGCAATCAGCGCAAACTTCAGCATGTCGCATTTCGCGCCAGTTGCCGTCGGTATAGGAGATATCAAATCGGACTCATTCACGTTGGGAGGCAAAGGGACGGCGCAGGGTTCAGTTTTGTCACCGTTCCTGTTTACCATCGCCTTAATTAAAATACCGCTGAGGCTGGAGGAGATAACGAGACTCTAACACACATTTTATGCAGATGATATTACTCTATGGGTAATCAGGGGTAGTGACGCGCATCTGGAAGAAACACTACAACGGGCAGGTAATATTGTCGAAGCGTTGGCAGGGGAGGCGGGACTTTCATGCTCTCAGCCCAAGTCCGAGCTCTTTGTGGTTCGGGACAAACCCAGAGGGCTACATGCAAGACACTATATTCCGCCACCAGCGTTAGAGGTAAAGGTAGGGGGTAGGCCGGTAGCTGAAGCTCAAACGATTAGAATTCTTGGTCTATATCTGCAAACTAACAGGAAGAATAGGGTGGACCTTGAAAAACTTAAGACCACAGTCAATGCTACTGTCAGGCTAATCAGAAGAATCGCTAACCATAAGAGCGGGGTTGAAGAAAAAGAACTCTGGAAGCTGGTACAGGCGTTTGTGCTCAGCAGGATTACTTACGCGACACCTTATATGAAGTTGGATGCCGCAGAAAAAGGTGAGGTCGAGGCTATGATCCGGCAAGCTTACAAGGCAGCGCTTGGGTTGCCTAACAACGCGCCTACAGAAAGGCTGTTAAAACTAGGGGTACACAACACCCTGGATGAATTATGAGAGGTGCATCTGGTGATGCAGCACGCTAGGCTTTTGACAACTAAAGCGGGCGGGATCATATTGGAAAGGATTGGCAATGGAGCAGAGGCTCCCACTGGGGACACTAAAATTCAGGTGCGGCGAGAGTTACATAAGGCCCTGTACATAAAACCTTTGCCCAAAAATATGCATCCGATTCACCATACGCAGCGCAGGCAGGCAAGAGCCAGAGCTTTACACGTTGAGTACGGCGAGTACAAAGCGGCAGTCTATACAGATGTTGCGGAATATAAGGACAAAGACGCTTTTGTGATTATGGTGGTGGACATGTGGGGGCGCTTGGTCGCCTCTGGATTGGTCAAAACACGCTCCTCGAAAACTGCAGAAGAAGCTGCAACAGCGCTAGCTATAACTAATTCGCAGTCAGATTTGATTTTCAGTGATTAAAAGACAGCCATCCGAAATCTGGTGAGGGGAAGAATATCGGCGACCGCCGGACGATTTCTGCATGGGGCCACGGGACGAGAAATTAGAGAAATAGAAATTGTCTGGGTACCAGCACACTCTGGGAACCCTGGGAACGAGGCGGCTCACGTGAATGCTCGAGATTTCGTCAGGTGGGTAGGTGAGCCGCCAGTTCCGGAGAGGTCCGCGAGAGATGGGCTGGTGTCCTTTCTTGATATAACGAATCATTATAAACTAGAGCGGAGGTTTTATCCGCCCCCGCACAAGCGGCTAAGGCGCAGAAATGCGTCTGGAGAAAACTGCAGGCGCGATCTTTTCCCAACCCTTACGCGTTGAATGAAATGTACCCGGAGGAGACTAAGCCGCAATGCAATTGCTGTCAGGCTGTGGCAACATATGATCACATACTTTGGGAATGTAGCATAGTGCCGCCACTGGTGGATATTATGCGTGATCCCTCTCTTGAGCACGGGAGGCCGTGTTGACTAGCTCAGACTCAGTCGTCCAGTTAAGGGTCACGGAGTGGGCCACACACGTCGCCGCCAACCTTGGGTTGATGGCCATCAAACACAGAATCATCCTCAGTGACTTTCTCATGAAATAAAGTTTTACCATCCATCCATGCCGTCAGAACGCGCCGATGAACGCTGGTCGCGCCTGACGTCAGACTATAGAGTGCTCGCGTTTTGCTAACGTAGCGTCGCTGTGCCCAGCTTGCGCGTGCGTCTACGCTACTTGGGAGTATATTGGGCCCTTCATGATACACTCACGGCCGTTTTTCTAGCTTCACATGTACCAAACTTGGTGTTAAACGACGTCAATGAATGACAAAATGTATGACTGGTGCAAACATGCTAATCCTCACACGTGTGTTATGTAAGAACATGACAACATACCACACTCATCACGTGCTCACGGCTGTTTCGCTAGCTCCACATATAATAAATTTGGTATCACGTGACGTGAATAGATGACGAAGCTAAACGACACATCCAAGCATGATAATCATGACACGGAAGTCATGTCCGGCATCATTTACTTCCACCTCGTAACGTTGTGCTGATTTTAAAGTGACATAACATTTCTCATTTATGCTTCGCATATTTTCGGTTCCCAATCGAACGCGGGATCTGCCCATTTTTTAAGAAAAAGCAATACCACGTTCCTTTCTTCATGTTTTATTATGGCCCCGTTACACTAAGTTCAGCGTGAACCCCGCTTACCGCATAAGAGAAGCTTCGAGGCTGAAGTAGATCGTTGTGTTAGGATGACGGCTACTTCGTGAATCTTTCAGATTAATCTCGAACATATGTCGCCGCTAGCGATAACACTAGACTGTTCACAAGTGTATAAATACCGACACGCTACGACGCTTGTCAGTTAATCAATGGCCGACGTTCTGTTCTCCGCTATCGGTGCCTGTGTTTATCGCTCTGACCTTACTTTTCGTTTGTTAGCCACAAGTTTGGCCCAAATAAAGACTTTCATCTGATCATCTAGTTTGCTGCCTTGGGCCACGTCACCACCTCGTGACATGACGCATTCTTCCGACGGGCTGATCCGAGAATGACAGAGGAGAAGTTACGTCGCGTCCGTAATTTTATTGATACGTGGGGTTTAACGTCCCAAAACCACCATTCGATTATGAGAAACGCCGTAGTGAAAGCCTCCGGAAACTTCAACCACCTGTGGCTCTTTCACATGCGAAGTTACGTCACTTGATGTGGGGAGTTAAGGAAGAGGTTTTCACTGGCCTTGTACGAAGCCCTTTGAAAACTGTCGCCGAGTTTTCGTGCGAGGCCATCCCGATCGAAAAGATGCTTTAGCATTGATCCACTCTGTATGAGCAGCGTTGCGACCGGGGTTTGCGGTACCGGAGATCCGCGATCAAGATGTCGAAGCAGGAGGAGTTTGAACTTCGCAAATAGGGTTTATTCACAATGTTTACATGGTATGGGCTCACTGGCCCGAAGCTCTACATTGAAAAAAAAAATTAGCCCCGTACCTGCATGTTTCTGCAAATGTCGTCAAAAGACAATATTTTTGCATGTGGAGAGGGTGAACAACACATTTGTTTGATGTTATTCCCAAGAAAATCAGTGAGTGGTATTCTGGAGGCGCTGCGTTAGAGTACCTCGAGCGTGCAGCGGAGGCGATCGAGCGCATCAAGTCACGTCACACGTGAGTTATGAGCGCAATCTGGCAGTTTTCTTAGAAAACAAAGTGTGTGCCTCTGAGACGGGTGTGCGCGCCCATCTCAGAGGTGATATGGTGTAGAACGCAAAGCGACGGGTAGGTGGCAACACCGTCTCGTCTTAGAAACAAGTTGGAAACACTCCTTATACCGTGCAAGCGTTGCATGAAATGCCCAGTGTGATAAGCGCTATGGTCCTTAAAATTTCTTAAGTACGCATTTTCTAAAAGAGATGAATATGCAAAATATACGCATGTCGTTACGGTGCGCCAGACACCCGCAATAATTGCTTTTTAATTCACAATTGCACAAGCATGAACTCTCAACCTTCAGCAACTTTGGTGGTTGCTGCGGTGGTCAGCCGTTTTAAGTATGCGATGCCGTTAAGAGTGGACAAAAAGAAAAATGTACAGACACACAGACATACAGTCAGACAGACAGACAGACAAAAATATTTGCGTCAAAGGTTCCCAAGAAAGACTATCGTCTTTGAGAGGACTGTATATTGAACAAGTTCTGTGAAGCATATTAGGCAGCCCACGAGGGCTGAATCATCTCATCTCTTCAGATCCCTAAATCAGGGAAGAGGTGCCTACGGCACTGTCCAATAACATTTACCTCAGCACACATGAGTGTCATTATGCCGGTACCGCCCTCAACAAACACACACACACAAACCAAACACTGTATGGTCGCGGCGATACTGCCTCTTCCGCGAGTCTTGATTCCAGCGAGCGGGGTGAAACGCGTTTGTCATCTCACTGCCGCCGCCTTCACCCAAGCTTTGTGGAACGGTGATCGTGGTGTAGGCGCCTCCGAGGGGCCAAAGCTTGACATCTAGTACTGATTTGAGCGTCGGCGGCTCATCAGTCAGAGACGCACAGCGTGGTGGTCCGCCGTCTGTAATCAGTGGAAGCTCGGCATTGTGGCTTTTACCGGGGCACGAAGACGCCACATGTGGCATCTCTGCGCGGACCCGGAGGATGGCGGTTCTCCTTAGAGTAAGTTCAGCCACGCAGCGCCCAGAACATTGAAACAGCAGGGTGTCTTGGTGCTGCTCCTTTTCTCCACAAAACGAGGCGGCTACATTTCTTCCGTTCTGGTCGCCATGGCAAAAGGGTGGCCCGCCAAACGCAACAGCTCGTCGACAGGCGGGAAACTCACGACCTGAAGCTGGCCAGCCATACAGGTCACCCAAGCGTCGTTGTTAGGTGGCGTCAACCAGGCCACTGTCGTTGATGCAATACGGCAATCTTCAATCAACCATGGACCTTTCCTCCCTGGTATTTCACAGAAATACACACAAGCATAGGCATGGGAGAGTGCCCCACCCACACTGAGACACATTGAGTCCAGAAAATGATGTTAAAACAACCTTTCTCAAACCATATACTGAAAGCAAAAAGCAGCAATTAAAGCGTTTCTCTAAGCTCTCTTTGAAACTCCTGATTGATGCGCTCTCCTTGGCATACTTCTTTGCCAGCGTCAGTTAATCGCAGTAACATACCAGGCATCATACTGCTGAAATAAAGCCATTTGCTTCACGGTACTTTGTAGCCAAAATTTTGTGCCGCCAAAATTAATCGTCAATCGTTTTGAGCAGACGAAAAAATAACTGTCGTGTTGCACCTGCATAAGGAACATCCGTATTATACGCCAACAAACGCACGTCACAGTGCTACTGCGTTGATGAACTACTACTTCTGCCTTGCGGTTATGATTTCCTAAAACGTACACGTAAGCTCATGAACTTACGTTTCTTACTTCCACACCAGAGACATGCGAACAAAACAAAAAATAACAAAAAAAAATTTCACACGAACCCTGAAAAAACTGACAAGGAATGTCCCTGCGTCTCCGCGCTCACTCAATATTTTGGTCTCTAACCTTGCTTCTACTTGACAAGTGCTCCTAAGCGTGTCGTCATGCAACCACACAACGCTTACCTTCAAAACCAAAACACACAAAGCTTAAGAAATGAAAAAAAACTAGCACTTGCTGCCTAAACGCTAGCTCATAGCCGAAATACTTACAAAACACTTTGCAAGTATAAAACAAACCTAACCAGTTAAAACAGAACTTCAAAAGGAAAACACAAACTCGCGAACAAGCCTTTTTAAACGGTTATTGCTGTCACTCAGTTTTGAGATGAACGCGTGGCAGTCGAGCCCTGTAGACCTTTTTTTGCGAATGAGGGAGAGAACAATTGCTAAACCCATTCCCTTCGCCTCCGAACCCTGCTAAGGTCCTCTCCGGCGACCTGCATTGTTTCCCTCGCTCAGCTACTTCTTGCGAGCCAGCGACCTTGTGCTCCCGTGTCCCATCAAACGTGCCATGGATGACTAAGGAAGGTTGACTGCTCCCTTCTTTCTTTTTTGATTTTCACTCATTGCACTTTTCTTTTTCTTTTTGTGTGATGGCTCGGACGCATGCAAACCAACTTTGGCACGAATGAAAAGGACCTCATTCTGCTTACTACGCTCATTCCTTCCGTTTGCATGTTTGCCCAGTGCACTTTTAATTTTCGTCCTGTGGCTTGGACACATGCAAAGCAGCTCCAGTGCCGACGACAAACACCTCGTTCGGAGTACTACGGTTGAACGTCTACTATTTTTCTTCAAGCACGTTGTGCTCTTTGTCACACTCTTGCCATTACAACGCCGCTTCC
Source organism: Rhipicephalus microplus (assembly GCF_043290135.1). Lineage (NCBI taxonomy): Eukaryota > Metazoa > Arthropoda > Arachnida > Ixodida > Ixodidae > Rhipicephalus > Rhipicephalus microplus. Next base: position 7,256,505 of record NW_027464593.1, read on the forward strand.
ACCTACACTTCTTTTTGGGGTCCATTTCTAACCTTTCTACACGCCTCTCTTGCTCGCCAGCCCTCGAGCTGGTTTCGTTAGCTGTCTTGCCTGCACAGTCTGAATGATTTGCGCACAAATCATCTTCTTTCTCACTCTCCAGACTGGCGGACACCTTATCACGTCTCGTAACACTGCAACTGTTTTCTTTCGAAAAAGCTAGCTCGCACACCAGGGAGCTGCTCACAACTGCATGGTACTCAAGGATATCAGCTATCGATCCATCTCCTGAATCCACCACGGAGTTCCTGGTTAGCTCGTCGGTATCCTCTTGGACTCCGCATACAGGATCCTTCGTGGCAATACTCTTTGGTGAATCTAGCTCACATGCCTGGGAGCTCTCCACAACTACTCCACCCTGCACTACTTCCGTACACTGTGCTGGCCTAATGCTGGTGTTCTTGCCTAGCCAGTCGAAATCTTCCTGGACTCCGCAGGCAAGATCCAACATAGGCAAACTCTCACTTTGTGTCTGTGCCAGGTAGTCTTCAAGTATCTTAGCTGCTTTACTAGAATTCCCCTGGCACAGTGCCTCACCGCATTTACTCTCGCCTTTGGTGATTTCTCCTCCAAGCGCCGCCTCTCTTTCAGCTGCCAACCTCAGTTCATTCTTGAACCTAGTGCTACCCTTGCAGGTGCTAGCTTTTTCTGTGGCTCCGATTTGCACTGCACTGAACTGTTCTTCGCACTTCTCGCGCGCTACCTGTACCGATTCACCACTCCTCTGCTCCGCATCTAACCTGTGCTCTAGTGTTGCCCCGCCGTGATGGTCTGGTGGCTAAGTTAGTCAGCTGCTGAGCCACAGGTCGTGGGATCGAATCCCGGCGGTGGTGGCTGCAGTTCCGATGGAGGCGGAAATGTTGTAGGCCCGTGTGCTTAGATTTGGGTGCACGTTAAAGAACCCGAGGTGGTCGAAATTCCCGGAGCCATCCACTACGGCGTCTCTCATAATCGTATGGTGGTTTTGGGAAGTTAAACTCTCAAATCCATCAATGTGTTCTAGTCTTTCACACTCGCGTTTGAACCTTTCCTCCTCCTCAGAAATTTCTTGCATCGCCTTCCTGTATTTTTCCTCCCTTATTGTCTGTTTCTCTATCTATTTCTGTTCCCATATAAGTATTCCAGAAGTGCTCAATATCGGTCTTGCTATATTTGCTTTCGAGAATGACTTCCCAGAGTTTATAAGCAGGCATATCATCCTCAATTTCTAAGTCGAGATTCCAACATAGGTATAGCAAGTTATCTTTTGTCAATCTCGTTAGGCCCATAGTAACGTTGGCTCAGTTGGCTATGGCTCAGTTGTGAAAAAACACAAACCTACCAGCGTTTCAATTCAAGGTGTGGAGAAATTGAGGCCTGGTAGATCCCACAGCAGAGACCGAAAACAAAAGCACACAAGCAGCACTACGTGGCCAAGCTTCCTCTCTACACTTTTTCTAATTTTTCGCACTCCTCTGCTCTCTTAAACTTCCCAAAACTTGCCCGCAAAGTACCCTCACAACTTGCGCAAAACTCACAAGTTGCAACTGAATTGTCTGAGCTTGCGTTTTTAACCTTCTTGCTGAGATAAACATGAAGTGCTGCTGTGTGTTCTACTAACAACCACAGGGCTATGCCGTTGTCCATTATATCTGTCCTTTAAAGGGTATAGACTAAAGGACTTGGTACATTTCAAGCACAAAGCCAGCACTCAGCCGATTACGTGCGGTCGCGCTACGCTGCTCTTATCCCGCCGAATTCCAGGGCTAGGGCTGCGGCTGACCTCCGGTTCATGTCGCTCTCCATCGCTGAGTCTCATCTCACTGCTGCCATCCAGTTCTTGCGACCGGGGTTTGCGGCACCGGAAATCCGGGATCAAGATTTCCAAGCTGAAGGTTGAACATCCTAGAGAGGGCCGCGGCAAAATGGTGGCATGCCAAATGCAAAAGCGGCAAGTGAATAGCACATATGCTGCTCAATTTCTCACTGCTATTGGGAACAACATTGAGTGTCTCCACGATCTTATCCGCTCTATAGTACGCGAGGAGCTGCAAAAGGCTGCCGAACCACCACTCCCTACGGTGATTTTCATTGCAAGCATAGTCAAGGACGAGCTGCACCCACCCCGTCAGACTACCACCGTGTGACCTATGCGGAAGCCTTGAAGCGCCCTGCTTCTTCTTCCCCGCTGTTCGTTCAGGTACTTCCTACGGTTTCACTTCAGTTGGCGCAGCCACTTCGGTACTACAAGAACAAACACACGCCAACACCATTAGTTTATGCCAGTCGTGCACATCTTGCCGAGCAACCAGCCTTGACGACAGACACTTTTCGCCTCGGAAATCTGATGATTGTTGCATGCCTGATAGCTGACCTCTGTGCTTCCACGGTGGTAAAACGGACCATTTGTACCGCCAGTGTCCATACCAGTGCCCCGGGCTGCGGTGCTTTTCAATATTTTCAGCACATCCTCGGTATGGCCAGTGACCCTGGGACATTAAGGACTACCTGGCTCAGCAACGCATGCCACAACCTTCTGAATGGCAGTCACAATCACCGTCACCGAGGCGCTTTTGATCTCCGCCACAGCGACATGCTGTCACAAGGTACCTTAGTGCCTGCCGGGAAAATTAACGAAAGCGACCTTTGGAGGCGAGGTCGCAGGTAGTCGACATCCTGAAGACCTCCGATCGACGCTAACAGGCAAGGGTGTAGATTCGAGTGAACGGTAAATGTGGCTTTCTATGGATATACCGGTGCTCATCGATGGATATGCAGTCGGTGCTTTAGTGGATACCGGGGCTGACTATTCTATACTAAGCGGGGAAATGACCGCACTACTTAAGAAGGTAACCACGCCCTGCCATGGCTCCGTGAGTTGAATGGCTGGTGGCCACACCATCTGTCCGCTTGGAACCTCCACTGGCAGAGTTCGGGTCTGTGGTTTTACTTTCGTGGCAAAATTCCTTGTGCTCCGTAAATAATCATGCGACGCTATTATTGGTGTTGACGCCCTGCAGGAGTATGGAGCTTTCATTGATCTTCAAGAGCATATCATCACCTCTTTAGCGGACCGAGCAATCGACAAGCAGGGTGACCAACAGCGCGCCGACGCTCTTCGTGTTTCTGAAGAAATGTAACGCTCGCTCAAAGATCTATTGTTATAGTCGGCGTCACATGCTTCGGATTGCGAAATGATGAAGCGATTGCGGAAAGTCAATCTTAACCCCTGCTGACTCAGCGTTATTGTGTGGCTAGGAGTATCATAAAGCTCCGCGATAGCCGATCTCATCTGCTGGTTAGCAATTTCAGTAACGAACCGACACTTTTCCATGGCACTTCGTAAGCGTTTGCAGATGAATTGCGAACAGTTCCCCCTTGCTTCACGTCGGACGTAGTGGAGGCCACCGATTCGTCTTTAAACGATATCGACTGATTCTGAACTTTTACTAGAAAACCAAACAGCAGGGCGAAAACTCTTGCTCGAATTTAAGTCATGCTTCGCTACTTCCTCTAAGGTGTGCGAGACTTTGATCACAGAATCACACAGAATCATCACTTACGACGATACCCGCCCAGTACACTAGCAGTCTTAGCGCATGCCAACGAAGGAACGAGAAATTATTTATACGCAAGTTCATGAAGTGGTTGACAACGGCATCATCGAGCCTTCGAACACTGCGTGGTCCTCTTCGGTCTACCTAGTCAAAAATAAAGACGGAATGCTGCGCTTTTGCGTCAATTACCGGAAGCTGAACAGCATGACTAAAAAGAACGTGTTCCCGTTGCCACTCATGAACGACTCATTACACAGATTACGCCGTGTCTACTCTTTTTCTCTTCGGATTTAAAAAGCGGGGACTGACAGATTAACGTTGACGAGCGAAACCGCTAGAAAATGGCCTTAGTGATCCCCGACGGCCTGAATTTGGAGTCCTTCGCTTTGGTTTGTGTTAAGCGCCCGCAATTTTCCAGCGAATGATGGACACTAAGCTTACGGGCCTGAAGTGGCCGACTTGTCTTTTATACCTTGATGATGTCGTTGTTTTCTACTAATCATTCCAGCAACATCTTCACCGCCTCAGGAATGTGCCAGAGGCTAATTGATCAGCAGATCTTACACTAAAACCGGAGAAATGTCATTTTCGTAATGAAGAGGTCAAGTTCTTTGGCCATTCAGTTAAGGCGAAAGGAGTCCGGCCCGATCTCGACGAACTTGTCGCTGTCGCTTCGTTTTCACATCCTACAGATTTAAAGGCTGTTCTGCGTTTTCTGTGCCAGTGCGCCTATTATCTACGATTTAATAAAGGGTTTTTGAAGATATCGAAACCCTTGACTCACCTTGAACGAGACAACATACCGTTTGTATGGGACACCGAGCAACAGGCTGCTGGTGTCGAAATACGGCAGTGGATGCAGTCAGCCCCCCTTCTTGCGCATTTTGACGATGATGCTGACACAGAGGTGCAAACTGACGCCAGTAACATCGGCCTCGGCGCAGTGCTCGTTCAGCACCAACCCGGCAAAGAAAAAGTCATAGCATATGCCAGCCGCTCACTGTGCCGTACCGAAGTGATTTACACGGCCACAGAGAGAGAGTGTCTCGCAGTAGTATGGGTGGTCACCAAGTTTCGCCTGTATCTCTATGGTCGTCCATTCAAAGTGGTGACGAACCACAATGCCCTCTGCTGGCTCATGAACATACGTGATCTCGCAGGACGGCTGGCCCAATGAAGCTTGCGTCTACGGGAAATGACTGTGACCATCATCCATTAGTCGCGAAGGAAGCACGAAGACGCTGATACACTGCCACATGCACGCAAGCATTTAGTCAATCAGGAAGAAGAGAACGATGGTGGTTTCCTGCGCGCCTTAGCTCACCAGATTTGAGCAGACGGCAGCGAGAGAAGGAAGAGAATAGACCACTCATCGACTATTTAGAGGGTTGTAGTGCCGTTATACCTCACCATCTATCTCGTGTTGTGATGTCTTTCTGCCTCCGAGATAATGTCCTGTAGAAAAAAAAAACGCCAATTCTACGAGCCGCGCTTACCACCTCGTCGTTCCGAAGGACATGTGGGACGAAGTCCTCACCGCACGTCATGACGATCCCACATCTCCTCTTTTAGGTTACTTGCGGACGCTCGCCAGAACAAGCGAGACGTACTACTGGCACGGAGTCTCGGCAAGCGTGAAGCAGTACATCAAAAGCTGTCATGAACGCTAGCGTCAAATGTCGCCACCCAGCAAGCTGGCTGGAGAACTTCAGCGAATTGAACTTCAGTCACAAGCCGTTTGACCAAGTTGGCATGGAAATTTTCGGCCCTTTTCCTTTATCGACCAATGTCAACAAACGGGAAATCGCTTCAACTGACACCCTATGCTTAGACAGAGAACAAACCATGAGCCACAACTTCTGAGGTAGCGCAGTTCTTCATGTGCCACATTGTTCTGCGCCATGGGGCTCCACCTACAGTGATAACCGACAGAGGAACAGCGTTCACAGCATAACTTAAAGATGACGTTTTTCGACTAATTGACACTAGGCATAGAACGACGACTGTTTACCATCCGCATAGCAACGGCCTCACCGAGTGATAACCATGTACATCGACGTCTAACACAAAACATCGGATCACTATTTGCCTCATGTGACGTTCGCTTATAACAGCGCCGCTCAAGAAACAACGCGATGTACACTGTTTCGGCTTCTCTACAGCCGCGAAATTCAGACGATGCTTGACATTATGCTTCCTTGTGCAGGCGCTGATCAATTACTTACTGACGCCAAATAATCTGCAGAGCGTGCCGAGGAAACTCGCCAGCTCACCTGGCGACAATTGGTAAGCAGAAACAGCTCGATGCACAACGCCACAATATGCGCCACAATGACGTATATTACAGTCCGGGAGACCAAATGTAGGTTCTGTTTCCTGTTCGTCACCATGGCCTCTTCGAAAAGTTGCTAAGAAGATACATTTTTCCGTATAAAATGTTGCACCACGTGAGTGACGTAGCTACGAAGTGGTTCCGGACACTGCGTCGTCAACATGGGTACAACTAAGGCAACCGAACTCTGACATACTTCATGTGGTGCGCATGAAGCCTTATTTTGCGCGTTCCTAAAAGACAACTTTTCCTGAGCTTTTTTATGTGTTCTAGCGCCATTGCCTCATCATTGGTGAACTGTTGGCGTGTAACATTTCACTTTTAAAGTCCTTTTTTTTTCTGTAGGCTGCTTTCTTTTGTTTTTTTTTACCACAAGTTTACAGCATCGAGACGATGCTCTTTTTTTGTGAAGGCGGAATATTTCCACCTACTTCTACTAGAGATTCGTATGCCAAGGCGAAAATTCACACCATTAAATAAAAAAAAAGTGGGTGCATGCCCCTGCTCTGGCGAGGTGGCCTAACCGACACGCTTGGTAAGAGCCCTGCTACTCAGACCTCAATAAACCTTTTCTAGACCTCTGGAGTGACGTCATATTATTTAACTGTAATGCGTTCTGTTTTATATTGAAATTGAATATTTCCCAATTTATTTTTGCCAGCTTGGTATGTATATGTACATACTTTTTGCGTATCACCCCTCTTATTCACTACCCTCACACCATGGGGCCTGTATTGTACCTTGAAATAGAAAAAAAACGAAATGAAAGGAGTGCCCGATATTGCAAGCCAATAACAACAAAAGAATTTCTTCATTAACAGCAAAGCACCACCATTATTCAGCACAGAATAAGGAGCAGCAGTAGTATCGTCCAACCTTGTGACTCATTTCTGTGTGCACAATTTGAGTAGATGCCTCGGTGTCATTTGCGACACACAAAAAGATAGTTTTTTCTTGGAGACACACATTCTTTTGTTTGGTATGTTTGAAAGAATAAAACACAAAGTATCGTTCGGTACTCGGGTTGCTAACTCTGCAAGAAATGATTGAAAATACAATACTGAAATTCAATATATATATCTTCACTACGTTATTTATTGGAGCACAATATTTTTCTTCTGCTGCACTATTCGCTTGCAACAAATGATGCTCTCCGCTTGTTTGGTAGTACGAGGGTCAGGCTGTTTTCTTTCCTGTGGATGCTTTGCTGATGTCCGCCACATTCAAGACACAAGCCAACTTGGCCAGAGGGTTTTTTTTTGTTCAGGCATGGTTGTTTAACCAGCTTTACTTTGTGATAGATGGTCATCGCTTGCATCAAGCTTCTTGGAGGACATGGCCTAGAAGCGTGTTTCTCACTTGTGTTTCACAAAGATCAATAACTATGTGTTTTGATTGATGGTCAGGGTTGTCTTGTGCTTATTTTCTACTTTCTTACATCGGCGACGCAAGAGCAGAGGGGCAGCCGACGCCGTGCATTGGCACCAACCTCCCCTTGTATATACGTAACAATAATTAATACTGGTCTTGTCAAGGTTGCAAGGAAACACCTCATGAAATCAAGGCACTAAATGCAAGTGCGTACACTTTTCTTCATATTATGCAGACAATTTTCTTACACATTGAACAAAAGAAGTCTACAAATTTACAAGAAACCAAATATTTATAGGTTCCGCTCACAGCTTTATTTTTGTGTTTTTCTACATTTGTGCCTTTTCTCGGTGAGGTGGCTTTTTTGTAGACAGGTGGAAAGGTGGTTGGGATAAAGGATGAACGGTCACTAATATTACTTTACAGTTGCCTACAGAATGCGCGCTGCAAATTCGCGTATCCTCTTTGGCCAAACACGCAATTCTATCGGGACTCAACGATCACGACCAGCAAAAGTTCATGCGCAAAAACACACACGTGCGCACACACACACATGCACGCACTCAACCAAGGGTGTGCAAGCAAGTCGAACTACCTCCGAAGTCTATTAACTACTAGGTATGTATTAGGTGATTGATCAATCTGCTTCAGTAATACTCAAATAAAGCGACACAAACAAAGCAGACCAGCAAAACGATATGAAACATTACCGAAACTTTGTTCACAGCATCCGTTCTTGTGCGATAAAGCAGTTTTGCCGAAGTGTAAATTGCAAGCGGCGAACCGTTGACAATATGCGCAGTACCCTCGCATTCTACCAACATCAGAACAGTAACTGTGGTGAGACATATGTTTGGCACGGTACGAAATCCGGAGAAGTGCCCCCACCTAGGGTGACACCATGAATGTTGTGAACATTAAAAAACGAGAGCTAGGCCTCACAAACACGGGGAATTAAAACACACGATTCTTTAAACGTGTAACCGTATCTAGATTTTTCAAACGCGAGGAGATGGCGAGCAATAATTCTGTGTTTACATGCACACGCCAAGTAACGCAGATTTAGGTAGTCAAAGCGAACGAAAGCGAAGAACTACGACGGCCAAAACAGAAGGCGAGACAGAGGTGAGACTTACTTCATCCTCCGTGCTGCGGTAATCCACGCTTGTCGCCTTTGTTTCCCGAATAACTTGCCGGAAAACCGATACAGCTTTACACTTGGCAAGCGTCCTTTGGTGTTGTCGGCATTGTTGAAGCAGCCTACGACTCCACAATACCTAAAACCTCAACAAAGTTTCCGAGGCGTCGCCTCTGCCATCGCGGAAATGCAACTACGCACAGCGAGCGTGTCATTTTTTAGCGCCAAACTGTCAGCAAGGCGCCGAAGTTACCCGCACCGACTGCAGAAGGCGTTACGCACGTGTAGCACGCGCTTCTTTTTAGGCGAGCCACAGTAAATCTCCTGCGCCCTCTGCTGCGCTTGTTCTGCAGTTCTGCGGAGCTTGCCGCCAGGGCCAGGCGCGCCGTTGTCGTCGCTTTGCAAACTTGAGCCTCGGTTTACTCGTCGCTTCTATTGGTGAAGTTGTTACCGTTCAAGCTTCAGCGCAAACAAAGATGGACAGCAGACAGAAACTGCGCTTGCCCTCGTCATTTCTTTGTGGTGCACATTTTTTTTCGTTGCGCTGCAGCTTTAACAAGGTGAAATTTTTGTCTGCAGAAGCAGATAGAAATTTTGTGAAAGACAGACCCGTTTGTTAGCCCTGCCAGTGCCGTAAAGAGACATCTTCTCTACCAGCCGGATACCTTTTCTGTCTGCAGAAGCAAGAAAACCATGACTTTGGTCCTTTTTTAACGCAAAAGCCGTAGATGGTTCGCCATATGCGAAAAGGAGCTCTCGTCTGTCAACAAGCAAAATATGATGTCAGCTTGTGACGTCACTGATATCAACAACCTTAGGACGTCACTGTAGTATCACAACTCACAAAAATGTTGTGTGGACGTCATTATGACGTTTTACGTTGATGTGACACTCTACCTTGGTATATATGGTGAGACGAGCATGGAGGGAAAACCGGTTGAACTGCCGAACGCTTGCGCTGCCTGCGATCATGGAGGAAACGCTACACCACGTTAGCCGGAGAAAGCTTTCGGAGAAGAGTTTGACTGGTTGGCTTTTCCTTATACCTTTAGCGCTACCCACGCTGGGGAGAGGCCATGATACAGATGATACCTTACTTGAGAGATGAAATTGTTTCGCGAGCCGATTACGTTATGATATGTATGGTCCATAAACGAACACATTGGTAAAGCAAGAAATAAATTATCAATTATTATGTGGTTTTTAACGTTCCAAAACCACCATATGATAATGAGATACGCCGTAGTGAATGGCTCCGGAAATTTCGTCCACCTGGGATCCTTTAACGCGAACCCAAATCTGAGCACATGGTCTTACAGCATTTTCGCCTGCATCAAAAATGCTGCCACCACTGCTGTGATTCAATCGCGCAACCTACGGGTCATCAGCCGAGTACTTTAAGTGCTAGGCCACCTCGGTGGCGAAAGGATAAATATAATAACTAAAGAGGAAAAAAACGTAACAGGCTAACAAACAAAGCTAGCGCAAAACCTAACAATGCGATTTCATATTTAGGCCTCATATTTTGTACTTGTATCGTCTCACCCTGTCATAATGCTCGAATCACTCGCTACATCTTCTCCTCCTCTTCCAGTGAGCCCCGCCATGGTGGTCTAGTGGCTAAGGTACTCGGCTGCTGACCCTAGGTTGCGGAATCGAATGCTGGCTGCGGCGGCTGCATTTTCGACGGAGGTGAAAATGCTGCAGGCTCGTGTGCTCAGATTTGGGCGCTAGTTAAAGACCCACAGGTGGTCAAAACTTCTTGAGTCCTCCACTACAGCGTCTATCATAAACGCATGGTGGTTTTCGGACGGGAAACCCCCCTATATATACCACATATATTTCCACACATATATAGTAAAGGATTATATATAGTTCCTTTACTTAACTTGAACCCCACATATATAGTTAATGAACATAGTTTCATGTAGCAACTAATCGGTGCGTCCTGTATTGACTTAGGCGCTGCTGCAGACGGTCCCGAGTGTTGCCTCCAGTTCCAGAGCATGGTGAAAGTCGTCGGCGAGAGATCGGCAAGGCAGCGGCTATGGTATAATTCACGCGTTTGTGGCTCCGTAGTACGGCAACGTCGTGTACCGCGGACATCCACCACTGTCAAGTGCAACAACGGGTTTTATTGAGACGTGACGCAGCGGTAGCCTCAGTGGCCTTTAGTTCAAACCAAGGTTTCCGTGATGAGGATGATTATGATGATGAATCCCCATACATAACTCAAATCCACACAAAGGGCTTAGTGAAGAATGAATTATGCAATTTATCGAAACAGTTTTTGCAATAAATATACATACCCAAGGTAAAACAACGCAGGAAAAAGAAGTACAATGTTTATTTTTCGTTCGCTCCGATCATGCAGTACAGTCGTTATCCTGTACAGCAATTAGCGTTAATAAAGCAAAATTTTTCATGTTTGAATATTCCTTCAGGAATAATGCTCACGCAAGTAAAAATTTTATTCATTTAGACTTTTGAAGTTAAGGACGAATGTCATCAAAAGTGTTCTTGTTGCTGAAGCTCAGATCCGAAGCACCAAAAATAAGTGTGTTCTCCTTTGTGAAGTTCAGACCCAGGCTAATCAATGGGGTGACTAAAAGTATTTTTACCAATCCCTATCGGCGACATCACAAAAAATAGTGCTCTATTGTTTCTGGTTCTGAACAAAAGCTGCATAGAGGTGATATCGCCATTGCAGTCCTTTGTTATTATGAGTTTAACAAAGAATGGGACATCGCAATCTAGATATTGTCTTTTGTAGGACACCACTGTATTTTCCAGGAAAGTTTGAAGTGACTAAACTTTGTCAATCATGGAAGTGATTTTATAGTATCTGTACCAAGCGAAATGTTTGTGTATCTTGTTAAAAGTATTATCGCGTTTGCAAAGCACGTAATCTTTCTCTTCACATAACTCTTAGTGCTAGCCCTCTACACACGGGTGCAATTACTCAAACTATGATTTTCACAATTTAATAAATTATAACGAGCATATCACAACTTAAAGCAGATAGGTTCCGTAGCTCCAAGTCCACGAAGCACACATACCACTTGTGCTCCTTTAGCTGCGTCGTTTTCTATATGCGGATTTCAATCTACAAGTCACCCTCTGATTCTTAATTGACTCTACTTGCAGAAAAACGGATTGCAAGCAAAGCACCAGTTTTTTAAAGACTCGGATTTAATGACGTTTTTCTCGGGATCGACCAAGACCCATGAGTCTGGGGTTGCATTAGCAAAAACGCACATGCAATACGCCCACGGAAAAACTTTGATACGATGCACGCAGCAGCTGTAGCGAAGAATGCGATGTAGTAAGCGTATACATGCACCTGTGCGTCACATTGTACAGCAATAGTGCTCAATAAAATGTTTTAAATAATGATGTTGACAATTCTGAACTTTCGACCTTTAGCTTATAACCTGAAGAAAGCGTATGTTATTGAGAGCAATAACATACTCCGCGTTTTAAATAGAACTGAACCCATGCAACATGTCATTGGGTAAACCCTCATGCGTAATCGAATTCATTAGTTTGACATGTTCCCCACTCACGCTCCCCTGTAGGAATGGCTGCGTGAGCAGGCGCTTAGTGTTTGGCGGCACCAGGGACCGGAGTTAACGGGGCTTGTCACTCCCTCCTACGCCTAGCCGTTAGTGGCATGGCCGTGTACGGGGAAAAGGGTACTCTAGGGGTTTGGCCCAGGCCGCGTGATTAGATCTTTAACCCCCCCCCCCCCCACTTCAGCAGAGGCAACAAGCCCGGTCGGCACTGGCTTCACGCAGACAGCACCCCTGGGCCCACCCGCCCAGAAGTAATTGGGAGTCACTGTTTACTGTCTTTCTCTCCCCTGAGGGCGTAAGATGCACACATCTACCACAAAAACATCCCTCGGGGAAGTGGTTGTTCGAGCAGCTTTTTTTAACAAACTCGTCACAATCTGTTCTCTCTACATACCTCCACAGTAACGCCTCCACAAGCATAAATTCCGGTTCTTGATGATTGAATATACCAGAATCTTTTATATTCCTTGGAGACTTGAATGCACATAACGCTCTGTGGGGTGATACTCGCTGTGATGCATGAGATCACCTAGTTGAATAGTTCAGTTCCTCTTTTCATTCAGTTACGTTCCATTCAGTTTCAGTTCAGTTCCTCTTTGTTTCTTGAATCAAACAGCCCACATGTTACAGCGTGGCCAAGAACACCTATAAAACCATAGATCCCAGCATTACACCCCCATCGCTGCTGCCTCTACTGAAATGAAACGTCAACAATAATGCCTAAGAAAGCGAAAATATTTTAACATTTCTGAGTACACCAATTGATAGTGGAGGTCCTGTACAGATTCCCAGATCGCATATTTACAAGGCGGACAGGGGCAATAAAAAAAACCACTCACACAGGTTGATCTGACATCCGTGTCTCAAGCATATATGCACTTGTAGAATACTAATACTTTAGAGCTCTTCTATTTGATGCTGTCACAAATTGTATTCCACAAACTAGACTGTACACCTAATAACGGGTCCCTTGATAAAACAGGCATTGTCAGAATGCATGCTTGAAAAAAAAAGTATGAAGGCTGCTTTGGAACTCACCAAGAAACGAGAACTTTGAAAATTTTAGAAACACGAAGTCTCAAGGCACAAGAACGCGAAGACATGCGATAAAAAACAGTTGACATGAGTTTTGCTCCGGAATCGATTCATATACACAGGAGGCGAGACCCTGGGACATGGCAGCTAAGATAGTAGAATGGCAAACTCATTCACTTCCTCTTGTGAACACACAAGAAGGCAGCTAGGTGGGCCAGGCGAATTTTCTGGCGGCGCACTTAGAACAGGTGTCGAGCTTGTCGCAACATACCTGATCGTTTCAGCGATACAAAAAATTAATCGAATAGTGCACTTGAGCGCAAATCTTCAAAACGCGAACCATATACTGAACCTTTCGTCTTAGCGGAGTTACAGGCATCGCTAAACTACTGCAATAAATTCACCCCAGGCTCCCACCGAGCAGTTATGAAATGCTAAATGACAGGCCCTCTGAAACACTAGCAGACCTTCTGTCTCTGTGTAATGCCATTTCTATGTATAATGCATCCCCTCTACCTAGAAAGAAGCCATTATTATTCAGATTCTAAAGTAGGGCAAGGATTCATTATTCGTTAGAAGATGAAAGCTGATCGCCGTCACAAGCTGCTTGTCTTATCTATTCGAAAAGATGATGCACCGCTGGCTTTTACATTTCCTGGAAACAAATATTCTCTTAGACTAGTACCAGCACGGATTTTGTGAGGGTACATCCGCCATTGACAACCTGCTACGTATCGAGGCAGAAATCCACGACGCTTTCGTTCATAGGCAAATTTTCTTGTATTTTTACTAGATATGATAAAGCCATACAACATTACATGGTGCTTTGGCATACTGCGAGACCTCTCACACTGAGGTGCCCGATGTAGTATGCTGACCAAATTCGAAAGTTGATTCTCGAATCGCACTTTTCCTGTCCTATTGGGGAATGTTTTGTCTTAAAGATTTGTCCACGAGACTGCAGTGCCACAAAGGTAGTGTACAAAGTTTCACACTTTTTATTATGAAATTAAATAGCATGCACTCCCACATGGTATGTAACATGTTTTAGTGCACATATGTCCACGACGTGCAGATAGGTTTCAAATCATGCAATCTTGCAATATGCGAGAGGGAAGTCCAGCTTGGCTTGAATAAGGTAAAAAAGTTGGCTCACGAGAACGGGTTTGCCATTAACGCGCAAAGAGCACCTGCGTTTTATTCTCAAGAAAGACGGATCTTCATTTATCCGGGCACTGACTTACATGGTCACTGGCTACCAGTGAAATATAAACAGAACTTTTTAGGTATAATTTTAAACACAAAATTTAGCAGTTGTACCCTACATCAAAAATCAAAGAAACAAATGTTTAAATATCATGAACATTCTTCAAGCGCTCTTTCTCACTACGTGCGGAAGTGGCAGAAAATGTGTCATGAATCTTCAGAAAAGCCTCATACGAACACGTCTAGTATATGGTGCGATCGTCTATCAGTCCGAAACGCGAAGCGTTTGCCAAACGCTTGATCCTGTTCTCCATTTGGGCATTCGTATCGCTACAGGTGCTTTTTGCACTAGCCCTGTAAGAAGCCTTTACGCTGAATCGAATCAGTGGTCGCTCCATCCACAGAGGTACTATGGATGTCGTTTATATATTACCCGAAAAAGATCGCAGACAAGGAGCACTCCTCGTACTCCACGATCACTTATTTATTCAGCGTTTCCCTTTTTGGAAGCCGTCCTTCGTCGAGAAAGCCCTACTCGCTTTATGTGATGTACACAGGCTAGCAAACGGGTGTTCTACTGCTTGAACACTGTCTGATCGGTCCTGCTGCACATCTCCTGTGGTAGCGTCGGCAGCTCATAAACTGTGACGTATATATGCTTTGCAGAATTCAGAAAACCAGCGCCTATTGCACATAGCCCCGCATACTTTCGAGAACTTGAGCACAAATATACTGTCCTGAATTTTTTATAGATGCCTCCAAGTCTCACTTCGTTGCGTCATACGCAGCGCTCGGTCCGTCCGTTTCGGATGCCGGCACTGTGCTCTCTAATACGAGCGTATTTACAGCAAAAGCGTTGCGATACTTACGACTGTTAAACAGATTACACAGTTAATTTACAAAAGGCAGTGATGTACACCAATTGCGAAAGTGTGACGAAAGCGATCAAATATCTGAAAAAGGACAATACCTTGTTTTTCTTTCACTTCATTCACCCTCATGCGCAGTGTACGCACTCAAACAACACATCTTAGTGCAGTGGATGCCAGGGCACCGCCAAATTCAAGGTAACGTAATGGGAGATAAGCTAGCTGTGTCCGTTCACGTAAACACTGCCAATACATCCATAGTCATCGCTGGACTTCCCCTCGAACGTTTTCTTAAACAACTGAGAGCTTATTTGCAAAGCACGTGGGATAGCCACGCGCGAAATAAGCTGCACTTCATCAAGCCACAGTTTGGCAGTTGGCCACCAGTATTGAAGTCATCACACACAGACGTGGCACTCACAAGGCTAAGATTAGGAGATAGACACAGCAAACTATCATATCTCCTTCTCGGTGGTGATCCACTGTCACGGACGGCTATTTTCAGCGACACCGCGTCACGGCAATTAACGGGCGCCGTACTCCCCGACTGACCGTGAGAAACGGCGGCACACGAAAGGGAACCGATAAGTGCAAAATGGGGGTGCTCTCCTTAGAACGTCGCCGCCGACAGTTAATCCTTTTGTAACCGTGGCGACGTCTGCAAGGTCGTAGAAGGCCGCGGTATACCCCATACAAGGATTAGACTACAAGACGCCCGGCTGAGAGCTAAGTGGTTGACCGTTCCCACGGAGAAAAGCGTGGGAAACGCTCTGGTGGCCAAGCCGTATGACAACAACCCGACAGGTTGTCACTCTCGCTAGTTGAGGACCCTCTCCCAATTAAAAAGGGGTGGGGTCAAAATATTTTTGGGGCGGAGTTTCCCATCAATTAAACGCGCATGATTGGACCCAGGTAGAGGTCTCTTGTTCCCAAGGAAGAGGGCGAGGAGACACGAGGGGGATTTAAGCGCCGGATTTTGCTTTGCTAGGCAGACTAGTCGCTGACCAAGATGGTGTAGAAACAGATCAACAAGCATCTCTTCTAGAAGTTTTTAGTGTGGCTCTGTATCGGCTGGCCACCTAAACTTAGCCGTTCGTCTAGCTGTGACGCGATATTAACGTCTGCAACGTAGACATCGGGACTTCGCTTCGAGTTAGCTCAACCTGCTCGAAGTCACCTGCAAGCACTAGCCTCCCGGAGCCACCAGCGTTGCAACACCGCCGACATCGCAGTCGTGCCAGAACTCTCTTCGACTTCTCGCATCCGATCGTCGGGGACACAACGCTGCCGGTCATCACACGTATGCCTTCACCTGTTTATATCTTCGAACTTTCTCCTCTGTAGTTCTGTTGTGTTAGTTTGTATAGTTTGTAATAGTTCTCTCTCGTAAGCTGATTTATTGTTTCTGTTATATATTCCTTTAGTTGTATCAAGTGTCGATGTATTTTGTTAGTTGTATTGAAGTGTTGTATTAGATCCCGTGTGCTGCAATATCACTAGAGTAAAGTTTGTTTTGTTTTCCCACGTCTCTGATCTCTTCACTGTCTCTGCTTGCGTACGGAACGAACCAACCTGCTGTCATTCCCGTCGCCGACTTCGCGCTGGCGACGCTAGAGTGGCAGCTTGTAACAAAACTGGCGTCCGCGAGACAGGACGTTCCGTACAAAGAGTAAGACAGTGAGGGGTGAACGAGAACCGTGCGGACAGCGTGGTGATAGAGCCGCACAGTTGAAGCGGTTGTAGCCTGCATAAGATTGCGCTGGTTTTATAGTGGCATTATAGTGACAGTTTGCAGTATGGAGTGTATGGATTTTGATAAGTGGATCGCGTACGGTAAACAGTTAGGCCTCGAGGGCACCGAACTGAGACAATGGGTTAAGGAGCAGCAGGAACAGGCGCAGGCGTTAGCCAGAGAAGAGCGGGCACTGGCCCGGGAGGAGAAAGAAAGGGAGAGAGAACGGGAGGAAAAGGAAAAAGAAAGGGAGAGAGAGCGCCAAGAAAAGGAGAGAGAGCGCCAAGAAAAGGAGAGAGAGCGCAAAGAAAGGGCGAAAGAACGAGAAGCGGCAAGGAAAGCGGCAAGGGAAGCCGGAGAACGGGAAGTGCAGTTACTGCAATTAAAGATTCGCCTCAGTGAGAGTAGCAGGGTGAGCCGATCCAGCAGTGAGCACGGCGATGCCGGCGAGAAACTGTCAGCTGAGCGAGACACATGGTGTCAAGGGCTACTCACGGTTCGGCCTTGCGAGGCAAATGAAGCTGTTGCGCGACTCAGTCAGCACAACGCGAACAACTACGAGGTAGTTAAGGCAGAGATGTTCCGGACGTTCGGAACTTCTGTCTGGACAAAAGGAGAGCAGCTCAGACAAGAGTCTGAAAGAGAGCGCGAAGCAGAAAGACAAGAGTCTGAAAGCAAGGCGCGTCGGAAAGCGTTGGGCATTGAAGCGCGTCATGAAACGCCAGAACCAGAAATCGCGCTAGAAAAGGGCCCGCATATTCTCGAATGCATCCGTATAAATGATGTAGAGAACGAGGCCTTGGCCGGTCTCGAGGTAGAGACAGTATCAAAAAACGGTCCTAGCGAGGATGAGGTGTGTGCCAGCAGCCCTAATGGACCCAGTAAGAAGCTGGAAACCATCCTCATGCCTCGAGAGGACGTCTCGAGATTGTCACATGCAGATAGGGTTAGCACAGTGGCTAAACACAGCGAGAACGCGACGCTTCAGGAGTGCAGCGATGCCATCGGAGAGGGCCCAGTTAATGGTTTCATCAGCATTAACAAAGATAATTTGGCCCGGCAGTCCGTCGTGACACCGAGTTCAAAATGTTTGAGCGTGGGGCAAAATGTAACACAAGCTCCAACGAGCTTCCTGACTTCTCAGTTCCCGACGCGACTTGATGATGGCATCGAGAGAAAGGGCGCAGGCAAACATCGCCGGAAACGAAAGAAGCGGAAGCGCACTGCGCTGCGCAAGCCTAGGTCAGGCCCCACTCAGTCGCAAGAAAGACGAGAGGGTAGGCCATTAGTCCGTTTCAAGGAACGTCAATGGTGGCGTTCAGGGAAGCACAAGCGGCGAGCCAGGTGTAGAGGGAGGAAACGAGGTACGCCACCCCAACGCAGCGTGCGGTTCAGTTCGACCAATTCGGGAAAGCGGCCTTTGCCGAAGGGTCAGAGTCGAAAGGGCAGAGTGGCTAAATACCGCATAGGGGAGAACACAAAAGAAAAATGGCACAGGCTTCCCCCCTGCTTCTCGTACTCCTTCCACATTACCGAAGAAAGCCGGCCGAAGTGCAGAATGAGGCGTGACGGCAAAACACAGCCTAACGTTCGTGTGTTTAGTAGCATCAGGCCTGATGGAAAACCGCCGGGACCGCGACCTCATCGTGTGCGATTCAAAAGAATCTAGTTGAGAAAGGGGGAACGGTCAGTTCTAGTAACTTTCGCACAGGCGTGTTAAATATTGTTACTCATTTGTACGCCAAGATGTGTATTCAAGTCTTTTAAATTTTGGAAGTTACGTGATGCGGTGTAATTTTTTTTAAAAGGGAAATCGCCGAACCAAAGGCTGAAAAATAGCATCGAAGTAATTTAATCATTGTGCGAAAATTTGCATAAGGTGAAAACGGAGAAAATATGTTATTTTTCTCGTTTTTTTCAAAGGCTTAGTGTAATATCGTATGCCTCCACTGCCATGGGGATGTGGCATGACTGAGCATTTGAGGAAGATGTTAGCATAAACCGAATGATTTCGTAAATTGATTAAGATTGGCGTGACCCGGTACAATTGTCGTTGCGCGCATTGAGAATTGAGGGCTATGAGCATGTTGTTTTTTTTCCTCCTTCCGTCGGTTGTTTTCCGTTTGTATGTACGTATTTCATTGTATAAGAAGTGTATTTTGAGTTATTTTCTTTTTGCTTGGTGCATTGGTTGTTTTACTTGTGTAATGCACATTGAAGGATTGCACTACAGTAAAGGAGCGTACCTGTTCCGTTTTGTTTCGTAGCATACATTCGTGCAGTGTATTCTGTATTGATGGCTGCCGTACACGGCTATTTCCTCTTCTTGTTTGTATTGCGCATTGATATTGTTGCGTGTAACTTAAGCTGGTGCTCTAACAATTGTTTCTTTTTCCTTTTGTTGTTACTTTGATGCACTCTGCCTATTTATGTTGTGTATGAGAGGGACAGTCCTCATGCCTCCCTTGTTGGTGGTGTTTTGTTCCTTGTTGTCGGAAAAATTCCCCTCCGTGCGAGCAAATGTTATGAATAACATTCCGAAAGTGGGGGGCAATGTCACGGACGGCTATTTTCAGCGACACCGCGTCACGGCAATTAACGGGCGCCGTACTCCCCGACTGACCGTGAGAAATGGCGGCACACGAAAGGGAACCGATAAGTGCAAAATGGGGGTGCTCTCCTTAGAACGTCGCCGCCGACAGTTAATCCTTTTGTAACCGTGGCGACGTCTGCAAGGTCGTAGAAGGCCGCGGTATACCCCATACAAGGATTAGACTACAAGACGCCCGGCTGAGAGCTAAGTGGTTGACCGTTCCCACGGAGAAAAGCGTGGGAAACGCTCTGGTGGCCAAGCCGTATGACAACAACCCGACAGGTTGTCACTCTCGCTAGTTGAGGACCCTCTCCCAATTAAAAAGGGGTGGGGTCAAAATATTTTTGGGGCGGAGTTTCCCATCAATTAAACGCGCATGATTGGACCCAGGTAGAGGTCTCTTGTTCCCAAGGAAGAGGGCGAGGAGACACGAGGGGGATTTAAGCGCAGGATTTTGCTTTGCTAGGCAGACTAGTCGCTGACCAAGATGGTGTAGAAACAGATCAACAAGCATCTCTTCTAGAAGTTTTTAGTGTGGCTCTGTATCGGCTGGCCACCTAAACTTAGCCGTTCGTCTAGCTGTGACGCGATATTAACGTCTGCAACGTAGACATCGGGACTTCGCTTCGAGTTAGCTCAACCTGCTCGAAGTCACCTGCAAGCACTAGCCTCCCGGAGCCACCAGCGTTGCAACACCGCCGACATCGCAGTCGTGCCAGAACTCTCTTCGACTTCTCGCATCCGATCGTCGGGGACACAACGCTGCCGGTCATCACACGTATGCCTTCACCTGTTTATATCTTCGAACTTTCTCCTCTGTAGTTCTGTTGTGTTAGTTTGTATAGTTTGTAATAGTTCTCTCTCGTAAGCTGATTTATTGTTTCTGTTATATATTCCTTTAGTTGTATCAAGTGTCGATGTATTTTGTTAGTTGTATTGAAGTGTTGTATTAGATCCCGTGTGCTGCAATATCACTAGAGTAAAGTTTGTTTTGTTTTCCCACGTCTCTGATCTCTTCACTGTCTCTGCTTGCGTACGGAACGAACCAACCTGCTGTCATTCCCGTCGCCGACTTCGCGCTGGCGACGCTAGAGTGGCAGCTTGTAACATCCACCCTTGTGCGAGAGGTGTGGTACACCACTGACCGTTCTTCTTTTCACAATTCAATCCTATGCAACGAACTGAACTGCACACCTTTAGGAAAGAGCACCCTACCGAGAGCAAATGCCAATTAATCCATTGGTGTTCATTGGTATGGATGCACTTTTTAATCATTAGTCAATATTTGCACTTTTAAAAGATGATAGTTTTAACGCAATCTACGCTGGTAATCTGTAGCACGACCTCTAAAGAGAGGTCTCAGCTGCAGAATTCACATTACAAAGCACGTGCCTATCAGTCTTAGAGACAAAGGCATTGAGTAACAATTCTGATGTACCACCTATCTATACAAATATTCCTGGCCAGTAGAAGACCTGATTATGCTAAGATGAAACAGTGGTGTAAACCGTCATAGCCTTGATCCTACGCCGCGACCCAACCGCGACGCCAAGCGACGAGCTTCCGACTTCGACATTCTCAACGAGTGTCGCAGCGTCACAGCTCACATCGACACCCGAGTTGCCAATTAAGTCATAAGGGGGCCTTTCTCGTCGTGAAGTTGGAGAAACTTAAAAACGCTTGGTAAGGTCCTGAATCCGTACAGCTGGAGTTCCCCTAGTAACGCGAGCGGTTACCTGCGCTTACAGAGCGACCATTAGCTGCCGCATTTATCCCGCAAGCTACGTCGTGCTGCAGCATTTCTCGAGAAATGTCATTCTTGGAATAGACTTTTTGAGCCTCCATGGTGCGGTAATCGACTTGAGAACGAATCGATAACACTATCTACAAAAAAAGCACTACCGCCATGCACGCCATCAGGAAGCTAGGCTCTGAATGTGCTGGAAGAAGAAGTCACCATCTCTCCTCGCTCAAGCGTCTTCAGTTCTGTGGGCACTCCAAAATCAGAAGACTTCGAAGGCATCATTGAAGGCAATCAGCACCTATCGGTCAACCATGATATTCGTATTGCAAAAGAAGTAGCGGAGATACTGGGAAGAAAAGCAACAGCTATGCTCACAAATTTTAGAAACAAGTAAAAGCACGCGAATAAAGGTACAACGGTCACTTACGTCAACGAAATACAGAACCCACCAATGCTTTCACTCTCACCGATTCTGCGGAACCTTCTCTGTAGAACGAAGCTCCTCACCCAGCTTTCGACGTCAATCCGAGCCTTCCGAGGCATAAGCAGAAATAGCTCAAGGCCCTGCCCCTGCAATAGAAGGACTTTTTTTTCATTGTCGTCAAATATTCGCCAGACGCTAGTCGCGGAACATCGCATCGTAACAGAGGAAAACGCCAGACCACTGCGCCAGAGCCACTACAGAGTTTCGAGGCGAGAACGCGAGGCCGCGAAATACAAGTCAATATAATGCCGTGCGACGGCATCATCCAGCCATCTAAGATTCCTTGGGCGTCAGCCGTAGTGTTAGTGAAGAAAAAGGATGGAACCCTACGTTTCTCTGTCTATTATCACTGCCTCAACAAAATAAAAAATATTGGTCCTCTCCCACAAATAGACGACACCTTGGATAGACTCCGAAATATGAAGTACTTTTCGTCGATGGTCCTCAAGCCTGGATTCTGGCAAATCGAAGTTGATGAGAGAGACCAAAGAAAGCGGCGTTTATGCTTCCAGATAATCTTTTGGAGTTCAAGGCCATGCCCTTCGGTTTTCGCTCGGCACCTGCAACATTTCGACGCGTTATGAACACAGTGCTAGCAGGATTGAAATGACAAACTTGTCCCTTTACTTGGACGACGTACTCGAGTTTTCTTCAGCTTCGACGAGCATCTTCAACGGCTTGAAGCTGTACTCAAGCCATCCAGACTTCCGAACTCACCCTGAAGCAAGAAAGGTGTCGCTTCACATACGAGGAACTTCTGTTTTTGGGCCACGTGATGAGCAAGTCCCGAGTAAGACCTGATCCACCGAAGAAAGCCGCAATCGCTGCATTTCCGCCGCCCGCCGACAATAAGGCTATGCGTTAATTTTACGTACTGGGGGTCTCTCAGAGGCGCTTCGTCAGAAACTTTGCCAGCATGGCTGAGCCACTCACTAATGTTTCGAGGATCAACGTCGAGTTCAAGTGTAAAACGCCACAGGAGGAAGCATTTGGGGAACTAAAACGACGCCTACAGAGGCCTACAATACTCGCCCATTTACACGAAAACAACTAAACACAAGATCACATTGACGCAAGCAGCGTAGGGCTCCGCGCCGTCCTTATGCGGAAGACTCACGGCCTGGAAAGGGTTATTAGGTATGCTAGCCGGTCTCTATCTAAGGCAGAAAGCAATACTTCCACAACACAGAAAGAGTGCCTTGCGACCATCTGGTCGACGTCAAAGTTTTGTCCTTACCTCTACGGCAGGTCCTTCAAGGTTGTGACCGACCACCACACCTTGTTTTGCCAAGCTAACTTGAATAACTTTTAAGGTCACCAGGCACGATGGAACCTGGGACTTCAGGGCTACGACGTTACCATCTTTTACAAGTCCGACAGAGAAGACTCTGAAACCAACTGCCTGTCACGAGCCCCCGTCGATCTACCACCACCCGAAGACCTGAATGACGACTGCTTCTTGACAACGATATCTGCCGATGACTTCGTTGAATGACAGCGGGCTCGCCCGGATCTTAGGGGCCTAATCAAAAATTTCGAGGGCTGGACCTCTGTTGTCGCGAAGGTATTCAAACGGACACTTACGTCATTTTCATTGCAAAATAGCCATCACCAAAATAACTTCTCCCGTTTCGAGCCAAGTACCTTCTAGCGGTGCCTTCAGCCCTGCGACCAGCCATCTTTCAAGGCCCTGCACGATGATTCATCGGCAAGACACCTTGGCGTTTCCCACCCACTTGCGAGGTTGCAAGAAAGATACTACTGGCC
Source organism: Rhipicephalus microplus (assembly GCF_043290135.1). NCBI lineage: Eukaryota > Metazoa > Arthropoda > Arachnida > Ixodida > Ixodidae > Rhipicephalus > Rhipicephalus microplus. Next base: position 7,279,926 of record NW_027464593.1, read on the forward strand.
AACCTTTACCGCCGACGTCGCCCGTTACGTGAGGACATGCCGAGGCTGCTAGCGATGCAAGACACCACTGAAGAGGCCACCAGGCTTTCTTCAGCTGATCAAACCACCCTGCAGACCGCTACAACAGAGCAGTATGGACCTACCGGACCGTTTGCGACGTGAAATTTGGTGAACAAATGGATCATCGTAGCTACTGACTACCTCACCCACTGTGCCAAAACAAAGGCCCACCAAAAGGTAGCGATGAAAAGTTAGCCAAGTTCTTCGTTGAGAACATCGCCTTTCACCATGACGCCCCAAAGGTTGTCATCACCGATATATGTACGACCTTTACTTTTGGTTAGACTCAGGCGATCTTGAGAAATAGCCAGACAAGCTACCATCACACCATCGCCTACCACTCACAAGCAAATGGTCTCACCAAGTGGCTAAACAAGACAATCGCCGAGGTCGTACTTATGTACGTCGACGTCGAACAAGAGACGTGGGACGCCATCCTTGCGTACGTGACCTTCAAATACAACGCGGCCGCGCAGGAGACGATATGGATGCCACCCCATAAGTTGGTCAACGGAAGGGAACAAGCAACGGCACTTGACGTAATGCTGCCCAACGTCGCTGACGAAGGAAACCTCGACATCACGCTCTATCTTCAGTGCGCCGAAGAAGCTGATCAACTTATCCGCTGGCGAATCACGAATGAGCCGACGCCGGCCGCCGCTGTTACATTCTCCGGCGACGCTTCGTGCAATACCAGCCCGGTGAACATCTTTTCGTATGAACGCCGGTACGCCTGGACTCGCTCGCCGGATTCCGTGCCGTAGAGTTGTGCCCCCGCAATCTCTAACGACAGCGCAGCTCTGGCCGACCAGCTCGCCGTCCGCCACCTCCTGACGTTGTGAAGCTCTCGACTAGTGGAACCCGTGCTCGGACTTTTTCGATCTTCCCCCGTCTTCCCGTCTTTCTTCTTCTTCCCGTCTTTCGCTACCTTATACGCTTATTTTTGTGTCCTCATCTTTATCACTATTCCTAGTCCTTTTAATTCCTTCTGATCTCCTTTCCTCTTAAACCACGGTTGAGGTGTCGCACTATAATGCAGACAGTTATAGGGCTCAGTTGTATCTTCTTTTTTCTCTTTTGCAATCACTCACCCTCCCAATACGCCGACGTGAACTCAGTGGAAAGCTTATGCGATAGTACTTCGGACCCTATAGGGTAGTAGGACGTCATTGCCCAATCAACTACGAGGTGGTCCTTGACGGCATCACGAACTCTCAACGGCACCGATTGCGACCTGAAGTCGTCCATGTAGCGCGCGTCAAGCCATTTCTTGCACGTTAAGAAACTGGGTGTGTTTTGTTGTTGTTGTTATTACTGTATTGCACTGTATTATCTGTAATTTCTACATTATCTGTGTACTATCATCATCTATGAAAGCATCGGGACCGTGCCTCTTTAGGAGGTGGACAATGGCACGTTCCTTCCTCACGTTTTCTTATCACCCCATTACGGTGTATGCAATTCACAGCGGAAACCGCACCTGCAGTTAATCAGCAGGCACTTGCAGCTACAAAGTCAATAGTAAGAGCACATTTCAATTGCAGAATTACTTACGTTTATATTGCTTTTTCAGAAGCTCCATTATTTTTTGACACCTTACCGTCAAAGCTTGCTCACTCATTTCTTGGTGGTCGGACATTACAAGAATTATATTTTCATAATTCATGCACAACTATAATTTTATATTGTATATTAAATTTGTGGTTTTGAACTGCTTCCTCCCCAACTAAAGCTTAACTTTTGCTGGATTGCCCCGCCGCGGTGGTCTAGTGGCTAAGGTACTAGGCTGCTGACCCGCAGGGCGCGGGTTCGAATCCCGGCTGCGGCGGCTGCATTTCCGGTGGAGGCGGAAATGTTGTAGGCCCGTGTGCTCAGATTTGGGTGCACGTTAAAGAACCCCAGGTGGTCTAAATTTCCGCAGCCCTCCACTACGGCGTCTCTCATAATCATATAGTGGTTTTGGGACGTTAAAACCCCATATATCAAAAAAAACTTTTGCTGGATTGTCTCATGGGTGAAAAGAAGAAACCAGGCCAAAGAAAGCAATAAGGTGCCCCATTATAACAGAAGCGAGAATCGCTGTGGTCCAATCTAAAGCTGAAATTTTTTTAAAGCACCAATGTGAATTTTATGTGAGTGTTTACAGAGCATAATTGTGTTGTGCTACTTTTGTTATCGCAGGAAACACCTCCAAAAAGCAGTGCTACAAGGATGTGAGCCACAAGTTCTTTTCAACGAACGGATCAGATGCCTGAGTGCCATGGGCCGGCTGCTTCTGGCCTACACAGACAGTGCTGCCACCACAGTAAAGTTCTTGCAAAGGTGTGAGACATTGCTATGTGGCATAGAGTAGGCTTGTTAATTGTCAGCTTCGTAGCTTAGAGAGATATGTCTGCACCTAAACCTGAGCACACGGTCCTAGAGCATTTCCGCCCACACATTAAAATGCATCCGCCGCAGCCGGGATTTGAACCCGTGGCATGCGGGTCAGCTGCCGATTACGTTAGCCACTAGGCCACCACGGCGGGGCAGTTTATTATCCGAATGTGTAGGATTCTTTCAAGTAGCATTAGATGAGATTGAAATAAGCCTAATTTTACTCATCAATGACTTGCTTAAAAGAACATGACTCTCACCTTCGAATCGTTTGAGCCGAACGCATTACCAACCCTGTGATGCTTCACGTTGTGCTCTGTGCACGACAGAGGTGACTGCTCATTCATAGCCGAGATGGTATCACTCCCATGGACGTGATAAAAAAAGCGCATGTGTGTCGCCCATGATGCGCACGGTTTGCGATCAGAGGTGAAAGTTAATCTGGAGCACCCCCTATGGCGAGCTTCCCTATCAGGTTGTTGGATTGCTGGGCTGAAATGGTGAAAACAATTATTTAAATATTCACGCAATCAGTTCAAGCAGACTGTGGATTTTACCAAGAATTAAAGACATATCATTCGAATGAAAATCAAACTTGGGGAAACATTGTTGCTAGTATATATTCGCAGAAAACTATATGCGATACAGTGGAGATGAAGAACAATATACCAATCCAGGATTTTGGGCAAATTCAGTTCGTGGTAAGGTTGAACTCGTTGAATGAGTATACTAGAGTTTTAGTGTTGGTGAAGGTGATCATGTCGCCATATGTGGGATTGTGTGTAACTCATATTGTCGTATTAGGGTACATTAAGGTTCTATTGTCTCTTGAAACTTCGGGGTGATTCGGGCAAGTATAGGCGATGACCCCACTTAAGCAAAGGCTTGCACAATCGTGGCTTACACATTTCGAGGTATTTGAACAATAGATGCTCTAGAAAATGATGTTAATACTATTCAAAGATTCATGCCGTGAAAAGCCGCAAGTAAGTCTCGATGAATAAAATAATATGAATGAAGTTGTTGATAAAGTAACCTTTGTTCTGAAAGAGATTCAGCACGAGTGCAGCCATCTTTACATAAAGTACTGGACAAAGACTCACATGAAGGCAGAAACACCAAGAAAGAAAAAGATTTGTGGAAAAAAAGGTGTGCATCTTTTATCAAACGTTTCTTTTCAACAATTCTATGACGCTGGGCGGTTCAAATATGACACGAAAATTAGAAGCCCAGATATTTTGGCGAAATTTCACTCATACATGTTAGAATTGAAGAGTGCGGAATACAAGATACAAGAAACAGACTACACAAAGAAGCACTGACTTCAAACTAAAGTTTATTAAGAAAAACTGGCCAGGTTTCATCTTACACCGATGCATGCAAACTTATGCGTGAAACCAAAAATTATAAACTTAAGGACCGCTATTATCGCAAAGGAAGAAAAAAACTTGACAAACAAGCAACAAAAACCTCAGGGCTACGTGGAAGCTACAGCACATTTAAAGCGAAAACTGGAAGAGAAGTTTTTCTTGAGCCTTTTTTAAACGTTCTTTGGATAACTTCTACAAGAACACCTGCAGGGTTCTTGTAGCCATACGTCCTCATAATTTTCATTTGTTGTTAGCATTCTTGTTTGGTTGTTTGTTTTTCCCTCAATCTATGACACGTGCCCACTCAGGGGGATTCGCTGGAAATGCGAAATCCAGAATTGAAAATGTTTCGTTAGGAATGGCAGGTAATGAGAAATATAGACTATAAATGGCAATACTATGTAATAAATTCAATTAAGACCACGATTATCGTGCTATTGAGCTTGTATTCCAGGCTGCCGTACTGAATTGATGGGAACATTCGGAAAAAAAGTACTAGTAACGTTTCACTTTATTTTAATAACGAATACATTTATAATTTCGATGGAAATTGTATTCCTTGAGTAGTTTTAATAAAAAAACACAGGCATCAGAGGCATTCTTGTGGCAGGATTCTAAGCTTAAGACAATGAAGCTTAAAGAATTTCTTCAGTTAAGGTTAAGCCTTTTTTAAAAGCGGAGTAATGAGAAGTCGAGTTGTAATGTTGAAATATCTTCTACATTACAAAAAATATAGTGCAATGTTTTCTTATTTTCCGCAGAATTGACAGAGGGATGATATTGTCACATCAACCTTATCTAAGTAAACGTTGATGGAAGGGACACGGTATTGATATCTGTAGATGGTAACTTCTGATTATCCAGATTGGCCCCAATGCAACTTCCATAAAAATTTCAGGTGCTTATATTCTGTCCACATTGGTATTTCCACAACCCTATCTGTGTGAATAACTAATATTCCTTACTTGAATGCAGTGATGTATTTTACCACATCGAGAACCTCAACTCCAGCAATGTGCAAGCTATGGTATTGGCACTTCATTTCATACTAATTTTAGGTACTTTCACTGAGACGAAACTACAGATTATGAGGTCGTGGTGGCATAAAAGGTACGAGAAGCTGTAATAACTGTTCAAGGCGTCTTGAGGCAATAGTTCATTAATTCTACGCAGGAAAAAAATTGCGCTAAAAAGAAAAGTCACTACACAGAAGGAACACTTTACCAGGTCGTGCATAAGCTATCAACTGTTTTTATTGATTGTAGTGTGTCGTTTAAATAGGAAAACCAAACATAGCTAGGCAGAAGCGCCAAAGAAGATCACGCGCTAACGCTCCTTTTTCATCAAAAAGAACACTTCTGCATCGTAGAGAAATATTGTGACCTCACACACTTCCAAAACCTCACGAGCACACGCCTGTCTGCTATGTTCCAGTATAGCCTGTTGAAAGTGTGCTTCAGTCAATAAAAACAGTTAGTAGTTTGCGTTTATGTGTTTCTTCTTTGTGTGTCTTACCTTTTTAGCGCAACTTTTTCCTCGTAATAGCTGGGCAACCCGTTAGAGAATTCATTATTATTACGGCTCTGTTTTTTCTTCCGTCGGAAGATTTCACAGTGTCCTGATTACTCTCATCAGCTCAGCTTCGAAAACTGGGCTAAAATTGCGTAGTTCGTGGGAACCACACCCACCGGCTATATGTAGAGATAGCGACACGTGTTGTGCAGCAACAGTTCGCGTGGGCTACTCTATACAAACTGCCCGCTAGAGGCACGGCAAATGTTGACGTCAAGCTCACGGGTGTCTCTAATTTTGTGGGAAGAAGGAGAAAAGAGCCGTGGATGCGATCAGACTCAGTGCTGTTATTGTAGGTATGGAGACAATGATCTTCTTCAGTGGATTTGACAGAAAAGTCTAAAGGTTGGCTGCTCTGAATAGTTAATTTCTAGCCGAAATACCACTACCAAGCCACTTTTTGGGGGGCACGATGTGCTGGCAGAGAGCCTTTGTGCATGTAACTAACATTTGTTTTTCCATAGTTCCTCTTTAATATTTTTTACTGTGATATGAATACTCTTTACGTGTTTCCGATATCGGCATTGCCGTCACGCACCATATAAAGTCCAAATAGATAACAGCCCCCCGAAAATTGTGTGTTCTAGCCGCGGGTAAATGAACGCGAGCGAGCACTACGAACGCGGCTGAAGCAAAGGGGAAGCAAGCCGACCCATCTCAGTCTTACAAAGAGCGCACGCGATAACATCACCCGCTTGCGAGGCATGTAGTCCGTTTATACTCAGCAAAGAAAAACACGCTGTCTGTCTTGAGCCATGCCAGGGCCACGAGGAACAAGAGGGAAGCGGCCATACAACAAAATGAGAAGATAGCCGCCAATTGGAAATTTCAAAAACTATTTTCTTCCATGAAACAAAAATTGTAATGATAAAACTTGGGAATTCAAAATAACTGCTCACTTGCTTTCCAGTTAAATATAAATTCTATCTTTAATTCAACCACTACGTGATGCAAATTGTCCTCAATGTAGACAAATTTGCTGATTTTGATAAGTTAGTGATTTTTCTTCTAAAGCTTTCCAACTTCAGGGGTGCGAATGTATTTTTTTGCAAAATATACCTTCTATGAAGTAATTAATTTCTCAGACATTCATTAAAAGAGCCGTAATGCAATAAAACAACTGCAAACAAAACCCCTTGCAGCTACATTTTTGTAGGGTATGTGGCCAAAAAATTGCACTAATAATAATTGGCTTAAAACACAGTCATCATTACTTATTATATAAACTAAATTTGGTATTGAAAGAGGAAGTGACACTTAAAAAATAAATTTTTTTCACGAACAACAGCCATACGTCATTTGGAAAAATTCAAAAAGCACTCACATGACTGCAATTTTTTTCTTTCTGAAATATTCTAGTGATCCACTGCTTTCAATGCAGTAAATCAGCAGGATATTTTTTCGAATCGATGTAAGATGGTCGGCTAAATAGCTGGTAAGTTTGGCGTGGAATGACTCCACTATACGAATGGCACTGGCAGCGAGTAATGTTCCCGGCTTGGAGCAGAAGCATCAGCACTTTTGTGTAAGGAAAGAGTAGGATGAAAGGAGAGGTGGAAAAAGGGAAGAGAAGGGACTGAACACCTGCACCCTGCGTGCGCCTCGGAGAGTGTGACGGCAAAGTTCATATGCTGCCACCGCGCGATGACAATCTACCAGAAATTCAACCAAATTACTCAATAATATGTGAACTTTGTTTAGTGAAACGTGCGCGCCATCCTTACAGAACTTCCGTGTTTTCGTCATTTTTTCATAATTTTTATTCATTATCTCTTCAAGTGGCAGATAGTGAAATTTCTAGAGACCACGACCACAGGAAGTCCTTCATAATAATGGAGTGGTGTTGGGACGTAACCATTTCTTTTTTTGTTTTCGAAAACTTGATGCCACGCGCATAACCCCCACCCATCTTCCCTTTTTTTGGCATGAACACACAGCAGCCATACTTGTTTGATATAACTGATAATGCGGCACAGCGGCATTTTTGTAAGCGGGTTGTTTTGCTATAGAGAACATATAAACATTGGTGGTTCCATCTCATTATCATCAGTGATGTGTCGTTGAAACAGGTATCGATGTACCGGTGAAATCCACACGTTGTTATGAGCTTGCAGGAATTTTCGAATTATTGGGATACCTCTGATGTAAAAATTCATGTCCTATCATCAAGCATTTTAGGGTTGTCAGATTGTGCGTACCACAACGAATAAAAAAACCAAGTTCGTTGAAATTAACTGAGGTGCTGCCCAATCTTTGTTTTTATTCTCGGTAAGTAAGTTTTTTTTCTGTTTTATTCGCTTCACAATAAAAAAGTGGCCGGAATTGCAGACAAAATACAGCGTATACGTGCCCTGCACAACTGAATGCTTGAGTTAATCTCGTCAGTCAAACAGCGCGTACGTATGAATACATTGTGTGCCTATAATGTTCTTGCATGTGAAAGATAACTATGACAGGCTCACCATTCTACGAACTGTCTTATTCTCAAGGACACAGGATGCAGTGTAGGTGTAGGGAATACCACGGGCTTATACCGCAACCGCAATGCATGGTTTTGATATTATTTCAACAAGAAACTCATCTGAGCGTGGGTACCTTCGCAACACCAGAACACAGCCGCGCGTGCCGGCTCGCGATAACATCTCTCCGACGTGGTCAGTCAATGTATGCACGCGGCGCCAGCGGTGCCTCCATGACGCAGCCCATTCACGGCGAACGTCGCGGTAAAGGACTCGTTAGAAACGAGCATGTTCAACGGTGATTTGAGACACCAAGACGTCTATTCGTTGTCCTATTCTGATCGGCTAACTTGTGGTAGTATGAAGCCGGACATTATGCCACGAGAAGTTTGCGAAAGGTGTCGTTAACCTCATTGCTTCGAGCCACCATTGTGTCGAAGCTTTCCCACCAAGCTGACCAGCGAACAAGTTTTGTGGATTTCGCAATCAGGTAAGTCCTATCTCATGGCTCTCGTGAATTTTCCCCGCCTTCGGCCTCTTAGACTGCCGATAATATTCTCATGCCTTGAATGTTTACGCTGCTTCAAAGTCGCACAGAAGCTTACTCGAAAGCGGCTTTTTTTTTTGTTTGCGTGCGCGGTTTCGGCGTACTTGCAAATTGTGTGCAACAGTGTAGTGTGCACCTGACCGTGAAGTTGATTACCAGGGTTTTAGCGGTGTGGGCTTGATAGCTGCTGCATGCATTGCGTTATAGTTGACGAATATTCCTCTACGTCACGGGTGAGTGGCCGACAAAACGGCACCTCCCATCCTTTTTGTTGCAGTTGCGTTATCAGGCGACACGACCGAAGTTCAGTTGGCATGTTCCGTGTTGGCAAACAAGTCACTTCGATTAGCAGGAGTGTGACAGCTAGGCTGTATCTGATTGCGATAATGCACTCATAAATTATAGCGTGGTACATTCTGCCGGCAGCATTTATTTCACAGTTTGCAGGCTTTCTGCTGTCCGTAGTTGCTTAAGTTACATCCAGCTTGTCCTTTTGGCTCTCGCTATTTTCGCAGTGTCCGTAAGTGATTTTCTTGTCTCAGTTGGGCGCCAGTGACCTATGCTGTGGCGCATCGCGGCTCTCGCTATTTGGCTATCAGAAAAAAATAACAAAATGGAAACATTATACGGAAGAGATCGCCTGATTGAAGCAACCCCGAGGGATGCACAGCGCATTAGCCCCGGTGCTCGCAAGCTCATAGGGCGAAAAGGGACGAAGAAGCTGCCTTCGCTGTAACGGTTTGGCAAGAGTGCCAACACATCAACTTTGAGCGATGTAGTCCCCGTCGCCGGGGTTTTATCTACTTCCGTCAATGTATGCACCTTGCGGCCGCAATTTTTTTCAAAAAAGCAGCTCACTCGGTTTCTGAAAGAAGGGGTTCAAAGTTCATTTAGCGGCTGCCGCCTCTAACTGCAGTTCAATGAAAGACTGTAAAGGTCTCAGAGATATGCCGTTGACATTGGTCTGATTGTTTGCAGTGATATCGCTAGCACTACTTTTTATATTCACCCCTACAACAAGTCTCTTGAACAAGTTTTATAATTTCACCCTACAACAAGTCTCCTAATCATATTACAATACACGATAGTGAACTAACGCCGCTTTCTGATGAAGCTTCCGCTATTGCTTTCAATGAGTACTTTGCGTCTGTTTTTACACAGAAAGATTGTTCCAATGTGCCATTTGTTCCAGATCACCCTTTCGCTTTAATGGCCCCAATCATTGTCACTGCCAAAGTTATAGCCCAACTCATCACGAATCTTAAGGTTTCTACTTCATCAGGTATTGATAACATTAACTCTAAAATACTGAAGAACACCACAGATATTTCCAGCCGCTTCCTCTGTGCTCGTGATTGTGTGTACCTTCTCATCTTTCTGCAACCTCTTTTCTCCCCTTTATCCCTTCCCCAGTGCAGGGTAGCAAACCGGATATGCATCTGGTCAACCTCCCTGCCTTTCCTTGCATCTTTATCTCTCTCTCTCTCTCTCTCTCCTCTGTCTCCTATTTAACCAGTCGCTATCATCAGGCGAACTGCCCAAGGATTGGAAGATTGGTAAAGTGATTCCCGTATTTAAGTCCGGTTACAGGCACTCACCCCGTAATTGTCGACCCATTTCACTTACATGCATCTCTTGCAAACTACTGGAACATATTGTGGCTTCTCATATCTACGATCACCTTTAATCGCACAACTTATTCTTCTCCCATCAACATGGCTTTAGAAAAGGCTACTCATGTGACACCCAGTTATTCCGATTCACGACTGACCTTCACTTTAATATCCTGTTCCTTGATTTCTTAACATCCTCTTCCTTGATTTCGCCAAGGCATTCGATACTGTCCCTCATTGTCGTTTAATGTCTAAATTGGCCACACTCCGTATTGATTCATTAATCCTGTCTTGGCTACGAAGCTTCCTCTCTTCGCGTGAGCAACTTACGGTGATCAACGACATTTCATCTAACCTTTGCGACGTCACATCCGGTGTTCCCCAAGGCAGTGTAATAGGTCCGTTACTTTTTCTAATATACATTACTGATTTGCCCGATAACCTTTCATCTACAGTTAGGTTGTTCGCTGACAATTGCGCCATATACCGCAACATTAATTGTTTTAATGATCATTCCGCTCTCCAACATGACCTTGACCTAACATTCCGGTGGTGCGAAACTTGGAAGATGTCCCTTAACGCCTCTAAATGCAAGTTATTCTCGTTCACTCGAAAGCATAAAAATTCAGCATTTCACTATAAGATTAATAACGCCGTGGTGTCAGCTACACCATCTTACGAATATTTAGGCGTTCACCTTACATCGGATCTATCCTGGACTACGCATATAGCAGCTGTCTCATCGAAAGCATCTCAATCTCTCGAATATCTTTGCAGAAACTTGCGCAACGCTCCTTCTAGCGTACGCGCATTATCATATATTACTTATGTTAGCCCACAGCTAGAGTATGCATCATCAACATGGTCACCATATCAAGATTACTTGGTACGTATGTTGGAAGCCGTCCAGAATAGGGCAGCGAAATTCATCTCCGGAAACTACGACTATCATTCAAGTATTACCTTAATAAAACAAGACCTTTCATTTCAGTCACTAGAAATACGCCGCAACATTGCTCTTTTATGTCTGTTTCATAGGTACATTTATATTAACGAAATTCACTGTTTGCCATTTTATTCTCCTGCGCGCACTTCCCAGCGCATTCACAATGCCCGTAGTTTTATGCGCATTCATGGCCACACGCAGGCACTTAGCTTATAATCACTACCTCGAGCCATTGCATATTAGAACGGTCTTCCGGATCATGTTGTATTCATTTGTAACCGTGAAATTTTTCGTGATAACCTGATTTCTTTGCACTCTAGTATTGTATAACGCTGTTGCACCTTGATTTTTGTAATCTTTTATATATGTATATATTTTTTCGTCCGCTTTTCTTTTTTATTGTTATTTCGTTTGTATACTGATGCCTCTCTTACTCAATGCCCTTCAGTGAGCCTGTAAGGTATTTTGAATAAATAAATAAATAAATAATCTAGTATGAATGTTGATGGTAAAGATATTGTTATACTATATTTTAAAAATATTTTGCCTTTATCTCGACATTCGGCATCAGAGAAAAGGTGACACGCGGAAGAATGAACAGTAGAAACCGAACATGAAACTGAAATATACTTGCATTTTTTATTCAAAAGCTTAGGTACTTGGCATTAGTCGCATGCCACTATAAAATGACTTTATTTGGTGCTGTCACTTGAAGATGAAGCCAGCGGTGCTTGTTTGAATGGGTATTGTAACGACCGTCATCGTTAATGAAGTTTTTGGGCCTTTTGGGAAAGGGACGAAAATGTTTCGACGCATTCCAAGCAAGGATATGCCCTCAAGACGGGTTGATTTCCTCTCGGTAAAACCTGAACGATGGGTTCTGGGACTGGTTCGCGCAAAGAAAACGCACGATCCAAGAGAGGCAATTGTGAGCTCGACTCAAAAAAGGCCATTGTGTTTGCTGCCAGCAAGGCTTTCGAGGCAGACAAGGAGGCAGCTGGGCCACTTTCGAAGTCACCGAGGATCTGGAAAACTTGGAACTAGCATGGTATTTGCAGTTTGGGCTGAAAGCTAAAACCAAACTGGCTGTGGAGGCATCTTGCCAGGAGAAGGAGAACCCTGGATATTCACAGCTAAGCCGCAGCTTCTAGCGAACAACGAGGAATGAATTGTGAGGTTGAAGAAAAGCATAATGCACTATCTGCTGCAGCTCTTACCGGAGCCCGCCTCGGCGATGAGGGATTAGTTGACTACTACTCCTTGCCCCCCTTTCTTCATAGGATCGGCTGAATGGCGTGACATATTTTGACAATATGCTGGCTCACCACTACATTGTCCTACCCAAACAGTCAGGCAAGTTTGACACGTGTACTGGCAGCCGTTTTTTCGATCCTCACCCAGCTGCCAGAAGAATCTTGGAAACCAATATCATCGGACGTGCGCGAAACTTGATGACGTGTGCGAAACGTCGGTGCAGTGCGTTTGTGACCATATTTGGCCATCGTATAGACTGTGCCCTCTCCCCGCGCATTGTGTGGTGTCTTTCCCCGCCTTCGTGGGTGGAGCACCTAGACCATGGAGCGCCCTATTGACGGAAGCCGCGGACAATGTGCCCAGGGTTGGCAACGAGGCGCTATATAAGACAAAGACTTTCATGTAATTGAATTTGTACAGTTCAACAGCTCTCATGTACAGTTCTTGACTTCTACTTGATCACTTGATCAGCTCTTGTTGATTCTCAGTTACTCACCATGTAAATAAATTGTTGTCTTTTTTACGAGCGCCTCATCTGGCTTGTTCGACGATGGGTTCTAAGACGGGGGCCCGCTACAAAACTGAGACCCGCAGCACCCGGAGTGGCAACAACTGGTGGCAGCGGTGGGATCGCGTCAACCCAGGTCGCAACCACTGGATTCAGCGGAGAGATCGCGTCAACCCAGGTAGCAACGACTCGACGACAGCAGTCAGACGCTACGACCCCATCGACTTCGAGAGGCAATTGGACGACAACGGTCGGGTGCTCCGAGCTCATCGACTTGAGAGGCAGCCGAACGGAACTTCTGGGATGATATGAGGTCATCGACTGCCAGAGGCAATCGGAAGGCACTGCTGAGATGCACGACGCTGGAGGCATGACTGCGAGCCGGGTGAGTGCCGACTTTCTCTGTTAAATTTTACCAGGCATTTACTATTGTATGAGTAAAAGCTAGTAGGGAGCATAGCTTATTTGGTCATATGGTTGACAGATAACTTGCGTCGGGCAGATAATTGTGAGATAGTTCGTTTAAGCTATAGTCTGTGGGTGGCGGCAAGGTTAGCGGTGACAGGACTGTTTTAGTCATATGGTTAACTGATAACTTGCGCCGGGCAGATAATTGTGAGATAGCTTGTTTAAGCTATAGTCTGTGGGTGATGGCAAGGTTAACAGTGACAGAACAGGATTCCGTGTAAGAGCTTAAGGAAGCTTTTGCAGACTAAGTTAACAGGTCCCCTGAGGCAAGGCAGAAAACTGGGGCTGTCGTTGTTGTCAGGGTTAATTAGTTGCAAGAAAGAAATCATTCGTGGAACAGAGAACGGTACCAGAAGCAGACATGAATTTGAAAGCCCTGCGAAAACCCGTATTGCTAGCGATCGCAGAAGAGTTGAAACTGGATGTGTCGGACTCCCCAAACAGAGCAGAACTGATCGAGCGGATCGTCGGGACAGGGACAAGCGATGTGGACCTCTCAAAATATGTCGAGAGCATTCAACAGAGAAAACAGGCAGAAGCTCAGAGAGAAGAAACAGAAAAGGCCGAAAGGATACGTATACACGAGGCTAAAATGCGAGCATTAGACGAAGACATTGCAATGACGAATTGTATAACTAGGTCACAGCATCGAAAGCGTCTTTGGTCGTGTATATGTTCAATATGTGTAGAGCCCGAAAGGTGCGGTGAAGTGGCGAGTACGGTGCAGTGTGAAGTCGCCAAGAAAGCCGCTGTTTGCGAGGTACCACCCGAGAAAGGTACGCGTCTCTATCAGTGCGACATGCGAAGTGATCCTTCGGCGGAGAGAAAAGAGCAACAGGTTGTTGTTAGTAAAAATGCGCTTAGGGAAAGTACGCGACTCTCCGATGATGCGAAGGTAGTGCATTTAGAGAGCGGGACGGTGGCTGGTATGCAAGCTGTAGCAAGTCTAAAAGGTGTTCCATGTGACACCGAGGCTGGTTCCAGTCGCCCTGGTGGCGTCATTGAGCAGATTGATGAGCTGGAGACCACGCTCGAGCCTCAGCAAGGGAATGACCTTTTGGAGGTTGAAAGAAAGGACGACGAAGGTAGTCCTAACTCTAGCGAAGACATAACGCTACTGAAACCCGACAGTACTGCCAGTGAGGGCGAGCTACTGTTGAAAGTATCTCCTACAGATAGCGTGGGAATTACCTCAGAGGGTGAGAAAGTACATTGCAAGGCTGTAGTAGGTGTACAAAAAGGCGCAAGTTCGGTGGAGGATCGTTTCGAGGAAAAGTCTGAACCCAGCAGCATGAACAGAGCTTGTGCGGTGTTAGAGACATGCCTCGTGCAGCGGCACGTAAACGATCGGCCGGACGATACAAACTACCCGGAAATCGAGCAGGACGCTAATTTCCAAGAGTTCATATCAGTAGAGAGCCCAGAGTCTGGTTTTGTGAGGGATAGCACAGATAAATTAGCCCATCAGGGCAATGAATAGGGGAAACTGAAGGGCAAAGGCTGCAGAAAGGGTGGTGCACAGGTACACCTGAACTGTAGGGTTGCCGTTGACGCAACCAGGGAAGTTTGTGCCGTTGTCAGATAGGAAGGAGACGTGGCGTCAAAGAGCTTTGTCCCACAGTCACACTTAACTCATCAACCCATCATCATCCTACGTCTGTCCCGACACTGCCTCCCTCCCGGGTCGTGTGGGGGGGACGTTTTGTTTCGGGCAGACGGCCATGCCCTGGCAAGGGGGCCACCGTTCGGCGCCAGGCGCCAAACAGATGCGACCTGCCTCCCGGCGTACAAGCCAGGGAGGCCCGACAAAGGGACTACCCTTCGGCGAAGCAACTTCGGTCGCAACGCACAAAGTAAACGTACCCTGGCAAGGTGGGCTATCGCAGCGCGTGGAGTGCATTGCGGCCATGGCCCGTCTCCTGACCGCTAGGGCCCAGCGAGACTTGAAACAGGGGCTACCCTTCCGCATGGTGGCTCTCGACACCGCACGCAAAGCGGACGTACCCAAAAACGTGGCAGCGGGACTGCCCTTGGTCGTGGTAACTTCAGTCACCACAACCAAAGTGCCCATGCCCTCACCCTGTCGCGTGGCTGAGAGCCTGCGACGACACCCCCTCAGGACGTAGGGGCTATCACTAGGCGCGAGGCGCTTTGCGGTCACGGCCCGTCTCCTCACCACAAGGGCGCAGTGAGACACAATCCGTCCTGTGGGGTCTACGGGACTACTATTTGCTGCAGAGGCCAGTGCCACTGCACGCAAACCGAACGTACCCACGGAAACCGGCACGGGTGAAAGCCGGCTTAGTCCTTCTCGAGGAAGGGAGCCACCTTCCGCCTCGACGAGTAGAGTCGCCGAGCCTGCAGAAGGGGCCAACACGGACCTTGCGGGGAAAGCCCGACAAGGCGACAGGATCACCTTAGCACATGCAAAGCTCGGGTGAAAGACCGTACAGACCAAACTCGGGGGCGACTGGCTCACTAGGCCTAGTCGTGGAGCCTTAGAGAAAGCCATCATTAAAAGTTGATGATTATCTGCCCTCCTGTCCCACTGAAAATCACTGCCGGACGGTGCCACATCTCATAAAACTTCTTTGCACCTAGGCGCGGCCACTCTCGGTGGAGAACGAACCAGACCTTCTTCCGTATTTTTTGGAAGCACTTCGTGAAGCCCGGGTCGCTTGCCATCAAAGACAGCACAGCACCGTGCCACCCACATTTGGTAGGAGCACTCAACAAGCAGAAGCACGTATTGCTTAGCCGCTTGTGCTGACAGGGAATGAAGAAAACGAACGGTGTTGAAAGGAACACCTGGGTGGCAAAACAAGCTAGCTATCCCTCGATGGAGGGCAGCTAGTAGTGCGCAATGTGAGAACACGAGAACCAGGTCCTCCATAGTGCCACAAAACGGGCACGCTCCTCGTTGAGCAATTCTCGTGAAGGGCCTGAACTTTAGAGGCAGGCACCCTCTGGCCAGGCGATACATGAATGTAGTGCGCTTGGCGTCCAGGAAACTGGCAGTAATTAACCGCCAGTCAAGACTGCGTTAGGACAGGTGATGTTCTCTACAGCGTTGAGGTAACTCCGGAGCGAGTCTATCGACTAACTCGCGGAGTTTGAGTGAAACTAAATCTATCTCGGGGTCGACCCCTTCGAGACGGGCCAAAGTAGAAGCAGCCCCTGCATTGAAGGCAGAAGGCGTTCCCGCTCGAGGCACTGAATTCGAAAATTCCCCAGGCGAGAACAACCTCAGCCGCGTGCTCAGAAAATACGACGCGAAGCTTCTAGTAAGAAGCATATCTGAATCAAGAGCTACCCGTGTCCATTTAACATGTAATGGCGTGGTCTTAATGCTAAGGTCGGGAATACCTAGTCCTCCTTCGTCCCTACGCAACAACACGGGGCGCGACACCAAATGAGAGGCACGGCCCCAAAAGAAATAGAAAACTTTCTTTTCCAAGATAACTTCGGTGTGGGGCTTAACTGGCATAACCGAGCCTATGTACGTAAGGAAACTAAACAACAGTGATCGAATTATCGTGGCCCTAGCTGTAAGCGGACAAGACAAGGCACCGAGTTCCTTAATCCTGTCGGTCAGCTTTTGTATTGCTAACCGCCAGTTTTCGGTAGTCAGGCCATCTGGCTCGAAATGGAAGCCTAATATACGTAGGCGCTTCTTTATGGAGAGGCCATGTACAGGACGTGGACTGGAGGGAGCGCAGTTCACATACATAACTGCGCTCTTCGACTTATTTATCCTGGCTGCGCTCGCCGAATAGTACCCCTCCATAACATCCAAGACGATGCAAAAAGTTGCCTCCTCCGGGACATTAGAGAGGTGATCTGCATAGGCAAACATTGCCACCGGGGGGGGGGGAACCTGGCGGAAGGGGAAATCTACCTATGCTGGCGTCTTTAGAAAGCCTCTGCAAGAGCGGCTCGAATGCGAGCACGTAGAGAGCGGGCGACAATGGATCGCCCTGTCTGACTCCACGGCACACACCGAACGGCTCCGAGACACGATCTTGTATGACAACAGCAGAACTAGTAGAGAGCCCTGAGTACAGAGCCCTGACCAAGCTGATGAGCTTGGGACTGAAGCCTGCCTGCTTTAAAACTTTAAAGATGTACTTATGACTGATAATATCAAAAGCCTTTTCTTGATCAAAAAAACAAAGGATTCCACTTAGGTTGCGTGAATTAGACCATTATATAAGGTCCCTGATAGCAAAACCGTGAAGTTGGCACGATCTACCTTGGACACAACACGCCTGATACGGACCCAAAACAGTACTGAGCACTGGAGTGAGTAGAACGGACAGGCATTTAGCTATGAGCTTGCAGTCACAGTTTAGAAGGGTGATGGGCCGCCAGGCTCTCAGGTCGCTCCGTCTCGTCTCATCCTTGCGCAGGAGAGTGATCCGCCCCTCCCTTTGAGTTGCTGACAGGGTCCCCTCATGGAGAAGCCTGTTTGCCAATGTGGTAAAGGCCCCCCCAAAACCTTCGAAAACTTGACATAAAACTCGACTGTCAAACCATCTGAACCTGGGCTGCGATTATGGTTCATGGATTTAAGGGCTGCAAACACCTCCTCTTCAACGAGAGGAGTGTCACAAGTATCAAAGTCCTCGTAAGTTTTGGTGAAAGGAAACGAGTACGGAGTGGGAGGTGGTTCGGCGTAAAGGTTTTTGTAGAACTGTCTTGCCAGCTCTAATACTTCGTCCTATGTTTCCGCTAAACTGCCTGTGTTTGGATTGTCCAAAGAGGCTGTCGCTGAGCTCTTCCTAACTAAGTGTCTGCGAAGGACATTTCTGCTGCACCAAGCCTTCATTTCCCACTGCTCTGCGCGTGCTGTGGCCCGCAAGCGGTCCCAGCGTCGCTGGAGCAGGACTATATATTCTTTGCGCAGTGAAGTAAGAGCCGCTGTTACCCCCGGGCCATCGGAGTATGTTTTTAGAGCAGGAGAATCGCGTCAGAGACCGCTTTGACCTCGGCGCGCTCCTCCCGCTCCCGCCTCTTGCCCCAATCCCGAAAGTGCTCCGAGACTCCGGCCTTCACCGTGTCCCAATCGCTACCGCCTAAGTTCTGGTCGCCAAGGAGTGAACCGATGAGATAGGTTGCCACATTTTTGTGGCGTCCTTATCTTCAAAAAGCCGCGGATTCAAACGCCACGGTCGCTTGCCCCATGCCACTAAACAAGAGTCGGCAAATCTCAACGCAAGGAGGCTATGGTAGGCTATGGCAAGGAGGCTATGGCAAGGAGGCAATGCGGAAGAACACAGCCAGCTAGAGTGCATGCTAGCAGCAAGCGAGGGCGAGACATAAAAACGATCGATCCTCGACCGGCTCCCCCTCCCCGTCCAAGTGATTCCTGACTGGAGAGGTCGGAGGGTCCGCCAAGCATCGACAAGCCCCAGCTCTTTAACAAGCTCCCGCAACTCTAGGTTGCCGTTTCGGTCTCTTAACTTTGGAGTTCCTTTGAGAAAAACGCTTGTTCTAAAACACAGTTGAAATCGCCTACTGAAATGACACGGGAAGGGCCAAATAAATAAGAATCCAAGGAAACAAAGATATCTTTCTGCTGTCCGAACTGCGCTGGAGCATAAACATTCACAATTCTAACGCCAGAGTCAAGATCCACCGACAGAACACGGCCATCCGAATCCCTGGCGTAGCGTAGCACAGAACCTGTGAATCGTGGCATTAAAATGACAGCAACTCCCCTGCAACGTGCGCCGCCATAATTCTAGTAGGATTTGGTGCCAAACGTTCTATCGAAGTTCTTAATTTGTGGCAATCTAGACACAAATGTTTCCTTCAAAACTAGAATGTCTATTTTGCGAGACCGAGCTAAATGGATAACCTCGGCTTGTTTCGCTGCTCTTGTGATACCTCGACAATTAAAGGTAGCAATAGTGAGAGAAGAAGCCATGATGAAAGATAGGAGAGAAAACAGACACTAGTATAGACAAGAAGCGAAAAGAAAATCACAGAGAAGGAAACAGCAAATATTCGAAGGTATCAGCTGCTGAAAAGCTACCTAAGTTAAACCTACGAACAAGAGTCCCCCTCGGAGAAGGAATCCGCGTTCGTGGACGAGTACCTTGTGTCCCACATTAACGAACACTCGCAATTGCCTGGCCCACAGTTAGGGCAAGAAGAACTGTTGTACAACTCACCCGTGGTGCTGCCTGTGACAGTCGACGAGGTGGATTCCTCGTCAGACTCTGTCGCTGCGGGTCGCTCCGGACCGGGGTGTTGTCCTTAGGGCTGCCGGGGCCGCCGCCTGGAGCCGCCGCCAGCCTCTCCTTGGAGGGCCCTGGTGATCGGCGGGCGCCCCGCTTCTTGCCCCGAACAGCGTCGGTCCAGCTCATGGGTTCCTCTTTTTCCACGGCAGCAGGTGCGTCAGCAGGGTTGGTCCCGAGCGCACCGGCAGATAATTCACCGGGCCTCACCGGGCCTCAGCTAATTCCAACCCCGCCTTCTGCTCTTTCCCTCCTGGAGCCCGTTCGCTAATGGGCTCCGGCTGTGGCTGGGTCGAGCCCTTGGCGTCCCCTGGAGCGGCCTCCCGGTCCTCCGCAACGCTGCTCACTTGCTCCTGAAAAGAAGAAGAGGCTACAGGCAAGGCGGCCGACGAATTCGTCCACGCCTTGCACTCTGAGGGGCCACGATTGCCGCCGCAGTGCTTGCATTTGAGCGCGCACTGGTCGTGACCAAAAACTCCACAGCGCGCACACTGTGGTACAGTGCGCTTCGCCGCATGGTGTCTGGTTCTGCAGCAGCGCCGGCAAACCCGCGCGACACCCTCGTGCTCAACCTGGACGATGACGTCCCTCACCTGGTGGAGGTTGGGGACACTTTTGGGCATCTCCATTCTGACCACGAGGATGCCGCTCCAGACTCCCGGCAGATACGCCGATTCTTCTCGCGACACATCCACAACAACTCCATTCATTCCCAACAATTGCGCTATGATGCGCACATCCGCGTCCGCCGGGAAGCCAATAACGCACACTACCTTGACCCGAACACCTCGGTACTGGAACCTGATCCTCGCATCACGAATGGCGAGGACTGGATCGTCGGAAAACCGCCGACTCACCTCGCCGTTCGCGAACGTCACTTCAAACTTCCCCATTCCATAATCCTGCACACACTTCAGCTCACTGAGCTTGAACCGCTTCACTAGCTCCCTGCAAATGTCGGCACTGCCGACGCCCTTAGGCACGCGTGCGTAGTGCAGCCGCGGCCTATTCTGCGAGAGGAGGTTGGTAGTCATCGTGGTAAAACTACCACGAGGCTACCAAGTCAGTTAGGAACTAGCCTAACCTGGAAAAAAAGAGAGAAAAAAAAGGGACAAAAAACCTAATCAAAAAACCTGCGAAAACCGACGAAAAACCTGTGCGGGAGTCCGCCTGGTCACCGCATGCGAACAGCGGGTCTCGTCCCACTTGAACCAGCCAAAACCTCCTTCAAACGACGACAAAAGGGCGGCGCTAGTCCCACCGGGAGCGGGCCATGGTGCAATCTACTTGGCGCAATTATTGGGTACTGTGTGCACGTTCTATGCATCTTCATGTAAAAATAGAAAATGCGGCTGGTAGGAATGAATACTGTGTTCAGATGCTTGTATACATTGCGAAACCTTGCTGGTGCCAAAATTTGTTTTGGGTACACGGTGAAGCGACTGGTAGCTAGCTTTACTGCATTGTTACAGCTAATTGCACAATGGAGCATTTTTCAGCTGCTCAGGTAGTTCGAGCAGATATCGATCACGTTCACTGTGATACGCCGTAGTCACAAAGTTCATGCATCTGCATCCGGCATACCAGGAACCCTTATGTGAAGCAACATGATGCTGTGATGGGGGCAGCTAAGTGAGACTTGGTTTTCTCTGTCTTTCAGTGTCATTACACATGTTTGCTAAATGCACTCGTGTAGATTCCGCAGGCACTTGCCGCTACAGAGTCAGTAGTAACAGCACATTTCAATGGCAAAATTACCTACCCTTATATTGCGTTTTTCTAAAGCTCCATTATTTTGTGACACCTTAACGTGAAAGCTTCCTCACTCATTTCTTGGTGGTTTGTAATTACAAGAATTATATTTTCCTAATTCATGCAAAAGTATATATTTATATTGTATAACAATTTTGTGACTTTTGAACTGCTTCCTCTTCAACTAAATCTTAACTTCTGCTGGATTGTCTCATGGGTGAAAACAAGAAACCAGGCCAGGGAAAGCAATAATGTGCCCCATTATAACAGAAGCGAGTATTGCTGTGGTTCAGTCCAAAGCTGAAATTTTTTAAAGCACCAATGTGAATTTCATGTGAGTGTTTACAGAGCATATTGTGTAGTGCTACTTTTGTTATCGCAGGAAACACCTTCCAAAAGCAGTGCTACAAGGATGTGAGCTACAAGTTCTTTTCAACGAACGGATCAGATGCCTGAGAGCCACGGTCTGGCTGCTTCTGGCCTACACAGACAGTGCAGCCACCACAGTAAAGTTCTTGCAAAGGTGTGAGACATTCCTATGTTGCATAGAGTAGGCATGTTAATTGTCAGCTTCGTAGCTTGGAGAGATATGTGTGCAGAAGTAGTTCCCTGCACAGCGTGTTTTACGCAGCAAAAGTTTACGGGGCATGAAGTGTTCGATGAAGCTAAATTCTCACTTTATCTAAGAATATAATTTTGAAAGAAATATTCCCTACTCCACTTCGCTTTCCGACCTATGAAGTGACCATTATAGTTACAAGCATTAATTACCGACATAGCGGAAATTCGCATTTGTTGTCGATTCAACATCTACCAAGCTTTTCCTGTTGAAAGTACTTTCATGGATTTTTCATGGCACTAGAGCCACCTCCTTTTTCCGCTTTTGCAGCTACATAGCTGGCAGTTCATTGCTTTGCTGCTTTGTTTACCTAATACCTATTCAACCAGCACATTTAAAACGGTGTTTTGGGTGTACTTGCATCATTAAGTGTTTAATATTTTCTTTGTCATCGAGCTTTCTTCGGTTTTTTGGCTTTTATGTTTTGGCAACCTAACTGCTGTTTTCAGAGCAATTTGTATGTATCAATATTGACTCTACTAAGCTTTGGTTCAGAAAGAAAAGGTGAAAAGTTGCTGAGGTGTATGGTCTGCGCCACAGAATTTTAGGTTACTAGAAATAGATTCAAGGCCGGATAATATGTGTCCCTTGCTAGTTGCGTGTCTTGATTTTACTTAGTGCTCTTTTCATAGTCCTAAAACTAATGTTACCTTCCTTACAGCTATGCTACCATGTGAACAACCCCCGCACTGAGTGGATTTGATCTTCAGGGCAGCAATTGCACTTTTGAAGGAGGCAAAAATGCTAGAAGCGTTAGTGCTTTTGAATTGACACTGACATTCAAAACCCCATTATTATTGTTACATCAAATAAAGAAAGTGGTACTTCTAGAACGTTTACATGTTTGAAATAGGAGGTGAGCTGCTTAGTAGGTTGGTATTCATGTTAAAAAGGCATGGCGTACAAACATCGACTTGAGAGAAAAGGCAAGACATCACAAACACCAATAGGAAAAGTTGACATTAAGCTAGAAACGAAACAAGGCAAGTGGAGATATCGATCAAGACGGCATGCCTGTTGGTCTATGTGAGAGATAACTGCTCAGCATTTGATTTCTTCGTTGAGGTATTATTCAATGGTTGGCTCACCCATGCACTACCACATGTCGCTATGCCATGCCTCAACCATTAGATGCATTTTTTCATTTCTGTGCTTGTACGAAACTGCATGACTCGAATTTCGGCATGCATTTACGTCGTGATATAAAAATAGGTTTAACGATGGGCCTCTGGTCAACTGTTTTATATGTTCCGTTACTCTGCCTTCTCATTGTTAGTTGGCATTTGGAGTGTCCTGACTCACCTGCAGCCATGTTTGCGAGGCCACTCTTTTCATCATGTATGCACATACTGCGTAAGGAAAATAGTTTATTGGGTGAGTATTAAGAAGTTAAGATTATGTTTAGTGTAAAATGTTGTTTCTGTTTTCTTCCGTTAGCCTTCTTGCTTAACAACGACTGGGCATTATTTTGTAGCCTGCTAATGGGGTAAGAGATATACATATATAAAGTAGCAGCTATTAGCATGCTTTTGAGTCTGCTACCTCGTGAGGTCGAGAAAGTCAAGTTTTGTTACATAGGGCATGCTAGAAAAAGTGAATTGTTTCTAATGCTTTTTTGTTTTCTTGGCAGACCTACAAAAACTGGCCCAAAGACCGACAGAAGCCAGTACGAGATAGACACAGAGAAGCCATTGGGCGGCCTCAGATTATGTGACTGAGCATTACCTGTATTTGCGAGTTCGTGGTTTTGTCATGTTAGTCTGTGAAGTGGTTTCTTGACCATTTGCAATATTTTCCAAAACTAGTGATTTGTTGCCTCAGTGTCGGAAGAAGCTGTTCCAGCACTATTTTTGGGGAAAAACTTTTTAATACAGGAGATGCTTCTGAAACCATGTGCTCAGAAATTGAGTTATGGGAGAAAAATAACTGACACATGATTGTTGCTTCATGCTTTTACCACAGTCTTTGTTTCTTTGTCAGCAAAATTTTATGGCTATGGTAGTGAAATAATCTTTGTTTCAGTTTATGCTAATGTTGGTCGTGGGAAAACATGACAAATGGTACTCGCCCGTGACCCGCAGGTTGCGGGATTGAGTTCCGGCTGCAGCGGCTGAATTTCCGATGGAGGCGGAAATGCTGTAGGTGTTCGAAATTTTTGAAGCCCTCCACTACGGCGTCTCATATTCATATGGTGGTTTTGGTACGTTAAACCCCATATATCAATCAAATAAACATGGGAAAATGCAGTGTTTCTTGTATATTGTTTTACAAAGAGTGATTCTTTCTTGTAGAATAAAATTACATTGTTTGTTTTAAGGGAATTTAGCAAAAGGTAAAAATACTTCTGACTTTAAAATTGAAGGTGCTTTACACATTTTTGCCCGGGATTCTTTGGCTGATAAGACAATCATTAAAGCATAAGCGTAAACTGTGAGCATTAAATAGAGAAGAAAGGCTTACTCTCTATATCTTAAAATTCAATGAAACACTACATGACAGTTCTCCTATTATGGCAGAAGTTAAGATGATGATAGAGGGGGGATTGAATGAGGGTCAAATACTTAAAGAAAGTTTCTTTTTGGAGCCAATCAAGATTTTTCAAATTTAGGTTGTTTTGAACGTTCCAACAAAAATCATTTGTCTAAGTCGTGGCAGTAACCTTGATACGGTTTGCTGCTGTGGTAAATGGATGTCCTCTTGTCGAATCGCTCATCTTTAGCATGAATGACATAGTGTTATAAAACTGTTGAGTAGCCAGACTTCTGCTTAATGCCTTGTTCTCTGCAGTTTAAATATTGAACCCGGTATCATTACAATAGAGGCATTTGTTAAAGTTGAGGATTTTTAATGAATTTGTTGTGATGTATACTTGATGAAAAAAGCATTGAAGGAATGTTAGAGCTTGTTATTTGACAACAGAACTTTTCTTTACCGAGGCAGCAAACTGCATCAAGGTTGCTGCCACAACTTAGAAAAATTGTCTTATTCAAACATTGGCTCGAACAACACACTTAATTTAGCAATGACACTCGTTCAAGCCCCCATCTTCATGTTAGCTCCTGCCGTAATGAGATCTACAACTGTCCTGTAGTGTATATTGAATTTAAAAAAACTATATATGCAAGCCTTGCTTCTTAATTTATTGCTCACCATTTGTGTTGATACATTATTCATTGTGTTCATCAGTCTAATACCTCCACCATGATGTTATGAATAAGGCGACGTGTACCCATTGAGCACTCTGTCACGCGCAGTGACAAAGTTTTAGATGGGGTGAGGCTACGGAAACGACCACGAAGTCCTGATCCTCTTATCTCACAGCACATGTTTCTCGCTCCAAAGGTGCTGTTACAATATGTTGCTTGCTGCACGTAGGCCTTTGCAGTGGTTTACAGTATGCTTTGTCTTGTGTAAGATTTCATATTATAATGCAAAATTCTTTTGTTCACCCCACATAACACTCCATGGTGTTAGTAGTTACAGAAATTGTAACTGCCAAATCATGGCACTAAATAAACGTATTTGTTATGCTAGTCCATGAATTCTTTTGCAGTTTCAATATAGTGCGTTTAACGTTGAGTTCTTGTCTTATATAGCAATAGGTCTTCGTAGCATCCTGCTTTTTGTTCTGCATGTTATCTGTTGTTGTCCAGAAGTACCGTCTGCTTTTGCGATTCATGAAATAGTGGTGTTAACAGAGGTGACGTATGTAGTATACACTATAGTGGTTTAAACTCTTAACATTGTTGCTGTGCTGCTGCAACAGTTTTAAATGCGAAGCTTTTCTTAGCGAACGTCGGCGACTTTGCGCGTATCTATCCATTTATCTATTTAGCCGCCTACGACTTCAACTCTCCTGGCCGTTTCGATAGTAGTATCAATACCAAACTTCGTATGGCGTGACATGACTGGAAAACATATTTCACTACTCATAACATGAATATCGTGATATGAATGTCATGAATGTCATGATTTATCTTTCATAGTCCTGCAGCTCTTTCTGTCATTTCGTACACAAGGCATGTTGCGAAACTGGTATGGCATGACTTGATAGCATCGCGAACAGAAGCGACAGACCCTAACATGAAAACCTCGACATGCATGTCATGTAACATGACTAGATGCCACGCTCATGATGCGCTGGCGGACGTTTCGCTAGCTTCACGTGATTATACAAAACATGGTATCACGGGACGTCAATGGATGACGAAGGTATGAAAATGGTGCAAACATGATAAACATGAGATGCGTGTCATGTAACAACATGACTACAATCTACATTCATGATGTGCTCGCGTCCGTTTTGCTAGTTTCACTCACACTAAATTTGGCATTAAGGAACGTGAATGGATGACGAAGGTATAGTACTGGTGCAAGCATAGTAAGCATGAGATCTGTGTAATGTAACAACATGACTACACGCTACGCTCATGATGCGCTTGGGGCCGTTTCGATAGCTTCACATTTACCAAACTCGGTATTACAGCACGCGAACGAACGACATAGGTAAATGACTCATACAAACTTGATAATCATGACATGCGTGCTATATAACAACATGACAACATGCCACACTGATGATGCGCTGGCGGCCGTTTCGCTAGCTTTACATATGCCGAATTTGGTAATACGTGACGTCAATGGATGACGAAAGTATGCGACTGGTGCATACATGATATTCATGAAATGCGTGTCATGTGAGAACACTACTACATGCAACAGTCAAGGCGTCAATACATTTCAACGTGACGCGGTGCGCGTGCTCATTGGTGTTCACTTCGTTGCGTCACGCCACCGTTGCCATTCGATGCACCGGTCCTGTCATTCACTCGCAGGCGCGTGCCGCGCTGCGTTGTTTTGACGCATGCACGTTCCAGCGCGTCCGGCGTCCCTTCATCACGATAAGTGGAAGACGCAGCGTTGTCTGGGTAACGCAGTTGCCGTCGGGCACCTCTTAAAATGACGAATCTCTTAAATTGGCAATTGAAATTTAGGAGATTCGTCTTAAATTGGCAATTTAAACAGTATATTCACAATAAG
This sequence comes from Rhipicephalus microplus, assembly GCF_043290135.1. Classification (NCBI taxonomy): domain Eukaryota; kingdom Metazoa; phylum Arthropoda; class Arachnida; order Ixodida; family Ixodidae; genus Rhipicephalus; species Rhipicephalus microplus. The sequence continues at coordinate 7,306,752 of NW_027464593.1, forward strand.
TGTGCCGACGTAAACAAATATTTTTACCCCCTCAGTGCACCATGGTAAGAAATCAGAGAAATAGAACATTACTATGATTCAAGTGTCTCCAAAATGTCAAACACGCAGGTATCACGAACCAAACCAAGTAGATCATTCCAGTGTTTGATAACATTATTTGAACGTGTTAGAGAGCACTACGAATGGCTTCTACGCTGAATTGTGATTGCAGATCAGTGCTGTGTTGAAGGTTTCTGCATTTTGCTGCTAGTTTAAATATCCATTAACATCTACAAAATGCATCTGACACTTATTGATGATGGTTCAGCGAACTGGGAGCGCGGGGGTAAACACAGACACGAAGTCACATCACACTGCTACCAACCAGTGCACGCTTGTTATTAGCTTGGCAACACACGAAAACAATTTGCACTGAAGCCAACGAATGTCTCAGCGTCATACAATTCGCGAATGCACTTATATAAGCACGTACGATTTCACAACACCGAAATGTGCTTGCTAGTGCGAGGTTCGCTTTCAGCCATGATCAATACCGATGTTGAAAACAAACACAGCGCAAATAAAAACTCCTCCATATACCCTACGCGATGTTTCGGCCATCGTATATGGTGTCTAAATTGCGACGGAAAACCATAGATTTTTTTTCAGCCGATGTTCCTCGCATGTGCTGGTTCACACGAACTATAGGGTAGAGACCTACGCTGGATGCAGATGTAGGCAAGGGCTCACGCTTAAAGCTTCAAACTTCCGAAGTCTGTTTACATTCGTTTTTAACACACAAAATCGCAGATCAAAGCAAAAGAACACCAACATGCTCCAGTAGTCTGTGCGATGTTTTCGCTCGGCCGACCATCGCACTCGAGAACGGCGCAAACATAGCCGGCCGGCATTCGCTGGATTTGTCGGCGTCGCTCGAACCTGGCACGAAACCGCGTCACGCTGGTAGCACTCGCAGTCGTTCGTCGTGTCGTTGTCGTTCTAGATTACGAAGTGGTTATTCAGAAGCGTTTGGAGTAGTTTGCGTGCTTGCTTCCAGCACTCGGTCGTGCCTTTGAAGCGGTAGCCAGTAGGCATAACATTAGGAGGCATCACGGCCCCTGGTTGGTTGGCGCCGCTGTACGCGTGGTGACGTAGCGTACGCGTGTCAAAAAAAAAAAAAATGGCAGCATATCAACGGAGTGAATGATGGGGAGTAGGGTGAAGCATTCGTCCGTCCATTCTACTTGCTTCCGTCCGTTCCTGCGTACGTCTGTGTAGCCGTCCATGCGTCCATCCACACGTCCGTGCGTGCGTCTGTTCGTGCGTTCGTTCTGCGTTCGTCCATGCATCCGCGCCTGCGTCCGTTCATGCGTCCATCCATGCATCTGTCTGTGTGTCCGTTCGTCCATCTATTCAGCACTCCAAGTACCACCATCTTGCATCTTTTCATCATATATTCTCCATATAGAAGCACCGCCATCCAGCGGACATTTCAAGGACTAAACGGGAGGTGGCACATGCACACTTTCTTACGGCTTGCGCTTCGGGTTTGCTTCCCACCTTTAACCACCTCGAGTTCATGGTATATACTAGTTCACTGTATTCATGGCTATGTGGCCCAACACTCGCTAAACCTTTCTAAAACCAAGGAGGTTACACCCAGCGAGTAAAACGTAGCAACCCTGTCTTGTCAGATCGTGCTCGATGTACATGCCAATAGCTGCTAATGGGGATCGCAGCGTGCGCGTTACCTAAAGGCCGAATGCTCCTGTCTCTCATTCCCCCTTAGCAGCCATTAACATGTTCATTGAGCACTATCTTTTATTGTTCAACAACGCACAAAAGAAATCTCTCACCGGAACCACCTTGGAGGTCAAAATCGTAAGGACCGCTTTTTCGGGTATGTGCCACTGGTGGTTACGTACTACGAGGGATGCACAAGCCACGCCATAAGCAGCTTCGCCCCTAAATTATCAAGCCCAGCTTGATCTCTCGCGCTTCCTCGCGTATGCCCCTCCGATGCCGACGCCGAGAGGCGCATTTGACGCGTAGACGCGAGCATACGCGGGCCAGTGGTTGGCACTTACAACTTCGAAGCAGTTCGAAGTAGGCTTCGCTCGACCACGGCAGGCTGGCCGGCAACCGGTGTGAGAGTTGCGCCAGCGTTGCACTTGCCCCGTCTCCACCGATGGTGAGTTCTCGCAGTGTCACCGGTATTTCACAGGCTGCAACATCTAAGCAGTAAGAAGGCCTCGCTATGCCGTCGGTATCATGCCGGCATCGTATCGAGCTCAATCTACGCACCGGCCGCTGTGGCGAGCTCTACGAGCTAGCTAGCACCGACTACCGGCGAGGCAATGAACGTGTTTTACAAAAAAAAATAAAGGCTGCTGGGATGAATAACAGGCTTCTGCACCTTGCGACCGCAGCTGTCAAATGACTAACTCGAAGGCGAGTGCTAAACGAGGCCGAGACACACAGAAACAGCGTACGGCATGCATGCATGCCCATGCAATGCACGCGAGCAACGGGAACAGTGACAGCGAATTATCTCGTTCGTTTAAATCTATCGCTGCATAGCTTAAACTGCGAGGATAACGGACACCTATTTCGGCGCATGGGAAAAATAACCAGACGTATATTGCACACCATCAAGTATTTTGTGACCGCCAGCTGTCTTTCATCGAATAACCATGCCGTACTCGTGAGTGAGGTCTAGTAGCCGAACGCGGTAGTGGTGGTCTACCTCGGTTCATCGCTGAGGCTGCTGAATATGCCTCGTTAATGTGTTCATTCAAGGCCACGTGAGTTTAGTATATGATTCAGGGCATTTCACAGATCCACAAACAGTACTGCTAATGCAAATTCAGTCCGTACGACAGTGCGCCACTTGATAAAACTTTTTCGCAATAGTTAAAAAAAATATTGAATATTAGGCAGGCTCATGATAAAATGCATGTGTGTTGAAGTGCTTACATCAGACCACCGCAACTTCATACTTACGCCGTGCGTGTTTATTGCCTAATTATTAGCGAAAAAGGGTTCCTTCAGGGCTACATGGGACATCAGAATTCGGTGCCTATATATACCCGGTGATTGAATGGCACGTGTGCATTAAGTGTGGCAAGCTATGGTAATTGTAAGTGTTGTAATATTACGTGAATGTTACGAGCATGTTTGTGTACTGTAATCATTGTGGGCTGCTAAGGTAATGATTTTAAAGTTACCCTTGCGCATGCTACGGCTGCTGGCGTAATTTTTTCCTCGGTTGATGCAAAAAATTTACTCCCATAGTGACCTGAAAAGGTTCCTCAATGGATGTATATAAACCCCCCTGGCACCATGCTAAAACGCCTACTGACAAGTTTACTCCCTCCTGACGGTGTTTATAAAGCTGCCATCGGGGCGTACGCTAGAGGACAAGGTCATTTACTCCCATCTCGGCCTATTTCTCTTAACAGTGTAGTAAGAGCTTTTGCCATTCTTTCTTTTAATGTTACACTCCGATAGTGTTGCCTCAGTGCTTCATTGCAAATATTGGTGGATACTGCTACTTCGGTCAGTTGTCTATGCGTGACGCTGGAAGATAGAAATCTACAGATTCCTTCAACATTACTGTTAAAACTTCACTGCATGACAACGCTAGTAAAAGCTCCACGATGACTTGCACAACCTGCAGCCAAAATAAAATTTGTCGCGTGTACGAGGGGTAAGACATACGCAGAAAGAGGCTTTTTACTCTATACCACGCTGCAGACCAGTGTTCAGTGGCGTAACTAGATAGGACGGCGCCCAGGGCAAATATATTTCCGCGCCCCTCATTATGCCCGTGATAATGTTTGTTATTATTATTATTATTATTATTATTATTATTATTATATAATAATAATAATAATAATATTAATTATAATAATAATAATAATATTAATAATATTAATAATAATAATAATAATAATAATATTAAATAATATTATTATTATTATTATATTATTATTATTATTAGCGCTAATGTAGGCTTCCGCGATTGCCTACTGGCGCGCGGCGGGCCATTTCGGAGGCCAAGGGCCACCAGTTCTGATTTCGATGAGCTACGCCCGCGTTTTTGTATAGTATTTTTCTTTTTTTATTCAAACTTCCGGAAGTCCCTTACCCGTCATTGTTCTCTTCCAGTCCACACTGCAAAAATCTTGACGGCACGGGCGCTTCCCAGGCCCAAGTTTCTCGTACCTAAGCTTTCGCGCTATTTGTGCATCCCAAGGAATGCAGGGTGAGTACAAAACAAAGCAACCAGCTAGACACCGCGCCCTCGGGTCTGGTATGGGGGTTAAACTGGTCGGAGTGTTCTGCCGTTTCGCTCCGTTCGCTGTTCCATTGATGGAGGTCATCCTTGTGCGGCCGCATTCTTTCAGGGAAGTTCTTGGTTTCTCCAACGTACGAAGCGGGGCAGTCGGCACATGCTGTCGGGTACACTACGCTCTGCGCTTTTTTCGCAGGTGCGTGTTCTTTGGGCCAAAGGATGAACCTGCCCATGGCGGTGGATGGCATGTGGGAAACGTTGACCCCCGCCCTTCTATTGCTTTGCTGGCGCCCGCGATGCAGGGAATCAACAAACGTCGCCGTCGTGTCACGCTTTCTCCGTCTTTCCTCCAGAGAACTCTGCGAATAAACGCCTTTGTTTAGCCTTTGGTGCCGAGGTCACGGATTATATTCGCCCTTCCTTCCGCCGCTGCGTGGACGATTAGTCGTTGGACGATCGGCTATTTCGTTGGAGTTTTCTGTTCTTACTCAAAAAAGGTGCATTCGAACTTTTTTATTTTATTTTGTTTACGTACGTGGTTGGTTTCAGGGAAGCTTTCAGTAAGTGGTTTGGGAGGCTGGTGGGGTTCGCTGAAACTCATCTAACCCAGTGCTGCGGAGCACAAAACAAAGCTTAGCCGAGGGTCATGGGAAGGCACGGAGGTAGCGCAGCAAAATGAAAATAGAGGATCCTTTTCCCGATGCAAAAGCCATTGCGGCAACCCTTTCCTTCACCACCATCCCCACTTCCAGTCGTACATTACAACCTCGCCCCTCCCCCCTTCCAGGCGGTTTTACGGAAAAAAACATTGACAACCTTTCCAGGGGGCGCCAACCCGAGGACTCGGCTTGGCGCCCCCTCCCTAGTGGCGCCCGGGGCACTTGTACCCCCTTGCCCCCCCCTAGTTACGCCACTGCCAGTGTTGATATGATATTCTGCGTAGAGATTAAGAATAAGGAGATAAGTAAAATGCCCGTTAATGAACTGAGGTTAAGAACTTTATTCTAAGCAGCTGGTGATAGTATTTGAACATAAGGCAACAGTCGAATTAGTGTTTTGTATATCTTGAAGCAACATCCGTATGATACTTCTGAAAGGAAACTTTCTAAAATGCGCTTGCTTAATGAGGCGTATGCCTGCTTCTATTATTTTAAGTACATACTGTTGCTTAGCTTAAATTGCACAGCACACAATAGCTTCTTTTTTGGGACTAAACGTACGTGAAAAAATGACGTTCACGTGGAAAAAATAAAGGTGACAACTTGCATTCTTATGGAGCCACACATGCAAACGTCAGCATGAGAAACAACAATATTATGAAAATATTAAAAACAAAAGATGCCTTAGTCACTGCTCCTGCATTTTTGGTATAAATATGTAGATGAAAGGTGTTAAATAAAAAGGCGATCCCGGGCGACATTCTGTTGTAATAAGAATGGCAACGACTAGCGGCCTAGTTTGTGTTTTCCCCTTCGTTGCCATTATTTTGTTCATAATTAATAATGAAATCCAATCGCTGGCACTAGCTAACCCTATGCCTCAGCCAATGTCATCGCAGCAACGAGCCCAGCAAGAAAGAATGTATGCCGAAGCTCGAAGGCAGGCGGAACAGCGACAACGAGAATTACAACGACGTGAAGCGGAACGATTACGGCTAGAGCAACAACGCAGGCAAGAGGAACTAAGGAGACAGAGCCAAAGGAGCAGGCAGTCATGATGAAATTAGTAAGTTCAAAAACAATATATGTCTTAGTAAAAAATATTGTTGACTAACAGACAACGTTGTCAATGAAGGTATATTAAGTGCCTTTAGTAGTAACTGCAATGTATATGTGAAGAAAAAAAGTGGATGAAAAGATAACTTGTAAGTGGTAGGCACCAGACGTGTTAATCGATGGTCGCTGCTTTGTCGCGTCGAAGGTTGCAAAAATGGGTGACCGTGTCACATTGATTGTTTGAAGTCTCATAAAGTGCATGCGTATTTCTAACACTGTACGGAGGCGCCTGAGCACCTGAATGCTAATTGTGGAGTTCACAGTACCAGGCCCACAATCATAAGTTCGAATGGGCGCAGGCGTAGAGAAGATACCGCGAATAAAAGGACCTTATGCACCACATCTGTACCGCAATCAGTGAATGTGTAAGTGTGTTTTACGCAAGAAACGGTAGTCCGCTGCTTGTCAATTTCTCAATTGCGAACAATTAAAAGTTGGGCAGTTTTGTAATGAGACGTTATTTTAGTGAAGTCCAACAAAAGTCGGAACTAGCAAACAACAAAGCCAGGAGAACTCTGGTTTGCCGTCTTGTACAAATTATGATAAAAATGTGATTAAAGAAACATGTGCGAAAAGTTTATTTGCCTAACGAATCATTAGACCTTCAAATAACCACTCCAATGCGCTACCAACTAACTTATAGCGGTTGTCATTCCCACTTCCAGGTAATAGGGTGCCTACGTGTGCGTTTATACCGGGGGCTATTGCGTCGCTAGTAGCCATGAATAGACAACGAGTGCAGAAACTTCTTTTTTTTTTCACTCGGGTTCCCCATAGCACAAGATTTTGGCTTGTGCGTTCGAGCAATTTTGCGTTTATTTATTCATACAAGTACATGCAGCTCCACGTGGGCGTTATTGAAGAGGAGCTTTCTAGAAAAAAAATACGTACAATCGCAGAATATATGCACGTTAATAAACAAACATGAAAATACGAGCTACCTACAAAGCAGTGACCCCCACGCAGAAGAGTGTCAACGCATATGAATCAAGGAACCATCTTGAATGCAGCCTCTGTTCCAAAAAAACACGCATCAAGAAAAGCATGCCGACAGGTAAATATTATCTGGCGGGAGATGAAAATGTATAAAAATTGCAACAGGGATAATATTTTGCAAATACATATACCCAGTGGACATCTGTACCAGGGCATGCAGATGTTAGAGAAAAAAAAACGCTGAGACACATTCGTGCAGCAGCGCATTTCCAGAACCTTACACTCATGATCACGATTTGTAGGGATGAAATATATACAAGCATTTTTTTTATTCTTGGGAGATTAGACTAAATTCAGAAAAAAATGTTTAAATTTAGTGCTTGCGGGGAATTGAGCTAGGCCTTTCCAACCTATGCTGCTATTATAGCTGAAATTACCAGTGAAAACCCAGCTGCCCAAATCTGGGCCTACTCAAGATTATCAATGAGACATGAGGTGTCGGGGTCCCACGCTGCTAAATCATACTAAATAATTGGACGAACATACATAATATATTGCTATCTTTTAACACATTCGGGTGAAATGTACAAGCTGAGTTGAATGAGGTTAAGTATCCTACAACTTTCTAAAGCGAAATGTTCATTGTGTCGTGTACAGGTCACATTTTCCAAAAATAAACCCGAAGATATTGATAACGTTGCTCCCGTTAAAAGGGGTATATGATTCAAGTATTTGTCAGATCTCACAGGGAAACTTTAGCAGGTGAAACATATAAATGCAAATTCAGTGTTGTTCAAACACATACACAATTCAGGGCACCAATTTTTAATGTGTTTAAGAAAGAAACTGCAGACAAAAAACAGAAAACTGCTAATAAAAATGTGCAGATAATTATCATCGTTTTCGTTTTGTATATGTCTGTAAATAACGCATTCGCCTGCATATGACCTGACATTTCATTCTAGGCTCTGTACAATATCATTGATGTAAACCGAAAATTACAGAGGTCCTAAATCGGACCCTGTGGCACACCGGAGTAACGGTTGCATAAGTCAATTTAACACCAGCCATCGAAGCGTGCTGAGTCCTTCCGGAAAGATAATTTCTATTCTAGTTGAGTATAGCACAATGAATACAATAAGCCCATGTTTTTTACAATAAGAAATCTTGGGGAACCGTATAGGAAGGCTATTTGAAAGTAAACAAATGCAGTTTACTTGAAATTCAGAGTCATGGGAATAAAATAGATCAAGGCAAATGTAACGCATTTGCAATGTACTGGTTCATCGAGCACTAAAACCACGTTGAGCGTACGAAAATAAACTATTGCTTTAGAGGTGTTGTATTATAGCACTGTGACTTGTATGTCCTAATGTTTCACAGCAAACGTTAGTAAACAAGACTGGTCTGTAGTGTTCTAAAGAATGTTTGGGAACACTTTTATGAATGGGATGAACAGCTGCTTCCTTCCATTAGGTTGCAACAAAACTGCTGCGCAGAGATTATACATGAGGACTAAGAAATTAAAAATTTCCTGAGTGCATGCCTTCATTACCTACGTTTGTAGCTGTCAGGGCTTCCAGATGAATTGTTTTAGTTCCGTAAGCAACTTAAAAACACCATTAAACCTTGTACTAACCATCGGTATATTCTCGTTGGGTAATTCTGGATTTTAAGGAGGTAAACTAGTGCACATGTTAGAAATAACTGTCTTAAAGTAGGAAATCAAACTTAAGCCATCTCGTAATCATAAAAGACTGCTTGACCATCGACTAATTATTTGGGTATTGCACTAACATTTTTGCTGTTGACTCGAATATTTTACAGAAGTCTTTAGAATAACCTTTCTGCCTTACAGAGAAAAAAACAATGTAATTGTGTTTTCCATTTAATCGCGTGTTTCACTGCGTAGCCAAACTGCGCAATTTGTCTTCATAAACAAACCGATCAGGAATTTGAGGTACGTGGCATATAGACAGTGTTTTTTTGCTAATTAAAGTTTGAAGTGCTTTGTCTATCCATGGTTTATCATTACGGTGATGACTTGTGAAGAGTTTGGAAAGAACAAATTTTTCGAACAATGTCATCAGTTCATCACCAAAATCAGACCATCACTCATCAGTGAGGAGAGATCAGAAGAGTTCACAAAAATATGATTAAAAATGACAAAGTTATTCATACCGAAGTATAGTTACCTGTGTCATAATAACATACTTTTTGGGTTGTTTGTGGGCTGCTATTAGTGATGTCCATTGAAAGTACCAACGAATCAGTCATGGTCAATAACACAACAACAATATAGAGCAACGACCCGGAGTTTATTTATTCCCAGACACCTGAAGCGAAGCGGTTGCTTTCTTTTGCACTGTCCTACGTGCTTTTTTTTCTTTTTCGCGCAGACTAGGCGCTTAAAAACGCCACAAATTGTCCCTTTGCTCCTCAGATATTGGCCCAACCAGGACACAACACTACTGGAATGGCTGCAAAAGAATGCATCAACAAGTGTTCGAAAGCCAAGGAAAAAATTGGCCCTGTATCTGCACGTAATCTGCAATTGTCGTCGAAAGACGATAGTCTTGCGTGTGGAGAGCGTGAAAAAAAACACTTTTATTTGATGTTCTACGCAAGGAAACCGGTGAATGATATTCTGGAGGCGCTACTTGAGATTGAGTACCTCGAGCGTGCAGCGGAGGCGAACGAGCGCGTCAAGTCACGTCACACGTGACACATGAGCGCCATCTGGCAGTTTTCTTAGAGAACGAAGCGCATGGCTCTAAGACGGGTGTGCGTGCCCGTCTCAGAGGGGACAAGGTGTAGAACGCAAGGCGACGGGTAGGTACCACCACCGTCTCGTCTTAGCAAAACGCTAGAAACACTCGCCTTTTCGTGCAAGCGTTGCATGTTCAGCGCAGTGTGATAAACGCTACGGTCCTTAAAATTACTTATGTATGCCTTTTCTAGGAAAAGCCGCACTTGCAGAATATATACGCGTTATTATGGTGGCCGAGACATGCGCGAGCATTGCTTTTTGATTGACGATTGCGGAAGTATAAACGCTAAATCTTGAGCAACATTGGTGGGCGCTATGGATGAGGTCGGCCGTTTCAAGTACCCAGTGCCGTCGAGAGTTGACAAACAGACAAGTGTACAGACATACAGACAGACAGTTGGACAGACAGTTGGGAAAACAAAATAAGCAAGAACCCGTGGCTGGAACTGGGCAGCAAAGCTCCCTTGCAGGCGAGGAAGGGAAAGAGAGTGTACCGGGCATCCCTTCTCGAACGATAACGTCGGAGGCGGAAGCTTCGTCCGCCTTCAGTCGCACGCCGTCCTCGTCGCCTCCTGCCACTTCGGACGCGACAAGGGCCGCAACTGAACTGTGTTCCGTTTTCCACCTCTTCTTTTCCCATCAAGCCGTCGATCGACAAACCCTCTGTTCCCGAAACACAGCACCCAGGCTCTCCTATAACACTGGGTGAACACGGCTGTACAATTCTATTTTGACCAGTCGGGAAAAAAAATCAAACTTTGTCGACTCACGTGGTGCTATCATGGCATTTCTCAATAGAATCCCGACAAATCGGCGCGTTCGCGCCAACCTCTGACGCAATATCGTGGCCGTGAACATCGTACTCTAAGCAGATCCTTGAGAATTTCAACAAGTTCGCAAGATCTGCGACATTGACGTGAAGCTACTCGTTCCTGACACCTACATGGGCCCCATCAACGGTGTTGACGTAGACATTCACGTCAACGATATCGCGGCCAGCCTGGTGTAAGCCATGCCCATCGTTTTCTGCACCTACCAAGGCCGGTGTCTCAGCCTGACCATCGAGGGCACCACAGCTCCACCGGTCCTCGTCTCGCACAGCCCTTTCAATGTACCCGCTGGGGTCATTTCGGCCACGTCTTCGCATCGCGCTCACGTGACGAGCGCTGCCTGTGTTGTAGTAGCAGCCAACTCGAGAGCCTGCGCGCCATGAAACAGCCATGCTGCCTCAACTCCAAGGGCAACTATGCAGCCAACGAGCCAAGCTGCTCGTCCTAGCTGGCAGGTTCAGCGCAAGGCCGCTATTATACTCACTTCTTCGGATGACTCCATAACTCGCCCCCAAGCACTGGAACACGCAGGACTGCTCTCAACGACACCGACAAACGAAGCAGTGTGGTAGTCGGGAAAAGCCGATCATGGCGCGAAGCTCTCGCCGGTGGTGGTCGAACGTCTTTGGAAACCACAGCATACCTTTTCGCGAGTACGCCGGCTCCTCCAACGAGATTGGCCGCAACTATGTGCGCTCTTACGAGCGCGCTGGCTGCTACCGCCGAACCAATGAATGCGATGATGGCCACACTCGCTGCGGCCTTACGTGTTATGCTGGAGTTGCTCCTAAGTGACTTTCCGTTCCACGGATTATGTTTTGCTGATGACGCTGCACATGACGGCACTGCACCGGGAATGCAGTCGGCTAGTGGGGCTTGTGCATAAAGGGCAAGAGATCTCGCTCTCGTGAGTGCTACGAACTCTAACCTTTTTTGTGCCTCGGCTACGCACCGAGACGAGTGCTTCGTGTTTTCACACACTTTATACGTGCCTTTCCTGCCGTTTTGTTTTCTTTTTCGAAGATTGTTTCCCCAGCCTCCTTGGCTGCTTTTCCATTCGAATGCGCGTTGCGCATCGGGATGCGTGTGTGCGTGGGGGAGAAATATCGAATACGTTTTTTTTCTCTACTCCTGTGTAGTCTTACTTCTCTGTCTTTCATGCCCATTGAACCATCCTACGTGCGGTGTTGTTGAGGCGACCTCGGAAGTGAGAGAAAGGTACGATGCCGTAGTTATATCTTCACTTCTTTTAAAACTACTCCTAACGACTAAGAGTTTGCAAACGCCAAATGCAAACTGAAGCAGGAGACTCACCCTGTCTCGTGCATTCAGAATTGAATCATGAGAGATCATTATTCATGAGAAGCTTCTAGAGAGAACAGCATAATGAACCAAAGCCGGCGAACTTGGGTTGGCCATTCTTCCAGGCTACTGAATGCATAATAAAATCTTCTATAAGGATGACGTCACATTGTGATAAATTGTTGAATGATTCAGGGTTAGTTGAGCTGGGAGATTGGTAAAAGAAACCAACTATAAAACACTTTCCTCTGGTGGCTCTGTCGAATATTGTACAAAACGAACTCCTATTGATAAAACGTAGCAGATATTTCACCGCTCTGGAGCTGTTTATTATTAAGAATTAAAACGCCGCCATCTTTTGTGTTTCTTTCAGATCAGCAAACATCGTAACCTTGTGGAAAAAGTTCGTAATTAGCAATGCATTTACTAACCAATGATTTTGTTCCGACTCTATTGAAAGGTCGCGTGACAGACAACAAAGCAGCGAATTCATTCACCTTGTTTTGCAGGCTGTGACAGCTGCCCAGCAATATTTTTTGTTCGACTTTAATCTTAAATACCAACTTGCTCTTTAACTTTAAATCTAGAAAATTAGATGATGATCGGTTGGTTTCTACCTTAAAGTACTTACCTAATCTGTTGGAGCTTGCAGTATTTTGTGTTGTGACAAGCTTGGGAAATTCTTCCATGAAAAGCGCGAGAGCAGTTTCTTTGCATTCATGCCAGTTTTCATTTGCATGGACAGGCAATCCGAAGACTAGCACATTGTTTTAGCGAGACTTGTTGCAGCTATTTTTGAGGTACGCCCTAACTTCACCTAATCTCCGTAAATATCAGATGAGCGATCTTTCACCGTAAGATTACCTTTGAGAGCAGCGACGGTACTGCACAGTTCCTGAACTGAAGTAGCAAATGCATATTGTCGTTTCTTTACTTCTTCTAGCTCTGTGAAAAAACTTGTCCGATCCTGCTCTAGCCTGCGAACGATATTGTGAATACCTTCAAGACTAGAACTTTCGCTTTTCGCCTCTGCTTATTGAAGCGGGGCCAGGATTCCATCCCTCCAGAGAGAAGTAAGAACAATTAATAAATAACGCGAGTTCTAATAGCAAGCAAATACTTGCACTTTTTCAGGCCCTCAATTAGGTAGTCGGGGCAGGACAAGGCTATCAATCATTAATCAGAACACTGGTAACAACACACAGAATTTTGATAACTAACCAGTACTAGGAGGCGAGGTAAACTCATGTCTGCAGCGATGTCGCACCCCTTAACACTGTTGTTTGCACTCTTTCACTCTACCGGTCATGCCGCCACCAACTCAAGCGGTGACGCGAATCAAAGCAGAAACAGGCACGAGGCAGTGATGCCCTGAAAAAGTGCTGTGAGATGGCAGCGAAATCAGGGCACGCAAGAGATCATATCTGGCTGAGTTGGTCATTTACGATGAAAAAAGCCCAGCAAAAGCATGAGGCACGAAGTAGACCATACACCACTGGAACTAATAAATGTGACTTTATTGAAGAGAAACGTTCATCCAATAAAGCTCACAACGCATGGCCAGTACACCACTATCAGCCACCTGGTGAACCGGGATAAGCAAGATAAAGCACTGAATCATCTTTCTTGCCGTCATTGCAAAACACTAAATTCTTTGTTAGGGAGGAAAAACAACGGTGTGCTTCTACTTCATATCCGCTGTTCCTAATTTAGTATGCCTCTGCAAATTCACTTTTTTTCTTTGCTCATTCATTTTCCCAGATAAATAACAATAATAAAAACTAAAAGAAAACCACATTCACGAAAGTGACTTGGCAGGTTAGCTCCATCATGCGGAATCAACAAAGGGTAATGCTCACACAACCTAGCAACAATCCACCGGCTGGTTCTGCCATTGTATACCTAATCACATGCCAACCGAAGCTTGTATGCCGCATGTGTGGCACATTTAGTGAAGCAAGGCTCGTGTTTAGTCGTAGATACCGAATCTTTCATCCCTCCATCAGCCAGACGTAAGTATATGCCAAATAGTTTGCAGGGCGCTGAAAGTAAATTAATAATGCCCTGTCACTCATGGGCCTTTATGATATTATGTCCAACCATATTTACACAAGGTCTGGAGTAGGTTGTACATTATGACGTAGAAATGTCGTAGTCTTTCCCGAATGCATTATTTTGGTATATGAGTAATAGCTTGCCGCCTAATAATATTTCGAAATACAGATTCTGCCTCCAAGTTTAGGAGATCATTAGGAAAACCAGCACCTCGCGCCTCTCGAGCTTGTTGTCTAAGATGGTCTTTATGAGAAGAAGGCAACCTTTTTTCACATACTTAAAAATACAGTCTGAAATGATGCAGCGTGTACGGTCTTTGAACACGCAGACCAAAACAGCAATAAGATTTCATAGTTCTACGCATAAAAGACCCACAAAGATGCCTATTGCCATGGAAGTTAGACTGGATATCTAAATATCTGATAGAACGATTGTATAGAAGTTCTTTAGAGAACAAGCTCGAAAGGCTTCCGTGACGTGGTGCACAACCACAGGTAATTAGTCAGATAAGGGCGATTTCAAAAACCGTTGGAAAAATTGGGGGCATTTAGGCTTCGGCGTCAAGAGTTGAACGCGATAGTGATATCATCTCCTTAGTGCTTACTTCAAACACTTAGTACCTACTTTTACTGGTGTGGTGTTACTAGAGAACTTTGAATTGTGTATTACTTGAATATAATCGTTAAAGTTCAAAAACGCTTGCATTAGAGACGGTTTCGCATATGGCTGCACTCTCCAATAGGTAGCGTGGTATAAACCACGAGCAGATATGCAGGTGTAATGAGTTTGAACTTGTTCTTCCCCCACTACATGGTCGTAAGGAATACGCACAGAGCCGGGTTTGAATTTTTAATGGCTTGCCGGCTTTACATCCGAAAGTCCCCATGATAGTCTTATTTTCTGACACGCGATTGCTTGTACCGCACAATAATACTGCCATATGAATTGTTGTATTGTTAAGCCTGTACACAGGGGGCCTGTGCTTCTAAAGCCTGAATTGCAGTGTGTTTTCAAGCAGCGGAAGTTACTTTCACTGACGTTTCAAGCAGACGGTTGGTTGCGAAGTAGAACATCTTGCCACACAAATGCCTTGGTTCGAACCTCTCTTGGATCAAAAAAAATTTGCTATTTCTTTTATCTAAGTCTTCCTCAATTTTTCTGTCATGGACAAGAGGACAATTTTTAGCTCACAATCAATGACGCCGACACCGAAAATGACACCGACACCGACGCTGGAACCTCTGCGATACGAGCTCTTCTATACATCGCGTTAAAATCAAGCATGAACCTACATATATGGCAGAGATGTCAAGGACCCATTGTGGGCCCTGATAATCACCTAATTCAACCTCATGACCTTCAGCTCGTTCCCGAATGGTGTGATGCCTGGCAAATGAGACTGAACTCATCTAAATGTAAATTATTGACAATCTTGCGTAAAAATTCAATTCATAACTTTTCGTATTACCTAAATACAAACTTAGTGCATCAGGCGTCAGTGTACGAATATTTAGGTGTTAATCTTACACCAATCCTTTCCTGGACCTTTAATATCCCAACCATTTACGCACACACTTTAAAATTTCTTGGGTATAAGCACCTCAACTTGCGTAGCTGCCCTCTTTATACTCGCAAACTCGCGTTTCTAACATTTGTACGTCCGCATATTGAATTCGCGTCTTCCATATGGTCTCTTTATCAAGAATACCTAATCCACTTATTAGAATCTGTCAAAAGTCGAGGTAGTCAAATCAAATCAAATCAAATAAAAAATCTTTTGTTTTCACTATTTCATACAAAGGTGAAAAAAGGAGAACTAGAGAAAAAGCTGATAGTTCTTCGGCTTAACAAAGCTCCGGTCCCCCAGGCAGACAGTGGTGAAGTTTGTTTCAAAACAATAGGAGAAAGCATGTTACAAAGTATAAAGCATTAAAGCAATAATAACATTTCAACTGAGTATAAAATAAACATTGCGACGAAGGAAGAGAAATGTATAAATTAAAAACAACTATACAGCAACTACAAAGTACAACCAAGAAACACTTTTTTATAACATAGAAAATTACTATAACAGCAGCATGCTATCAACAAGCGGTGGTATTTTTTTTCTAATCCTATGTTGATGAGGCGTTACAGGAATAGGTCCAACATTTTAGTTTTGTTTAGCGGTAACACATCAACACTTTGTCTGTTGAAATGATTAAGTAGGGAAGGCAGCGTATGACAAAGGCACTGTTGTCCATAATTTGTACGAGAAAAAGGAATTTGCCATGGGGCCTGACGGCGAAATGAATATGTACTTTTGTTTTCTTTTAGATCGGCGAGGGTTAAAAATGAATCTAGCTTTCCTAGCATAGCACTCTTGTAGCATTGTAGAGTTTTCTGTTTCCAAATATTACCAGCTTTTATTATTTTATGTGCCGAAAAAGCTCTTCCGTACGTTCGGAGAAAGAAACATTCGCAATAGCTCGAACTGCCTTCTTTTGAAGTGTTCCCATCATCTGAATATTTTGTGCGGTGGTGTTTCTCCGTATGAGTGAGCAATAAGTGAGGTGGGAGTGAAAGAGAGCATGATAAATGAGGCGCTTAATTTTATAGGGTAATGTATTTCGATAGCGATTTAAAATACCAATAACTTTTGCACTTTTGCGCACACATTGTCAACGTGAGCATTCCAAGACATATGCTCGGTGAATAAAACTCCGAGTGTTTTTATAGAGGACGTAATGGTAATCTTATATAGACCCAGAACAATGTTATCTGGTAATGTAGTAGAACTTCCTTGGGCACGAAAAATGACACATTTTGTTTTGGCTGCATTAAGAATCAAGCAGTTTGCCTTTGACCAGCGTTGAATTTTGTTACAGACAGTGCTAGCTATAGGCATTATTTCTTCTAAGTCTTTTCCTCTAAAGAAAATTGAGCAGTCATCTTCAATAGCAACAACCATACACATATCACTAATTTCTACGATATCAATAATGTAATAAAGAAAAAATATCGGGCCAAGAAAGCTACCTTCAGGCACACCCGCTGTTAGAGGTTTCGTTTGTGACCTATTTTCATTAAGTTCAACAAATTGATGTCGACTTTTTAAATAAGATCGGATAAGTTCAAGTGTTATTTCTCGGAAGCCATATCTTTCTGGTTTCGTAAGCAACAGTTGGTGGTTGACTCTATCAAATGCTCCGCTAAAGTCTAAGTATAACCCTAGCGTTAGAAGCTTTTTTTTCAATGTTCTGAAGAATAAGATCCTTAATTGTATATATAACGCACATTTCGTAGACCGTCTTTTTCGAAATCCGTGCTGACACTCGCTTAGCAAGTTATGTTTCTGCGAAAACTCATCAATACGGACGTTGATAATTTTTTCGAGGCCCTTCGATAATATAGGAAGAATAGAAACTGGTCTATAGTTGCCAATATTGTTTTTATCACCCCCTTTATGTAAAACCATTACTCGGGCTACTTGCATATTACGAGGGAAAACTCCAGTCGACAAGGATGCGTTAAAAATGTGCGTTATAACTGGAGCAAGAAGGTCTATGGCATATTTAATTGGTCTGATTTCTAGATCGTCCATATCTCTACTGCAGCTATTTTTCAGACATGAAAACGTTGCAATCACCTCAGAAACGTTAGTAGGCTTTAGAAATATAGACTCTCTTAACGAGGTTTGATGCAGTGTGGACTGAATGCCGTGATCTACGCATCCCACTTTCACAAAGAAATCATTGAATAGGTCCACAAGATCTGTGCCGCCTATAAAAATACCATCGATATTCAGTGTATCTATTATGAAGTGGCTGGCCTGCGATTTAAAGTGTCGCTTATTTTTTCCCATACCTTGTAATTTCGGCGCATAAAATCTTTAATAAATATACGCGTGAAGTAGCCATTTTTTGCCTTTTTTTTTCTTTGTTCACTTTATTTCTAAGTTTTTTTATATTCTTTCAACTTTGACAAGTCCTTTGACTTTAGAAAACACTGGTAAAATTAATTTTTTTTGTTAATTCGTCTTATGAATTCTTTCGAAATCCAGGGCTTGCGCGATGGCTTTTGATTTCGGTAGCGCTGAATTAGAAATGATTTGAAGTAAAGCATTTTCAGTTTGTTCATTAACTTGTCATTTGACTCATTGGCATCCCTAATGGAAAATATGCCAGTCCAATCTGTTTCGCGCACAGCTTTTCGGAATTCATCAAGTGACTGAGCCGATATCTTGCGGTACGTTGTATTACTAGTAAACGTGCTAATAGTTGACGTCTTTCGTTCGAGGAAAAGATATATGGGCATGTGATCACTGATGTCATGGCTTATGATTCCAGATTTTGAATTATCGATATTTGAGTTTATTATGAAAGTGTCTAGTAACGATGACGTCGTAACGGTTACATGTGTTGGTGCTTTGATTACACTGAAGAAGTCATTGCACTCCAGGGTTGACAAAACTGTGTAGTAGCTGCTGTGCTGGTCGTCATGTCGATATTAAAGTCCCCACCAAGTTTAGGTAGCCATTTGCATTCACAAATAACAGCAGATTGTCTAAAAACTGAAAGAAGGCAGAGGGCTGGCACTAGGGGGTCGACATAAGACCGCAAATACTGTGTTTTCTTTTTTAATGCATAAAACTTCGTAATCTTCGGTAGCGACGCTATATTCTCGAAGAATATCATAACCATTTAAAGAAGTTAAAATTGCAACGCCGCCACCTCTATCCTCCTTGCGATTTACATTGAAATGTTCGTCTCCTTGAAGTGCATAGTACTCTCAGTCATCATTGTACCAGGTTTCCGTAAACATCAAAACTTCAAAATTGAGATTACATGACTTCATTAGCACAGTGACCTCATTCGGTTTGTTCAACAGCGACCTTGCATTTAGATGCATAATTTTTAGCAGTTTGTCTTTGTTGGTAATGTTGTGCTTCGTAATGGTGTCGCCTGGGTCGATTCATTTTCCGCGATTACAACTATCGGTCAAGCGTAACACAGATAAAACTCAACCTTTTTCTTCTAACTCTAAATAATCGTCGTGACATGGCCCTCTTGTTACTCCATAGATATGTTTACCAAAAAAAGGCATCAGTCATAACATTGGTACGTGCATTCTGCCCATCACGGCGTCTTCACAATGACTTAAGCTACAATCGCATCTATGGAAACACTCACGCATTTAATTTCTCGCCTCTACCACGAGCCACTCACCTATGAAATTCGCTATGAAATGACCCTTTTGCGCAAGCAGACCAGGATAAATTTAGACAGCTCTTAATCCTACAGCATTCATCGCAATAATTATTCAACATCATCACAATATACACCGAGCCGTATCGCTTTTTTTGTTGTGTGAAGTATGTGCGAAACTCCATGCTACGAATTCCTTTCTACTTTGTTTTCTTGTTTCTATGAGTGCACAAGTGATGTACACTTTTTACACAACTTGTGTGCTACTCTTTTTGCAAATATTAGTATTATTTTTTCATTACTTTCTGACTATTGTGTTCTTAGTATTACTTAGTTAGTTGATAGTTCGTGGCTTATTTTTAACTTTACTTAGTATTGTTCTCATAATATTGTTCTATTTGTTATTAGTTGGTGTATTCTTAGTATTATTTTGCCATGTAATTCAATTTGTTTGACCGTTTCGCAAGTAGGTTACCGTGCACTTTTCAGACTCACGTATCGCAATCTTTTCCCTTTCTTTTTTGATGCTCCCCTTACTCCATGCTCCCCGAGGAGCCTAAAAGGTACTTGTAAATAAGTTAATAAACAAATAAATAAATAAATAAATAACTCTATCATGCCTCGAAGCGAGGTGTCAAATCTAGCTAAAAACTCATTTCACAACAAAAACGCAACGCTTGAGCCAGTGGTAATACACTTAGCAGGAACATCGATCTCTTAAACTCTATAGCCGTGGATGAGAAATAATGCAGCAGAAATGAAAAAAAAAGTGCGTCAACAGACACTCCAAAGCCAATCTGAAAAACGATCCCTCTTGAGTGTTCTATTATATAGCCTAACGGCCTAACACAGTTTACCATGAGGAATGTGGTAAAATAAATCTTCAGTGTTGATTGAAAAGGTGAACTTGCCTCCTGGATTTGCCTCATTGAGCACGTGCACGGCATCACTCGCGCAGACGACGTCATGCGTGTCTTGAACTCGTGAGGTTTTCAGGCGTTTTCGCACGAGTTGGCCTACCAGCTTTTGCAAGGAGGCGGCCTCCGTTACTGTGGCCCTGAAAGGGTTGTGTAACTTCTGAGTTTTTGCAGAGAAAGACGCATGAAGAAAAGTCCTTTCACAATAAATGATAGCCTGAGATCACCTGTCCAGCATTTTATCTTTAAAAAGCTTCAGTGCTGTGGTTATTCGGTCTTGAGAACTTTTATTTTATAGGCAGGATATTTTTCGCAAGCACAGCTAAACTTTTTTTTTCTGTGAATAAAGTTTCAGCGACAACTGAGCTCGTGCATTCTGGACCATACTACGGCGCCTCAAGTACCTGCTCACTGCAAAGGAGATTGGCGAGCACCACTCCTACTGCTGCTGGCCTAGGTGCAGGTTAAGCCGATGCGAACAGCGCGCTGTTTAGAGCGTCAAGGAGCACCTCTTTCAGCCGTTGCCTAGGTTCGTCGACTTTTTTTTTGGCTGCGCATAAAATTTTAGCCTCGATTGTCTGGCCTGCATGGTTTTGACAATCGCAGAATTTATTAGCAAGCTAAAGACACTATCAGCGTTTCTGCAATTTATTTTGCCAAAAGTTCAAAGACCACTGCAGATTTCAAAGTAGGTATATTGAATTCCAAAAATCTTGTGCGCTTGTGACTTAAATGGACGTCTTTTTGGAATATGCCCTCCCCAGGTAAATTGTGTGGTTCCCTTTCCTCGCTGGCGGAGCCCCGAGACCACGGGACACTGTATTTGCTGAAGATGCTGACAAGAATAGCAGCACCCAGGGTTGACCGCGCGTGGCCATAAAAACCAAAGACATTTGGTGTAATTTCATAACTTCTTCTTGGCTTATCAATTCCTGCGGCCTTTGATTTCTGATTAGTACCATGTAAATAAATCTGTCGCTTAGCACGAGCGCCTCTACTCTCTGCAAAGTGGGACGATGGATGTGACGACAGGGGCCATCTGTTAATGTCAAGACCAGCTGGACCCCGGTTTCCAACGACTAGTGTGAGCGCGGAGTTGCTGCAACCACCATGCGCAACAATTGGAGGAGGCAGTGGAATGATCCTAACTTCCGAGCTCGAATAATAACCTATGCTGGTTCGATATGCAAAAGGCTTCTGATATTTGGGGTGTTGTCTTATTATTCGATTTGTGTGTGCCTCTTAGAAAGTTTGATGGGGTGCGTGTTGTGGGAAGTGACAGTGACGCGCATGCTTGAGAAGTCTTTGTGTGGCAGTGTAATTTTTAAGGAAGCGCAGTTGGAAGAACAGCGTTTAATTGTTTTCATTGATTTATTATATAGCTATATATTATTTTGATTGATATTGATTTATTATGCTCGCTATTTTTCTTTTTTCTTCGTCTATGCAAATGCTATGCTGCTCTTCACTCAAGCTTACATTTATACACCTCAACTTGCACCAAGTGATTAGGTTGTCGCACCATCAATTTAGAGAACAAGAACTGTTTTCCGAGAAACGAGAAAGCGGCCAAAAATGAGATCACACTTTGTACGCACGTGCCCGAAAGCTATCCCCGCGTCGCCCATCGCAATGACTTCGTGGTTAGTACGTCATTTGCCCACGTGTTTATATTCTAGACGTGAAAACAGCTCAGCGCCATGGTCGCCAAATCGCAGAGAGGTGGTTTGAAAACAATCGCTAATAAAGCAAAAATTTACGGCGTCTACAATAGAACACGACCACGACCATGAAACCACCACCGGCTGTTAGTACCGGCACACGAGCCAGAGAGAAAGTGGTGTCCCCCCTTCTTCGAACGAGTCGCCGAAGAACTACTGGCCTGTTGACAGTCGTGCAGGCCGTCGTGCGGGCACTTGTATTCTTTTCCCGACGCTGTAAATGATGCTCCGTGCAGGTAGACACCCCAAGATATTTGGAAAAAGAACTGCAATAATTTTCGGTGGCAAAACCTTCCCTGGAGACAAGGCGTTCTTGTGTATGACAACTCGCGCATTGCGCAGCGAATTACTTCAACGTGGCGGACACTTTCGATGTGCCCAGTAGTATGAACGTGACACCAATCCCCCGGCGGGCCTTCTCATAACAAGAAAGAGACATCCTGGTGTCACATGTGAAGTGTCATGGCCGCATTCATCAACGTGGACCTAGAGATGGATGGGGGTGAACGTTGGAAGTAGTGGGTTCACTGTGATTGAACAGTGCAGTTTGGAGCTGTTCATACCTCGTCTCAATCACGAATCTGGGGAGACAAAACACTTTGAATAAAATTAGATCTTTCTGGTTCTTGTGAGGCCTTCTACACGGGATTGCCATGGTATTGTTACTGGGAAGACCGACGCAGAAGGCACAGACTGGAGATGTGTATTCACAACAGGTTTGTTGAGCTGAGCTACCTATACGAAGAGCTCGCATCAGTATATTTGCTGTCGTCCTCCCCTTTCGTCTTGTTGATCGCTTTGCCACTGGAACGTAACATGACCCCAAGTGGTGGCAGCACTGTTCCGGAGCTTTCGAGGTCGTCATGGGAAGCAGAGTTGTAGATCTTGAGCCATGACAGGTGGACATCTATCGACTGAACTGATGCCGATGCAGAAATCGAACTAATCACATAAGTAACAGACCTTAGCTGCTGCATTACACGGTAAGGTTCCGTGTAATGACGTAAAAGTTTTACGGGTAGGTCCATTCGACGATGAGAAGACCAGAGTAACACAAGGTACCCAGAGCGAAATGTGCGTCGCAATGCGAACCTCTTAACGACGTTGTTGGTTGCCCTGCGACGCCATCAGACAATCCCAGGCGAGCTGATGGGCATGGTCGGCTCGCGCAACAGCTCCCACATTGTACTCGCTGGTGAATGAGGTGCTTGAAATGATGATATTCTTGCTCTGGGAAGTTTATTAATGGATTGCCAACAAGCCCAATCCCACACTTACTACAAGGGTATAGTCAGCTCTCTTTCATACAAAAAGGTAGAAATATAAGTAGCCTGCTGTCTCGTGTCGGGAAGAGTTGTACGTGAACGTCGCGTATAGTATGGCAAGATCTCCGTCTCGATGTTCCGGTGGCACATATTAGAAGCATATTTGTAAGTGTACGAATAAAGCGCTCCGCGAGGCCATTGGTTTGTGGGCGGTAAGCTGAGGTTACTTTGTGCTGCGTTGAACAGGAACGCAGAATGTCAGCGATGACTCGGAAAAAAAATTAGGTCCATGGTCTGTGAGTAGCTCTTTTGCCGCACCATGAGTCGTAACGTAACGTAACAGGAAGTCTGCAACATCAGCTGCACATCCCGTCAGTAGAGCTCGCGTAATAGCGTAGCATTTGGCGTAATCACTAGCCAAGACTAGCCACTTGTTGCCTACTGTTGATTCGGGAGATTACCCAAGGAGGTCTAACTTAACCCGGTAAAATAGTTCCTTGTGTATGCCGATTGTTTGGATATGGCCAGCGGTTTGCTGAGATGGTATTTTAGGACATTGACATAACTCACCCATGGCGACGTATCGATGTGCTGAGCGAGGAAGGCCTGGCTAGGAGAAACGGCACCGCACGCATCATACGTGTGAAACTCGCCAAGGTGTCTTGCTTGTGGGAGCATTATGAAGTGCAGCGAGGACACTACGCCTTAAATATTTAGGCATCACTATAACAATGTCAGGTCCGTCATGTCAGAAACAGTGGTGGTGTAGACCATCCTTAATGCCTTCAAACACAAAGAGATGGACCGAGGCATCTTTAGAGAACACTCTATGTGGCTTATGATACCAAGCAGCGGTGGATCCCTTCTCTGTGCTTCCCTGACATGAATGTAGTCGGACCGAGAGAAGATGGAGTGCACTCTGTTCGTAGCAGAGTCAGCAAGATTGTCGAAAGATTACCCGGAGAAGCAATCAGTATCCTGATGCAGACGCTGAGATTTTTTGACGACCTAGTCTTAAAATTCTTGCAAGCGCAAAGCCCAGCGGCCAAGGCACTCTGAGGTATCTTTAAGAGGGTTCAACAAGCAGAGCACGCGTTGGTATGTAACTACCGATAATTGCCACCCGTATAGTTATGGCTTCAGCTTGGCGACCATGCAAAATGAGTATCAAGCACTCGCAATCTATGATAGAATGATTGTGCTCGGGTTCGGTAAGAGGCGGCTGCCACGTGTGATAGCACCGTTATTGCAGTGCTGGTGTCGTTGGCCTACCATTGCGTTGATGCCGTGGCTATTTTCATCAGTACAAATCTCAGTAAGGGCAGTAGGGTCAAACTGGGTCAAAAGTGGAGGAGTAGTAACGTGGGGGATTACATTCTAGAGCGCAAAACCTCCATAGAGTCCCATCAAAATGGGACGTCTTGCATTACCGGCTTCCTGAAAGGCCTCACTGTGTCCGCAAAATTCTACATGAAGTGGCAGAAATAGGAGCATAGTCCGAAATAGCTGCGTACATCGTTTGAGAATCGTGGTACCGAAAAATTTTTGATTGTTGTGAGTTTTTTCCGGGTCGGGTTGAACACCGTTAGTGTCCACTAATTGACCAAGAACTGTAATCTGGGGGCGTTCGATGTGCCACTAGGACCAGTTCAGCTGGAGGCCAGCATGACAAGGGCTGAAAGGCACTCTATATGAGTTTCGTACGTAGGTGAAAAAACTACATTCTTCAAGAAGCACAAGCAGATGGGCCATTTAAAGCCTTTGAGCAGTGTTCATCATACATCAAAATGTTGCTGTAGCATTACAGAGGCCGAGGGGCATGGCTTTGAATTGATATAGACAGTCGGGTGTGACAATTTTCATATTTCCTCTATCCATTTGATCTACCTCAATCTGCCAGTACTCGGAACGTAAGTCTACGGAGGAAAAATAACGGGCACCGTAGAGACAATCAAGCGCATCATTTATTCATGGCAGAGGGCACACGGCTATTGTTGTAATTTTGTTTACATGATGAAAATTGGCATAGAAACACCATGTGCCGTCTTTTTCAAGGACTAGCGTGACAGGGGATGCTCAAGGAGTGCAGAATAGTTTGATAATGTGCTCGGCAAGCATTTTGTTCTTCTCAGTTTAGATAATCCGAAGCTTCGTCAACGACACGCCATATGAACGCCTTTGAATAAGAGGCTCATCACCAGTGTTTCTGTGGTGGGTCACACCAGTAGCTTTCCTTAATGGACGGCTAATGAGATTCAAAAGGTCGATGTAAGACAGCAGAACGTGGCGGGTACCATCCGTCTTCTGCACTGTATATTAAGAGAAATAATTGACTTAACTGCACTGACACAGAAATGAGTGGATTAGGGCTGGGCAGAGGGGTTGGAAGGAGTGGTGATCGTGAAAACGTCCACTGCGTTTTCTCGTAAGCTGGAAAGCAGTGCCAAACTGATGCCTTCGGGCTGCACCGGAGACGTCGAACTGAAATCGACATCTAGGAGGCACGTCCTGCGACAGACAGGACGGTGTGCGGTAATGTAAGGCCACGACCAATGAGAACATCGGTGACAGGAGTGAGTACATAGTTGCCATCGGGAACTGGTGGGTCTGATACGAACTCAACGTATATAAGTGTTTGAGGCGGAAGATAAGCCTATCCAGCAGTGAAGAGGCTGCACGGTCGTGGTTGGAATGAGAAAACGTTTGTCTGTTATGGGCAATCTTAGACGGAGTGGACTGGCGGTAACATCAGTGAAGGCGGAATGGGCCGACAGGAAGACTAGGCCTAATATACCGTCGTGCGGGTACTTTTCGGGGATGGTCAACAGAACTACTGTGTGGAGATCAGCGATGCTTACTTCGTGGCGCACATTTCAACGACAGATGCAGTTCCGCCAACTTAGTCGTCGCAGACGTGAGGACTTTCTTGAGCTGGCGGCGAAAATAAGTGCTCTTTACATAAGGTTGAGCTCAAATGTTCACCAGAGATGTCACTGGCACACCATGGATTCACACGTCGATAAGGTTCTATATTGTCTGTATGATAAATGAAAGCATTTCGGTCAGTTCAATTGATGCAGCACCACCTCGAAGTTTCCCTTCGGGGAACGTGGAGGTAGGCGGAGGAGGGTGGTCGGCGCGGTTGCAGAGGACAATGAGTTTAAATGATAAAAAGCGTGACAAGCACAGTAACAAATACACAAAAACAAAGCAGTTCTTCATGCCCAGGTTGGTGTAAGTGACGGTACAAGCGAAAGTGAATATCAACTGCATCTAGGCGCACAGCATCCTGGCTGGCATGCCACGTACAGCTTGGGTGACGGTACGGTCACAACCGCAGCGTGCATAGAGCTCTTTACAGACTATATATATATATATATATAAACATATATATATATATATATATATATATATATATATATATATATATATATATATATATATATATATATATATATATATATATATATATATAGTGATCACGCAGATAGACACTGGCACTCTGGCAAAAACTGGTATTGTAAGAGAGCGAAGTGGAAGAGGAAAAAGTTAGATAAAGACCAGATTTGCAGCTCGAGCTTCTGCATGACAAGCATGGCTCGCTCATCGTTCGCGCGATGTTCGTTCTCCTGCAAGCAAGAAGACCATCATAGGCGAAATTCCCACGGGTCTCGCACTGATTGTCTGGCGCAATCTTTTTGCGGGGTTTCGGTCTCAGGGCGGGTGGCAGTATTTTTGAAAATTTGTTTGGTTTTTCACAACAATCTGGCCTGCTCGTATTGTGAGTACATTATGTTTCTTTCTTCTTCTGGCCAGAGGTCTTCCCTTTCAACTTCCTCTCTTGAAACTGATGACATGCCTATAGACGCCTTATTGTACAGTGGTCTCCACTGTGTTCCAGTTGTGCTTGTGCTGACTAACGGGGCAACAATACGCCTGAAGAACCCAAAGGTAATTTAAGATGAATTGCGGAAAGCGACCTCTCACTATGAGAAAATAACCGATGTTCGACAGTTCGGGAGAGGAAGAATTCTTCGTTGCTCTCCAGACAAGGCCTGTGTATTCGATCTGTTAAAGTGCTCTACCTTTGCCTCACATACGGAGAGCCCATTTATTCCTGCTTATATCGCGTGCGTCAAAGGTTTAGTTCGCGGAGTTGACTCGAGTCTGTCCGCTTCAAAGGTTTTCGAATTCTTTTATGCTGCCGGGGCAATATCAGTGTATTGCTGCCCATGAGTCACTAAAAACGCAAAAGTTCCCACCGAGTCAGTCATCGAGACATCGGCACGGATAAATCGGCTCGCAGAAATTAAGGGATGTTCCTTAATATATGGAATTGAGGCACTTGCTCCCCCTGCACTGCAATAGGTAGAGTGTTGGCATGAAGGTCACTCAATTAAGGGATACCGCTCAACTCTTCGGTGCCGCGCATGCGAAGAGAACCACGACGCCAAAAAATGTACTTCTTGGGGCGAAAGACGCTGTTTTCTCAAGGTTCCCACCTGGCTGATTACGCAAACTGCATAGCTAGAGCTCAAGATCTTCAAATTTCAGAAATTATTTAATAGAACCGATGCTGCTGCCGCGAAGTTGAGCTACCATATTAGAAAGATCTCATGAATACAATGAAGCGGCTGCTGAGCATTCACAAGCTATGGACTTAGCTTCAAGCGAGATAGTGACTCCAGCTGTTGAGAAGGCCATGTCAAAGACATTGAGCGCAATTTTTCGCACATTTCGGAGACAATTGAACAAGTAATTACAGAACAGAACGAACGTCACAACTCTTTTCTGTCGCAGGACCAACTGCACGAGATTCAGGTGTTTTTGAGGAAGAACTTACAGAGTACATGTCACAACTCTTGCCAGTTGCCGGGTCAACTGCATGAGAATCAGGTGTCCAACGTACTCAGGAGGAAATGCATGTGGAGTCTGTGAGAGAAGCTGAATCTCGAGGTTATGAGGAGGATGAGTCCGCAACATCTCGCATTGAGCAGGACGGTGGTAATACTCCAGCGACTATTTCACCAAGCACTGAACCATGCATTTGGACATTAGAGCAAGCAAACGACAGGCCACTCCTTATTCCTCTAAGTGAATTTTCTTACACAGGATGAAAACAATAAAGTGTGCAGAAAACATTCCTCAAACAAAGTAAGACTTTTTAAAAAACAGCATTCTTCAGAAAGCTGTAGAAACCACTGAATTACTACGAACATAAGTTCACTAAAAGTACTGCAGCGGAATTTTCGACCAAGTTTTGCTGCAGCAGCTGATTTGTAACAACTATGCACTTGCTTTCACCACATTTAGTTTTCCTGCAAGAAACCTGGCTTACTACAGAAAAAAGTTTCAATATAAATGACTATCACTGATTTCGTTAAGATCGCTGTTCGGGCGGAAGGGGTCTGGCGTGCATTATCTCTAAGAACATTTGTCATATAGCAAAGATAGTACGTAAATTATTATCGAAAAGGGAAATTTCGGCACTATATGTGACAATTGCTGGATATACACTATTTTCAATAGTCAATGTCTATTGTCCTAATTACCTTGATTTCGCAGTAGCAGTATGCAGAAATAGCGTTATCTTAGCAGGCGATTTGAACGCGCATTTGGGGTTAGAGATCCGATGGCTGTGGTAAACGGCTGTTAGAATAGACTGTTTTGAATGATTTTTATTGTTTAAATTCAAGAACTCCAACCTATGTATCTGGCCTGTCACGTTCGGTGATCGACCTGACGTTAGCAAGTGACAGATGTGTGATTTCGTTCTGGTCTACTTTCACCTAGAGCACAAAGAGTTATCACGTACTAATACTTTTTGAAGTAATGTGCCCAGATACGTCAACAAATAGGCAAGTTAGAAATTATGTTAACAACAGTAAACTTAGGAACTCATTACGATTCCTTTTAAATGAACCGACGGGACTAAGTGACCATTAAAAGGCGCTCAATTTATGTGATCCAATGCGTGAAGGTACAAAAAAAAGCTAAATTCAATGAGCAATCTACTAAAGGTGGTGCTTATTCGCCATGGTGGAATTCGGACCGTGATCGCGACTATAGGAGACATAAAGCCGCTTGGAAGAAATTACTTTACAACTAGTGCCCACGTAATTGGTCAGAATGTAACTATGCTGCTGTTACAGTTAAACAGACGATTAAGAAAGCAAACGAATGTTACAACTCCAAGCGGTACAGTTATTTGTCAGAGACAAAACATAAAAAAGCCCTGTTTAGGTTTCTTCGACAAAAAAATGGTCCCGAAACCAATGAATTAAGAATTTACTTGTTTATCATCCGCAGAATAAGTAAATTTAGTTGAAATAGTTGCGGAAGGGCTTGAGTGCCGATTCACATCAGTGTTACCATACCATATACCTGTTAACAAAAAGCTAATGAATATAAGGCAGTTACATTAAAAGAAGTTACAGAGGTAGTAAAGACACTCCCGGATCACTCACCGGCACCTGATATCATCTCTACAGCCATGATAAGAATTATGTGTGATTTGTTCCCTAATGACGTATCTACATTTACAAGTTTCTCTGTAGGAAACGCATGGATCAATTCAGATTGCAAAGTGGCGAAAGTTGCACCACTGTTGAAAAAAGAGTGCGCTGGTAATGCCATAGATAACATTCGGCTTATTTCTCTCACTTCGAATCTCGTGATGCTAATGGATCAATTAATATGTAAGCATACTAAAAATGTATAGTGTTAAATCAGAGCATAAGTAAATTTCTATTAGGAATCAGGCCGGGCTGTTCGATATGGAGTGCTTATTTTGACCTAAAATATAAAATAGGCTAGCTCGTCACAAAAACCAATACGCTCCTCTAGTGACCTTGGATATAGGCTTATAAAAACGTAGAACAAACCATATTGATTAGTAGACTACGAAGCCTCAAGGTTCCCAAGGGTACAATTTTTTTAAGCGGACGAACAGTTTATTGCTCGCATAACGACTGTTCTTCTCAAACATACCAATAAACAAGGGGAGTGCCTCAAGCGTCAGTTCTCACGTCCATTTCATTTAAAAATTCATTAAGCTCAATTGATCTACATGACGCGTACATGTACACAGCGACATTACATTCTGTGCTTCTTCCAGCGATATATATTCGCTGTACAACAATCTACAGGCATACTTGGATGACATTGAAATATGGAGTAATGGTCAGAATTCGACTCTGATTGTTAACAAAAGTGACTTTCTTGCCTTCCCACTGACTTTTTTCTGTGCGTGTTTTCCTAACGTATGGAGAGGCCTACACTCCTCAGGTCGATTCATTGAAGTATCTAGGCATAA
The DNA here is from genome assembly GCF_043290135.1 of Rhipicephalus microplus. Classification (NCBI taxonomy): domain Eukaryota; kingdom Metazoa; phylum Arthropoda; class Arachnida; order Ixodida; family Ixodidae; genus Rhipicephalus; species Rhipicephalus microplus. The sequence continues at coordinate 7,337,100 of NW_027464593.1, forward strand.
TATACAAAGCTAATATACAGAAGTATTCAGGCATAATATACTAAGCCTAATTCGAGACAGCACATTGAGTATATAGCAGCAAAATGTTCACGTGCAGTTGCATTATTAAGGCGATTCAGCAGCAGTCGGTTTTGAATGCGTTGGAAAACCTTCTTGTTGATCTACTGTATGTACATCCGCCCAATACTATAGTTTCGGTGAGTATTGTTTTCTGGGGGAGCCACTTATAAATTGCGCCCACTTTTAACTTTATAACGTGAGGCGCTACGCTTATGTTTCGTCCTTTTGAAATTAGTAGCAACAAAATATACTTTATCATGAAGTATACCTGCCATCTCTTCAATCTAGTTTCCGCATGCTAACAGTAGAACATACCTTTATAAACATATTTGCCTCCTCACGCAGACGCTTTCAATATGTGTTATTTAACGAGCCTTCCGCACTTTTTCAAGGTGAATGGTCTAGGCTACATAGGCCTCAATTAATATCCGTGGATAAACTTTTGGAATAATTACGAGTATTACTTAGTGATATCATTTACGCAAGCTTAGACCAACACTGGTAATAGAAATTTAAGATATATTTTCATGAAGCGCTAAACTATTACCCACCAAGTGTTTGAAAGGATTGCTTCTTCGGTAAACACTGGTTCACTCGGCCCTCAGCCTCACGTGCCTGAGGATCCACCCACGTGGTAAAGAAGCCCACTTATGTCGTCCCTAGTTGTGATGACGCTGGCTGCTGAGAATACGACACAGAGCACATTACCCTTTTACTTCACTGTTGTGGTGGGACAAAGTTCACCCACCCAACTATACCAGGCCTTGTGCCTTGTTGAAAATGTCACCAGAAGTCAGGCTACGCCCCCACCCATCATGGAAAGGCGACACATCCATTTGTAAATAGTCAAATGACTCGTCATCTAATTAACTAGGCGCCAGCTGCCAATCAATCCCCTCCTGCTGCGTTACGGGAGATGTGCCACAAATGCCCACTGACCTGAGTCCGCTAAGCAGTGCGTTGGTTTACACCACGTTTCTGCGAGTGGCGACGCTGGACGATATGGGGATGTCTGTCTACTCTTGCTGCACCACTCCTTCGGAGCGCGTAAAATGGAGGATACTCCTGGCGGCATAGGCTCAGCTGAGCCCTAACAATCGGATTAATCAGATTCACACATGGCCGTTATGGTGAGCCATGTCTGACCCGGGTGGCTCACCCTTCGTCTACGCCCCACGGTGTACCATTCCCTTTAGGTGCGCTTATATAATCACAAAGGTGGTGCACACAGTGGACTCACAAAAAGGGTGAACCCCGTACCGTGATAGAGATAGCGTGAGTATAATCCTAGTGCTTGCCACAGATGCTTCTGTAATTGAAGTGAAGGACGGAGCGGGAATCTATTCAATAAATTTTAGATGGTTGTTTCCTCTTCTCTTGCCCAATCTCAAAAAATATTCCAGGCAGAAATATTGGCGATTATCCTTGCAGTGCGTAAACTCCCATCACACATTTCTTCAGTAGTGGCGGTAACAGATTCCCTGTCCGTGTGCACTGCGCTAGTAGAATCTCACTCGTCCAGCTGCCTCGCAGAGCTTTATTCGAATATGCTAAATATTGTGAGTTACCTCGGACTCGTTTGGGTACCAGGCCGCATTGAATTAGAGTTAAATGAAGCAGTGGACACTTTAGGGACAGAATCTGTGAAAATACATGTACTAAATATTCCAAAACCATCCCGCATTAACGCATTCGCACAATTCAGAAATATTGTCTGCACGAGGAACATACTAAATCTTCTGTAATTAGCTACACAATTTCCAACACCTTAAGTATCCGTGCTCATGGTGCAGCACAAGAAAATTGGAAGGAAGAGTCAGAAAATCGCGATGCAGAATACCATCATTACATTTCTACTTAAACAGCCTTGGATAAGTTATATCACCACAATGTATCTTTTGTAATGAAGCAGAAACAACCGAACACTTTTTCTTGGAGTGTCGAAGATATCAGAACGTAAGGTAAAGATTTCTAAAACCACATTTTCAAAAAGAGGCCTTGAGCTCTCTACATCGGCATTGATCTCCCAGGGGTCGTTGGCACTAGGGCACTGTGACAGGTTAATTTACAAAGCTTTAATTATTCAAAACAATCAAAGAGAGTACAATGTTAAGTCTTGTCTTGTCTTGTCTCCTAGGAGATTTTGGCTCATACCCACATGGGGGATTGGTCACACTGTACCTCCTAATAGATCATTTTTTACAACGCTTGCTAAAAAAATAAAGAAAAATTAGATAGGAACAATAATAATGTTCCTTCGAAAAAACGTGAAAAATTGCAGAAGAATGCCATAAACCAGAATATATAAAACAAATTAACAAGAATGAGGAAGGGGGAGAAAGAATTGGATATATCTGGCAGTACCACTAGCAGCGTATCCTTCCGGTTGCCTGAATGAATTTATGTAGCGCTGACAGAATAGCACTGTGGCCCACACCCAACTGACTGGCTCCAAACGATAATAGGGTGGATGTATTTACTGGCAATCCAAGCATACCAATGGGTCTTTCAAGAATTATTCGGCGCAGTGAGGCGAAGCGGCGGCATGTGAGAAGAAAGTGATCTATTGTTTCCTGTTCATTGCAAACTACACATAGGTTAGTTAATGAAAATCCTGGTTTGTTGAGATAAAAATTTAACAGAGGAACTCTACAGCGAAAGCTTGTGATGGTCACCTCACATTGACGGGAAAGGCATTTTGCGGTGTTCCATGTGAATATCAAGTGCCGAAATTCTTCAGATTGTAGATGCGACGTTTCGTTGATTTTTAAGAATAACAGGCATTTGAATTGTTCGGCAGTAATAAAAGGAAACTGTTGAGCTACTAGAACCACCGGGAAATTAAAGATGCTGAAGCGAGCGAATCAGCAATTTCATTTAGTTCAATTCCAGCATGCCCAGGGACCCAAATAAACCGAACTTCTGATAAGCTATGCGGTACGAGAGACGAAAATATCCTGAGAAGAGGAGACTTCTTTGCGGACGTGAGATGTGTACATACAGACAAAGCATCCGAAATAATAATAGCTTTTGATTGCTGAAAATTTAGTTTTCGAAGAGCCAAATGCAATGTTAAGTGAACCAGGGCATCCAAAAAATATGGTTCTTCTATCTCTTCACCTTGAATATATCAATTAATTAGTTCGTATCTTCATCTTTAAGCAGCATGGCATTGAGAGATACAAAAATTATCACGAATATTGTTGTCTCTATTTAAATTATATTTTTTGCACATAATGTCCCCCAATCCTTTTCTATCTTTTTTCTCTTCTAATATTAAATTGTGTTGTATTGTATTTTGTTTCACAAATTCTACTGACGCACGTCTCGTGACCGATCCCTCGTGGTAGGTAGTGCCGTATTTCCAGGAATCATCATCATCATCATGACCCACAGGATGGGTGCTGTCGCTTTTGTGACTCTTAAAATGGCGCAGTGCAAAACTAAACCTGGCGACTGAAGCCACCTCTACCTCGTGGGTCTTCGCCGGCATCCAGGAACGCCGTCCATGCTTCCCGAGTAATGGACTTCACGACCCGACCGCTGCTGCAGCTACCCAACGAATCATCCGCGGTCAGCGTCAATGCCTCTTCGGTGGTTTCAGGACACCACCTGATAGGAACCTCACTACCATGTTCATAAGAGAAGGCGAACGGGCTCCTGTTGTTCAGAAACGTCACGTACCCTTTCTGTGATACGAATTCCGGGCCAAAGACTCTGCTAACGGGTGAGAATCCAAGAGGCATCGGTTGGGCTTCTTTGGCGTGCCCTGGAGTCACCAAGGCAGCGCACAGTCTCCCGTTGCCCGGGAACACTGCTCATACTTCCCATCACGACACCCCCTCCTTCAATGCTCTATGGACCCATGAGCAGCTTTAGGATGCTGTACAAGTTCCCTCGGAGAAGAAAGCAACCAGCTACCATAACCGAAAAACACTACTGGGACCACAATCATCACCTCTCACTTCCCAGAACATTGCCATTGGCTCCGCGTGCGGGTTATCGGATAGCGCTTCGCTGAGACTTATCGGATAGCGCTTCGCAGAACTGCGAGACTGAGCTTTGACAATAACGTCTGTACAGCGCGGAGTTTCATAATATGTCCTCGCTAAAACCAACATATCAATTAATCAATCAATCAATCAATCATATTATGTCCTGCTGCTGTACCAGCATTCTTTGCGATGAATCTCTGCTGGCTGCGGCCACCTCGCCAAAAATTGAATCATTTTCAGCTGAGAACCCCAGTGAGATCAGGTATGTCTTCGCACAGCTCTTACAGCAATTAAACAGTTTGGCGTCAGCACACACAGGATTTTCACCTACTCTCTATGCAGCGCCGGCACTCTTCGAACTCTCAAGAGTTCAATGGGTTCCAGAACGCCGCCGACGACTGGGCGGTGACTGCGAATGTCCTCGCTGCTCGCGATGTGTGGACCGAGCAGCAGAAGTGGCGTGTGGCCGTGAACCACCTTCGGGACGGTGCCGTGGTATGGCACAGGTACGAAGGCGTCAGGAAGAAGTCTTGGGCAGAATGGAGGGCAGCCCTGATTGCAGCTTTCAAGTGGATTCCATGCGGTTCCAGCAAGTCCAGCTCAATCTTCCCCGAGAATGGAGCTCAAGTAGCGCCCCATCATGAGGCTGCAACATTCTGCTGCAAGTCGCCTGCAGAGAGCTTACACAGCTGGGCCTGGTAACAGCATAACACTAAAGCCATGCTCTGGCTCTGCCTCAGTATCCGGTACCAGAACACACTTGTCAAAGGCAGAGAGGTTTTCTTATCTCAATCGATCGGGAAATCTGTACCTGTGCTCGCCATCGCTTTAGAACTTGCATGCCCACACCACACTTGCCCACACCACAGTGGACGTTCCATCACTTAGTACGCACGTCTCAACGGATACCACCAACATCTTCTGTGGCCATAAGCACGTGGATCTGCGTATGAAGAATTCATTGGCCGAACGTAAGAGCCCTAATAGCTTGCTCCGAGAAAACTTAAAAAAAAACACGAAGATATGTGAGAATACTTCCATCAAGTGAACAGTCGTGCAAAGGTTTTCCGGCATAAATTTCTTTATCTACTTTTACACAGATCATTCCGCATAAACCCAGATCTTTATTTGATCTCATGCATGGGAACTCGAAGCATACTCACTTAGTAATAATGCTTTTTTTTATTCATTCTTCCCACGCGTAATTCGAGAATGGAACACACTGAATCCATTCATTACACAGCCGCCAACATTAGAGAACTTTATGAAATTAATTGAAGGTACTGATCTATTCTAGCCTAATTAGCATGTACAGTGGTTACCTGTTTTTCTTCACGCAGTCCTTTCTCTCTTCAATTGTCATACCAAAACACTTGTCTGCATATATTTATTACTTACACGGTTCCTCGATAACAATACCCGATTTGTGTTTTCTTCTTTCTGTGCTTCGTTTCTTCTCGACTCCTGTTTCTTTGTCGCTATACCATTGGTGTACTTGGTTATCGTTCAAATAACTATGTGTGATCGTTCTATGCTGTACTGCTGCGTTCAGTGAATATGTGTTCTTTATTATTCTGATTTTTTTTTGTTTCAAACGTCGAAAGTTGTGACAGTGATGCTCACCCCTGTTATAATCCCCATGGGGAATCGACAGTATTCTGTAAATAAAAAAGTGCATCGAACACCACCTAGTGCCACCCAAGTCTTCTGTTGCAACAGCATCTTACGATGATCTCCCGCCTTTGCGCAGGGAGGCTTCAATGATTGCTGTCTTGAGAATGTTAAAGAGACCAAAAGTGAAATCTCTGCAAAATCACCAGCCACTTCGCAGTTTAGCGCGAAAACTTCACTCTACGCTGACGCAAAAGTCGACTAGAACACCCAGGCATCCCTCGACCGCCTGAAAAATGCGGAGATGGCCGCATATGGTGCAACTAGTTCGCTTGCCGAATGCACCAGTTCCTGCCCTGTCTTTCAAAATGGGGCTAGAATAAAGCAAGCATTCCGCGATCAACGCGCGACCATGTCGACCTAGTCAGAATTACCCACCCCTACATATATATATATAGAAGTGGGTAATTCTGACTAGATCGACATGGTCGCACGTTGATCGCGGAATGCTTGCTTTATTCTAGCCCCATTTTGAAAGACAGGGCAGGAACTGATGCATTCGGCAAGCGAACTAGTTGCACCATATGCGGCCATCTCCGCGGCCATCTCCGCACCCTTTATATTATAATTAGAGCAGTTATTTTCAACATTGGTATTTAAAATGCGATGAGCACGCTGTATGTACTAAGGTGTAAGCCATCAGATAGCACATGCATCTAGCACATCTGTTGGGGGTTTATTTCTGTTGCTCTTGCCCCCCTAATTCTGTGCGAACGGCCTATAGTAGTCTGGCTCTCACAGATTATTAATGCCAGCTGCACGACCCTGTTTGCTTTCATCGTGATTTTTCATCGTCATAAGTTGCACAGTTTCACGTCACAAATTTGTTCAAGATGTCATTATTGCACAACATCTTTAGAGTTCAAAGGCAGAAAATGTACATGTACACACAGTTAACTGTACACTGAAGGCTTTAATTGGCAGTTCCTAAAGTTTGGTGTGCCGGAAGCATTTATTATATGATTTTATAATGACATTTTTCTGAATTATCTCTACTGTGTCAAATTGTAAGAACAACCTAGTTCTCTCTACACTGATGAGCACGCAGTTTTCTTGCATGTGGCTGAGCTCATTTGCGCACTTCTTTCTTGAAGATTCACATATGTATGACATGAAGGGTTGTGTGCGTTTTCTTTACAGTTTTATTCTGTGCATTATATTTGTTGTGCATGTAAACTAAGGTGCTTACAAGTGTGTCTAACATCGTTTGTGCCAATAACTTACATTTACAGGTGCCTATGAAGGACACATCAAGGTGCATGCAAGTGACCTCCCGTATCCACAGTGGTGTGCAGTATCAAGCAGCATTTCGCCGATCCCCGCAAGGCGTTCAAAAAATAAGCACGGCACCATACTTTCAGAGTGCTATGATTATTATTTAGGTATAAAGTATTAGTTCAAAAATTGCTCTTGCATCACGTTTTGTGATACCACCCTGTGGCTTTGGCGCAACTCGTAAAATGACGGTGCAAAGTCACCTAATTTGCATATCGTATCAACACTAAGATGTGGATATTCACTGTTTGAGAGTACAAATTAAAAACTTATTCATTGTAGCAGGCCTGCATTCTATATGCATATTATTGTTTTTCGAATGCAATTACTAAATTTTTACGTATTTCTTTGTGTATTCCACAGAACGCTGCATTAGTTTGTTGAAACTACGATTTATGACCACTACACTGCAAATCATTTCACACCCTTAAGGGTGGATTTTTGAATGAATCACCTATCTTACACCTATTATTTCTGCCAAACTTATCCGCATGGGTGTAAGTTCTGCAATTCCACCTTTTGTACGCCCATTTCTCATTTTTAGGTGTATTATAGGTATATGTTAGCAAATTACACCCAAGGGTGTTTCCTTGAGCGTTACACCTATCATATATGTATATAGTTTAGAGCATCAATACATATCACATCTCAACGGATGCAATCAAACCGCATGCCAAAAGTCTGGTGAAGAGATCGATGTTGCGGCACTCGTTTTCATTTCCCATAATTCATTCGAAAAGATATATCATGTTATGTACTATATTTATTAAACCACCCCCTATTTATTATATTCAGAAGATTCCTCACATGTTCAATGACTTAATTCATGGGTTAACTTTTTGGGATTCCTACTAAAAATATTTTGCTGCCGCTTATGTCCATTCTTCCCTAATTCTCACAGAGACATCAGTAAAAGAGATTATGTTGCACTTAAACATAACATGAAACGATTACACACGGTTTTCGACAGGCTATCGTGCGCGCTTTCTCATTGGAAATCACACTAAGTTTTTTTGTACTAGAGGCCCTGATTTATTAAAGACGATAGTCTTTTTTGGGGACCTTCAACGCAAAAGTTTTGGTCTGCCTGCCTGTCTGTCTGTCTATCTGCCTGTACATTTGTCGGCATGTCCAATCTATACGGCATCTGGTACTTGAAATGGCCGACCTCATCCGCAGCGCCCACCAGTGTTGCTCAAGATTGAGCGTTCATGCTTGTGCAATCGTCAATTAAAAAGCCATCATTGCGCATGTCTGTGGCACCATAACAACACGTATATATTCTGCATGTGCGTCTTTTACTAGAAAAAGCATACATTAGTAATATTAAGGGCCGTAGCGCTTATCACGCTGCGCTGACCATGCAATGCTTGCACGGAACAGGGAGTGTTTCCAACGCTTTGCTAAGGTGGTGGAATCTACCCGTCGCCTTGCGTTCTACACCTTATCACCTCTGAGATGGGCGCGCACACCCCTATCAAAGCCACGCGCTTTGTTTTCTAGGAAGGCTGCCAGATGGCGCTCGTGTCTCACGTGCGACATGATTTGATGTTCTTTTTCGCCTTAGCTGTACGCTCGAGGCACTCAAACGCAGTGCCTACAGAATACCACTCACCGACTTTCTTGCGCAGAACACCAAATAAATGTCCTGTTCACTCTCTCCACACACAAGGCTATCGTCTTTTGACGACATTTGCAGAAACATGGAGATACGGGGCCAATTTTTTACAATGGGGGTCCATATATTTCCTCACACTGAAGTACTTCGCATCAATACACGGGTCCCTGATTTATTCAGTGAGTTATATTTAGATCTATGAACATGGGCCAGTTCAAATTGAATGTTTGTAGTATTCGCATTAACACGAAACTAGGCATGTTTGCAATTAACAGGCTAAGCTTACTCTGATGCAGCTGCTGTGCACGCATGCTGCGCCGCAGGACAACCTTGGCGCACATACGCTAAGCACGGGTGAACTCTTCCAATGGGTCGCACCACTCTGTGGGCACTTAGTGCTTTTTTATATTTACTTGAAATGCACGCTTGCGCGTCGTATAATATACACGTGAACGATCGTAGACAACACTAGCGTAATGTACCCGTGCCACAAAGATGGAGAGTAGTTGACTAATTGCAGCATTGTATTTGACAGTTGTTACTGTCACGTTACAATGCACTGATAATCGCACATTGGTATGCTCACACAAAATTTAAGACTTGAAATAAAAGGAAGCGTCCTTCATACTTTGTCGGTAAAAAAAGCAAAGCCCCCGGTTCTTGCTGATTGGCAGAGTGTTATTTAAAAGAAGCTAATAGCACAGCAGGGGTGTTGCTAGGATTTATGCGTGCAAGAGAACAGAAAGAGGAAAAAAAGGGGCCTGGTGCAATTTGTATGTACATTTTTGCCTGTAGTTGCACACGTGCGGATCCGAATCGCAAGCTTTCTTTTTTTTTTGCGAAATGGGCCAAATCCTGACCCGAAAGTAGCTCACATGACACTCAATTGGCTCATACATACGTTCACGTTTTCTCTAAAACAGTAATAATAAAACATTATTTATAAATATTACTGTTCTAGAAGAACGTTGGTAGTATGTACATGTCAAGGCAGCGTTAGTTGAGCTTGTTTCGGTTCTAGATTTGCCCCATTTTGAATTGAAAAATATCTCCTCAAACGAGCATAAAAAAGGGTGGGAGATGTGTCAAATATGGAACAACCTCCTTGCCACCCTTCCCTAACTTTTTATTTATATCTATGTTCCGCAAGTAACAAATTTTGACTCCGAAATGTCGAAACAACGCCGCAATTACGCCTCACCCGGGGAAAAAAAATGTACATTACGAAGGCTACGCATTTGCCGCCTGCACACGTCAGTGGCAAAAAAAAAAAGACTTTGAAGCTCTGCTAGCAAATAAATATGTTGTCAAGCATGAAATATTACACTATATCTTGGAGGCTTGACATAGCTTAGAAATTATATCATAAAACGGTACTGCTATGTGTTTCGGTTTCGGTTTTGAGGTCTCGGGGCAACTGCGCATCGCCATCGTCAACAGGCAGACTTTGAATTGGGTGGTAACATGTCGTGTGCGTGTTTGCTGCAGGCTGACGGTGGTTTATTATTTTACTGTTCACTTGCTTTGTCAGGGACGCGTACTTATACGGCTTGCACAATTTAACTTGTGCTCACAGTAGATACAAGACGTGTCACTGCAATCTGTGGCGTGTCGGCAAGTACAGAACAACTTCGGTGCGGCGGAGTGTGTGTCCTCTGTCAACGGCTATCGTTGAAGCTTGTGCCCGCCACAAGCAGAGTGTTTTCGATCAAGCAATCAACGGACTGTACGCTGGGAGCTACATGGAGAATGCTTTTGGATTTCGTGCTATTGCTGAAAAGGTAAGCTTTCGTGTATGCGAACAACGAAGTGCAGAAGTGCGTGCCTGCCTGCCAACTCCCGATTTGCCCACGATACTCGTGATTGCAGGAAGCGACCGTCTCATGGCAGCGGTAGCTTCGTGACCTTCGCTCGCTGTGTGCTTATCAGCTGCGATGTCTCAACAGTCGCAGTGTTCGTGAACCTCACTTTGGGGCATGGTTAAAGAAAACGGGGGGATGTGCCCCGCGCAGATAAACCTTACCGCATTCGGCAGCGGGTGAGAAAACAAATGGGTGGGGGGGGGAAGGGCTGAGCGAGCCGAGGTGGGCAAAAGAAATGGCATAATAATAATAATAATAAAAACGAAGCAGATCAACGGTAAAAGAGGCGCCAGTTGTCAGTTAGCGGGACTGCAGTGGACAAATGGGGCGCGTTTATTACGTGGGAGAAAAAAAAAATCCAGATTTCAATGACTGAAGATAGGAATGCGTTTTTAATGCAAGTAAATACGCTATTTAGAGCAACAATTGTAAAATACTTGAACTTTGTATCAGTACCCCTTTGATGCCTGCGCTTTGCAGCGGCGTGACGTGTTTTGTTAAAAATCGTCCAGCTAACCAAAGAATTTTGATGTACCTTGTTTAATGAGTGATTCGCGCTTTTTATGCCTTGCTAGGTTTGTTTATATTTATACTAGTATATCGTAAATAATCAGGATATAGAAATATTGATCTGCTTTAATAAGGGATTGAACAGCCACACTAAATTGCACACATCTTTTTGCATTTTTGCCCCATTGTACTGCGGCACATAGAATATTGTAGAATAGAATATTTCTGTATATTTTGGTGTAGGGTTTTGCGATGTGGTTGCATATGAAAGCTTAGCCAAAGTGTACCAACAAACACACACACAAAACTTTCAGTTAGACTGATACAGCACAGATGATAATGGTGTAGGCATAGTTAGCCACTAAAGAACACGCTCGCGAAAAACAAAATGAGGATGGCGACACAGGGGGCTGTAAATGAAAGCAGGCAGACCTAACAGCTCTTGTCTCTTTCATGCATTTTGTCTGTGCAGGTTTCATCCTTACGAATGTAAGCACACTGATCCAACTTATAAGCCCTCCATGCATATATTCCTGTTAGCTACTTCTCCAATATGTCGTGCAATTTTTAAATTACACATATTTATGGTCCAACAGTTCAGAGCCTATTGAGCATATATTTAACTTACTTGTGATACATTATCTGTTGCATGGCTGTTTTTATGAATTAAAAAAATTCAACTGCAAATGAGCTGCTTATGCACGCACTCGAAGAATAGGGTTAGCACGTCTTATTTATTCTTGAGAGTAGTCAGTTTTACTCGTGGCCTAAAGTAATCATTTTGTTGACCAATAAGCAACCTGTGAAAGACATAAAATTATCGAGTACACCAAATTTATGTAACTGGAGAAGAAATTTAGAGGTGAGCTTCCACAAATACACAGTGCTGTTTTTCCAGCAGCAGTTGTCATATTGTAAGTGCTGTTGATCCTTCCATATTGGGGCTTGCTCGATGTTTTACACTATTTTCACACAGTAGATTGTACATCTGTGATGCGTACATGTCTACACAACGATCCTTCAAAGTAAATGATAAATATTGCTACTTTTCTGTCTGAATGGGTTTATATAATTTTTTGTATCAACCATTGTAGTGGCCTATTGGTTAGGGTATTCTAGCTTAGCAAGAAAACTTTGTATAAATGCTGAAATTTGAGCTTCCCAGTATATTTCAAGCTTCTTGGTAGGTGCATGATTCAAGAGAGAAGCACTTTTTCACCACCACCAGGGTGGCGTAAAAACCATACTCAGACATGGCACTTGCATTCGTACACTAATATGCACAGATGCTTGTAAACGTAAAAGTGAATAGTGGTAAAGCTGAAAGTGGAGAAGCTGGAGCTTTTTAATATATGGCACATTATAATGAGGTTCTGATTGTTCCCAGTATTTTTAAATGCTTAGTTGATTGTTGTGCATCTCTTACATGCAGAATGTTGAAAGGAAAGCACACTACGTCTTCTACGATGGACTGGGTGCTGACAATGCAGTGCACTCTTCATCACAACCTGAAAGCAGCTGTTCCGGGCTCACGACCTCACTCAAAGGGTCGCAGCAGTGGTGGACGCTACTCATAGGGTGCACCAAATATCTTGTACATTTTAGAAACATTCCTCTGATGGGAAAGGCTTCATCTCAACCTATGTGTCCTATATACCTATTTATATTTTCAATATAAGCATCAGTTTGCCATCAGATCTACAGCAGTGCGTGTAGAAAACTGTGTACAATGCATAATGTTACAGTTGTATGAAAAACTGGAGATGGCCTAGATGTCGCCAGCTTAAAAGGTTGATCCACTAATGGGTCAATCCAGGCCAAACATCCCAGCTATTTTAGCGACCATCTCAAATGTATTAAAAAAATTGTGATGATTTACTGCATTAAATACAGTGAAACAGTAAAATAATTTCAAAAGAAAAAAAAATTTTTGGTCACGTAGTTGTCTTCTAAACTTACTGGAATGTCGTTTAAGTGTGGTTTGTGGGAAGGTAGTTTAAAAGTATTGCTCATTGCTTCGATACCAAAATTTGTCTACATGTTAAAAACAAGTTCATGTGTAAAGTGTTTGAAGCGCAGTAATATTAGTGCAATTTCACTGGCACATACGCCTCCAAGACTAACAATGTGCTTGATACGACTGGTTGGTGCTGTATGGTACACAAAGAAAGTGCTTAACAGCGCAAATGACAAGAAAGAAAAGATGAGACGAGAACAGAGCCCTGAACAAACAACCAAAGTTTATTGCAAACCAACTGCAATATACAGAAAACAGAATCTGCGCATAACCACGCATTATAAGCAGAATTGCACATACATGCATCATACGGCCTACCTTATCGACAACTGGTCATATAGTGGACCCCAGATAAATAACTTCACCGCAGTTAAAAAAATTGAGAGTGCGCTAAGACAGGAAGCGCCAAGTTATTGAATATAGAAAGCTTCACTAATCTCGTGCTCGCGCCGATTTTTATATCCCCGTGATCAAACACTTGTCAAGAATTGGCTGTCAACAAGACTTATTACAATGGTCTACCAAGTGGCTGGGAAGGAAACCTTTTAGAGAGTTATCCAGCTCCCTCAACCGATCATTCATGCATCGCCCTGTTTGGCCGATGTCCACAAGTAAATAATATTTTGTAGAGAATAGCTAAAACACATTCAACATGGTGCATAGCGTGTTCCTTAGTGCATGCTTTTTTCTCAGGTCCTTCGCTGTTGACCCTGCGACATAGGCCAGCGAGCTTGTCACGTGCGCACAACGCAACTCTTACACCTATTTTTCCAGCGACCTTCTTTAGTCTTTGGGAAACTCCGTGTATGTAGGGAATAACAGCCTTGCTAGAATGAGGCTTGTTGAGTTAGCTGTTGCTCTGTCTCTTATCAACCACTCTTAGTGACGTTAGGAGAGTCTCGGCAATGGAAGTTAGCTCGGGATTAGAAAAGCCTCCTTGTTGAAGGCAGTGAACGTGGAGCTAGAAACTGCACTATATCTGGCGGTGACAAGAGCCAGTTAAAATTGCCTTTAGGCAGGAAAAAGCGATGCTTCACTTGACCAGCTTAGAATGGGCGGACGTAAAAAGGAGGTTCTTTCTTGAGCATGACGCGTACCGCCAACATACATGATGAACGAAAAAAATCATTTCTAATTCTAGACATCGTAGCTTGTCGTCAGAAATAAACTGCGACGTTATTTCTAGTTTCTTCATTTCACACCCGAAAACGTCAAATATCTCATCGGTGGTTCGCCGAGGGTCAGATTGATAGATCCGGTAAAGCACTAAAAAGTCATCAACGTAGTCGAACACTTTAACTGTACTCGTGTGATCAAAGTTAGCCATGAGACTTCTTTCATACCGCGCGAGTAAAAAGTCACAAAGAACCGGTGCTAAACTTGAGCCATTGCACACATCTGCACCGGTGAGATATTTGACATTTTTGGGCGTGAAATAATGCAACTGGAATTAAAGTCGGAGTTCTATTCATGACGACAAGTTACGATGCCTTGACTTGGAAATGCTTTTTTGGTTGACCAGGTATATTGGCGGTACGAACCTTGCTCAAGGAAAAGCCTTCTTTTTACGTCCACTAATTCTAAGCTAGTCAAGCGAAGCATCGCTTTTTCTTGCCTAAAGGCAATTCTAGCTGTCTCTTGTCATCGCCAGATAGAGTGCAGTTTCTCGTTCTAAGTTCACTACCTTCAACAAGCAGGCTTTTCTAATCCCCTGCTAACTTCTATTGTCGAGACTCTTCTAAGGTCACTGAGATTGCCTGATAAGACACAAAGCAAGAGCTAACTCAACAAGCCTCATTCTAGCAAAGCTGTTATTCCCTACGTACACGAAGTTTCCCATAGGCTAAAGAAGGTCGCTGGAAAAATAGGTGTAAGAGTTGCGTTGTGCGCACGCGACAAGCTCGCTGGCCTATGTCGCAGGGTCAACAGCGAAGGACCTGAGAAAGAAGCATGCACTAAGAAACACACTATGCACCATGTTGAATGTGTTTTAGCTATTCTCTACAAGATATTATTTACTTGTGGACATCGGCCAAACAGGGCGATGCATGAATGATCGGTTTAGGAAGCACGATAGCTCTCTAAAAGGTTTCCTTCCCAGCCACTTGGTAGACCATTGTAATAAGTCTTGTTGACAGCCAATTCTTGACAAGTGTTTGATCACGGGGGATATAAAAATCGGCGCGAGCACGAGATTAGTGAAGCTTTCTATATTCAAGAACTTGGCACTTCCTGTCTTAGCGCACCCTCAATTTTTTTAACTGCTGTGAAGTTAGTTATCTGGGGTCCACTTATATGACCGGTTGTCGATAAGGTAGGCCGTATGGTGCATGTATGTGCAATTCTGCTTATAATGCGTGGTTATGCGCAGATTCTGTTTTCTGTATATTGCAGTTGGTTTGCAATAAACTTTTGTTGTTTGTTCAGGGCTCTGTTCTCGTCTCATCTTTTCTTTCTTGTCATTTGCGCTGTTAAGCACTTTCTTCGTCTACCACGCCTACAAGAACTTAGCCAACATGTGTTATGAATGTCTGACTAATGAATACTAACTACACAAAAGGTATATTTTGAGGAAATAATATTATGAGACTTCTTAAGCTGCTAAACATTACGAGAAAAAATTACGAGTTTCGCAGAATCGTCGTTTTCGTTTATATTGAGACCCGATTTGCACTGGAAGTGGTCCAAATAAATATGACCTTCAAACCTAAATCGAAAGGAAAAAAAAAAGGTATTTTCATGTGCCAATTGTTATCATTACATTTTTTTGTTTTAAGGAAGAAAATAAGTTTTGAACTTTCCCATTGATGAAAATAGAAAATTTCAAGGTGGCAGCTGTCGTATGACCAAATCGGAAGATAGGCACCAATGGGAATGCTAAAAAAATATTTTCTTCCTTAAAACAAAAAATTCAATAATAGTATATGAAAAGAAGTGTTCATTTGCTTTCAATTTATGTATAAAGGTAATTTTTAGTTAAGCCACCACATGGCGTAAATCGCATCTGAATATGATCAAAAATTACGATTTTGTAGAATTTATGATTTTTTCTCATAAAGTTTACCATCTTGATAAGTCTCAAATATTTTTTTCTCAAAATATACTTTGCGTGGAGTAGGTATTCACTACACAGATATTCATACAAACTGCAGTATTGCAACAAAGAAATTGCAAACATAGCACATTTTGGATAAACTCTTAGAAACATATGTGCCACTATAGTTGCAATAATATTACTGAGCTTCAAACACCTTACACAAGAACCTTTACTCAACATGTAGACCAAGTTTGGTATAGAACGTACTTTTAAAATAAATTTTTTCACACACACCCAAACGACATCCCAGAAAGTTCCGACGGCAACCTTGCGACCAAACATTTTTCCTCTCCGAAATATCCTACCGTTTCACTGCTTTCAATACAGTTAATCAGCACAATATTTTTCGAATGCATTTGAGATGGTCGCCAAAACGGCTGGGCGTTTAGCATGAAATCACCCTAACAGTGTGTCATGAACACAGAAAAGGTCCTATGCTTATTAAGCCCTTTATTTATCAAAAAATATACTGAAAGTGCCTCCTCTGAGGCACTGTATAGTGCCGCTTTTTTTCACAGTTCTAAGGGAACTAACTGCACGTGCTATTGTTGTTTACTTGTGCAGCAGCAGCATTAATATGTAGTAGAACTCGCTGTTGGGATAGTTGGTGCACGTTTGCATTAAATATTAGTCAATTTTGCACCAAAATGACGACCACACAAACGAAGAAAACACATAAACGGAATGGGCACTCATTTGCAATTGTTGATTTCTTGAGGAAATAGGCAGATATAAACCCACTTTTTGTCAACGCTTGTGCAACCTACTCGGGCCGTCCCTTACCTAATCACGCTATAGGACACATGATCGCTAGATACCGTGCTTCCAGCTCATACATGATGAGTGAAGTTTTGCTAACGCAATTGATACCCCTTTTCTTTTGTGAAAGCCCATTAAAATGGTTCTTGGTGTGAATCCACATGAAGTGACATGTGCTCTTGAACGGGCACCGTCGTTATTCTTTGCCGTAAGGGCGTGTTCCCTCGCTCGATCATTGACGCAGCGCCTCGTCGTCTGGCTAACATGTGTCTTTCTGCACGATAGGGGTATTTTGTAAACCACTTCAGTGGCAGACTTCGTGAATGGCCACGCGTGCTTCTTTTTACAGGCTTTCAGCTGCTCAGCATGATTTTCAGCGATGCACCGATGCAATTTTGCTAGTTTGTTAGGGGCACGAACACAATTAGTACTTCATGCCGGCTCGCCACCTTTTTAAGGTTGTACATATGAATATATAGTATATTATGAATATAAGGTACAAACAGCTGCTAGTGAGCACCCGTCCTGTTCATGTGTTTTCTTTGTGCGGTCGTGGTTTTGACGTGAAATTGACTATTCAATTCAGGCATTCATGTCTATTCACAGCACATGTTTAATGTCTGTAGCAAAATATTACATGATATTTTCGTATTCATATTTGCATGTTCAAGAGAACAGCAGCCGTGCCAATTGTGTCAATTGGATACAATTTCCTAATTTTGCACAAAACCATTATGAAATGCCCAACCAGCCTCAATTATTTCTCAGTATTGTTAATTTTATCAAGAAACAAAATCCATTATTCAACTTAAGTTTGCGCATCACCATCCAATTGATTGATGTGTGCAGTTTAATGCCCTAAATTCACCATTTGATTATGAGACGCCTTAGGGGGAGGGCTCCAGAAATTTCGGCCGCCTGGGGTTCTTGTGCACCCATATCTAAGGAAATGGGCCTACAACATTTCCGCCTGCATGAAAAATGCAGCTGAGTACTTTGGCGACTAAACCATCGAGGCGGGGTCATCATCATCCATGCTAATACAGATGTGCCAACCATAATTATAACTTTTAATTGACTATATTCTAACCTCACAGCAAAAGAAAAGAGTAGAACGGTTTAAAAGAAAGTTCTCCCCCCCCCCCGTTTCTATGACGTCCATAACGCTTTTTAAGTCGCTTTTGCCAGAATACGCTTTCGCTCTACGGAAAAGTGCTTTTTGATTTACAGGACACAAAGTATTTTTGTCCCTATATTACTCTGCCATGCAGATGCCATTGAATAACGAGTACTAGTATAAGTGCTGGCCGTCTTTCAGAGTGATTTATGAGGTTTTTGCAGCCTTAAGCGATGATAAAGAAAATCGTATGCCACTTTTTTTTCTTTTCGCCACCACCTTGAGCTCCTCCTTTACGAATATCTGGAATTTCTGGGTCGCCTGTCAAACAGTTGGACAAGCTCACCAAATGCTACTGCGAGTTTTACACCCGTATTTTAGAACGTCCCTTCACTAAATGCTTCACCTTGACTTGAGAAAATTGATTCCAGCGCAGTCTCTAGGCAGAGCAAGTCACTCAATATCAGGGATAATCTGCTAAGATTCTCAAGAAACGCAGCGTCATTTTTACACAAGCGGTGGCGCTGTGCTCAGCTAGTACAAGTGAAGGATGAGATTCGAGTCGAGGAGCATTCGTATATAGGGAGGATATCATTGTTTGCACTGTGGGACAGTTCAAGAGTGCTTTTGTTGAAATAGCTGCACTCTCGTGTATTTTGAATGAATTAGCGTATGTCAAATAATTTCTACATTACTTTTTTGTGTGTGTGATTCAGTCTAATTTGTTGTACTACTGTAAATTTGAAGCCCCACCGCAGTGGTCTAGGGGCTATGGTACTCGGCTGCTGACCCCCAGGTCGTGGGATGGAATCATGGCTGCGGTGTCTGCAATTCCGATGGAGGCAGAAACGCTGTAGGCCCGTGTGCTCAGATTTGGGTGCACGTTAAAGAACCCCAGGTGGTTAAAATTTCCGGAGCCCTCCACTACGACGTGTCTTATAACCATATGGTGGTTTGAAGACGTTAAACTGCACATGTCAATCGATGCTGTAAATTTCAAATTTCAAGCTCAAAAATGCTGTGTTTGTTTTTCCTGAAACCTGCTCCAAATTTAAATTTTCTCTCTAGAAAAGCAAGATATGATGCTCCAAGATATTGCTCCAGATGATAGCTTGGCTGCTCCACCTCTGCTAGCTGTAAGTGGTTACTCTTTCACCCTGCTTTTGTGTGCCCATTTTATGTTCTTTGATGTTGCATTGTTTCAGACGGACATATTATGTGATGCGCTTGATATTTTACATCTTTAAATCAATTATTCTGCGTGGTTAGTATCTAGTGACACTGTTAAGCTATTGTAATTCTGCCTATTGTTTTCACTCCTGTATTATTGTTTCCCCAGTATTCTGAATGTTTGAACACACAAGGGTTATTATGAAATGAAAATGCCATTTTAAGACTGTTTTGTCATTACATTCATTAGAATACCACTAGCCTTGCATAATATGCATACGGCATGCCACAACACATGTAAACTGTGGCGTATCATTGTGGTAGTTGTAGTGTGCATTGATATATTATTTCAGTATATTGGTGAAACAAGGCATGCTGCATTGCACTACTCTTCCTGCTGTTTGTATGCTTCACTGCACTGTGCTTTTGTGCTGCATTGAAGCGTGTTAAAATTAGTTCTTCATTTTTAAGTGCAAATAAAGGCTCTTGTTGTACTTTGACATGCATGCATTGGTCGTTAGAGCTCCATGCCGTACCATTGACGTCTGATTTCCGGTCTTCTTTTGTAGCAAATGGCATTCTGCTTTGCACAATTGAAAAAGGCTTTTGATTAAGGTACAATTTGTCTCTGAATCCTGTATGTGCTCTGTGCCTAATAAAATAAAGCTTGATTTTGTTTTGCACAATGGCATGACTTTGTGAACGTTGTGTTATGTGTGGCAGCTCATTTTGAGTGATGCCTTTGCATTAAGCTAGGATTACGTGTTATATGCCGTGCTTCATATATGCACCATAAAAGCTGTGCTAAGGCCAGGATTACCACACTGTGGCAGGAGCCACTACAATAGGACATCTGCACATGAAAGGTCTAGCTAAAGGGTAAGCTTTCACGTGCTTCCACAGGGGCTTACTGGAAAGGGGTAACTTTCGAATTATGGTATTTTTTGCATGGGTGTTGGGGCATTATTCAGCATGAACACCCCCACACCCTTTTTGCTGTTTGAGCAATTACACCCCTACACTACTATTGTTTTTAAGGGTGTTAGGGTGTCATAGCAATATTACACCCTTACGCCCTTAAGATTACTTGGGTACATTCGCTTTTACACCCTCACTCCCTTAAGGCCACTTGGGTGTACATTTTGTCTTTACACCCGAAAAAATGTTTGTGCCATAGGGTGTAAATTCGGAAATCCGCCCCACATTATAGGTGTAGTCCTGCTTGATACACCCATTTCGTGGTGTGTTGGGGTGTGAGTTATAGACACTATAAAACACCTATATGTGTGTAATTTGGTTTACAGTGTAGCATGCTAATTCAGTACACTGTAAACCAAATTACACCCATACAGGTGTTTTATAGTGTCTATAACTCACACTCCTACACCCCACAAAATGGGTGTATCAAGCAGGACTACACCTATTATTGTGGGTGGATTTCCGAATTTACACTCTATGACACAAACATTTTTAGGGTGTAAAAAGCAAATGTACACCCAAGTGACCGTAAGGGAGTGAGGGTGTAAAAGCGAATGTACACCCAAGTAATCTTAAGGGCGTAAGGATGTAATATTGTTATGACACCTTAACACCCTTAAAAACAAAAGTAGTGTAGGGGTGTAATTTGCCCAAACAGCAAAAATGGTGTGGGGGTGTTCATGATGAATAATGCCCCAACACCAATGCGAAAAATACCATAATTCGAGTGTTACCCCTTTCCAGTAGACCCCTGTAGAAGCACCTGAAAGCTTACCCTTTACCGTTCATGTGCAGATGTCCTATTGTAGTGGCTCCTGCCACAGTGTGGTAATCCTGGCCCTAGCACAGCTTTCATGGTGCATATATGAAGCATGGCATATAAGGCTCTCACATATAACATGTAATCCTAACTGAGTGCGAAGGCATCACTCGAAATGAGCTGTCACACATAACACAACATTCACAAAGTCATGCCATAGTGCAAAATGAAATAAGCTTTATTTTAGTAGACACAGAGCACATACAGGCTTCAGAGACAAATTGTACCTTAAACAAAAGCCTTTTTCAATTGTGCGGAGCAGAATGCCATTTGCTACAAAAGAAAAGCAGAAATCAGGCGTAAATGGTACGGCATTGAGCTCTAACGACCAATGCATGCATATCAAAGTACAACAGAAGAGCCTTTATTTGCACTTAAAAATGAAGAACTAATTTTAACACGCTTCAATTCAGCACAAAAGCACAGTGCAGTGAAGCATACAAACAGAAGGAAGAGTAGTGTAATGCAGCATGCCTTATTTCTCCAATATACTGAAATAATATACCAATGCACACTACAATTGCCACATTAATACGCCACAGTTTTCATGTGTTGTGGCATGCCTTATGCATATTATGTAAGGCTAGTGGTATTCTAATGAATGTAATGACAAAACAGTCTTAAAATGGCATTTTCATTTCGCAATAACTTTTGTGTGTTCAGACATTCAGAATACTGGAGAAACAATAATACAGGAGTGAAAACAATAGGCAAAGTTACAATAGCTTAACAATGTCACTAGATACTCACCATGCAAAATAATTGATTTAAAGATGTAAAATATCAAGCGCATCACATAATATGTCCCTCTGAAACAATTCAACATCAAAAAATATAAAATGGACACACAAAAGCAGGTTGAAAGAGTAAGCACTTACAGCTAGCAGAGGTGGAGCAGCCAAGCTATCATCTGGAGCAATATTTTGGAGCATCACATCTTGCTTTTCCAGGAAGAAAATTTAAATTTGGAGCAGGTTTCAGGAAAAACAGACGCCGCATTTTGGAGCCTGAATTTCGAAATTTACAGCATTGATTAATATGTGCAGTTTAACGTCCCAAAACCACCATATGGTTATGAGAAACGTCGTAGTTCAGGTCTCCGGAAATTTTGACCACCTGGGGTTCTTTAACGTGCACCCAAATTTGAGCACACGGGCCTACAGCGTTTCTGCCTCCATCGGAAGTGCAGCCACCGCAGCCGTGATTTGATCCCGCGACCTGGGGGTCAGCAGCCGAGTAACATAGCCGCTAGACCACCGCGGTTGGGCTCCAAATTTACAGAAGTACAACAAATTAGACTGAATCACACAAAATGAAAAAATATATGTAGAAATTATTTGACATACGCTAATTCTTTCAAAATACATGAGAGCACAGCTATTTCAATAAAAGCACTCTTGAACTGTCCCACAGTGCAAACAATGCTAACCTCCCTATTTACAAATGCTCCTCAACTCGAATCTCGTCCTTCACTTGAACTAGCTGAGCACAGCGCCACCGCTTGTCCCAAAATGACGCTGCCTTTCTCGAGAATTCCTGCAGATTATCCCTGATATTGGGTGACTTGCTCTGCCTAGAAACTGCGCTGGAATCAACTTTCTCAAGTGAAGGTGAAGCATTTAGTAAAGGGACGTTCTAAAATACGGGGGTAAAACTCACAATAGCTTTTGCCGAGCTTGTCAAACTGTTTGACAGGCGACCCATAAATTCCAGATATTCGTAAATGAGAAGCTCAAGGGGGTGGCGAAAAGAAAAAAGTGGCATACGATTTTCTTTATCGTCGCTTAAGGCTGCAAAAAGCTTATAAATCACTCTGAAAGACGTCCAGCACTCATACTAGTACTCATTATTGAATGACATCTGCATGGCAGAGTAATATAGGGAAAAAATATTTTGTTTCCTCTGACAGCGAGTATTAGTAGCCATTTCCAAATCATAAAGCACTTTTCCACCGAGCGAAAGCGTGCTCTGGCAAAAGACAGAGTACGCTTTTAAGTCTCTAAAAGCCAGAGACTTAAAAAGCGTTATGGACGTCATAGGAAGGGGGGAGAACTTTCTTTTAAACCGTTCTACTCTTTTCTCTTGCTGTGAGGTTGCAATATAGTCAATTAAAAGATAATTACGGTTGGCACATCTGTCTTAGTTTGGATGATGATGACCCCGCCTCGATGGTTTAGTCGCCAAGGTACTCAGCTGCATTTTTCATGCAGGCGAAAATGCTGTAGGCTCATTTGCTTAGATTTGGCTGCAGAAGAACCCCAAGTGGCCGAAATTTTTGGAGCCCTCCCCCTAAGGCGTCTCATAATCAAATGGTGAATTTAGGGCATTAAACTGCACACATCAATCAATTGGATGGTGATGCGCAAACTTACGTTGAATAATGAATGTTATGTTTCTTGATAAAATTAACAATACTGAGAAATAATTGAGGCTGGTTGGATATTTCATAATGGTTTTGTGCAAAATTAGGAAATTGTATCCAATTGACACAATCGGCACGGCTGCTGTTCACTTGAACATGCAAATATGGATACGAAAATAGCATGTAATATTGTGCTACAGACATTAAACATGTGCTGTCGATAGACATGAATGCCTGAATTGAATAGTCAATTTCGCGACGAAACCACGACCACTCAAAGAAAACGCATGTACAGGACCGGTGCTCACTAGCAGCTGTTTGTACAATAACAAGCTTAAAAAGGTGGCGAGTCAGCATGAAGTACAGATGGAGTTCGTGCCCGTAACAAAATAGCAAAGTTGCGCCGGTGTATCGCTGGAAATCATGCTGAGCAGCTGAAAGGCTGCAAAAAGAAGCATGCGCGGCCATTTACGAAGTCTGCCACTGAAGCGGTTTACAAAATACCCCTATCGTGCAGAAAGAGACATGTTAGCCAGACGACGAGGCGCTGCGTCAATGATCGAGCGAGGGAACACGCCCTTACGGCAAAGAATAACGACGGTGCCCGTAAAAGAGCGCATGTCAACTTCATGTGGATTCACACCAAGAGAAATTTCGAAGGGCTTTCACAAAAGAAACGGGGTATCGATTGCGTTAGCAAAACTTGACTCATCATGTATGAGCTGGAAGCACGGTATCTAGCGATTATGTGTCCTAAGCGTGATTAGGTAAGGGACGGCCCGAGTAGGTTGCACATTCGTTGACGAAAAGTGGGTTTATATCAGCCTGTTTCCTCAAGAAATAAACAATTGCAAATGAGTTGATGATGATGATTATATGTGGGGTTTAACGTCCCAAAACCACCATATGATTATGAGAGACGCCGTAGTGGAGGGCTCCGGAAATTTTGACCACCTGGGGTTCTTTAACGTGCACCCAAATCTGAGCACACGGGCCTACAACATTTCCGCCTCCATCGGAAATGCAGCCGCCGCAGCCGGGATTCGATCCCGCGACCTGCGGGTCAGCAGCCGAGTACCTTAGCCACTAGATCACCGCGGCGGGGCCAATTGCAAATGAGTGCCCATCCCGTTTATGTGTTTTCTTCATTTGCGTGGTCGTCATTTTGGCGCAAAATTGACTAATATTTAATGCAAACATGCACCAACTATCCCAACAGCGAATTCTAGATATTAATGCCGCTGCTGCACATGTAAACAACAATATCACGTGCAGCCGCCTTAGAACTGTGAAAAAAGCAGTGTTATACAGTGCCTCAGAGGAGGCACTTTTCAATATATTTCTGGGTAAATAAATGGCTTAATAAGCATAGGACCTTTTTCTGTGTTCATGGCATGCTGTTAGAGTGATTTCATGCCAAACGCCCAGCCATTTTGGCAACCATCTCAAATGCACTAGAAAAATATTGTGGTGATTAACTGTATTGAAAGCAGTGAAACGGTAGAATATTTCGGAGAGAAAACATGTTTGGTCACGTGGTTGCCTTCGAACTTTCCGTAATGTCGTTTGGGTGTTGTTAATGAAAAAAATTATTTTAAAGGTATGTGCTATACCAAACTTGGTCTACATACTGAGTAAAGGTATTTATGCAAAGTGTTTGAAGCTCAGTAATATTATTGCAATTATACTGGCACATATGCTTCTAAGAATTTATCTAAAATGTGTTATGTTTGCAATTTTTTATTGCAATACTGCAGTTTGTATGAATATCTGAGTAGTGATTACTTACTCCATGCAAGGTATATTTTAAGAAAAAAAAAGATTTGAGATCTCTCAAGCTGGTAAACTTTATGAGAAAAAAATAATAAATTCTACAAAATCGTAATTTTTGTTCATATTGAGATGCGATTTACGCCATGTGGTGGCTCAACTAAAAATTACCTTTATACATAAATTGAAAACAAATAAACAGTTCTTTTCATATACCATCAATATATTTTTTGTTTTAAGGAAGAAAATATTTTTTTAGCATTCCCATTGGCGCCTATCTTCCCATTTGGTCATACGACAGCTGTTGCCTTGAAATTCTCTATTTTCATCAATGGGGTAAGTTCAAAACTTATTTTCTGCCTTAAAACAAAAAAAATGTAATGATAACAATTGGCATATGAAAATACCTTTTTTTTTTTTTCGATTTAGTTTTGAAGGTCATATTTATTTCGACCACTCGACAGTGCAAATCGCGTCTCAATATAGACGAAAATGACGATTTTGCGAAATTTGTAATTCTTTTCTCGTAATGTTTAGCAGCTTAAGAGGTTTAGCGTAATGTTTAGCAGCTCATAATATTATTTTCTCAAGATATACCTTTTGTGTAGTTAGTGTTCATTACTCAGATATTCATAGAAACTGCAGTATTACAATAGAAAAAATTCAAATATAGCACAGTTTGGATAAGTTCTTGAAGGCATGGTAGACAAAGAAATTGCTCAACAGCGCAAATGACAAGAAGGGAAAGAAAAGACGAGAACAGAGCCCCGAACAAATAACCAAAGTTTATTGCAAACCAACTGAAGTATATAGAAAACAACCTGCGCATAACCACGCATCATAAGCAGAATCGCACATACATGCACCATACGGCCTACATTATCAACAACCGTTCATATAAATGGACCCCAGATAACTAACTTCAAAACAGTTAGGAAAAATTGAGGGCACGCTAACACAGGAAGCACCAAGTTGTTGAATATAAAAGGCTTCACTAATCTCGTGCTCGCGCCGATTTTTACATCCCCTGTGATCAAGCACTTGTCAAGAATTGGCTGACAAGACTTATTACAATGGTCTGCCAAGTGGCTGGGAAGGAAACCTTTTAGAGAGTTAGCGTGCTCCCTCAACCGATCATTCATGCATCGCCCTGTTTGGCCAATGTCCACAAGTAAATTATATCTTGTAGAGAATCGCTAAAACACATTGAACATGGCACATAGAGTGTTTCTTAGTGCATGCTTCTTTCTAAGGTCCTTCCCTGTTGACCCTGCGACATAGGCCAGCGAGCTTGTCGCGTGCGCAGAACGCAACTCTTACACCTATTTTTCCAGCGACCTTCTGTAGCTTATGGCAAACTTCGTGTACGTAGGGAATAACAGCCTTGCTAGAATGAGGCTTGTTGAGTTAGCTGTTGCTTTGTGTCTTATCAGGCAATCTTAGTGACGTTTGGAGAGTCTCAGCAATAGAAGTTAGCAGGGGATTAAAAAAGCCTGCTTGTTGAAGGCGGTGAACTTAGAGCGAGAAACTGCACTCTATCTGGCGGTGACAAGAGCCAGTTAGAATTGCCTTTAGGCAGGAAAAAGCGATGCTTCACTTGACTAGCTTAGAATGGGTGGACGTAAAAAGAAGGCTTTTCCTTGAACGAGGTTTGTACCGCCATTATACATGGTCAACCAAAAAAAGCATTTCCCAGTCTAGACATCGTAACTTGTCGTCATGAATGAACTCCGACTTTAATTATAGTTGCTTCATTTCACGGCGAAAAACGTCAAATATCTCACCGGTGCAGATGTGCGCATTGGCTCATGTTTTCCACCGGTTCTTTGTGACCTTTTACTCGTGCAGTATGAAAGAATTCTCATGGCTAACTTTGATCACACGAGTACAGTTAAAGTGTTGGGCTTTGTTGACGACTTTTTAGTGTTTTTCCTCATCGATCAATCTGACCCTCGGTGAACCACCGATGAGATATTTGACGTTTTCGGGTGTGAAATGAAGAAACTAGAAATAACGTCGGAGTTTATTTCTCACGTTAAGCTACGATGTCTAGAATTATAAATGCTTTTTTTTTGTTGATCATGTATGTTGGCGGTACGAGCCATGCTCAAAAAAGAACCTCCTTTTTACGTCCACCCATTCTAAGTTAGTCAAGTGAAGCATCGCTTTTTCTTGCCTAAAGGCAATTTTAACTGGCTCTTGTCACCGCCAGATAAAGTGCAGTTTCTCGCTCCAAGTTCACCGCCGTCAACAAGCAGGCTTTTCTAATTGCGGGCTAACTTCTATTGCCGAGACTCTCCCAACGTCACTAAGAGTGCCTGATAAGAAACAAAGCAACAGCTAACTCCACAAGCCTCATTCTAGCAAGGCTGTTATTCTCTACGTACACGAAGTTTCCCAATATCTAAAGAAGGTCACTGGCAAAATAGGTGTAAGAGTTGTGTTCTGCACACACGATAAACTCGCTCGGCTATGTCGCAGGGTCTACAGCGAAGGACCTAAGAAAGAAGCATGCACTAAGAAACACGCTACGTGCCATGTTGAATGTGTTTTAGCGATTCTCTACAAGATATTGTTTTTACTTTTGGGCACGGTTACATTGGCCAAACAGGGCGATGCATAAATGATCGGTTGAGGGAGCACGCCAACTCTCTAAAAGGTTCTCTTCCTAGCCTCTTGGCAGACTATTGTAATAAGTCTTGTTGTCAGCCAATTCTTGAAAAGTGTTTGATCATGGGGGGGGGGGATATAAAAATCGACGCGATCACGAGATTAGGGAAGCCTTCCACATTCAACAACTTGTGCTTACTGTGTTAGCGTACCCTCAATTTTTCTTAACTGCTGTGAAGTTAGTTATCTGGGGCCCATTTATATGACCGGTTGTTGATAAGGTAGGCCGTATGGTGCATGTATGTGCGATTCTGTTTATGGTGCATCGTTATGCGCAGATTTTGTTTTCAATATATTGCAGTAGGTGTGCAATAAACTTTGGTTGTTTGTTCAGGGCTCTGTTCTCGTCTCTTCTTTCCCTTCTTGTCGTTTGCGCTGTTAAGCACTTTTTTGTCTACCATAAAGCACCAACCAGCCGTATCAAGCACTTTGTTAGTCTTGGAGGCGTATGTGCCAGTCAAATTTCACTAATATTACTGCACTTCAAACACTTTACACATGAACTTGTACTTAACATGTAGACAAATTTTGGTATAGAAGCAAGAAGCAGTACTTTTAAAATAAAATTTTGCACAAACGAGTGTAAAACGACATTCCAGTAAGTTCATAAGGCAACTACGTGACCAAAAATTTTTTTTCTTTCGAAATATTTTACTGTTTCACTGTTTTCAATGCAGTAAATCATCACAATTTTTTTCGAATACATTTGAGAATTTCGCTAAAATAGCTGGGATGTTTGGCGGGGAATGACCCATTATTGAATCAACCTTTTAGGCTGGAAAAATCTAGGCTATCTCCAGTTTATCATACAACTCTAACATTATGCATTGTACACAGTTTTCTACATGCACTGCTGTTAATCTGATGGCAAACTCATACTCATATTGAAAATATAAATAGATATATAGGACACATAGCTTGAGATGAAGCCTTTCCCATCAGAGGAATGTTCCAAAAATGTACAAGATATTTGGTGCACCCTATGAGTAGCGTCAACCGCTGCTGCAACCCTTTGAGTGAGGTCATGAGCCCAGAACAGCTGTTTTCATGTTGTGATGAAGAGTGCACTGCATCGTCAGCACCCAGTCCATCGTAGAAAACGTAGTGCGTTTTCCTTTCAACATTCTGCATGTAAGAGATGCACAACATTCAACTAAGCATTTAAAAATACTGTGAACAATCAGAATCTCATTATGATGTGTCATGTAATAAAAACCTCCAGCTTCCCCACTTTCACCTTTACCACTATTCACGTTTACGTTTACAAGCATCTGTGTATATTAGTGTACGAATGCAAGTGACATGTTTGAGTGTACAGCATGGTGTTGGTGAAAAAGTGCTTCTCTCTTGAATTATGCACCTACCAAGAAGTTTGAAATATACTGGGATGCTCAAATTTCAGCGTTTATACCAAGTTTTCTTGCTTAGCTAGAATACCCTAACTAATAGGCCACTACAATGGGTGATACAAAAAATTATATAAACCCATTCCAAAAAATAAAGTAGCAATATTTATCACTTACTTTGAAGGATCGTTTTGTAGACATGTACACATCACAGATGTACAATCTACTGTGTGAAACTAGAGTGAAACATCGAGCAAGCCCATATCTGAAAGGATCAACAGCACTATTAAAGTGACAACTGCTGCTGGAAACACAGCACTGTGTATTTGTGGAAGCTCACCTCTAAATTTCTTCTACAGTTACATAAATTTGGTGTACTGGATAATTTTATAATACGTCTTTCACAGGTTGCTTATTGGTCAACAAAATGATAACTTTAGGCCACGAGTAAAACTGCCTACTCTCAAAAATCAATAACACGTGCTAATCTTATTCTTCGAGTGCATGCATAAGCAGCTCATTTGCAGTTGAATTTTTTTTAATTCATAAAAACAGCCATGCAACAGATAATGTATCACAAGTAAGTTAAATATATGCTCATTAAGCTTTGAACTGCTGGAATATAAATATGTATAATTAAAAAAATGCACGACTTATTGGAGAAGTAGCTAACAGGAATATATGCATGGAGGGCTTATTAGTTCATTAGTTGGATCAGTGTGTTTACATTCGTAAGGATGAAACCTGCACAGAAAAAATGCATGATACATACAAGAGCTGTTACGTCTGTCTGCCTGCTTTCATTCAGAGCCACCTGTGTCGCCATGCTCATTTTGTTTTTAGCGAGCGAGTTCTTTAGTGGCTAACTATGCCTACACCATTATCTTCTGTGCTGTATCAGTCTAACTGAAAGTTTTTTGTGGGTGTCGGTACACTTTGGCTAAGCTTTCATATGTAACCGCAGCGCCAGTACGCTACGACAAAATATACAGAAATAATTTATTCTACAATATTCTATGTGCCACGATGCAACAGTGCAAAAATGCAAAAAGATGTGTGCAATTGAGTACGGCTGTTCAATGCCTTATTAAAGCTGATCAATATTTATATATCCTGATTATTTACGATATACTAGTATAAATATTATGAGACCACGTCCAGTACGGCAGCAACCAGGTTATCCTTCTTTAATTCAGGCGCACGAGCCAGAGAGCCAGCCCGCGTGACATACGATGATGATCCCTACAATGGTTTGGTCATGCAGATGAAGATGAAGTACATAGTCAGCGCTCACACTATTTTCCCCCCTTCGCGAAAGAGGGCAGCAAGTTAGAAAGGGTTGGGACGCCGAATATATCGTTTCAGTCGAGAGACGTGGGCGATCTCGATGTGGCGGCGACGACGATCAGAAGCCGCGTTGACAGGAGCAACGCGATAGTTGACTTCAGATGTTCGTTCCAGGACGGTGTATGGACCGAGATACCGGTGAAGGAATTTTTCGCAGAGCCCAGGTACACGAACAGGTGTCCACAAAAGGACTTCGTCGCCTGGGCGGAACACAACAACTCGACGCTTCGCATCAATGTCGATTTTTCTCTTGTCCTGAATGGTAGCAGTGTTGGCGCGGGCGATTTCACGGCAGCGGGCGACGCGAGCGGCGAACTCTTCCGGGAGAGATGAAGATGGATTGGAAGATGTGGACAAAAAGGTGGTGTCCAGAACAAAAGTCGGTACACGGCCATACACGAGAAAAAAAGGGCTAAAATTCGTTGTACGCTGTATGGCAGTGTTATATGCCAACGTGACAAAAGGAAGTATTGTGTCCCAGTTTTTGTGATCTGGTTGCACGTACATAGAGATCATGTCGGACAAAGTTCGGTGAAAACGCTCAGTCAGACCATTAGTTTCTGGGTGATACGCTGATGAGGTCTTGTGGATGGTGTTAGAGGCCTTTAAGACTTCAGCAAGGACATGTGAAAGAAATGTCTTGCCACGGTCACTAAGGAGCACACGCGGTGCGCCATGTCGTAAAATAATGGTGCGAAGGAAAAAATCGGCTACTTCAGAGGTAGCACCAGATGAAAGAGCTGCCGTCTCCGCGTAGCGAGTAAGGTGGTCTACGGCAGTAACAATCCAGCGGTGACCGGCTGGCGTAAGCGGAAGAGGTCCGTATAAGTCTATGCCCACAAATTCAAAGGGAGTGGACGGGCACGGCAGTGGTTGCAGTGGCCCCGCGGGAAGAGACGTGGTACGTTTTCGGTGCTGGCATGACGCGCAGGAAGCGACGTACTTGGCGACAGAAGTGGAGAGGCCAGGCCAAAAGCAGCGAGTCCTGAGGCGGTCGTAGGTCTTGTGGAACCCTAAGTGGCCAGCTGTCGCATCGTCATGAAACGCTTGTAGAACTTCCAGACGAAGTGAGCGAGGAATTACGGGAACCCATTGGTTACCGAGAGGATGGTAAATTTGCCGACATAATGTTCCCTCTTGAAGCTTGAAGCGGGCAAGTTGTCGTCTTAGGCGGCTGTTTGGAGCACGCGATAAGCCAGTGAGCCGATCGATGATTGTGCGGCAGTAGGTATCGGCATGTTGGAGCGAGGCGAGATCTGTGGACGAAAGAAGGTCCGCCGAGGCAACTAACTGTTTCGAAGGAGCAGCCGTCTGTTTGGTCACTTTGGCAGGCGGTGACGAACAGATGGAAGGTGACACTTCGGCGCTTTGCGAGAGCGGGCAACGGGACAAAGCGTCAGCATCTTGGTGCTCTCGGCCCGACCTATATTTGACGCTGTAGTCATACTCTTGCAATCGTAGTACCCAACGGCCAAGGCGTCCCGACAAATTTTTGAGAGACGATAACCAACACAGAGCATGATGGTCAGTCACTATTGTGAAATGCCGGCCGTATAAGTAAGGACGAAACTTTTGGATGGACCACACGATGGCGAGACATTCTTGCTCAGTGATGCTGTAGTTTCGCTCAGCATGTGACAGAGTACGGCTCGCGTAGGCCACGACTTGTTCTTCGGAAGCTTGGTTCCGCTGAAGAAGGACAGCACCGATGCCAAGTCCACTTGCGTCAGTGTGTAGCACAGTAGGTGCTGCAGGGTCGAAATGGCGAAGCACTGGCCGTGATGTGAGGCATCGCTTGAGGGTGTGAAAAGCAGCTTCGCAGTCATCCGACCAGACAAAGGGTGCGCTCGTGGTCAGAAGTTTGTGCAGAGGAGCCGCAATAGTAGCGAAATCACGTACAAAGCGGCGGAAATACGACGCTAAGCCAAGGAAGCTGCGGAGGTCTTTCTGTGTGGTTGGTGTAGGAAAGTGCAGCACCGCGGCAACCTTGTCGGGATCGGGCTCAACGCCATGTTTACTGACGACATGACCTAATACCTTGATGCTGTGACTGGCAAACCGACACTTCTTAGTGTTGAGCTGGAGACCGGCCTTAGCTAAGCACGTGAGGACTTCGTCTAGCCGTTCCAGGTGCTGTGAGAAGCTCGACGAGAAAATGACAATGTCGTCCAGGTAGCAAAGGCAGGTCTTCCATTTTAATCCCCACAGTACCGTGTCTATCATCCGTTCGAATGTGGCTGGGGCATTGCACAGGCCGAAAGGCATTACATTGAATTCAAAGAGCCCATCTGGCGTAGCAAACGCAGTCTTCTCTTTATCAGACTCGTGCATTGGAATCTGCCAATAACCGGAGCGCAAGTCGAGACTTGAAAAGTACTCGGCACCTTGTAAAGTATCAAGAGCGTCGTCAATGCGAGGCATTGGGTAGACGTCCTTACGAGTGATTTTGTTGAGTGATCTGTAATCAATGCAAAACCATACCGAGCCATCCTTTTTTTTCACTAGTACGACAGGAGAAGACCATGCGCTTGTCGAAGGCCTGATGACGTTGCGCGCGAGCATGTCGTTGACTTGTTTTTCTATAAGCTTGCGCTCAGAAGCCGACACACGGTAAGGGCGGCGGCGAATCACACGGGATCCGTCGGTGTCGATACGATGGGCGGTCACTGTTGTTTGACCCAGACCTTCGGAACAAACGTCAAAGCAAGTTTTGTGCTTCTTTAATAACGCTAGCAAGGCATCCGTTTGCGTTGGGTTGAGATGTTCACACAAAGTGGCCTTGAGAGCAGGAAATGCATCTTTCGCTGGCATACACTTTGAGAATGACGAAGCAGATGAACCAGTGACGACACAAAGCGGTGCTTCTTCGGTAATGCTGGCAACAGTGGTCCCCTCAGGCAAAAGAAGTGGTTCTGGCGTCGTGTTGCAGGCCGTGATGCTTGCATAACCACGGGAGAACCGCACTAAACAAGATGCGATGGTGATCCCTCGAAAAATGCAGCGCTGGCAAGGAGCAACCAGAGCGTCACCATCTAGAATGTCACGTGACTTGATCGTAAGGACACGTTCTCGTCCGGGAGGCAGGAGGAAATCCGCAGCTGTCACAAGGTTGGGCGACGAAAGGTCGGCAGCAGAAGAAAGCTCAGTGTCCGTAATACGAATGAGGGGCCGACCACACGAAATTACAGCAGACGCCGCAGACAAGAAGTCCCAGCCTAAGATTATCTGATGAGCGCACGAAGACAGCACAGCCAATTGTATGTGATGACGGATTCCATTGATGAGAATACGAGCAGTGCACAACCCGGTCGGGCGAATTGGACTGTCATTAGCACCGCATAACATGGGACCGGCATAAGGAGTTTGCACTTTACGCAGGCGAAAACACAATTCACGATCAATTACCGAAATTGCGGCTCCAGTGTCTATAAGGGCGTCAACAAAAACACCTTCCACAGAAACAGGCAGTAAATTAGCTGGACGAGACGGAGGAGTTGTAGCGTTCCGACGACAAGCAGTTTCCCCTCCAAAAACTGCACCTTCTAGTTTTCCGAGTCCCGAGAGATCGGAGCGGGACGCAAGGGTGATGACGTACGCCGAAACGGTGACGGAGAACGGCGGCGAGATGAACGAGAAGGATGAGGCCCAGCATGAGACCGTGGAGGGGAGGGCGACTGACGGAAGGTGGATGGATACGGTGCGGGATTGTATTCATCGGGTCTCGGGGAAAAGTCTCTCTCGTAAGCTGAGTAACCACGTCGTTCATCCTGCTGACGGCGGCGGCAGAAACGGGATATATGACCCCTTATGCCACAGTAGAAGCAGATGGGGCGGGCAGGACGCCATGTAGAATAGTGGCGTAGCCTTGGCGCTTGCGTTGTCATCGACGCCACATGGTCGCATCCGACGTCCGCAGGCACGTTTGGAACTGGTGCAGGGACCCGCGATGTAACTTCTGCGTACGAAGGCACTGGGAAGCGCACAGGAGACGGGGCATGTGCAGCGCTTGTCATTGATGCCAGTTCGTCCTTGATTATCTCTCGCAGGTTGGGAGGAGGTGTGTGGACAGACGCAACGGTAGGGTTGCCTGGACTAAGGCCGTGAAGTTCTTCTCTGACAATTGTGCGGATAAGGGCCCGCAATTCGTGCTCTTTGGTAAAGCGAGCGTCGCAGGAGGCGTGTGGAAGGCGCATGGAATGAAGCGCGTCCAGGCGTTGGCATGTAGTGATGACGTCCCGGACGGTAGTCGGGTTCTGAATCACGAGAGCATTGAAGGCCCCAGAGTTGATGCCTTTCAGTAGATGTCGGACGTGATCGGCCTCCGTCATGTCATTTTGTGCTCGGCGACAGAGAGCCAGAATATCTTCAACGTAGGACGTATACGATTCGTCATCCCCTTGAATGCGGGTTGCGAGCTTCTGTTTCGCTACTACAGAACATCCTGCAGATGTGCCAAATACCTGACGGAGATTCCCCGTGAAGGCCGACCAATTGGAGAAGTCGCTCTCGTGGTTGTAATACCAGGTTTTAGCGACGCCATCGAGGTAAAAAGGAACGTAGCGCAGTTTGTGCGCCTCGTCCCAGTAATTACAAACGCTGGTTCGATCATAACTGTCAAGCCACTCTTCGACGTCTTCATTGCGAAGGCCGGAAAATACCGGAGGGTCTTGATGAGAGGTACTCACGGTGTAGTGAAGCCTAAGTGGCTGAGAAGGAGCGGTTGCAGCAGTGGGCGGGTTGGGTTCTGCCATTGCTGTTGCTTGAGGGCACAACCGTCGACCAGACCGGAGCTCCAGGGGTGACGGGTAGAGCAGGAGGACGTGGGAACCAAAGCACGCTCCACCACTTATGAGACCACGTCCAGTACGGCAGCAACCAGGTTATCCTTCTTTAATTCGGGCGCACGAGCCAGAGAGCCAGCCCGCGTGACATACGATGATGATCCCTACAATGGTTTGGTCATGCAGATGAAGATGAAGTACATAGTCAGCGCTCACACTATAAACAAACCTAACAAGACATAAAAAGCGCAAATCGCTGACCAAACAAGGTACATATAAATTCTTTGGTTAGCTGCACAACTTTTAACAAAACACATGTCACGCCACTGCAAATCGGCATAAAAAGCGCAAATCGCTGACCATAACAAGGTACATATAAATTCTTTGGTTAGCTGCACGATTTTTAACAAAACACATGTCACGCCACTGCAAAGCGCAGGCATCAAAGGGGTACTGATACAAAGTTTAAGTATTTTTCAATTGTTGCTTTAAATAGTGTATTTACTCGCATTAAAAACGCACCCCTATTTTCAGTCATTTAAATCTGGATTTTTTTTCTCCCACGTAATAAACGCGCCCCATTTGTCCACTGCAGTCCCGCTAAATGACAACTGGCGCCTCCTTTACCGTTGATCTGCTTTGTTATTATTATTATTATTATGTCATTTTTTTCGCCCACCTCGGCTCGCTCAGCCCCCCCCCCCCCTTCTTTTTTCTCGCCCGCTGCCGCATGCCGTAAGGTTTATCTGCGCGCGGCACATCCCCCCGTTTTCTTTAACCATGCCCCACAGCGAGGTTCACGAACACTGCGACTGTTGAGACATCGCAGCTGATAAGCACACGGCGAGAGAAGGTCACGAAGCTACCGGCGCCAAGAGACGGGCGCTTTCTGCAATCACAAGTATCGCGGGCAAATCGGGAGTTGGCAGGCAGGCACACACTTCTGCACTTCGTTGTTCGTATGCACGAAAGCTTACCTTTTCAGCAATAGCACGAAATCCAAAAGCGTTCTCCATGTAGCTCCCAGCGTACACTCCGTTGATTGCTTGATCGAAAACACTCTGCTTGCGGCGTGCACAAGCTTTAACGAAAGCCGTTGACAGAGGACACACACTCCGCCGCACCGAAGTTGTTCTGTACTTGCCGACATGCCACAGATTGCAGTGACACGTACTGTATCTACTGTAAGCGCAAGTTAAACTGTGCAAGCCGTATAAGCACCCATCCTGGACAAAGCAAGTGAATAGTAAAATAATAAACCACCGTCAGCCTGCAGCAAACACGCACACGACATCTTACCACCCAATTCAAAGTCTGCCTGTTGACGATGGCGATGCGAAGTTGCCCCGAGACCTCAAAACCGAAACCGAAACTCTTAGCAGTACCGTTTTATGATATAATTTTCAAGCTAAGTCAAGCCTCCAAGATATAGTGTAATATTTCAGGCTTGACAACATATTTATTTGCTAGCAGAGCTTCAAGGTATTTTTTTATGCCACTGCCGTGTGCAGCCGGCAAATGCGTAGCCTTCGTAATGTACATTTTTCTTTTCCCGGGTGAGGCGTTATTGCGGCGTTGTTTCGACATTTTGGAGTCAAAATTTTATACTTGCGGAACATAGATATAAATAAAAAGTTAGGGAAGGGTGGTAAGGAAGTTGTTCCGTATTTGACACATCTCCCACCCATTTTTATGTTCATTTGAGAAGCTTTTTTTTATTCAAAATGGAGTAGTACCAGAACCAAAACAAGCTCAACTAACGCTGCCTTGACATATACATGCTATCAACGTTCTTCTAGAATGATAATAATTATAAATAATGTTTAAATATTACTGTTTTAGAGGAAAGGTGAACATGTGTATGAGCCAATTGAGTGTCATTTGAGCTACTTTCGGGTCACGATTAGGCCCATTTTGCAAAAAGAAGAAAGCTTGCCAATCGGATCCGCACGTATGCAACTACAGGCAAAAATGTACATACAAATTGGGTCAGGCCCCCTTTTTTCCTCTTTCCATTCCCTTGCACGCATAAATCTTAGCAACACCCCTGCTGTGCTATTAGCTTCCTTTAAAGAACACTCTGCCACTCAGCACGAACCTGGGACAATGCTTTTTTACCGACAAAGTATGAAGGATGCTTGCTTTTATTTCAAGTCTTAAATTTTATGTGAGCATACCAATGTGCGATTATCAGTGCATTGTAACGCGACAGTAACAACTGTCAATTACAATGCTGCAATTAGTCAACTACTCTCCATCTTTGTGGCACGGGTACATTGCGCTAGTGTTGTCTAAGATCGTTCACGTGTATATTATACGACACGCAAGCGTGCATATCAAGGAAATAAAAAAAGAGCAGTAAGTGGCCACAGAGAGGTGCGACACATTGGAAGAGTTCACCCGTGCTTAGCGGATGTGCACCAAGCTTGTCCTGGGGCGCAGCATGCGTGCACAGCCGCTGCATCAGAGTAAGCTTAGCCTGTTGATTGTAAACATGCCTAGTTCCATGGCAATGCGAACACTACAAACATTCAATTTGAACTGATCCGTGTTCATAGATCTAAATATAACTCACTGAATAAATAAGAGACCTGTGTGTTGATGCGAAATACTTCGGTGTGAGGAAATATATGGACCCCCATTGTAAAAAACTGGCCCCGTATCTGCATGTTTCTGCAAATGTCGTCAAAAGACGATAGTCTTGCGTGTGGAAAGAGTGAACAGGACATTAATTGGTGTTCTGTGCAAGAAAGTCGGTGAGTGGTATTCTGAAGGCACTGCGTTTGAGTGCCTCGAGCGTACAGCGAAGGCGAAATAGAACATCAAATCATGTCACAAGTGAGACATGAGCGCCATCTGGCAGTCTTCTTAGAAAACAAAGCGTGCGGCTTTGAGACGGGTGTGCGCGCCCATCTCAGAGGTGATAAGGTGTAGAACGCAAGGCGACGGGTAGATGCAACCACCGTCTCATCTTAGCAAAGCGTTGGAAACACTCCCCGTTCCGTGAAAGCATTGCATGGTCAGCGCAGCGTGATAAGCGCTACGTCCCTTAAAATTAGTAATGTATGCTTTTTCTAGTAAAAGACGCACATGCAGAATATATTCGTGTTGTTATAGTGCCGCAGACATGCGCAATGATTGCTTTTTAATTGACGATTGCACAAGCATGAACGCTCGATCTTGAGCAACACTGGTGGGCGCTGCGGATGAGGTCGGCCATTCCAAGTAGCAGATGACGTATATATAGAGTGGACGGGCAAATGTACAGACAGACAGACAGACAGACAGACAGACAGACAGGCAGACCAAAATTTTTGCGTTGAAGGTCTCCAAAAACGACTATCGTCTTTAATGAACCAGGACCTCTGGTACGAAAAACTTAGTGTGATTTCAAATGAGAAAGCGCGCAGGATAGCCTGTCGAAAACCATGTGTAATCGTTTCATGTTATGTTTAAGTGCAACATAATCTCTTTTACCGATGTCTCTGTGAGGATTAGAGAAGAATGGACATGAGAGGCAGCAAAATATTTTAGTAGGAATCTCAAAAAGTTAACCCATGAATTAAGTCATTGAACATGTGAGGAATCTTCTGAATAATGTAAATAGGGGGTGGTTTAATAAATATAATACATAGCACGATGTATTTTGGCGAATTAAATGGAAAATGAAAACGAATGCCGAAACATAGATCTTTTCACCAGACTTTTGGCATGCGGTTTGATTGCATCCGCAGAGATGTGATATGTATTGATGCTCTAAACTATACACATATATGATAGGTGTAATGTTCAAGGAAACACCCTTGTGTGTAATTTGCTAACATACACTTATAGTACACTTAAAATTGACAAATGGGTGTACAAAAGGTGAAATTGCAGAACTTACACCCATGCGGATAAATTTGACAGAAATAATAGGTGTAAGATGGGTGATTTATTGAAAAATACACCCTTAAGGGTGTAATTGATTTGCAGTGTAGGTTCTTAACATATTTTATTCAAAAGCTAATTTTGCTTCAGCATCGCGACTTTTGGAAAGGTACCAATGATTCATTCCCGCATCGTGCATCTTTAAAGCTATTTTCATGATTGGTACACCGTATTGCTCGTGCACAAGATGTGGACGTTCATTCAATTTACACATTATATTCATTTGCACCAGATTAGGACGGTAAATAAATTTCCGCATTATTAATACAAGCTACTGTCATTTACGGACGTTTCCTCAACATGCTGCATTCCTTATCTGCAGACCATTCCCCACAATGCGGCTTTCCTTATCTGCGAACCTTTGCGTATCATGTGGCTTTCTTAATGTGCGGAACTTTCCGCATCATTTCACTTTCCCTAGTTCAATAATTGCGTAAGTGCGGAAGCCCTACATATGGAACATTTCAGTAGGGTTCCCTCAGCCGTACTAATACCTACTCACATTTATCGCTACTCATTCCATTGATACTCATGCTCTTTTACTGTCAGCCATAAGTATTTACTCACATTCAGCAAAGCCACTCACACTCATGAGGTATCACTCACGTTCAGAAGCACACCTACCCACAATCATAGAACTTACTCAAGCTGGTACACAAGTCTACTCGTACTCATTTACGTTCACACTTGCGCCATCTCACACCCATAGGCACTCACTGACGTTAACCCTTTAGGAAGCAGTGTACTCTACAAAGTACGCCTTCCTATTTGCGAGTAGAAGATGCATAACACAATATACTAAATTTGCTAATTAGAACTTTGGATGTCAAGTATTGCCGCTAGATAAAGCTAACTTGGCATATTGCTATTAGCGTATCTTATTTTCACTCTTGATTTATTCACCTTTCGTCTACAAAGCCTGTCAGAAATTCACAGCGCGAATCGCGCCTCATTGTTTCATAAGGATCAGAGTTATTATAGATCCTTCAGTTGAGACGGCGCGCAAGACTCGAACACTCAAGAATATTTGAGAGTTTTCGCAACTACCAGTCATGAGGCTGAAATATTCCACGGTACATATTACAAGCCGACGCGCTTCAGCGTTTGTCACTTCACCGATGGACGACGCTCTGTTCGCCGCTGCCATTGCCAGTGTGTTGCTGAAATTTAACTTTTCATTTATTTGCCAGACGTTGGGCCAAATAAAGTTTCAGCTGAACATCCAGTCTTCTGCATTCGCCCCGTCACGACCTCATGAAAGCAGGTGGAGGTGCTTCCTGTCCGTGTAACGAACGCCCTCCTTCATTCGTCAGCTAAGCCCCAACCTCACACAAAATGTCCACGACAATCTCGACCTACGAGCTATCTACCAGCAACGAAAGCTACCGCCACAGCAAGGGCCTCTTTGTGAAAAGACACGACAACAAAGACCCTCACCTCGACCACGGCGACAATGACAGCCCCCGCGCCGCCTGTACCCGTTGTGCTCCGGCAACCTAATAAATGCCCATGGCATTCCCTAGTTCATAGTTTTTAACGTATACTCGCGAGGATAAATTAAAAGTGCAACTGACCATGCCCTTCTGATGACGCCGCTCCTAACGTGAGGTTTGCCATGACTGGCAGTGAGGCAAGATACCGCTGACAAGGTCAGCAGGCATTCTTCAGGTGATTGCACCACCTTGCTGACCGTTCGAACATATTGGCATGGACCTACAGGGCATATTTTGACGTCGGTAATAAGTGGATCGGTAATAAGTGGTAATAAGTGCATATTTTGACGTCGGCAGAAATAAGTGGATCATCATGGCTACCTACTACCTCACGCGCTACGCCGAAAGAAAGGCTCTACCCGAAGCCTTACCTCCAAGGTAGCGAAGCTCGTTGAGAATAACGCGCTTCGTCATGCACACCTCAGAGGTCCACATCACCCATTAAAGTACGGCGTTATACTGGTTTGATTCGGCCGATCTTGAGACATGGTTAGGCAAGTCACCAATCCAACATCTATCACTCGGAATCAAAAGCTTCCACCGAGCGTCTTAATAAGGCCATGACCGACATATTGGCCAAGTACATCGACGTCAAAAACAAGACTTGGGTTGCCATTGTTTCGTACGGGACCTTTGCACACAACAAGGCGTTAAATCTGACGACGCACATGTCACCTTACCAGTCGGCCTACGGAAGGAACTCATCCTTGACGGCCGACGCCATGCTGCCAAGTGTCACTGACGAAGAAAACCTCGAAGTTACCCTCTACATAAGCGCGCTGAAGAAGTTCGTCAACTTGCCCACCTGCGCATCGAAAATCAGCCAATGACTGACCGCTGCCGTTATAATCTACGACGAAGCTTCGTAGAAAACCGGACCAGCGACTGCGTTGTGGTATAGACATCGATACGGCGGCATGGTCTCAGTGAAAAACTTCTGCGACTGCGCTTCGGACCTTACAAGGTAGTTCGACGTCTCGTCACACTCGGCTACGAGGTTGTCCCGAACGGCATAACAAACTCTCAATGGTGTTGTGCGCAACATATGTCCTTCATTCTTCAACCGGAGGACTGTATCTCTAGTATTTTTTTACTTTTTTATTGCTCGCATCAATTGGTCATTGCACTTCCTTCTTATAATATTGATATTTTTGTTGGTCATACATTTTCCCCCCGTGTTCTGTCTTGAGCCTCGAGACGATGCTCTTTCATAGAGAGGAATTCCGCCGCTGAAGAATTTAGTTTTTGTTTCATTCTGTTTTCACTTGTGTTTTATATTTTTACTTTTGTTCAATTCAGTTTTCGCCCAAAAGGCACATCAGAAATGCTCAGCGTAAACTATGCATCATTGTTCGAGAACGTTCACGTTTATTTTAGATCGTTCTGTTGAGATTGCACGCAAGACGCGAACTCACGAGATTATTCCAGAGCTTCAGCGACGACTAGTGATAAGGCTAAAATATTCGAGTGCACATATATTATTGCCGGCGTGCTTTGCCGCTTGTCCGTTGATCAACGGCGGACACTGTTTGCGGCTATCAGTGCCAGTGTGAAGCGGTAATCTCGCTTTTCGTTCCCTACCTAGTCGAGTGGTCGATTAAATAAGGCACTCGCCTGCTGACGCGCAGGCCGCGGTTCAAAGTCCAGCTACGGCAGCCGCAGTTTCAGTGAAGGCGAAAATGTTTCAGCCCGTGTTCGCCGATTTATGTGCAGGTTGTAGGAATATTGAGGCTGCTCGGTCCAGAACGCCGCAGGAAAGACGCAGAGCCAGACGAGGCGTCGTCTTTATTCCTCTGAACCTCGGGCGCAACTTCCTGCTGACAGCTGCTTCCGCATGCTCTGAGCGCACCCGCGATGGTTATTGTCGGCTTTCTGTTATCAGCAGGCTCACGGACGCCACCGCCATCACGTTAAAGAACACTAGGTGGTCGAATGTTCGGAGGCCTCCCCTTCAAGGTTTCTCTCAATAATATAATAGTTTAGGAGCAATAACCTCCATAGATATATTAGCTTTTGTTGTTTATTGGCCACAAGCTGGGATAAACGG
Source organism: Rhipicephalus microplus (assembly GCF_043290135.1). Lineage (NCBI taxonomy): Eukaryota > Metazoa > Arthropoda > Arachnida > Ixodida > Ixodidae > Rhipicephalus > Rhipicephalus microplus. Next base: position 7,379,795 of record NW_027464593.1, read on the forward strand.
TTTCATCTAAGCATCGAGTCTGCTCTATGCAACATCGAATCTGTGAAGTGCCTGTTCTATGAATCGTGAGACTTTGCGAAAACGAGAACCCGTCAAGCGCATGCCCTCAGTACTTCTTCTTCTAAATTTGATTCAGTTTTCATCATCTATACGTTGAAAAAATTGCCAAATCTTACGTACAGTGAGAATCGTTGATATCCGAAGCATGAATGAGAAATTTTGACATGTCACTTTAAAATCACCAAAACGTTGCGAGATGGCGGTAAATGATGCCGTACATGACTTCCGCGTCATGATTATCATGTTTGGATGTGTCGTTTACCTTCGTCATCTATTCACGTGACGTGATACCAAATCGTGTATACGTGAAGTAAGTGAAACGGACGCCAGCACGCTATGAGCGTGGTATGTTGTCGTGTTATTACAAGACACGCGTGTCAGGATAGTTATGTTTTCACCAGTGATATATTTTGCCATCCATTGAGGTCATGTAACACCAACTTTGGTATATGTGGAGCTAGCAGAACTGCCACGAGCGCATCATGAAGGGCCAATGTAGCGTTGACGAGCGCGCACACTGGGCACAGCGACGCTACCTTAGCAAAACGTGAGCACTCTAGAGTCTGACGCCAGGTGCCACCAGCGTTCGTCAGTGCGGCCCGACGGCAACCGGAACAAAATGTGACTTGCTGCATTTCGCACCGATGCGCTAGCCAATGCATTACCCATACAACACTGCGTCTCTCTCTTTTCATGACGGAGCAACGCCGAACGCAGTGAAATGCGCATGCGTCTAAGCAACGCAGTGCGGCGCGCCTGAGAGTATATGACAGGACTGGGGCATGGCATGGTGAAGCAGGCGTGACGCAACGAAATGAACGCCGGCGAGCACGCACAAAGCTTGTATTGACACCTTGATTGTGGCATGTAGCCATGTTTACACATGACACGTATCTCATGATTACCATGTTTGCACCAGTCGCGTACCTTCGCAACCCATTGGCGTCACGTAATACCAAATATGGCATAGCTGAAGCTGACGAAACGGCCGCTAGCGCATCATCAGTGCGGCATGTACTCATGTTGTTATAGGACACGCATGTCGTGATTGTCATTTTTAGATGATTCATTTACCTATTTCGTCCGCCCGCGTCACGTAATACCAAGTTTGATACATGTCAAGCTAGCGAAACAACCGCTGGCGCATCATTAGCTTAGCATGTATTCATGTTGTTACATGACACGCATGGTGTCATGCGTGTAATGGTTTCCATGTTTACACCAGTATCATACCTTCGCTATCCATTCACGTCCCATATTATTAAATTTGGTATAAGTGCAGTAGCGAAACGGCCGCCAGCGCATCATGAGCGTGGCATGTAGTCATGATGTTACATAACACGCATCTCATGATTATAATGTTTGCAACAGCCACATATCTACAAAATTCATTCAAGTAACTCTAATACCCAATTCGGTAGATGTGACGCTAGCGAAACAGCCATGAGCGCTTCATAAACGTGGCATGAAGGCATGTTGTTACATGACACGCATGCCATTATTTTCATATTAGGGTCTGTCCCTTGTGTTCGCCATGCAATCATGTCACACAATGCAAGCGTCGCGGCATGCCATGTGAACGAAATCACCGCAAGAGCTGCAGGACCATTAAATGTAAATCTTCACTTTCATGACATACATGTCATGACTTTCATGTTATAATTACTCGAATAAGTTCTCCATAGAGTCGTGTTATCCAATACTAAGTTTGGTATCGATATCGTTATCGACGCTGCCAAGAGAGCTTAAAGTCATAGGTGGCCATATAGATAGATAGATAGATAGATAGATAGATAGATAGATAGATAGATAGATAGATAGATAGATAGATAGATAGATAGATAGATAGATAGATAGATAGATAGCCAAAGTTCGCTAAGAAATGCTTCGCATTTAAAAAATGGCAGCATATCCACGGAGTGAGTGATGGATAGTGGGGCAAAGCATCAATCCGACCATTCGTTCTTGCTTCCGTCCATCCATGCGTGCGTCTATGCGGCCGCCCGTCCGTCCATCCGCCCGTCCGTGCGTGCGTGTTTGTGCGTCTGCACGTTCATCTGTGCGTCCGTCCCTGCTTTCGTCCATGCATCCGTCCCTGCGTTCGTCCATGCAGCCGCCCCTGCGTCCGTTCATGCGTCCATCCATGCATCTGTCTATGTGTCCGTTCGTCCATCTATTCAACACTCCAAGTAACACCATCTCGCATCTTTTCATCATATATTCCCCATATAGAAGCACCGCCATCCAGCGGAAATTCCAAGGACTAAACGAGAGGTGGCACACGCACACTTTCTTACGGCTTGCGCTTCGTGTATACTTCCCACCTTTAACTACCTGGAGTTCGTGGTATATACTAGTTCACTGCATTCATGACACAGCGGCCCAACGCTCGCTAAACCTTTCTAAAACCTAGGAGGTTACGCCCAGCGAGTATAACGTAGCAACGCTTTCTTGTCTTCTGTACGTTGATGAACAATAAAAAATTTGCAGTGTGCGCGTTAACTAAAAGCCGAATTTGCCTGTCTCTCATTCGCTCTTAGCAGCCATTGGCATGTACATTGAGCACTATCTTTTATTGTTCAACAACGCACAGAAGAAATCTCTCACCGGCACCACCTTGGAGAACAAAATCTTATACTTGTTACACACTACTACAACGGCTACGAAGAACAAGCGGGTGCCGCTATAAGGAGTTTAGCCCCTAAAATGAATCGCTTAAGTTTCAGCAAGATCAAAATGTTCGAATGTCTGCACAGCGCGAGTAGTGCATAGAGTGCATATCTGTGCTCGGTAGTGTAGTGAAATGTGGGTGTGCTATTTAAAGAACAGTGACTCTTTGTGGGTGCACACACGTACATAGTGTTGTGCGCAGCCTCAGAGAATGAACCAGCTTATTTTTTTAAAATAATGCCGTTTTTTCGGTTACCTGAGACCCACGCGTCTCTGACAAATGCCCCTTTTCGTATGTGAGAGCTTTTTCAGGTATTCATTGTAGATTCTGAGTGTGATATAGACACTTTGGAGGACAAGGGAAATGACGACGAACTCAAGGGTGCTCTCTGCCAACTATAAAAAAATGAAACTAGAAGAGCATGGAGAGTGTATGTTCTGTTTTGACACAGAAAAATTTTTGTTTAGTAAAGATCAAATACAAAGGCATAGTTACTGTTCTCCGGATTACAAAGTAGTTTCTCTGTTCTATATTTGGTGGTCATCGCCTGAAACGAAAAGAAAATACCGTAGTGCCGTTGCCAACTTTGCTCAGCAGCTGTACCAATAGCACGGAATGGGCTCATTTGTACGACCATGTTCCGAATACCCTTTATTTCATGTATGTAAGACCTATTCTAGAGTATGCTTGCGTAATCTGGGATGCCCATCAGCAATACTTGATTGACGCATTGGAAAAAGTTCAAAACCAAGCAGCCAGATTTCTTAGCAACAACTATAGTTCCTTTGCAAGCATCACAGAAATAAACGAGCATTGAAATGGGAGACACTGATGGTAAGGAGGCAGAAACTCAGACTTAAATTTCTTCACTGTATATATTATAATGGAAATGCCATTAACCCTCTTGATTATCTGTTCACACCAACGTACGTCTCTAATCGTCAAGACCACTCAAGAAAAATATTAGAATACCGTTACAAAACCCACTCTTTCGGTAGTTCTTATTTCGTAAAAACAACACAGGAATGAAACCGTCTGCCGGATGATCTCGTCAATGAAACTGATAATGAATCCTTTTTTTTTTATTGTAACAACTCCTACAATATCACTACCACTAAGAATGGTTTGCTGTCTCGAAGCGTGTGGGTGTTTACAAATGCATCACTGTGACGTTGTTTCGCTCACTAATGTTCGAGTGTTTTTTTTTCTTCTCTTAAAATATTTTGAGTGCTGTTTTATTTGTTGAATCTATTGTTTCGGTTGAAAACTATGTAGTCAAACTATTATGTGTACCTCCCCTACGTAATGCCTCACGGCGATGTAGGTGAAATGTAAATGAACAAAATCTACAGGTATTTTATACCTGAGACAAAGTGCCATTGGCCCACATAAACCACATAGTAGATATCACCGCAGACAACGCATACATGATTTTCAACTGCACTGTATAGTTCAGTAGACCTTATACGTGTGGACTATTGTGCTTAAGTCGCACAATAGAAAGACACTTAGTTGATTTTGTTGTACCAGCAGAAGTGTAAAGAGCTCTCTAGCACCCGCGGAGCGTGCTATGGCCCTCTATTTATACGAACACATTTAAAAAACTTGAAGAACAATCGAGCCATGCACCATAGAATAAAATAGTGTTGCAAGAAGTGTGACGTTACGCTTCACATAAATCATGGGTGCTTCATTAAGCTGTATCTGCCCAGTCGACAATAGTATTTTTTGAAAAGATTCTGGCGGACCCTCAATTCTTGCATCTCACCAGCTATTGAATTGCTAAGTCGAGGGCCCAGCGTACTTTCAAAAATACAGTGCTATAACTTCTGCAAAATGTCAAGAAACTTCATAAAAATTAGCAAGTTTTGTTGGCTGTTGCATTGAAATAAATGTGCAAAACGTCAATAAAATCTCAACAGTGCTTTTTTTATTATTTTTATTCGGTTAATGCTCACGCCTGCTAAGGCAAATGAATACTCAATAATGTCCATGCTCACGGCCACCCACGCTCATAACTAAAGATGTTCATGCTCAAATTTGCTCATACCTATGGACCCTGGCTAATGTTCGTACTCACATTTTCATATACCCACGAGCACTCACCTGCCTTCAGACCATGCCGTCTTGTCCACTCATACTGATCAGTACTCATTCACACCCACTTATACCTTTGGTACTCACACTTACGGTAGTACCAACTTCAATTGACGTTCAGTCACGTTTACTTTCTCGAATGCATGCTCACTCAACCATAAACACACGTTTACAACTCATCAATCACTCCCTTGTGGTCCTTCCCTCGGCGCTCACCCACATGCTCTCACCTTTCAAATAAGTGTACTCATTCATAAAACGCCCGGCTTTTCACTCTATTCACACTTACAGGTGAACTCTGAATATTCTAGGCACTGTACACTGACGATAGGCATGCGCAAAGGGGGGCAGGGGGCCAGTTACCTAGTGATTGTTGCCTAGTTACCTAAGAAAGTGGAGCAAAATTTGTGCCTTACATTAGAAGTTCTTAGTTTGTCCGGTACATCAGTAAGCACAAAATACTTGGTGTTTACTACAATACTGGTGGTGAGCCGTGCATGCGTGAGGCTGAGAAACATGGCCGCGCCTCCAAAAGTGGTTGTCGAAAACCTTGAATCTATCATGTGGCTGTCGTTTGCTCTTTAACTCGCCAGCTATGAATCAATATCTTATTTGCTTTAGATTCATGTTCTTCTGGTTCGGTAAAAAATAGTGTGATACTCGCACTGAAATATTTATTAGTCTAGGCATAGTCAGCGGCGCTCCCAAAATTTTGAATATAATGCAATACGTCTTTGTTAATTGCTTTTCACGCTCTATAGATGGCGCCACTTGACGTGGTGGCGGCTACAGGTCACACAATCCGGTATGCCTTGTATTTGCGGTACCAGAATACCGGACAGACTATCAACCTCTATAGACTTAGTTGACGGGTGGCGCTGTGATGAACCTTTGCCCCCAAACCTTGATAGACAACCTTTCGCACTGTTAACACAATCGCGTTCTACTTTTGAATGGTGCTGTTTAAGCATTCCCTAAGTGTTTTAAAGACAATAGTATTTCTTGGTGACCTTCGACGCAAAAATTTTGGTCTGTCAATCAGTCTGCCTGTCAGTCAGTCTGTCTGTACAGTTGTCGGTTTGGTGACTTTTAACGGCACCAGGCACTTGAAACGGCTGAACCCGTCCACAGCACCCACCAATGTCGCTCAAAATTTAGCGTTCGTACTTGTTCAATTTTCAATTAAAAAGCAATTATTGCGCATGTCTGGGGCACCATAACAACACGTATATATTCTGCATGTGCATCTTTTACTCGAAAAGGCCTACTTGAGTAATTTCATGGAACGCAGCGCTTATCACTCTGCGCTGTCCATGCATGCAACGCTTGCACGAAAAGGTGAGTGTTTTCAACGCTTTGCTAAGACGAGACGGTGGTGGCACCTACCCGTCACCTTGCGTTCTACACCTAATCACCTCTGATACGGGCGCGCACACCCGTCTCATAGTCAGGCGCTTTGTTTTCTAAGGCAACTGCCACATGGCGCTCATGTATCCCGTGTGACGTGACTTGATGCGCTCGTTCGCTTCGGCTGCATGCTCGAGGCACTCTAACGCAGCGCCTCCAGAATACTATTCACCGATTTTCTTCCGCAGAGCATCAAATAAATGTTTTGTCGATTTCCTCCATACGCAAGACTATCGTCTTTCGACAACATTTCCAGATTAACATGCAGATACGGGGGCAATTTTCCTACTCACAACTAGTAGATGCCTCGTGCTTACAGGAGGTTTTCAGAGGCTTAGATTGGGAACTGTTTGGGATAAGAGTTAATAGAGAGTACCTTTGAAAATCTGCGCTTACTCGATGACATTGCATTGCTGCGTATCTCAGGGTACGAATTGCAACTCATGGTTACGGAGTTAGACAAGGAGAGCAGAAAGGTGGGTCCTAAAATTAATCTACAGAAAACGAAAGTAATGTACAACAACCTCGGAAGAAAGCAGCGCTTCGAGAAAGGTAATAGTGCACTTCAAGTTGTAGAAGACCATGTCTACTTAGGGCAGGTAACCTCGAGATGAGAGTAACTAGAAGAGTAAGAATTAGGTGGGGCACATTCGGCAAGCACTCTAAAATTGTGACAGGTAGATCGCCACTATCCCTCAAGAAAAAGGTATATAACAGCGGTATCTTGCCGGTACTTAGCTACGGAGCAGAAACCTGGAGACTTACAAAGAAGGTTCAGCTTAAATTGAGGACGAAGCAGCGAGCAATGGAAAGAAAAATGGTAGGTGTAACCTTAAGAGACAAGAAGAGAGCAGAGTGGATTAGGAAACAAACGTAGGTTAAGGATATCATTGTTGACACCAACAAGAAGAAGGGGACAAGAACCGGGCATGTCGCGCGTAGGCAGGATAACCCCTGATCATTAAGGGTTACTAACTGGATTTCCATAAAAGACAATCGAGTTAGGGGGAGACAGAAGGTTAGGTGAGCAGATGAGATTAAGAACTTTGCGGGTATAAACTGGCGGCAGCAAGCATAGGATCGAAGTAACTGGCGGCACATGGGGAAGGCCTTGGTCCTGCAGCGGATGTAGTCAGGCTGATGATGATGATGATGATGATGATGATGTCTTTTATACACCTGTGTACCCTGAGTCATGTCAGCTTAGAAATTCATTTTTCTTACAAAAAAATTAGACGACGCAAACCACCAGAGATGAATAGGTTACTGGAGAGAAGTTTCTCTGTATTATTCACCAACTAGCCGAACAACTATCAATTTTGATAATAAGTTGCAGTCATGTTGTATCTTTATTTGATTGAATACTGGGGCTTAAAATCCCGAAACGTCGAGTTAAATCCTTGTTCTGTTCATTCTTTGGGCAGCGATATACTATAATGAACTCCGCAGTTCGGCAGACACAAATGCACACATATTTCATTCGATTTCTTTTTCAATAATCGCTTAAAGTTTGATATATAGAGTAAAGTGTTATGTTTATGGTTACTAAGCACGACTAACACGCTCGTAAATTTGAAATAAAGACCTTCCCTATTTCGAAGTATCTTGTCATTAGGTAATGCAGCTGAGGCCTCAGCGCCACTGTGATTTGAAGCACCATTTATGCAGTTAATTTTTACTGCAATTTACATGCGGTATTGAATGCTACATTGCAACAAATATATCATGGCTGTCTACTGAGGCATAGTACATGTTTAATGTCGTCAAAATTAACTCAAAATAATTTTTGTGAGCAAAACAGTCACCTAGATTCTTCACATGCCTCTTGCAGGGGCCTGATCGCATGATCAGGTACTCCTAAGATGAGTAAGCCATGTGAAAGAACGTTCCTCTCCAGGGCACGTATGTATACTGAATGTCATTCTGCGTGAACAGTGTAGCGCCGAATGCGAAAGTGTCAGCAATATATAGTAAAATGCATAAAGAACTGAAGTGCTATCAATGTTTTCATATTGTAGTGACCAATATAACGAAAACAGGTGAACGGGCGCTTTGTGTAGGCTAAATTGAACCTTTAAAATTTTGTGTGATAACTCTACATATCACATATTCACTACATTACAGTCCACAGACTCCTCGATCGTGAATATTTTATCTTGCTGGAAGCTGCACAATGCACCTTGACATCTTTTTAGAGCAGCTGTGCACAGCAGAACCTATGTTTTGGGCGTGCTTTGACAATCGTTTTTACGGCATTTTCGTAGATTTAGGTAAAAGAATGACATTAAATACATAGGTGGGCAGACAAACGCGAACTTTTATTGGTATGGTAGCGCATAAGAGATTAGGTTTTGTAATCCTATGTGTTCTAATTATTCTTTTAATAACATTCAATGAAATTCTGTCAACTGCATTCGCTAATCCTATGCCTCCACGGCCGACGTGGTCCGGTCAACGTGCTGCTGCAACGGGCACGAGCCACACTTTGCGGCGAAGTCAAGCCCAGGTGGCCCAGGCGTTGGTTGCCGCTGCTCAAAGCCGCCATCAAGAGCGACAGCGACTAGAACAAGAAAGAGCACAGCGAAGGCTACAGCAACTTCAACAACAACAGCAACAGCCGAAACGACAGTCATGATGTAAAAAAAGGGAAACAGAAGCGGTTCATTCTAACGGTGAGTAGTGCCATAATTTTCTTAACGGTAGCCTTGTAAGCGCGCTCACAAATCTTAGACTACGACGTAAATAAAGAAGAATTGTTTTTTGTTCTAAAATTACTGCCCTTCGCCTTTTGTTTCGTACAGAACATCCTACGTTTTCACAAAGCAGCTTCAAAAATAAAGTGTGCGTGCCAATATTCACCCTCTTCTTAGGTATGCCTTGTGATATGCCAAATGTTTGAGTGGCAAGAAATCAGTTGGATCTGCTCTATTTATTCGCGTTATTATCTTTTTAAAAAAGACGGAAGTAATAATGGTCGTTTCTGGCCATTCTTCATGTACAGCCACAAGTAGGGTTGATGCTTCAGCGGAGGGAGCCATGGCTTATTACAGTCAACCCTTTCAACTATAGCAGCTTTTCAACTTCAGGTCACCAACGAAGCTTCCCACTGGCATACTGATTTTTGGTCTGGCTGCGGTGTTTTCTCGTCTATATTTCCTGGTGGTGGTGATGAGTGTGCTACGTCCAGTTGATGTTATTTGGCAGCGAGGCATTCCAGCCAGACATGTACGTGCCTTCTACATGGATATTTCAGAAACCGAAACGCCGTGCCTCCCTCTTGTGATTCTCCGGTTATGAGAGAGCGGAGTGGCAGGCGGGCGAAGCAGACAACGCTTTTCCACTTTCGCCTGCTTTTTTGGCACGCCTAAATATATTTCGGCTGTTGTACAGAGCTGCTGTTGTGAAGAAATGTTTACTTCTGAATGTTCTCACTTTCAAACACGCGGATAGATTGATATGCTTCCCAAATAACGAGAATCTTCACAGAACATGCTGAAGAACGAGAAATGTCATGGAGAAACCCGCTCTTTTCCTGAGTGTAGCGTGGTGAAAACTAAGGAGTCGAAGTTGCCACAGCGACAAGTGGAACAGAGTGGTAGTCAGCATTGTGGACGGGAGTGCTCATGGGCTGCGGCGTAAGCCTTACGGGCTGGGAAACCTGGACGCCCAGGTTAGCAAACTCCAGACGTACGACGGCTTGACTAAGCGAGACTCAAGCCGAGTTGTCCTGCACAGGGGGCTGATAGAAAGCAGGTGCCATAGCCTTCAGCTCCTGGTGAACAATCCTTGTGATATAGACAGGAGGCGAAAGTGAACGGGCGTTGCAGAATCCTCCCAAGACGAAGTCAAAGCAGTGTTTGGTAGTCTCGTGAAGTGGAGGGCAATACGCCTGCTTTTAGATTGTTCAAATCGACGGCATTCAGATTTGATGCAGTCTACAGCGGTTCTGTTCTTACACATTAGTATGTTGAAAGCATCGTCAGCAATGCTTTTCAACGCGTTGCTGCTCTTGTGCGCCTCGGAAATGTTTTTGTCAGTCTTCTGGCACATAGCCAGTACGTCTTGGATGTACGTGACGTACGACTCCTTCGATGATTGAACACGTGACACAAGTTATTGCCTGACTGCCATCTGACGAGCAGCTGACCGACCGAACAAGTCACGGAGCTTTTGCTTGCATGTGTCCCAGCTGGTTAATTCTTCATGCGTCTCATACCAGGCGCGTGCCGTACACCGTAGGTAGAATAGAATATTTGCCAACAGAAGCGTCTAGATCCACCGGTAGTGCTTGCTGACGCACTCGAATAATGTGAGCCATTCTCCTACAGCCGTGCTGTCCGTTCTGGAAAACGTGGCAAGGTTAAGAAAAAGGGGCGGAATTACAGGTGATGGAGCCAGCGCGGATGGTGAGGTCTGATTGCCGCTTTCAGGCATCGCGGCAGGACAAAGCTGGCGTTCACTGCGTAGTTCCAGAGCCGGGTTTTGTGACGACCCGGCACCTTCCACCAAAAGATATCACGGGGAAAATTTTATTCACCGATAGCGCGCCTTGCTAACGCCTTAAAGAGCGCACATTCATGCAGGACAACGGGGGAAGCTCTAGAATCTAACGCACAACAACCACGTCGTCGTAACAGCGTGCGAAATCGAACGTCTGACCTCTCGTTTGGGGGCGCAGAACGTTAAGCACTGAGCCACGAGGCAGCATTGAAACGATACGTCTCTCTACCTTTGTGGTTGATAGTGTCGCTTCTTGCACAGTTTTACTCTTTCTCGCCTAATACAACCCAACTAGCGTCTCGAAACATCTTTTGTCGTCAGAATAGACCTCGTTGGACGACTTGCCGTAACGCCAGCAGGCCACCACTGGAAGGTCACAGCCATCGGTGACCTCACACGTAATGCGGAGACCACTTCTCTACGCACTATCTCTGCCTCAGCCGTTTCCACCTTCTTTTTAGAAGCCATTTTGTTGCGTCATCCTGCATCCCACGTGTTGTTGAGTGACTGAAGCCTAGCCTTCAAGTAATGATGTTGATATGTGGGGTTTCAATGTCCTAAAATCCCCGTATGATTATGAAGGATGCCGTTGTGGAGGGCTCCAGAATTTTTGACCACCTAGGGTTCTTTAACGTAGAGCCAATTGGGAGCGCACGGGCCTACAGAATTTTCGCCTCTTCAGTTTTCGCCTATAAATCATTCAATCGGTATAGAGTAGCGATGGGTGGGGTGTACAAACGGCTGAGAAGTAATCAATGCGAGATAATGGCTCGTGCTTACTGGGAATTTTTCGTTCAAAGGGAACAACTGCAAGCCCCTACCTAAATCAAGAAAGAAGTTCCACGGGTTACCCAGTCTTTTCAGACAGGGTAAAAACACGCTGCGTAAGTGTAGCGCGCGTGCGGCCCCGTACATCTAAGGGCATCACACACCTGTTATTGCTCTGTTTCGTGTTGCTAGGATCCACTTGCCCCTCTAAGAAGGTTATAAGGTGCTGGGAACCCCACTTCTATTTAATAGGCTACAGTCTCATTGGTTATCAAAATTAACCAGACAAATCGCTCCAACAACCAAGAACAACCATGTACCACCATCCACCGAATACAGAAAAAGCTCTGAATTCGTCAATCTTCCAAGTGTCCGTGCCGGGTAAGTTTTCCCGTGTTGAGTTAAAATAAACCTCAGGCGCCACTCCTGGTGGTGCCCTTTGGTCCATTCTTTTAGGTTTCAGCTTTGAAATCATATTTCCCCCAGAACCCAAATACTTTGGATTCCCAGAAGCTGCCCACCGAGTTATTTAAGTAACTCAGGCAGATCGCTGGTTGGCATCGTTTATGGTCAGAACTATGGCGGTCTCTGATCGCCTTCAAACCTCTGACTTTCGTTTTTGATCAATCAAAACATTCTAAGCAAATGCTTTCGCTGTAATTTGTCTTGCGACGGTCCAATAATTTCACCTCTAGCGCCGCCACACAAATTCCCCCGTCTGTCTCTCTTAATCATTACCTCATTATCAAAAAAACCTACAGAACAAAAACGAGTTCTTGTTCTAGTATTCTGTGCAAGTTTATTCACATGAGTCTCCTGCGTTGAGCACTGTAATATTTTCAATGTAAAAGCACCGGCCATCTTGAGCCACACAATGACGGTGCGCCAACAAAGAACCGGCAAATATTCTGTCCGAGCCATCGCATCGGGTAGATTCACAACTTTGCTAAAACGGTATTTTGTGCATATAAATACGCTATGTGGCTTCGCTTAAATCTTAAATACTGCAACAAGTCACTTTTGTGAACATGACAAGACACAACTTGCTTCAAAGATATCGGAAACGCTGTCTACCGTTAGCGACAGCAAACGAAATAATTTTTATACGTGCATCATAACATAGGTGCGAAATTTAAACAGTACAGTGTATTTTAATAAGGGGAGCCAAGTAAACATCTACATTATAAAATATAACTTCAGAGAAGCTGCATGGCAGGTTGTTGTATTCAGTGTAGCTAAACTGCCAGCGAACATACTTCAAAAACTACATTCGCGTTTAGGCAAATTACGAATATATGAAATTTGATTATCCCCAACACTCGTAACTACAGCGCTCACAATGCTGACACAGATGACCACGTGCATATGTGTTGCCTCTTGCTTCAACACGAATCTTGACGTTGTGGCATCAAGTGACCACAAGCTCACCACGCTTAACGAGAGAGCACACAAAGCTAACAGCCTTATGAAACCTTGAACCTTTCAAACCTACGCGTTTAGCAGTTGCAATCACTGGCGCGTGCAGTACGCGTGGCCAAACTGACTCTAGCCACGCTCCCCTGTTCCTTCGTTTCACAACACATATACCTAAATCCCCCGCTTTCACATTCACATTTCACTCGTCGCTTCCGTCATGAGAAGAGGTGCATTAGGACGAACTCACTTTCTCCTCACAAACTCACACTTTCATCCTGTTCTTTGCAGTCTTCTCACAATCGCACACAGATAGAGACACAGCTTTTGTGTTCCTATCGAGATTTCATATGCCAAAAAGTTATACACAAATCAGAGCAAACAGAGAAAATCCAAGCCGGCAAGATAATAATGTGTGGTTTGAACCTTGACTATTTTACATGGTACGTTCTCCAGAAAAGAACTAGAAATACCCCACTGAAAAAAAATACTCATAACATTGAGGTCGGGATAACTAGAAATATACGAATTGATAAGAAAGACCTTATTCGTTCTGTTTTTTTCTCGTTCGTGAAAGTTTTTGCATTACAATGCAAGTCGCTTTTCTGGACTAATTTGTTTGGCAGGAGCCTTTAATATTTGAAATAAAGAAATGAAGAAACACCCAAGACAGTTCCAACTGCCAGAACAATCGAAACAGATAACACACCACAGTCTCTTCACCAAACAGGTCGCCCTGTCGAACAAATACAAGAGCGCATCTCACTAATACGCCCAAGTTATGAATAAGCATTCTATGAGAAGCGATGTCTGCTGTCATTTGTTCAGAATCAACGAGCGTTCCGAAGCTGATTGAACTTAAGCCGCATGCTCGGCGAATCAAGTTCAACGGTGCACGGCGAACTCGTTCGGCCACTATCTTATCCCAGCTGATGGCACCCCGAAAATGAACACGTATCTTTTGTTGTTGTTGCTGTGCGTGCTCTTGAAGTTACTAAATGATAATGCGGTCAGAATGTAAACGTTAGGGCTTTTGATCGTTCAAGAGAGTCCAAAAAGGCACAGCTACGAGTCCGATGGCAAAAGACGTGGGTGCGCGACGCTTGTCCGTGGGCCCACGAATCACACACGAGTAGATCAACAAAGATGCATGACCAGTAATCTATGCAGAAATTCGCACTTAAACTGTACCTACTTTGCAATGGTACAAGCGCACTTTCTCAGGACTCAAATACGTAACTATATGCGTCTACGCAGCTGGTTACAAACCTCAGTACCTCGGCTTTCATTTAGCAGTAAAGGTAGTTACTAAAGTACCCAAAAAATAGACATTTGAACAGATAAGCGGTTGCTTGCCAGGAATATAAAGCACGACACCAGTACTGGGGCCCGAAAACAGGAGACGCGGTAGCTGCTTGTTTCAAAGAGACCTCTTCTTAAGGTGCTCAACCGGTTCGCTTAGAGGTGCCGTAGAGTGGGAAGACAACGCATATACGGCATTTCAGACGACAGACAACACGAAAGTGACACTCAACCTCCAATGAAAACGAATGCTATGCACAACCTAACGAAACTACTAAAACACCTCACCACGTGGCGAATAGCACCGGTGGGTCATGGCGAAACTCGTTCAAGGGCCCAGGCATGGACGCAATCGTAAACTCTGTAAAAGAAATGAGAGTGAGAGTGCGAATGTAGAAAGAGTTACACAGCAAAGCGCCGAGTTTTATCTTCTGTGCACTGGAGAGGAGAGGTTGTGCGCATACCCATTCGTGGCCTTGGCTGCACCGAAGACGTGCGCTTGGCAAGCGATAACGAACGAAATCATGTCGGGCGTAGCGCTACGGCAGAACGTATGCACAGTTGCGAACCGCTCTCCTTTCTCTCGTCACATCTTTCATGCCCTTCTCCCCTTCCGAAAGGCGCTGTGTGCACTCACCACACCAAGTGCCATTCTTTATTTCTTGCCCTAAAGAATCACTTCCTCGTGCTCCCACGATAGTTGCAGGTAGTAGTGCCTTGGTTTCTTTTTCGGCCAAGGACGTCTAGTACTCGAGAAGCTTGTAAGAACGATGAGCGCTCGAATGGCTTTAAATCGAGCAAGGGTTTTGATTTATATTGAAGCTTTGTTCTCGCAATTGCTTCCACATTTGAATATGTGCTATCAGTAAATCATGGCAGGAGCCTGTTTATTCATTTCATTTAATGTGCAAATTATAAAGCGGTAAACAAAGTCGAATTACGCATTTTCTTGATTACTCTTGTGAAATGTGTTCTGTGAAATGTACTAATGCCACGAACACTTCCACGTTTTTGTGATCTCTACAACAATGCAATTTAGGAACAGCAGTACAACAGGCACGTTGCGCTATGCGCGCGATTTTGATACGCATCCATGGATGCAGCTACTCGAGCACCGCCATCTGTGGTGGTCTGGTGTTCATGGTGCTCAACTGTTTACCCGCAAGTCGCGCGATCGAATTCTAGCTGCGCATCACGGTCGCAGCTTTGGTGGAGGTGAAGTTGTTCGAGGTCTGCGTAGTAAGATTTACGTGCAAGTTAAAGAACCCCAGGTAGTCTAAGTTTCTGGAGCTATCTACTATGGCATCTCTCATAATCGAACAGGGGGTTTTAAGACGCTAAACCAAACAATTGTTATTGCAATTATAGGTGTGCACACTTCATCTTTCCTATTAACACCCTCACGAAAGACATATTAACACCCTTTTTTTAACTAATACCTTTCCCTATTAATTTACAAGCTGAAAAAAAGGTTTTTAAACCATGCCGAAGAGTTTGAGTATGAAAATTTTCTTATTACACACGCGCACTAGAAAAGGGGTGAGCTAACAGGTCTGCAAGCATACGATACTCCGCCTACTCATAACGCTTTGCAGCGGCCGTAGGTGGCGCATGGTGATTTCTAAAGAAGATCATGAAAGTACTGTGGCTGTCTTTGACTACGTTTTTTGGCAGCTGACAGCTAGCGAGTAGTCTGCTTTTTACTAAAGAGTAAAATTTTTTGACACTGCATTGTATGCGAAAACAATTCCGTAAATAGGAACTAATATGTCCTTAATAATTTTTAATTCTCATTCTCGTGAAATGGTAGAGCCTATCATTTACAAATAGGCAGTTGAATTCTGAGAGATTTACTATGTCCTGAGATCACATCAGTTGCTGTGTCCGGGGTTATGTCAGTGCAATACAATTAGTTTATGCTCTAAGATTTTGTGGTAATATACCGAACGCCACTTTTTTTAGCTTTTACGAAGCAACTCGGGCTCTTAGCGATTCAAAGCTACTAGTAAAACTGAATGCCCTTCTCAAAAAGCTACCTATATTTCTTGTTTTACTCACTGTAGGTTCTGAGACGTCCCCACTACGCCACCGATCGCCAAAGAGAGGGAAGACCCCTCAACCCCCTTTTTATCCGGTTCCCCCTTGGCTACGTGTCTCAATCACTTTCAACCTACAGGGATTCGTGCTGGCGCCGTGAAGTAAGAGACGTCACGATCTTTTCTTGTTTACTGATTCATGGACGCATTTAATTCAATGACAAGTGCAAATGGCGTACACACACATTGTCCGTGAACGACATCTCTGTTACACGAAATTGTAACAAATACTCGCGACACGCAAAACAGGATACATGGGTGAATTAACGGTGACAATACAAGGGTGCCTCAATACAGAGTAAATATACGACGACACAAATGTTAAAGTGATAAATTAATAAGACCGCGCAATATCTAAATATGCCGCATCCCTTCCCGCAAAGCTCGTTTAAGTAAAGAAGTGAAGTTCATCTCACAGAATGTCTCACAGAATGTCACAGAATGTCCATTCAGTTGGAGCCTCAGAGTTGGCTGCTCGAGTCGGGGCCGAAGGTTGGTTCTTCGCGTCGCGGTCTGATCTGTCCAATTCGTCAGCGTCTTCATCGTCTTCGTCACCGTCGCCTACGTCGTGCCTCTCAGTCACTTCCATCTTAGCTTCTCTACCATCTCGAGCTCATCGCATCGTCTCTCTGACCCCCTCGTATCGTCTCGTAGTCCCTTTCTGTAGGACCCGACTCCGCCCTACCGGGGCACCAAACCAGTCGCCATTATCCACGCGGCATATTTTCTTGTCAGTCGGAGTGTATCATCTTCGACGGCCGCCCCCGCGGTCCGCACCAGTAGAAAACCCTCTCCCAAACAAAGCCGAGCAAGTAACAATGTACAAACTATAGCTTCAGAGAGAGAGATGGGCGAGCTGTCCCAACACACTTTAATTACGGGAGAACAATGGTCCCGATGCTTTCGGTACTTGATCAGCCGATGTCCAGACCAAGTCTCAACGTTTCCGTGCAGCTCGGTGTCTACCGCGAAATTCTCCACTAGCCGCCGCTTCTTCGTCATTCAACGCCGCGGATGGCCATCCGGGCAGAACACAGTAATAAGTCCTGGAGCCACGGAGGCTGACAGAAGTCAGACCGGACCCGGCACAGGTGCTGTGGCAAGGTCGCATTCCCCGAACCAACAAAAGGTGCTCTGCTGCCCTCCCATGCCACAAACTTGAAGGGTGCACGCGGATTACCTTCACCGTACACTATCACACTGTCTGTAGACGACAAGGCGCCACCCGGTCCTCGTGTTTGCGCGGGGGAGCTCGCGAGAATGGTAGAAATCATCCTTCAGGTACTCCACTCCGGAATGCCCATTCGTTACACTGACGGCTTTCATTTCGTTTTTTCATGCGTGGGTTTAAGAAACGAGTGAAAACATCTTGAAAGGACCGGGGTTAAGTCTGTGTTTGCGGGGACGTCACAGTTCCATTGTTGGCAACAGTTTCTCGCTCGTCTCAGCCGAATTAAGTGCTGCTAACATCACGTCTGCTGCTGACCAGGAATTCTTGTGTGATTTTTTTGCAATTTTAAAAGCACAGTAAGAATATCGTCCAGTGTTTCACGCCTCAAAGACATAATATGAATATAAAAGACTCTGTAGTTAAGCTCTCTAGATAATTCAACCTTTGGTGTTTTTTAACATAGTGAATATCACACGGTAGACGAGTGTTCCCTCGTTACCCTCTATCGAAATGTGACCCCCTTTGGATAGATAAAATCAGATGCGGAAACCGAACGCTACACCATTGCTCTACCACAAAGCCCCTTCTTACAAAAAAATATTGATGTGCTAATTCCAAATTATAGTTTATGCACTCTATCTGTCCTGTAATAGTTGCTGGTATTGCTGTAAATTTCTTTATTCTAATATCCTAATGACTTCTGTTGATGACCGTGGAGGGTGGCTAATAACACTAACTGCACTATAAAAATTACAACGTTAATTACCAATTGATTTGTCCACCTTAGACTCACTGGCAGCCAACTCGGAACTGGAACAGCTTCGCCGCACAAATGTGTAGGTGTTATTTTCTGAGAACAGCTTAATAACAACAACCCAGGCTGGTTCCAGAAATAACTTAAGTGTTGATACTTGGTATTCGGTGGCACCAGAACGTTTTCTCAAACGCCTGTAAGTAGCACCACAAAAAGTAGACCAACCCGTCCTATGAAATTAGGGTACACTGTTCGGTACCATGCCATATTTAGCTCACACTTACGTTTGAATAAAGAATAAATTGCTCCAACAATGATAGATAGGGGGTCGTATTGTTTCAATGTTATATGCCGCATTCAAGTTGAAAGACTGCAGAGTTACGCATCATGCTCATTCCTTGGAGATTTGAGTCGTAGATCAACTCACTAGAGAATTTCTTGTGCGCATTAAAATAAGACATCAAGACAAACGCACAGTCATAACGCATATGGTGTCCTGTTTCAGACTGACATCGGGGAGTAGGGAAGAAGCGAATAAACATTTTGGTGTGCTCTGGACTCTTTTTGTATGGAATCTCGGGTTCTCCACATGAATTTGACTTTTTAAAGGGAAATGAAAAGATAATTTTGCGGCTACTGTGTCGCAGCACAATGCTGCTAATTGCTATGAATGATAAACGGAACAAAGTGATTTGAAAAAAATTACACCTTGTTTCACTAAAGAGAACTATGAGTAGCATGCGAAGTAGCGCATGGGTTGACTTGAACTTCCGTTCAACATGGGGACTTTGGCCGATGTTAACACGTCCTTGAATGTGGAGCCCAACATGGATTCACTGTGATTTCCGCTGTTGTCACTCGTCTCGAACTCTTGCTGGAGCACGCCACACGCGTTCTTCGCCACCCCGTGCGGAAGCGTGTGCGTTCATCCCTTGTCGGCAGAATCTACTTACCCAACGCTATCAGAGAGCATAAAGGAAAATGACCACAGCCTCTTACAATGCCGCTAACGCAAGTCCCCACACGCTTGAGCATTGTGGCTAGCGTTTGCTAGAGGAGAAAAAGAGAGGGTAGCTTAGTAGAAGAGGCTGAATGAGAGGGAACGTACATGCACTGTAGGGGTGAGGACGCCACTAGAGGGAAGAGAGTGCGAGCGAAATAAAGAAGAAAGAGTTGTGGAGACGCGCATGCGCTGAAAGGGAGGTCATGCCGCACACCGAATTGAACTCCACCATAAACTGCTTCGAATCGGCAAAAACAAAAGGCATTTTCAGCAACTCTCAGTTATTCATGGAGCCCGAGCCACCCGCGGTAAAAACGAAAAAAAGGAATGTCATGACACCACCTCCGCGGGCGCTGCGGTGCTTGTTCATTGCGGTCAGCGCCACTCGCTTGCAATGGACACGTTTAGTGTACATTTCGAGCCGACGTACGCAGCATGGCTATAGTGCCTAAAATATACAGGCTGGTGTGCCATTCTGCAGCACTTTTCAATTGACAGGGATGGAACAAGCTTGGATGAATGCCCGCGGTGGCAGCGAGGGGTGCTGCCAAGCGAGTAGGTGCTGACCGCGTATGTCGTCTGCTTTGCACAGCCGGTTTGCCGGGTTCGCGAGGATATCCGTGTTCGTGTTTTTATTGTTGATGATGATGTTTGATGTTTTATGGCGCAAGGGCCGTTTCACGGCCAAAGAGCGCCAGTTCATCTTGCTAAAAAAATGGACAATGATTGTGATAAGCGGCTGTATAAGGGCCATAAAATTCCTCGCGGTAAGGCGGGTAAAAACATACAAGTGATAAAATCATGACCATGCCGTGAAAGGTGTGTGTGGTGTGAATAGATGACAAAAGTTGGTGATAATAAAAGACGATGGTGGATATGATTGGCATTAGCACAAGTGCCTCACTCGTTTATACCCTTGCGTCCAAGGGCCGTGAGGCAAGTGCTTTCTTGTGTAACCACCGCAGCGAAAACCTCTCTGGAGAGGTCATGCTACGGGATGCCTGGGTATATGATATGGAAACTATGAATTTCTTTAAAAAACGCTAACAATGATTTGTGACTAAAAAGCGGTTCCCTACCGACGAACATTGCAGGGTGTAAAGGTATATGTTGTCGGTAGGGTAATGGAAAGTGTTGTTCTCTTACAGTGTCCAATTGTTTGCACTCAATTAAAATGTGAAGGACTGTCAATGGTTCCCCACATCTGTCACACAATGGTGGATCGCCGCCAGACAAAAGGTGTGTGTGTGTCATGTATGTGTGTCCTATCCTTAGTCTCGTTAGTATTACCTCTGTATGACGCGATTTCGATACGGGCAGCCAATGACCAAGGTGTGGCTTAATAACGTGTAGTTTGTTTTGTGTATGTGTATCCCACTTGCTCTGCCAGTATAGTCTGAGGTTTCGTTTGAGAGACGGCTTGAGATCAAGGGCCGGGATCGATATCGGTGTAGGGGCAGTGCTTTTGTGGACGGATGCAGCGAGCTGATCCGCCCTCACGTTGCCTTGAATCTCACGGTGCCCTGGCACCCAGCACACTACAACATGTTGTTTGAGTGAGTAGAGTGTGCATAAAGTGGAGTAAAGTGAGACAAGGACTGGGTTTTTGTGTTTTTTAAGAGTGTGCAGAGCCGTTACTACACTGAGGGAGTCTGTATAAATTACTGCTTTTTGTATTTGTAATTGCTTGATGTGTTTAGCCGCCGCAAGTATCGCATAGGCTTTCGCTGTGAAGATACTTGTGTCTGAATGTAGAGGGCCAGCATCCGAAAAGGATGGACCGACAGCAGCGTAGGACACAGAGGAGTTAGTCTTGGAGGCATCTGTGAAGAACTCAGGACGTGTGTATTTGTGTTGAAGTTCCAGGAAATATGTTCGGATATGGGCAATAGGCGCATGTTTAGTAACTTCTAAGAAAGACACATCGCAATCTATAGTTTGCCACTGCCACGGTGGAAGGTATGCAACAGGGGCCATTAAACTGTGTTCGAGTGACACTCCAGTGTCTTCAGCTAGACCTTTCAGGCGAACCGAGAAGGGCTGCCTCATTGAAGGCCTGTTTTGAAACAAAATGGAGCTCGACAAATCATTAATTGTAGAGTATGAGGGGTGCTCCTTGTCTGCTTTCACCTTAAGGAAGTAAACAAAGGACATGTAGGTTCTTTGCAGATGAAGCGACCACTCATTTGACTCAACGTAAAGGCTTTCTACGGGGCTGGTGCGAAAAGCACCCGTAGAAAGGCGGATGCCCAAATGGTGCACGGGATCCAGCATCTTCAAGGCACTTGGAGTAGCAGACTGATAAACAACGGCCCCATAATCTAAGCGGGTGCGAATGAGGCTTCTATAGAGGTTCATGAGGCATTGCCTATCACTGCCCCAAGTAGTACGTGACAACACTTTTAAAACATTCATGGCTTTTAAACATTTTGTTTTTAGATACTTGATGTACGGCACGAAGGTCAACTTGTTGTCCAAGATTAGGCCTAAGAATTTATGCTCGGCTTTGACGGACAGACGTTGACGGTTCAGTTTAATGTCGAGTTCTGAGTGCATGCCTCTCTTTCGGGAGAACAAGACACACGTGCTTTTTTGTGGGTTCAGTCGGAATCCGTTTTCCTCTGCCCATTTGGAGAGCTTGTTTAAACCTAACTGAACCTGCCGCTCACACAATGCCAGATTGCAAGACCTAAAGCCAAGCTGGACGTCATCGACATATGTGCAATAAAACATATTGCGAGGGATGGTCAAGCGCAAGGAATTCATTTTTATGAGAAAAAGTGTGCAGCTAAGTACACCACCTTGTGGCACGCCTGTTTCCTGAACAAATGTTTGGGATAGAACCGTGCCCACTCGGACACGGAAAGTCCGGTTTGACAGGTAACTTTTGATTCTGTGAAACATTCTTCCGCGCACACCAAGGTGGGAAAGGTCTCTTAGAATTCCGAAACGCCATGTTGTATCATAAGCCTTTTCGATATCGAGGAACACAGAGAGAAAATATTGTTTATGGACGAAGGCGTCTCTGATCTGTGCCTCGATACGAACAAGGTGGTCTGTGGTGGATCGACCTTCTCGAAACCCGCACTGAAATGGGTCGAGCAAATTATTTGTTTCAAGGTAATGTACAAGTCGGCAGTTTATCATTTTTTCGAAGACTTTGCACAAGCAGCTGGTAAGTGCTATAGGCCTATAACTCGAGGGTAAAGAAGGGTCTTTGCCCTCTTTTAAAATGGGAATAATAATAGCCTCTTTCCAGGAGGTAGGGATAGCGCCAGAAAACCAGATAGCATTGTACAAACAAAGTAAGGTTTTTCGTGTTTCGATTGGTAGGTTTTTTAACATTTCATACACCACACGGTCAGAACCTGGGGCAGAAGTACTGCAGGAGTTAAGAGACATTTGCAGCTCAGCTAGACTGAAAGCTTGGTTATATGCCTCGGATCTAGTGCATTTGTGTTCAAGTTTCTGCTTTTCTATTCTTGTTCTGTATTTTTGGAAAGTGTCAGTATGGTGGGATGAGCTGGACACCTGTTCGAAGTGTGCACCGAGGAAGTTTGCCTGATCTTCCAAGGTATCACCCTGAGTGTCCACGAGTGGAAGTGTGTGTACTTGTTTTCCTGCTATCCTACCGACCATGTTCCAGACTTTAGCCTCCTGTGTGTATGAATTGATCCCTGACAAAAACTTCTGCCAGCTTTCTCTTCTGGCCTGCCGACGCGTTCTCCTGCCTTGAGACTTTATTTTCTTGAAGGTGTCAAGATTTTCGGCTGTCGGTGAGTTCCGAAGCAGCCTCCAAGCTCTGTTTTGCTGTTTGCGCGCGTTTCGGCATTCAGAGTTCCACCATGGCACACGCCGTTTTCCTGGGTGCCCATTTGTTTGTGGGATGCATTTTGTTGCAGCATCAATCAAAAAAGCTGTGAAGTAGTCGACAGCAACATCAATGCTTAAAGTACTTATGTCACTCCAATCTATACGAGCGATGGTATGAAACCGTTCCCAGTCGGCTCTGTTTATGAGCCACTTGGGAACACGGGGTGTACACTCAGTTGCTGTAGTTGTGCTCAAAACAACGGGAAAGTGGTCGCTTCCGTAGAGATTACTGACGACTTTCCACTGAAGCAGAGGCACAAGAGATGGAGAGACTATGCTTAGGTCTATGGAGGAGTAGGTGTTATGTGCGATAATATAATAGGTTGGTTCTTTTCTATTTAGGAGACATGCGTTCGACGAGAGAAGGAATTGTTCAATCAGTCGACCTCGCGCGTCGCAACGAGAGTCTCCCCATAGCCTGCTATGCGCATTGAAGTCTCCAAGGAGAACATAAGGCTCCGGAAGTTCATCAATTAAAGAGTGTAAATCACGTTTTTGCAGCTGATAGCTAGGAGGGATGTAAATAGTGCAGATTGTGATTAGTTTATCAAAAAGAACCGCTCGAACAGCCACTGCCTCAAGGGATGTTTGGAGTTGTAAGTGTGTGCATCCAATTCCTTGATTCACTATGATGGCAACACCTCCGGATGATGTCATGGCATCATCACGGTCCTTTCGAAAAATAACGTATTTGCGAAGAAAAGTTGTGTGTTTTGAATTAAGGTGTGTTTCTTGTACACACAGCACTTTTGGTGAGTGTTCGTGTAGGAGTTCTTGGATGTCGTCAAGGTTTCTGAGAAGGCCCCTGACGTTCCATTGTATAATTTGAGTGTTCATGGTGAATGTAAAATAATGCTGTGTGTACGAAAAGCGAGTGGCTGTTTAGACGGGGAGTTTGAGTTCACTTAACAGGGCCGTCACCAGGCCCTGTTATTTGCTTTTTTGTTTTCTTGGCGCGCTCCAAGGAGCCACGCCGCTCTTTCGGCACCAAAGGTACCGACGTATCCATTGCCTCCTCGGAGGCACTGGATGCCCGCACGTGCGGGCTGTTAGTTTGGATTTTGGGCCTCGCCTGGTGAGGGGAGGCCTTGAGACCCGAAGACTCTGGAGTCTCCGGTCTCTGTTTGGGAGTAGGCGGTGTAGCCTGGGCTACAGCCACCTTGGGGGCAGGTGCCACAGCCGACGGCTCGCTCTGCGCAGGCCGAAGGGGTGGCGAGGGCTGGTGCGGCGTTGCCCCCTGACGCGCCGCATCAGCATATGTTGCGCCATAAAATGGCGACACTCTTCGTCTTGCTTCTTTGAATGTGATGTTTTCTTTGACTTTAAGAGTGATGATTTCTTTTTCTTTCTTCCAGTTAGGACACGAACGCGAATACGCGGCGTGTTCCCCGTCACAATTCACGCAGTGGGGCGTGGTAACACAGTTATCAGATGGGTGGCCGCGGCCACCACATCTTGCACAAGTTTCCTGACCCCGGCAGTTCTGCGAACCATGACCAAATCGCTGACATTTGAAACACCGTCTTGGATTGGGAATGTAGGGACGGACAGATAGTTTGATGTAGCCTGTGTCTACAGATGAAGGCAGTGTGCTAGATGCGAAGGTGAGTATTAAATGTTTGGTAGGTATTTCTTTGTTTTCTCGTCTGATGACGATTCGTTTCACATCTGTGACATTTTGCTCTTTCCACCCTTCAAGCAGTTCCTGTTCAGACATTTCAAGAAGGTCTGCTTCTGAAACAACTCCGCGTGAGGTGTTCATTGATCTATGAGGTGAAACAGATACTGGGATGTTACCAAATGCTACGAGACTGCCAATTTTTTCATAGTGGTGTTTTTCCGGCAGCTCAAGGAGAAGGTCTCCGCTAGCCATTTTTGTAACCTTGTATCCTGGGCCAAAGACCTCAGTCAGAGATTTAGCAACAAGAAATGGAGATATGACTCTGGCTTGTTTTGTTGGGTTTTCGCTGTGCACAACATGGAATTTGGGGAAACATTGTCTGGGTTGGCTGAAAATTGAGATGTCATCGGTGCGTCCCCTCTTAGGCGGAGGACGATCTAGTAGACGGCGAAATGCAGGTGTTCCCATAGTAGTGTAGTTTTTTTTTCGGCAGCAATGGCGACCACCCACCATGGAGTCCAACCAGGGGACGCTGAAGCACTTAATAGCATAAGGCTGCAGACGCCAGCCGTACATTGCCACTATAACCAAATATAACTACTCAAGGTTGAGTAATTACACAAGGTTAACCCTTGCCGCCAGGAAAAATCGGAAGTAAATGGAAGAGAGAAGAAGACAGGATAGATTTAAAGACGAGAAAAGACTAAGATGTAGGAAGAGAGAGATAGGAAAAGGCGACTGCCGATTTCCCCTGGGTGGGTCAGCCCAGGGGTGCCGTCTACGTGAAGCCGGGGCCAAAGGGGTGTGTTGCCTCTGCCGGGGGGCCTTAAAGGTCCAATCACCCAGCGTCGGCTCAACCCCCAGGATCCCCTTTTCCCCGGACACGGCAAAGCCACGCACGGCTAGGCGTGGGAGGGAGTAGAAACTCCCCCGTTAGCTCGGGTCCGTGGTGTCGCTACACACCAAACGCCTACCTGCGCAGGCGCCCCTGCGGGGGTGTGTGTGTTTTCATTGTTATTACCGGGCGATGTGTTTATTGTTTTTTCGTCAAAAAGTGAGGGAATGGTTGTTGTGTTTCTGTGCCTTTCACAACAGGAACTATGAGGTGAATTGTAGAATGTCACAGTCAAAGTGATCGAAGAAAAGGACCGGCTTCGTCTTGTTCTGTACAACTGATTACCGTTTGAACAAACAACAAATATTATAATAACGGCCCCAGCAGAGGAAGCATGTCTCGCAGAGTGGCACAGAAAGATACTTAGGCCAGACGGGAGACTGACACCAATTGCTGTCGATTTTGAAAAACACTTTAATGAGCAAGATGGCAAGTTGGGACAGTTGGATTACGTTAACACTTGAAAATTTTGTTGACGCGCACTAAAAAAAGCACTGTCCTTGTCAGCCTCTTCAAGCCGTTTGTTGTTTAGTGCGCTTCAACGAATTTTTCAACTTTGGTGAGAGTTTTATCCAGCGTGTGTTCACCGGAACTGTGAACGGCATTGTCAACAAGACCCGCCGTGACAAAGCGTGCCTCAAACCTGAAGTAGTGCTCATCGTATTCCTTGAATATCCTCCACACCTTGTTCCGAAATCGCCAACAAAACAAAAAGAAGAAATGTTTGCCTTCAGCATTCAGACATTACAGCAAAGCAGCCGCCGCAGCGAGAAGTTATCTCTGCCTATAAAGAATCTTGTGCTGAGGATAATACTTCTGTGCCTGAAGAGTGCGCCACACCCCACGGATAAGAAAAAGAAAGCGTGCAAAGAACTGAAGCTCGATCAGCACCCGTAATGCATTGACACCTATTCTGAGTCTTCAATAGTCTTGTCACTTGGCTGAAAGTTCCACCTCGGCCAGCAGGAACAGTAGTGCTTGCGTACTGTGAAAAAAAAACGAATAGTTTCTCTACCCTGCTTACACAGAAAATTTTATACTTTGAAAAGCCTTTACCCAAAAGGCAAACAGCAGTCGCAATGTTATCTCTCAGAGGACAAGAAAAATCAAAGCGAACCCCTCTCCCCCCAAGAAATGGTGACGCTGAAGCCCTTAACAAAAAAAGTTCAAAAGACAGCTTCTTGTGGTGGTTGCGACTTAAAGCCAGTTTCATTAAAACACAAATCGTGCAGAGGCTTTTCTTTTTGAAATATATTTGTTGATAGTGCAGTCAGAAGAAAGCCTTGTGATTTTTGCAAGTACCAGGTGGTTTGGGTTCAAAACCACACCTGCAAGAGAAAGAAAACGGCGAAGAAAAGCGCAAGAGATGATGCCGAAAAGAAGCACTTCTACGCCAACATGCCTCATTCCGGTATCTCAATATAATATAAATAGAATTTGAAGAACAGCAAAACGCGAATTATGCCAGTCTACCTCGTTCACAGACAAAACAAAGGAATTCATTCTATATTGTGTTGATCCTAATCTTGAATACCAATTAGACCGTGACCTCCCAAGATGTATCGACGCACTCATTTATCGCCTACGACTTGGATGTGCTTACATAAAGCACTTCCTGCTTCGTATTCAGCCTGCAACATCGTCAGCATGTTCATGCGGCCACGACGACGAGGATAGCTGTCACATTTTGCTCGACTGTCGAAAAGACGACACGCACCGAAGGCGACTAGAACAAGAACTGCATAAAATAGATCCTGAGCGGCCCTTTGCGTTGAATAAAATACTGGGTCCATGGCCATCCAAAACAAACGGAAAGCAATGAAGGTGCTGCAACAGTTCTTCGACGAAGCGAAGATTTGTGACCCCTACTCAGCGGAATATTGTTAAAAGTGAGCGTGGCGTCTGCCTGTTTGTTCTGCCCATAGGAGAACATTTGCTCTTACCCTTGTAGGACTGTATGCTATTGTTTTTTAATATTTTTTATTTGTACCAATCAAGTGGAAAGGGCTACCCATCGTCAAGTAACGATGACAAAAACTGCTCCTTTGTTTGTTTTCTATTTCAACAAAAAAAGCACTGTGAGGACATTTCCCGCAATTAGTTGAAAATCAGGAAGAGACTTGCGAACACAAACGAATAGGTGTCTCGCATGAAAGTGCGAAATGAGACAGTCAACGAAAAGGTACTACAAATATTATTAGGTATCTTCGTCCACAACATCTCGCTGTCAAAAGCTCCTTTGTTGCCGCACGATAGACGTCACATAAAGGCATGCAGTACAACGATGAGTGGATTAAGGAATGCATCATGACGAACATGCGAAGCCTGACGTTGTATGAGCATCTCCGCAAAGAGACTATCATGGGACTGCCTGAGAGAACTTTTCTGCGAAGATTTCGAGGGTGCTGCCGCGTTTCGAGGGCGGCT
This sequence comes from Rhipicephalus microplus, assembly GCF_043290135.1. NCBI lineage: Eukaryota > Metazoa > Arthropoda > Arachnida > Ixodida > Ixodidae > Rhipicephalus > Rhipicephalus microplus. Next base: position 7,407,853 of record NW_027464593.1, read on the forward strand.
TTGGCCTCAGTGCCTATATTTGTAATGCTTTGGCCGAGCTATAAGTGGTGGCATAAGCTATAGAGAAGCTAGTGCGAGTGCGTAAAATCTTCAATGCAGTGCATGTTAGCATCCAAGGCACGCCGCGGCCGTACACTGCGACTAGGAGACAATAAAGTTTTCGCTTTATAAATTTTGCCGACTTTATGTAGAGTATTGTGTTCAATTAAAATAAATCAGCCTTCGGTTAATTCAACGAACAAAAAAATATTCTGTTTACGGCATCGAATCGTATAAACGCTCAATAAAAGCGAGGCTGATCCCGCTTTTTAAAAATCGACAATACACGAAAGGGAAACGTGTCTTCAGAAAAGTAGCTTTGATTCGTATGTGGTGTTCGACGTCCTAAAGCAACCAGGTGTATATGACAGACGCCGTAGTCAAGGGCTCCGGAAATTTCAATCGCCTGGGCCTTTACCGTGCACCTAAATCTGAGCACACGGGTCTGTTAAGAAAAGCAGCATTCATTTCTACATCATCTGCGGCGAAACAAGGCAAATTTATTTCGACTCGTTTCACGACAAAGTGAAGGAATTATTACAACAGCAACTAATTGCAGAGTCACGTGAAGAAGGGAAGCCACTGAAAACTTGCTATGCGCACTCATGCCGAAAGCACGCGCGCAATCAACATGCACAAGACGAGCACGGGATAACAACTCTCACAGCTTGACTATTAAAGTACTCTGTTAAAACAAAAAAAAACACAATAAACTAACAAATTTTAACAGCAGAGGTAGTGAGAGAAACTACGAAATTACCCCACGTTTATTCTGCAGATACTGACGCTCAGGACCAACAAGGAGAGTTTGCATCACGAGTGCAACTGTACTGACGCATCAAGGGGCGCCATTTCTTGAATCGTAGCTGCGTAGCTGCGCTGTTTTAACTCTCTGCAACCAATTCTGGGAACCACGTGATTCCACTTAATGTCGGCTCTTCAGCAAGCCTTTTATTAGGAGCCCCGATGGCCCTTCGCCTTCATTTTTGCGGCAAAGGCAGCCACGCAAACCATAAATATAACCATAGTTTTTTCTTAACCTTGAAAGTACTTTTTTTTCATTCCATACTAATTAAGTCTGACTTGATGCTGTGCTGCCATTTGTCTACTAAGGTATTTTTGTTTTGTTGTGTGTGCAGTGTTTTTCTTTCGGCTGTTCAGGATTGCAAATAATTTCGCTGAACTTACGTGGAACGAAATTCACGCTATGTGCTGAATTTGCTGGTGAACATTATGAACCACTGAAAAAAAAGTGATGCACTTAAACAAAAAATATCGAGCTAAAAGCAGCACAGCCTCTTTTTCTAGAATTTCAGAAATAAAGGAAGACCCAAATAACAGTGACACAGCAAGAATACTCGAGAAGTAAGAATATTGAAGAGCCCCGTCATGGTGGTGAAGTTGCTAAGGTACTCGGCTGCTGACCCGCCAGCCGCGGGATCGAATCTCGGCTCAAGAGAAAACCATCGCTCGAATCTCGACGTTGTGTGTTCGTTCCCACTTCTGGGTGATATAAAAAAAAGCTGAATAAAGAAAAAATTCAGGAAAGAACGCACATAGATCTCGAGGCCTCTTTGGGGAAAGTGGGCGTTTACCGATGAGCAATGCCAGTGCATGAAACTTCATTAGCATTGGTGATAAAGCGTTTTTGACCAGTAAAGTAATAACCAGGTGCCACACAGTGCGAATGGCGCACGAGTTGGTCGTTTAATGTTCCAACAAATTGCTAAAAATTCAGGCATAATTTTTCATCATCAGCCACAGCGTCAACAAAGTGCACGTAATGACTCAAAGGTGTGAACAGGTACCGCACTTTTCCGAATAATGACAAATAAAGGTATACTACACGATTCGGCGCATCACATAAAAGGTAAAGATTTTTGTCGCAATGGGTGCCATGCATGTCTTCTTGAAGTAGTTACTCAAGAAGTGTTTGAAAAGTGCTTTAGCAGCGCCGCTGCTTGAGTATTCGCTGTGAGTGCACTGCGCGTTCTGCGAACGCATGCTGTTTTCCTGTGCCTGAGAATGTAGCGCTTAGAACATCCAGCAGATCAAAACGTGCAGCGCGCTGCTTACGCACAAATAACGCATGAAAACAACACACACAAAATGAGAGCCAACTAACAAAGTTTGCAGGTCAAAGCATTTTTCAAAGAAAAACGACGCACGAAGTGTAATCACAGGTACAGATAAGAGTGCGAACTAACAAGTGTTCCAGTTGTTACTTTGCTGTGTTTGAAAAGCGCGCCCTTTTCGCAAACGGGGCTTGCCCGGCGAGTGAAGTGATCACCCGCGCGGTCGGCAACTAAACGCAATCCTTTCGTTGAAGAGCCAAGGCAAACGATTCTTCCAACTGAAGGTTAAGTGAACAAGCTTAGGCACCTATCCCCTTCCCCTACGCCCTCATCCACGGGGTGAATGGCTCGTAGGAGCATGGCTTCCAAGATTGCGGGCGCGTATTGGGTTTCTCAATCGCACGTTGAGCGCCCGTTTTCAGAATTTGGCATGGCCCACTCTCTTCTCCATACTGCAGCGCTGTTTCAGTCGAAAAGATAGTTATAAAGTGGGAAAAACAGGTATCCAAGCCTGCAGAGGTAAAACGGGGGCTTATGCAGGGGTGTCCTCTGTCACCCTTTAATTCATGATGTACCTACAAGGATTAGAGGAAAATTAGAAGGAAGGGGACTTGGCTTCAACCTCTCTTTCGTCAAACAAGGAAAACTCCTTGAACAGGCACTACCAGCATTGATGTACGCACATGATATAGTGCTTATGGCCGACAACAAGGAAGATTTGCAGAGATTGATGGACATCTGCGGTAATGAGGGAAATAGGTTAGATTTCAGATTCAGTAAGAAAAAATCAGCAGTCATGATTTTTAATTACACACAGTGAGCTTAGAATACAGCAGGTCACGCTAGAGATAACAAATAAATACAAATATCTAGGCGTATGGATAAGCAATGAAGCCGAGTACCTAGGGGAACACGAAATACACGTGACGACTAAAGGTAACCGGAATGCAGCGGTAATGAAAAACAGGGCACTTTGGAATTACAATAGGTATGATGTTGTGAGAAGAATATGGAAAGGGGTCATGGTTCCTGGGCTGACTTTCGGCAATGCGGTCTTGGGAATGTGATCAGAAGTTCAAGCGACATTAGAAATTAAGCAACGAGGCTTGCTTTAAGAGCTCCCGGGAATACACCGAATGAGGGAATACAAGGTGGTAAAGGATCGACATCATTTGAGGGCAGGAAAGCTAGCAGCAAGATAAAATTTGAAAAGTGATTGAGAGAAATGGGGGAGAATCAGTGGGCTAGGAAGGTATTCAGCTACTTCTACATCAAGAATGTCGATACAAAATGAAGGAAGCAAACCAGAAAATTGACTGGTGAATACTTAGAAAACAGCAGGGGGCCAAACCAAAAAGAATTATCGGTTAAGAAGAAGGTGAAGGAAGCTGAGACTGATATGTGGAGAATCGACATGATTAAGAAGTCCGCACTAGAGATCTATCGAACGTTTAAGCAGAAACTTGCCAACGAAAGGATCTATAATAATACTTGGGGTAGTTATAGACTGTTTGAGGTGGTGCCTGGAGTATTGCGAACCAAGACATATCAGGCCAAATACAAAGGGGTGTAGACACGGTATGCAGTGCGTGTGAAGAGGAAGAGGAAAGTGCCGAACAGTTGATAATGTTTTGTAAAGGGCTTCACCCTATAATTCATGATGATGGCGCAGAGTTTTTCAAAGCACTGGGGTTTAGGGAAAGGGAGGGCAAAATAGACTTTAAGCTGGTATAATAAACTAGAAGGAGGTTATCTGATTGGTGGATAAAGTGAAGGCACGAGTGAAAATTAAACCCTTCACTGCAAAGTACGAATCCTAAACCTCACTATATAAAGGAAAAAAATAAATCTAGTACTTGGTTAATTAAGTATTACGGCTTCGTGGTGCTAGTCACCGCCCGATCTAAAGGGTACAGCCATATCCATCCATCCATCCATCCATCCATTCATCCATCCATCCATTCATTCATTCATTCAGGCTTGTTCAGTTCGGACTGGCATGGTGGATGGACGTGTTTTGTTAGCGCTCCTGATCGACTGCGAAGATAAGTGGTTTGGCTTGTTTTGAGCTTGCTTTTTAAATAATAAGGCAGCAGTTAAAACCTTTGTAGCACTTAACATTGTACGGCTTTTCCGGGGGCCAGTCACAAGATATTTACTAGTTTGTGTGGGCGTTTTTTCTTTGTGTTTTTTCTCTTGCCACTCCATGGGGAAGGTGCACGTAAATTTAACACGCAAATTTTTGTACTAGAGCTTAGACTTTCAATTTTTCGTAGGGCAGGGATTGTGTTTTGTAATCATCGAGTGAGACAAGTCCTAAGGACAATTAATGTCATAAAGACATGTAAAAAGGCTGTAAATTGTTCAGAATACGGGATGAGTATGAAAATGGACACAAGTGCAGAAGCATGTGAAGAGGAGGTTGACACGAAGTGTAGGCAATGTGAGGTCGAGAGAAAAATTGAAGAACACGATGGCTGTCCAGGGTGAACTGCCGTTGGGAACCAACTAGCTGTAGACTGCGTTGGCGGCAGTGCGAAAAAAAACGAGGGCAATGGGAGAAAGGCTGAAATCCACCGAGTAAGCACTAGCCGAGAAGAACAGAGGAGCGGCCGACGGAGAGAACAGTAAAGAACCGGCAACCAGAATGGCGGAGAAAAAAGAGCAAATTTTGAAAAAAAAACAGGTTCAGCCGGTTCAATTGTCGCAAGGCCCAGCTTCAGCGAAGTAGTGGTGGGGCAGGGAGGGGACAAAGCAGCTATCGTCACAGGTGCAAGTAAACTCCAGGTGCAGGACGCTCCAGCTGAAAAGTCACATTATCTGATAATTGCCGGGTACTCGAATTTAAATCGATGCGCAGAAGCCATAAAAGAGAGGGTAAGAGGTGACAACTGGGTTGGAGTAGGGACGTTCCCAGGACGCAAGCTGAAAGCAGTTATGAGGCAAGCGAGTGCAAAACTCAAAACTACAGCTGATAGACGAAACCTCGTGATAATTTCAGGTGGTTTAAACAATGTCTTTATTGGAGATACGGCAGGACTAGCGACCACACTGGCGAAAGGGGTCGATGACACGAGCGCCACTTCTCCTCAGGTACAGGTAGTGATATGCACGATACCGGAGGTGCCAGTGCGCGACCACAACCTACAAATAGCGGTTGTCTACGCAAACCAAGAAATATGCCGGATGATTTGAGAGAAAGGCTTTGAGGTGGAGGAAATAAACATAGAAGTGCATAGGTGGGGTGGTTTGCAACGAGACAGAGTTCACATAGATGGGCGGCTAGGTCATGAGGTGGGTTGGTGATTTGCAGGACGCGCAGTAGCTTTTTTGGGGGGCACGCGCACCCTTCTGGGTGCAGGATAGCTAGTAACGAGGAAAAAAACCAGGGAGAATCTTTGACAGGTGGTATGGACAGATACGAATTCAAAGTGGTACCAGTATATAAGATAGGTAGAGTCCGGGGCAGAAATGAACGTAGCCACGAGCGCCAAGCCAATTCAGACATAGGGTATATTGACATGCTGAGTGGCAGGAACAGACTGAAGTGGAAAAAGATAAAACTGCTAAGGGAGGAGAATCCGATGGTATACGGTTTTGTAGAAACACATGTTATGGACATGGAACAACCTCCTAAGAATCTGGACTATGCGTAGGAATATTGTAATAGAACAGAAGGAAGCGAAAAGGGGGGTGGTATGGGGGCGTTCATTCATAAAACTAAAGACTGGCAAAGAGTTAAGCCGAAGTGCAAGGAAAAGTTATGGCTAAAAGAGAAAGTGGCAGCGAAAATGACACTCCTTAGTTTGGTATACTTGTGGATGGGAGCAAAGACTAGAGAGGAAAAATAGGGAATGGTAGAGTGTATACTGTCACGATCAGTCACAGGTACTGGGGGATTTATTAAACCACCGGGTGGCTAGCTCTAGCACGATGCATCAGTCGTGGCTGGCTCTCGAGCAGAGAAGAAGCACGCGATCTTCTTTTTTTTCCTCATCGAGAGCCGCTCTTGCTGTCGCCCCCTACGTGCTTGTGACTTTATCCCCCCTTCCGAAAAGCAAAAAAAAACGCAAGTCCCAAAAAGAGGAAAGAAAAGTACATAGCAGCACCGCGATGCTACTACATAGGCAGATGAAAAAAAATTGCCCGCAGCTTCCCTCGGGGGAACACTGAGGAGGATGCGGACCATATAATTGGTTAACGGGGTGTTAAAGTGCGACTTACTTGGGTCGATGGCTAAATTGGTTAACGTGGTTGTGAAATGGGGTGTTAAATTGCGACTTACTTGGGTCGATGGCTAAATTGGTTAACGTGGTTGTAGGAGGGGGTGTTAAATGAGTGAACACGTACACACGTATGCGAAAGGGCGGCGCTGGTCGAAGGGACGTCGATCATTTTGTTTGTGGATTCGTTGGAATTCATTTCACCGCGACCTTGGACGTCGACGCGCCGTACAAACCAACCGACGAGCGGCAACTGAGCGAGCGAGCGCCGACCTTGAGTATATATACAGCACGACGGCGCATGCACTGTCAGCTGTTGAATGTTCTCGAAGCGCGACGCCACATGCGCGTCCACTGGAGAATCAGGAGAATTGTAGATGTCGAACGCGGTGTGTAGAGGAGGAAGGGTGCACAGATGGTGGAGGAGTGAAGCGCGCGCGGTGTGTAGAGGAGGAAGGGATGCACAGATGGTGGAAGAGTGGGCGACGGCGCGACGGCGCATGCGCGCGCGTCAGCTGTCGAATGTTCGAGAAGCGGTGCGCACGGCGTGGACGGCGCACTACAAGGCGCGAGTATAAGATGCTCCGCATCTAAAAAAGAAATTGATAATTCGGATAAAGTGAAAGTAGAAATTGAAGAGCGTGCCAATATAGGAAACGTGTTTTGTACTTATCAAGAACTGATGCCAGCCGTCTCCCAGCGAAGAATCACCTTGGTTTTTTGTGCGCTCGTTTTATACAGTGCAAGGCGGAGAGAAGGAAACAGATAGCGTGCGCAGTAGACTGCCTGCGCCCGCGCGCTCGCTCAGGCGTGCCTATACACGATACATCCTCCTTTCTCTGAAGGAAAAACAAAATAAACATCAAGAGAGAACGTAACTACGGAATTTGCACAGAACTGTCATCGTAGCCTAGTCGACGGGGTGCTCTCCTATCTCGAGTCGATCTTCTGGGCACTTGCGGCTCCTCCGAACGCGGGACCAGAGCTGGAGCTTGCTCTATCGGTGCATCGGCGTTCTCATCGGCCAAGTCTTCGGCGGAGGGGTGGAAGGGCTCAGTAGTTGCGAGCAGGTGCTGTCGATTACGCCGAAAAACGTTGCCGTCTTCCGTGACGACGTGGTACGACCTCGGTCGCATCTTGCTGACCACCTTGGCCTTTGTTGCCCAGCTCTTACCACGTATGCGGGTGACTCGCCCTTAGGCCAATGGCTTGAGTGGATGACCCGTTCGGCGTGCAAAGCTGTGTTTCTGTACGGCCATGTGTGGGACCTCGTCGAAATCGGGCAGGGGCGTGCGTAGCCGCCGACCTTCAAGCAGCTCTCCTAGAGACCGGCCGTCGTCCAATGGGCTGGCCGAGTAATTCAAAAGTCCCAACCAGAAACAATTGTTTCCTTCCTTCGTATTTTTCAGAATTCTCTTCACTATTTGTACTCCTTTCTCTGCCAGACCGTTTGATCGCGGAAACAAGGGACTCGATGTGGTATGCTTGAAGTCAAACTTTCTTGAGAATGCTGCAAATTCTCGGCTAGCAAACTGCGGCCCATTGTCGGTGCACACTTCCGCCGGTATTCCTTATCGTGCAAATATCGCGCTTAGGTTTTCAATAACTGTAGCAGCCAATGTGTCGTACAGAGGCTCTACCTCTGGAAAATTGGATAGCGAGTCATACGCACACAGGAATGCTTGGCTGGCGTAGTGAAAAATGTCGACACCCACTCTAAACCACGCATGCTCCGGCACGGGTCTCATCAAGAGAGGCTCACCTTCTTGTTTGTAAGAATATTTTCTGCAAATTGCGCAATTCTTGACAACCTGTTCGACGTCTGCGCAAAGTCCTGGCCAGAAAACTAAACGGCGGGCTCGGGATTAGCACTTGTTTATTCCCTTATGCCCATCATGAATCCTGTTCAACATTTCACGGCGCATGCTTTGCGGTATGAGCTTTGCATCCTTTGAGCAATACGCCGTTGACCACCGAGAGTTCTCCGGCGAAGGGTTTGAGTTCTCCGTCCACAGAATGCCTGTTTTGCAGGCACTCAAGGACAGTTCTCAAGTACCTGTCGTTTTGCGTCTCCCTTGCCAGTCGTACTTGCGTGGCCTCGCTGATCAGTGCCTGCACAGTTGTAACGGCATGAATCTCGACGTCTTCGTCCGCCTCCTCGTCTGGTGGTCCAACGGAAGCCCTCGACAGCAGGTCGGCCAAAACCAATTTTTTACCGGGGACGAACTGCAGGTGGAAGCGGTATTTCAGCAAACACAAGAAAAAACTCTGCAATCTCGGTGGCATGTCGCCGATAGCTTTCTGTGCGATAGCAATCAGAGGGCGGTGATCCGTTTCAAGTGCAATGGTACGCCCGTACACAAAGTAATGTGATTTCTCGCACCCGAAAACAACAGCCATCGCCTCTTTTTCGATCTGGGAATACTTTTTCTGGGCCTCGGTCAACACGCGCGAGGCATAAGCGACTGGCTTCCACGCGTTATCATAACGCTGCATTAGCGCGGAACCTATGCCATTCTGCGACGCATCGGACGTTATCTTTGTGTCTCGCTCAGGAACGAAAATTGCAAGCACCGGCTTCTTGCTCAAACAGGCGCAGGGTTGTTCCCATTCCTTGGCGTGATTGGCATTCCATTCGAACGCGGCATCTTTTTTCACTAGCTGTCGCATTTGCAGAGTCTTCTCAGCTAGTGCTGGGACGAACTTGAAAAAATAATTCACCACGCCTAGCATGCGTTGTACGCCATGCTTGTCAGTCGGTGGTGGCATATTCTGCATAACGTTTATGGATTCAGGGCTTGGCTGTATTCCTTTTGCGGATATGATATCGCCGAGGAAACAAACTTCGGACACTCCTATGTCGCACATTGCGGCATTGAGTGTTAGCCCCGCTTTTAGCGCTGCTTCCAAGACAGCCCAAAACCTCTCATCGTGCTCGTCCTTCATCGCGCCCCAAATAAGAATGTCATCGACGTACACGCGTACACCTGGTATGGACTCAAAAATCTGACCAACGGTTTTTTGAAAAACTTCCGACGCCGAGGCTATTCCGAAGGGAAGTCGCAGAAAGCGATAACGCCCGAATGGAGTGGCAAACGTGCATAATTTTGAAGTCTCTTCGTGCAGCGGTATTTGATGAAACTCTGAAGTTGCATCCAAGCGAGAAAAAATGGTTGCGCTCGCAAGCGCAGCCTCAATATCTTCTCGGCGTGGCATTTCAAAATGTTCTCGCTTCAGGCATTCATTAATTTTTCTTGGGTCCATGCACACTCTCAATTTGCCATCCATTTTCCTGGTAATTACCAAAGGACTCACCCAGTCCGTAGGCTCTTGTACCTTGGCCACGATGCCTGCCTTTTCCATGCGGTCGAGTTCCTGTTTGAGGGGCCCTTGTAGTGCCAAGGGCACCCGTCGAGCTGGCTGGACGATAGGAACGGCCTCGTCCCGCAGCACCATTCGGTATTGCCGTTGAAGACATCCCGTGCCGCTGAACACTTCTTGGAACTGCTTGATGACTTGCTCACTTGTAGTCGTAGAAACCGCATTCACCGAGCGTGAGAACAAGCCGAGCAGCTCATTTGCTTGTAGTCCTAACAGCGCTTGACGTCCTTTCTTGACGACAAAGAAGTCGATGTCAGTTGCTTTGGTGGAGAGCGCCAGTTTTACAGTGACAATACCTAGGTGTTTGACTATTCCTCCGTCATACATACGTAGAACAGAGTTGCTGGCCTTTAATCGCGACCTGAGCTGCAATTTTTTATACACGCTGTACGGCAGCAGATTTGCTTGGGCGCTTGTGTCGACCTTTAGGTGTAGTACGTGATGACCGACATGGGCTTGAACGATCCAGTCTTTTTGCTGCAAAATGACATCTACAGATAGTTCCAGAATCTGGAAATCTTCGTCGCTGTCTTCAACTTCAGCGACCTGCTTGGTGGTTTTGCAACGGACGGCAAAGTGATTTTTCCCCCGCATTTTCTGCACATGCGTCCAAATGCTGGGCATTTCCGAGGACCATGCACTCGCCCACACCTCTGGTACTTAAACTCAGCGGGTTGTTCAGCGCCTCTAGGCCTCGCCATAACTGGGTCGACTTGTCACTCTCGGGTCCACATGTCGTTTCGGGCGGCGGAGACTTCGGCAGCTTAGCATAGCTGTTCTGCTGTCGCAAGAGTCAGCTTGTTGTCACGAAGAAGCTTTTCGCGTACTTTGTCACATTTTGTTCCGAACACAAGCTGATCCCTAATCATCGATTCCGTCATTGTGCCAAAGTTTCAGGACCGCGCCAGCTTTCTCAGGTCTCTCAGAAAGTGTTCCGTAGGCTCACCTTCGTCTTGAACGCGTTGACGAAACACGTAGCGCTCATGCACTTCATTTAGCTGCTCGGCAAAATACTCATCGAACTTCTTGATTACTGTGGCGTAATCATTCCGATCCTCACCTTGGTCGAAGGAGAAGTTGTTGTACTCTACGAGAGCGTCGTCGCCGGCTATGCTGAGCAGCAGTGCAAGCTTGGTGGGACCCGGCGTTGGCGCTTCCTTGGATGCCGCTGGCGCTGAAGCAGTCAAAAACAGCTCAAACGTTTGCTTGAACAGGCGCCAATTCTTGCTAATATCGCCATTCAGCCGCAGATGCTCGGGCGGTTTCAGCAAAACTTCCATACCGCTTCCGTCCAGTTTCGCCGTGGTCGTGGTAGCGTCTTTCAATGCCGAGACTCGCCCGTGGCCACTTCTGACACCATGTTTCGTACTTATCAAGAACCGATGCCAGCCGTCTCCCAGCGAAGACTCACCTTGGTTTATTGTGCGCTCGTTTTATACAGTGCAAGGTAGAGAGAAGGAAACAGATAGCGTGCGCAGTATACTGCCTGCGCCCGCGCGCTCGCTCGCGCCTAAACAGGATACAGTCAATGAACGAGAAAGCAAGTTCACAAAAATGAACAAAAAGCACAAATAACGCTGTACGGTAAAGGAAAAGTTACGAACAACGCGCAATAAATAGTTTTATGCGCAGCACATGAACAACGTCCGGCCTCGGTCATGTCCTGCTCCGTGCATGCGGTGTTGAGTCTGGAACCACTTCGTAGCTCAGGTCACCGACGCGGCGTAACACTTTATATGGGCCAAAGTACCGGCTCATCAACTTTTCACTAAAGCTACGGCGGCGGATGGGCGTCTACACACAAACTTGTTCTCCGGGGTTGTAAAACACTTCTCTGTGGCGGGTGTTATAGCGTCGTGCGTCTGCCTGCTGTTGCTTGCCAATGTGCAGTCACGTGACCTGTCGGGCTTCCTCAGCACGTCTGCGAATTCTTCGGCGTCAGTTGCCAACTCGTTCTCGTCTTGACACTGTAGCATAGAGTCTAGTATGGTCTGCACTTCGTGACCGTGGAGAAGCCGAAATGGCGTTAATCGCATAGTCTCTTGCACGGTGGTAATTATACGAGAAGTTCACGTAAGGTAAGATCCGGTCTCATGTTTTTTTGCTGTATGTCGATGTACATTGAGATAATGTCTGCGAGGGTTTTATTCAGTCGCTCGGTAAGTCCGTTGGTTGGCGGGTGGTATACAGTTGTCCTTTGGTGTCTGGTGTTGCTCAGATTGAAAACTTGGTCCGTAAGCTGCGCCATGAATGCCTTCCCCATGTCCGTTATTATACTGAGAGGAGCACCGTGTCATAACACATTGTGGCGCATGAAAAATTGTGCTACCTCAGAAGCAGTGGCTCGTGGGATCGCCTTCGTCTCAGCGTAACGTGTCAAATAGTCGGTCACAACGATCACCCTTCTGTAGCTGTCCGCAGACAGAGAAAATGGCCCGAGAGTGTACATGCCGACTTGGTCTAACGGCGTGCAGGGGGCTCCAATGGGCTGAAGCAAACCAGCTAGCTTAACAGATGGTTGCTTTCGGCGCTGACATTCCCGACAGCTTTTTGCGTACTTCTTGACGCTTGCCGAAAATCCTGGCCAATAGTACCTCTCGCTCATTCTGACAAGTGTCCTTGAGTAGCCCTGCTGACTGGATGTGGGTTCATTTTGGCAAGCGAAGAGGACGTCGTCTCGCATCTCTCGAGGAACCACAAGGAGGTAAGCATGGTTGCTCGAACGAGGGTTCTTCTTGTACAGCACAACATCTCGCAGGCAAAACAACGTCAACGAGCGGGATAGATGACGTGGTATGAATGCACCCTGGCCCTCTAAATAATCAATGCTTGGACAAATCTCTGCATCATCTCGCTGCCGTTTGCTCCCGTCTCATGCGCTAACGACACCCAGGAAGCCTTCGTCTTCCTCTGCTTCCTGACTGACGACATGAAGGAGTGCAGGTGACAATGTGTCAGCGTCTTCATGCTTACGGCCGGACTTATGGATGATGGTGACGTCAAATTCCTGCAGCCACAAGCTCCACCGTGCTTACCGTCCTGAAGGGTCACGCAGGCTGGCCAAACAACAGAGGGCGTGATGGTCCGTCACTATCTTGAAGGTACGACCATAAAGAGACGGCTGAAACTTGGTGATTGCTAACACGACTGCAAAGCACTCTTTCTCCGTAGCTGAATAATTAACCTCGGAACGGGATAGAGAGCGGCTGGCGTAGGCTATCACTCTTTCAATGTCCTCTTGACGCTGAACGAGCAGTGCACCGAGCCCAATGTAACTAGCGTCGGTATGGACCTCCGTGTCAGCATTATTTTGGAAATGAGCGAGAACGGGCGCTAATTGCATGCGCTGTCGCAGCTCATCAAAAGCTGCTTGTTGCTCGTTTTCCCAGACAACGGCGTGTCGTCCCTTGTGAGACGAGTCAGAGGTTCTGCTACCTGTGAAAAGCCTGGAATAAACCGGTGATAGTAGGCGGACAAACCAAGAAAGCGCCGAATGGCTTTCTTATCGACAGGAGCTGGTAATTCGGCATCAGCGGCAAGCTTGTCTGGATCGGGCCGGACTTCTTCGGCGCCAAGTACATGTCCAAGAAATTTTAGTTCTATATAGCCGAAATGCCACTTCTGTGGCTTTAGTGTGAGGTCCACCGATCGGATAGCCTCCAGCACGATGCGAAGGTGGTGAAGGTGCTGCTAGAACGTGGTAGAGAAGACCACCACATCATCAAGGTAGAAAGGCAAGTCTGCCACTTGAGCCCTGAAAGGACAGCGTCCATCATTCGCTGGAAAGTTGCCTACGCTGAACAAAAGCGCAAAGAAAGTACTCGGTATTGGTATAGGCCGTCTGGAGTCACGAAGGCTGTTTACTCATGGTCTCGCTTATCTACCTCAATTTGCCAATACCCGCTTTTGAGATCGAGAGACCTGAAATAATGGGCACGACGAAGTCCACACAGTGAATCGTGGATATGCGGCAGCAGATACACATCCTTTTTGTTCACGTTGTTAAGCTTTCTGTAGTCGACGCAGAAGCGAAACGACCCATCCTTCTTTTTGACAAATACGACTGAAGATCACCATGGTCTGTTAAATGATTCAACCACGCCATCGTCAAGCATCTCGCTGAATTGCGTACGTATCGTTTCACGGTCTTTAGCGGACACGCGGAAGGGGTTCTGGTGTATCAAGCGTGTGTCATCGTACGTGATGATCCTGTGTTGAGTGATGAACGTCTGGTGGATCTTTGAGCAACTTGCGAAGCAAAACCTGAACTCGAACAAGAGCTCTCGTAGCGTAGTCTGGTTATCGGTGGACAGATCAGGATTGATGTCAATGTTACTCATTGACATGTTGGCGGTATCCACTAGTTCTGACATGACACAGTTGGTGACGTTTGCTACTTCGTGGGCAAACGCTATCAATGTTCCACGAAAAATATGTCGATGCTCGTTGCTAAAGTTGTTTACGAGCAATTCAGATCGGCCATCACGAAGGTGTATTACACTTCTAGCTACAAAAATGTCTCGCTGAAGAAGTGTTCTAAATTTGTCTCGGCAACCACATTGCCATCGCCAAAACCACAGCTTGTTATGCCGACTAGAACACTTGCTGGTGGAGGAAGTGTTACGCTCTGTTCAGAAATACGGAGTACGTCGACACGCCTTCTGTTATCCTGCACGTTGATGGCTCGCTGAGCTGAAAAAGTGACGCGGTGCTCTTTCAGGTCAGTGATAGCTCCATTTTTCTGCAAAAAGTCAACTCCCAGAATGACGTCACGGGAGCATTCGCGTAGAATAAGGAAGCTTGCTACGAATGTATATCCTTAAATCTGTACTCTAGATGTACAGGCGCCCAGTGGAGTAACGACGTGGCCACCAGCTGTCAAAATCTTCGAGTTATGCCACAGCGCGATGAATTTCTTCAGCTGCGTTGTCAGTTTCTCGCTTAGTATGGATTAGTCTGCGTCGGTGTCCACTAACGCATCAAGTGCACAACCATCAATTGTCACTGCTATGTCGAGTAAAAGTCGGCTAGCCTTTGCAGCAGTAGATGATGTCGGACCGGTTTCTGTACGATTCTGAGTCAATAAGAGGCTTTCACCGCTTCGAAGTTCAGCGACCCCGCCCGCAGAGGTCGCTTCGGCTAGTTTTCCCGACGGGGGCTGGGAAACCGTGTGGTAGAAAACCGCTCCGGCGTTGTTGAAAATCACCTCGGTGATGGCGAGCATGACTGGTGCCTGGCAGACGGTGGTGAATGCTGCTGGGAGAGGTAGTTTTCGATTTCGCGTGGCCTCTGGCCGTACTGGGGTGGAGGTGAGTACGCAGAGAAGCCGCGAAGTCCAAGACGGCGATATGGGCACTGGCGGTAGGAGTGATCAGCTCCTCCGCAGTGAAAGCATAGAGGCCGGTGATCAGGTGTGCACCAAACATCAGACTTCCTAGGAGACGTGTGCCGATTGTCGATGTACTGAACTGGTTGTGCCGAACGATGGGCGACAGAAGCCCAAGGAACAAAGGGCAAGGGCGGTGGCGTGTATGTGTTTTCGTAGTACGGTATGTGCTGCGCTGACTGGAGTGGAACAGCAGGAACTGGATGGACGATAATGGCGGCTATGTAGCAGAAGTTTCAAGGCTTCCACGTGGATTGTCTCACGGCGGTATTCAGAAGGAGCTGGCGCAGCTTTATCAGGATGCAAGGTTTCCCGGAGAGACTGGTGTAGCTCGTTCTTGATTACAGTTTCAATAGAGCTAACCGTAGGATGAGGTGTTACACCAGCCTTTTTCAACTCTTCACGTACTATATTACGGATGAGTTCACGTAGACAGTCGTTGCTGGTTCTAGTGGCGGTGAAAATGTCGGCAGTGGACATGTCACTGACTTGCCTTTCGTAGTGGTTCGATTGCTGCTGCAGCATTTTTTCTATTGTCACGGCCTCGGACAAGAACTTCACGAACGTCTTCGGAGGGCTTCGCACGAGGCCGGCAAAAAGGTGTTTCCTTGACACCGCGCATCATGTGACGCAGCTTCTTGTCCTCCGTCATTCTTGAATCGGCCCGTTGGAAGAGGCGCGTCATGTTTTCGACGAACGTGGTCACAGTTTCGTTTGGCAACTGGACGCGGGCCAGAATAGCTCGTTCAGCTCATTCTTGGCAATCAGCACTGGCATAGGTCTGCAGAAGTCTACGAGAAAACTTGGGCCACGTCGTCAGCTGCTCCTTTCAATTTTCATACCACGTAGGTGCCCCGTCTTCGAGATAGAAATAGACACGACCCAGTTTCGCCGCGTCCTCCCACTGATTCAAGGTGGCTATGCGCTGGAAGTTCAACAACCAGTCCTTAATGTCCTCGTGCTGCGTGCCATGGAACGTCGCCGGTACCCGTGAGATTTCCAACGTATAGCGGTTCGACGTCGTGCTTCCCGTGCCGGTTGACGAGGTTTGCACCGAAGTGCTGGTCATATTTGCCGACGTGGTGAGAGCAGTATCGAAGACTTACGGAGGCAATCCAGTAATTCAGTGACTGGTCTAAATCACGGGAGTATTGACTGGCACTGAACCCGTATCACGGCTTCTTGGGGAGGGGGGGGGGTCTGCAACATTTGTGAAACTACCCAGCTCCTCCACAAGTTTGTCACGATGAGTCACAAGTACTGCGGGATTTAATAAACCACCGGGTAGCTAGCTCTAGGACGATGCGTCAGTCGTTGCTGGCTCTCGAGCATAGAAAAAGCACGCGATCTTCTTTTTCTCCAGATTGAGAGCCGCTCTTGCTGTCGACCCACTACGTGCTGGTGGCAATATCAAAGGACAATAAGGAGTTAGGAGGAGAATGAGAGAGAGAGAGAGGACTCTTTATTAGAACTTGGCCGGCAGCTTGGTCTTGGTGGCCTCAGATGGCGGCGCTGAGTCCCTGAACTCGGGCGGCATCTTCGGCCTGCCGGACAGCCCAGAGCTGGTCGTTGAGCTCCGAGCTTCTGAGCGCCGCCTCCCAGCGGCGGCGTCGCCGACGGAGAAGGTCCCCCGCGGCACCCGCAGACGGGACGGCGGCGGGAACGAGTGAGCTCGAGGCTTCCTGTTGCCTGGTATTGGCAGCCGCCATAGGCGCATCGCGAACGGCGGCCGTTTCTCGACCATTGTTATCGGCGCATTCCCAGAGCATGTGGCGCAGCGTTGCTCTGAGCCCGCATGCTTTACATAGATCGGTAATGTGTAAGTGCGGGTAGCAGTGGCGTAAGACGACCGGGCTGGGGTAAGAGTGGGTTTGTAGTAAGCGATAGCTTACGACATCGTGTCTGTTTAATTTGTCATGCGGTGGCGGGAACTTTCGCCTTTCCAGTCTGTAGTGTTGCGTAATATCTCGGAACGTGATGAGACGATCACCACACGACCATTGTGGTCTGTGTTGTCGCTGCGTGTCTGTCAAGGTGTCTCGATCCAGCAGATCAGAAGCCCCGTTCTCGGGAGCGGAGGCGGCGGCCACGGAATGTGCCGCGGCTCGGCGAGTGAGACCTCGAGGCGCGGCGTGGGCCGCCTCGTTGCCCGGAAGCGGGACATCGGTGTGTGCCGGGGTCCAAAGGAGGAAGACTGTTAAATTTTGTTGTGGCGATCGCGACGCTGAGTCACCATCACCGCACCTCTTAAGGATGCGGGCCGCTTCCCGCGAGACGCGGCCGCGCGCGAAGCCGCGGATTGCTGCCTGCGAGTCGCTGATTACGATCGTAGCGTTCGGCACCGTGGCGATTGCTAGGGCTATCGCGGCTTCTTCGGCCGCCTCCGTATGTCCCGTGGTCACCGTGGCGCTCGCGAGGCATTTGCCCGCACGGTCAACGACCGCAGCGGCGTGTGCGTGTCTCCCGTCACCATATCTCGCGGCATCTACGTACACAACTTCGTCGCTAGTGCCGTACTTCTTTTGTAGGTCACTAGCTCGCTGGTTACGGCGCCCGACGTGGTGCGTCGGGTGCATATTCTTAGGAAGCGGCGGAACAATTAGGCGGTCGCGAACCGAGGCAGGAACATCCGCTTTTTCTCCCTGCTGAGTGTGGTACGGATGCCAAGTGACTCGAGGATGTGTCGACCCGTCTTAGACCCCGACAAGCGTTCGTTTTGCGAAACGCGTCCCACTGCACTAATTTGAGTTTACGGTCTGAAAGCACAGGCCGTAAACTCAAATTAGTGCAGTGGGACGCGTTCCGCAAAAAGAGAGCAGAAGGCGGGCGGAGCGACGAGCCGATCACGGATATAGACGAGTGGAAGCGAGGAGAATGAGACATAAATATACTAGGAGATATGAATGGGCACATAGAAGTTATAGATAGATATACCGACCCAACAGGCAAAATAATCATGGATACGTGTGGAAGGCATGATTTGATCATTTGCAACAGTACCGAGAAGTGTGAAGGGCAAATAACATGAGAGGTTGGAAGGCTGCAGTCGACAATAAATTACGCACTGATGTCACATGAATGTAAGATAAGCTCAGGGGAATGCACATAGATAAAGGTGGCTCCAGAAGTCTGGGTAGTGGTCAGAAACGTATGAAGCTAAGTTTCGGAAGAACAGGGAAAGTGGGAAGCAGACAAGATGAGCAACTGCAGGGAAATTGTTATTCAGAAAGGTAAGTAGAAATAGCTACCAAACAAACTGGGAAAATAACAACTCAGGATAATAAAACAGTGCGGATATACACGAATATAATTAGACTGTTTGAGCTAGAGCTTGCTAATGCACGTGACAAGTCACGCCGGAAAAGAAGATACAAACTGAAGAGTTGGTGGAATGAGTAAGTAAGAGAGCCATAGCAAAACGTCTTGAAGCCTCCAGAAAACACAGACATGTTAAGCAGCGGGGTGAACCGACAGCTAATGTTGAAATAAAATGGGAAATCTTTCTAAGCTGTAGAAGGGATGCATCCCTTCTGATCAATAAAAAGATTAGAAGAAAGGGAGCTCAGTGGTTGGCACAAGTACATAAAAAAAGATAGGGAGGGAGCTGCGAAATCTCGGAACCATCTAAACTCACTAACAAATGAGACGAGCCTAGAGCAGCGGTTTATAACTACAGCTCAATGTGCTAGGCTAGAAGGGGACGAAGCTATTGAATATATAAGAACAAGGGTGACAGAAAAACTTCAACAAAGAAGTGCTTTATACAACACAGTAGACAAGGATGAACCAAGTGGCGCAATGGCTCCAATTTACCAACGAGAGTGGGAAAGGGCTGAGAAGAGGGTTCCTAGTACATCAACAGGCCCTGATGGCATTCTAATTATGCTGATAAAGACATTCGGTCCGAAGTCTAAGCAGGCTTTGAGAGAGGCAGTGAGCAAAATAATAATCGATGGTGAAGTCCGCGATGAATGGAAACTTAGCAGGATGAGAAATCTACAAAGGAAAGGGGGACAAAGCCGATATAAACCACTACCGTCCTATAACAGTGGAATCACTGGTCTACAGGTTGGTGATGCAGATTATAAAGGAAAGACTGGAGGCATGGTTAGAAGATGAGAAGTGCTGGAGGAACTGCAGAATGAGTTTCGGAAACACAGGAGGTTGGAAGCCAATCTGTGCTCACCTACGCAGTGCATCGAAATAGCAGAAAAGAAACACAGGCCACCGTGGCTAGCAGTTTTGGATATCAAGAGAGCACACGGTAGCGTGGTTCAAGAGGAGTTGTGGGGAACACTGGACACACTAGATGTGCAAGATGTAGTCGATAATCTTTCGAGGATATCTATAAAGGTAACAATGCTGTTATAAAGTGTTAAAAACAGGTATCCAAGCCTGTAGAGGTAAAACAAGGGCCTAGGCAAGCGTGTCCTCTGTCACCCTTGTTATTCATGATGTACCTACAAGGATTAGAGGCCAAATTAGAAGGAAAGGGACTTGGCTTCAACCTCTTTTTCGTCAAAGAACGAAAACTCATTGAGCAGGCACTACCAGCATTGATGTACGCAGATGACATAGTGCAAATGGCTGACAACAAGGAAGGTTTGCAGAGATTGATGGACATCTGGGGTAATGAGGGAGATAAGTTAGATTTCAGATTGAGTAAGGAAAAATCTACAGTCATAATTTTTAATGGCAATGAAGGTAGTGAGCTTGGAATACAGGAGGTCCCGCTAGAGATAACAGATAAATAGAAATATCTGGTGTATGGATAAGCAATAGGGCTGAATACCTAAGGGAACACGAAATATAGGTTACGACTAAAGATAACAGGAATGCAGCGGTAATGAAAAACAGGGCACTTCGGGATTAAAATAGGTATGATGTTGTGAGAGGAATATGGAAAGGGATCATGGTTCCTGGTCTGACGTTCGGCGATGCGGTCTTGTGCTTGTGATCAGAAGTTCAAGTACGATCAGAAATTAAGCAACGAGGAATAGGAAGGCTTGCCTTAGGAGCTCAAGGCAATACACC
Source organism: Rhipicephalus microplus (assembly GCF_043290135.1). Lineage (NCBI taxonomy): Eukaryota > Metazoa > Arthropoda > Arachnida > Ixodida > Ixodidae > Rhipicephalus > Rhipicephalus microplus. Next base: position 7,427,991 of record NW_027464593.1, read on the forward strand.
AAATCAGAGACTACAAGATGATATGGAATGGGCATCATTTGAGGTAAAGAATGCTAGCAGCAAGATAAAATTTGAGAAGCGATTGAGAGAAATGGGGGAGGAGCGTTGGGCTATAAAGGTATTCAGCTACTTGTGCATGAAGAATGTCTATACAAAATGAAGAAATCGAACCAGAAAATTGACCAGTAAACACATAGAAACCAGCAGGGGGTCAAACAAAAAGAAGTATCGGTTAAGAAGAAGGTGAATGAAGCTGAGACCAATATGTGGAGAATCAGCATGATTTAGAAGTCCGCACTTGAGATCTATCGAACTTTTAAGCAGGAAATTGCCAAGGAAAAGATCTATGATAATACTCGGGGTAGTTCTCTGCTGTCTGGGGCCAGGAATGGAGTATTGCGAACCAAGACATATCGGGCCAAATACGAAGGGGTAGACACGGTATTCAGTGCGTGTGGAGAGGAAGAGAAAAGTGCCGAACAATTGATAATGTTTTGTAAAAGGCTTCACCCTATAGTTCAGGATGATGGCGCAGAGTTTTTCAAAGCACTGGGGTTTAGGGACAGGGAGGGCGAAATAGACTTTAAGCGGGTAGAATTAACTAAGAGGAGGTTATCTGATTGGTAGCTAAAGTGAAGGCACGAGTAAAATTTAAACCCTTCACTGCAAAGTACGAATCCTCAACCTCAATATTTAAAAAAATAAATCTAGTTTGCGGTTCACTAAGTATGACGGCTTGGTGGCGTTAGCCACCGTCCGATCTAAAGAGTACAGCCATATCCATATATCTATCCAAACTGCCACGCTTGGATGGATATATGGGTGAATATATCGATGGTTATATCCTTGGATACGCTTGGATGGATATATCGAAGCTTCAACGTGGCGAGAAAAAAATGATTTTGCGCTTCTATATAACTTTGTGTTCGTTTGAAAATGTGAGGTCAAGGAGTACGGAAAGCAAAGTCAGTGCTCAGGTGTTTCATTTTAAATGGGATTTTGATGTTCTGAAGATTTGCGTCACCTATATTAGAGCAGTTGAAACGGCGATGCCTCTGCAAGAGATCCGCCTGCGCTCGAAACTATATCTCGAAGTTCACCGGATGTGTGAGGGGTAGGGTGGGTGCACTGCCGAAAAGGAAAAGAAAATGGCTGCTTGATCAACACGCGAGGTGAAAAAAGTTTCGCGTTCGACGACTATGAATTACTTTTACACTAGATTGATTTATTCTTCTTGCTCTCATTGAACTAGTTCGGCTTTTCATTGTAACCCTGTTTTGAGAATTTCAGCATCATTCCTTGTGTAATCACAGCTGTGCCGAGTTGTGGTTTTATTCCTTTTTAGAAGCGTTCTTCGCTTCCTAGTCTGCCCGCTGGCCGTCCAGCCGTGCTCGCCGGAATCCCGTATAAATGAGGCACGTTAAGTAAGACTTCCCAACGAGGAGCAAAACGCTGTTGGGCGAGCGACGAATAAATAAACAAAATCACGGCACATGCACGGGGTGAATGATTATTGAGGCGAAGCGTCCATTCATCCGTTCGTGCATGCGCCTGTCTATCACACTACAGCACGCATCACACGGGCGCGCGCTTCGCCTCACTCACCATATTTTCCATTCTGTAGATATGCTGGCTACGCTGGATATAGGGACGACCAACCAGGTGATGCTAGAAAGAGCTCCGTCTCCAAAAACAAAAAAAAAAAAAAACACATCGCGCTACGTGTCTTAGCTGCGATTATGTCAACGCGCCTGTAATAATTCTCTAAAAAGCGCCCTAAAAAGGGGGAATGCTAGAACACCTCTGTCAAAGACGAAATAATACCTCGTTGTTATGATCTATATAACTAAACTTCAGCAGTTGTAATGCTTTTATTCGCCAATCGAACCAAAATAAAAGCAGCAACAAAAAAAGCTTGCCTTCAATGCAGCCAGAGGATTCATCGTCGATTTTTCCTTAGTTGCTCTCACGGGACTACTAAAAAAAAACATGCGCACGCTGAAATGCTACGCGCTCTATTTTCTGCCGTGCCCCCCCCCCCCCCCCCCCCTGCTCGAGGAACCCACAATAAACGCGCCCGCCTCGCAGTAGCCGTGCCTTATGAGGTGATACTTGCAGGTTTTGTTTGGGAGCGTGGCGATTGGGACTGCCGGAGAAAACCCCGCCGCGTGCCCACAATCTCGGAGGCAATGGTAGGAGATAAGCGCGCGTTGACGCATTGCAATGAGCTGGGCGCCGAGCGCGGCCGGCTTAAATTTTATTGCAAAGCATTTCTTAGCGCACTTCATCGACTTTGTATCTATCTATCTATCTATCTATCTATCTATCTATCTATCTATCTATCTATCTATCTATCTATCTATCTATCTATCTATCTATCTATCTATCTATCTATCTATTCGCCTAGGACATTTAGCTCTCCCGGCCGTTTCAATGATGGGTGTGTACCGAAATATTTAGCATAACTTAACTCTAGGACAAGCTTAAGTTACTAGTCATAACATGAAAACCAAAACGTGTAGGTCATGAATGTCATGATACATACTATTCATGTTGGGGTCTTGCTTTTATGGTTGTGGTTTGATTCACATGACATATTGAAAGACTGGCATAGTATGACATGACTGCAGGGTGAACATAAGTGACAGGCCCTAACACGAAAATCATCAAATGCATGTACTGTAAGTCAGGACTACCCGTCATAAGCTCGTGGTGCGCTCGCGGTCGTTTTGAGAGCTTCACATATACCAAATTTAGTATTACGTGACCTGAATAGATGACGAAGGTATACGAGTGGTGCAAACACGATAATCATGACTTGCATGTTATGTAAGAACATGATTACGTGCCACGTTATTGATGGGCTTGCGGCTCTTTCGCTAGCTTCTAATATTCCAAGTTTGTTATAACGTGACGCGAACGGACGACTAAGATAAATAACACGTCCCAACATGTTAATGATGACGTTCTTCTCATACAAAACATGGCTACATTATACACTCATAGTGCACTCGCGGCCGTTTTCCTTGCTTCACACAGACGATGTTGGGTATAACGTGGCGTGAATGAATGATTGATTGATTGATTTGTGGGGTTTAACGTCCCAAAACCACCATTTGATTATGAGAGACGCCGTAGTGGAGGGCTCCGGAAATTTTGACCACCTGGGGTTCTTTAACGTGCACCCAAATCTGAGTACACGGGCCTACAACATTTCCGCCTCCATCGGAAATGCAGCCGCCGCAGCCGGGAATCGAACCCGCGACCTGCGGGTCAGCAGCCGAGTACCTTAGCCACTAGACCACCGCGGCGGGGCGTGAATGAATGAAGAATGTATATGATTGGTGCAGACATGATAAATATGGCATAAGTGTCATGTTAAAACATGACTGGATACCATGCTCATGTATCGCTCGCGGCCGTTTCACTAGCTTCACATACACCAAATTTGGTATTCTTTGATGTGAACGGATCACAAAGATAAATGACGCGTCTGAACATGATAAATATGACTGTCACAGAAACATGACTACATGCTACGCTGCCAGTGTGCTCGCGGCCGTTTCCCTAACTTCACACTTACCGAATTCGGTATTACGTGGCGCGAGTGGACGTATAACACAAATGCCAGGAGCAGACATAACAATCAAAGCATGAAAGTCATATATGGCATAATTTACATGCCAACCGCTGCTGGGGCTAGTATTGGAAACGTTCGTGGTGCCGTATTTACGTGACTCTAAACAACATACTTGCATGTTATATGGAGACCTAAGAGCACATAAAATTTCTCTTTTGTTTACTTTGTACTACATTCATGCGCCTCGTACCACAGTGTTGATTTTAAAGTGACCGATCAACCTTCCCCAGTCATACTTCACGTATGTCAATTCCCACTGCACGTGGGATCTGCCCGTTTTTTTTCTTGAGTTTTCACATATATAGATACGTATACATACACAGTGCATGATGGTGGGGGCCGTGGTGACAGCAAAAATTATCCGAGACTATCCATATAGTTGCTATCACAATAGAAATGTCGCGGGACATCTTGTCATTATTCACACAAGAAAACTAAGTATTCATTGTGTCAAAATAAATAATTACGAATGGTAAAAATATGCCCCACAAAGGTTAAGAAACATGTCACCATACAACATTTCAGTGCAAAACATCAACCAGAAAAAATAACTGAAAGGGCGAAATAATGCAACAGAAGTGAAAAGTAAAAAAAAGGAGAAACAACACAGCTTACAAAGAAACCATATAGGCTTTTGAGATTGTAGTTATACAACTGTGTGGTTGAGGAACCTGCAGGGGTGTCTGCTCAAGCAGGTGTTTGGTGTGTAGAGACACCCCGGACCGGAGCCAACGGGGGGTTTCGACCTCTGCGATAGCTACCCGTGCGTTGCTCAGCCGTGTCCGGGGAAAAAGGAATCCGGGGGGGTTGAGCCGACGCCGGGTGATTGGACCTTTAAGGGCCCCACGCAGAGGCAACACACCCCTTTGGCACCAACTTTACGTAGACGGCACCAGTAAAAGTCAACCCTCTACCCACACTCTCTGTTCCCTTGATCAAAGCTCTCTCAGTTGCTTAGCTGCTGTTGCTATAGAAGAGAGTGGAAGGTTGGTTACTTGGTGTCCGCACTGTAAACCAAATTACACCCATATAGGTGTTTTATAGTGTCTATAACTCACACCCCAACACCCCACGAAATGGGTGTATCAAGCAGGGTTACACCTATATCGTGGGGCGGATTTCCGAATTTACACCCTATGGCACAAACATTTTTTCGGGTGGAAAGACAAATGTACACCCAAGTGGCCTTAAGGGAGTGAGGGTGTAAAAGCGAATGTACACCCAAGTTCTCTTAAGGGCGTAAGGGTGTAATATTGCTATGACACCCTAACACCCTTAAAAAACAAAAGTAGTGTAAGGGTGTAATTGTTCAAAAAGCAAAAAGGGTGTGGGGGTGTTCATGCTGAATAATGCCCCAACACCCATGCAAAAATACCATAATTCGAAAGTTACCCCTTTCCAGTAAGCCCCTGTGGAAGCACGTGAAAGCTTACCCTTTAGCTAGACCTTTCATGTGCAGATGTCCTATTGTAGTGGCTCCTGCCACAGTGTGGTAATCCTGGCCTTAGCACAGCTTTTATGGTGCATATATGAAGCACGGCATATAACACGTAATCCTAGCTTAATGCAAAGGCATCACTCAAAATGAGCTGCCACACATAACACAACGTTCACAAAGTCATGCCATTGTGCAAAACGAAATCAAGCTTTATTTTATTAGGCACAGAGAACATACAGCATTCAGAGACAAATTGTACCTTAATCAAAAGCCTTTTTCAATTGTGCAAAGCAGAATGCCATTTGCTACAAAAGAAGACCGGAAATCAGACGTCAATGGTACGGCATGGAGCTCTAACGACCAATGCATGCATATAAAATACAACAAAAGAGCCTTTATTTGCACTTAAAAATGAAGAACTAATTTTAACATGCTTCAATGCAGCACAAAAGCACAGTGCAGTGAAGCATACAAACATCAGGAAGAGTAGTGCAATGCAGCATGCCTTGTTTCTCCAATATACTGAAATAATATATCAATGCACACTACAATTACCACAATGATACGCCACAGTTTGCCACAGTGTTGTGGCATGCCTTATGCATATTATGCAAGGCTAGTGGTATTCTAATGAATGTAATGACAAAACAGTCTTAAAATGGCATTTTCATTTCACAATAACCCTTGTGTGTTGAGACATTTAGAATACTGGGGAAACAATAATACAGGTGTGAGAACAATAGGCAAAATTACAATAGCTTAACAGTGTCACTAGATACTAACCACGCAGAATAATTGATTTAAAGATGTAAAATATCAAGCGCATCACATAATATGTCCCCCTGAAACAATGCAACATCAAAGAACATAAAATGGGCACACAAAAGCAGGGTGAAAGAGTAACCACTTACAGCTAACAGAGGTGCAGCAGCCAAGCTATCATCTGGAGCAATATTTTGGAGCATCATATCTTGCTTTTCTAGGGATAAAATCTAAATTTGGAGCAGGTTTCAGGAAAAACAAACACAGCATTTTTGAGCTTGAAATTTCAAATTTACAGCATTGATTGATATGTGCAGTTTAACGTCCCCAAACCACCATATGGTTATGAGAAACGTCGTAGTGGAGGGCTCCGGAAATTTTAAACACCTGGGGTTCTTTAATGTGCACCCAAATCTGAGCACACGGGCCTAATGCGTTTCTGCCTCCATCGGAAGTGCAGACACCGCAGCCATAATTCGATCCCACGACCTGGGGGTCAGCAGCCGAGTACCATAGCCCCTAGACCACCGCGGTGGGGCTCCAAATTTACAGTAGTACTACAAATTATACTAAATCACACACACAAAAAAGCATATGTAGAAATTATTTGAGATACGCTAATTCATTCAAAATACACAAGAGTGCAGCTATTTCAACAAAAGCACTCTTGAACTGTCCCACAGTGCAAACAATGCTATCCTCCCTATATACGAATGCTCCTCGACTCGAATCTCATCCTTCACTTGTACTAGCTGAGCACAGCGCCACCGCTTGTCTAAAAATGACGCTGCCTTTCTTGAGAATCGCAGCAGATTATCACTGATATTGAGTGACTTGCTCTGCCAAGAGACTGCGCTGGAATCAATTTTCTCAAGTCAAGGTGAAGCATTTAGTGAAGGGACGTTCTAAAATACGGGTGTAAAACTCGCAGTAGCGTTTGGTGAGCTTGTCCAACTGTTTGACAGGCGACCCAGAAATTCTAGATATTCATAAAGGAAAAGCTCAAGGGGGTGGCGAAAATAAAAAAAGTGGCATACGATTTTCTTTATCGTCCCTTAAGACTGCAAAAACCTCATAAATCACTCTGAAAGACGGCCAGCACTTATACTAGTACTCGTTATTGAATGGCATCTGCATGGCAGAGTAATATAGGGACAAAAATATTTTGTGTCCTGTAAATAAAAAAATTCCGCCATATCCACGAAGTGAATGATGATGAGTGGGCGAAGCTCCGGAGGTAAACCTGGTAAACCATGAATCCTCTGTACCTTTTGCCCACTCGATTTTATTACATCGCTCCCCCTAGCGTACGTCGCCGCACTAAATCGAACGATTGCCTTCAACCAATGACACGCGCCATATGTGACATCATTCCTATTTTATAAGATCTCGCGTCTTTCATCAACTACAAGTACCGCTTTCTATTTTATAACATCTTGCATCTTTTCATCATCAGCTACAAGTACCACCATCTCGTAAACACTACAAGAACTAAACGAGAGGTGGCTACACACAGGAGACGGTACCGCCATCTAGTGAACACTGCAAGAACTAAACTAGAGGTGGCTACATACAGGGGACGGTACCGCCATCTAGTGAACACTGCAAGAACTAAACTAGAGGTGGCTACATACAGGCTACAGGGGACGCACAGCCCACGCCCTAAGGAGCTTCGCCCCTAAAAGCACTTTTCCGCAGAGCGAAAGCGTATTCTGGCAAAAGCGACCTAAAAAGCGTTATGGACGTCATAGAAAGGGGGGGGGGGTAGAAATTTCTTTCAAACCGTTCTACTCTTTTCTTTTGCTGTGAGGTTAGAATAGAGTCAATTAAAAGTTACAATTACGGTTGGCACATCTGTATTATATTAGATGATGATGACCCCGCCTCGATGGTTCAGTCGCCAAAGTACTCAGCTGCATTTTTCATGCAGGCGGAAATGCTGTAGGCCCATTTCCTCAGATTTGGGTGCACAAGAACCCCAGGCGGCCGAAATTTCTGGAGCCCTCCCCTAAAGCGTCTCATAATCAAATGGTGGCTTTAGGACATTAAACTGCACACATCAATCAATTGGATGGTGATGCGCAAACTTAAGTTGAATAATGAATCTTATGTTTCTTGATAAAATTAACAATACTGAGAAATAATTGAGGCTGGTTGGGCATTTCATAATGGTTTTGTGCAAAATTAGGAAATTGTATCCAATTCACACAATTGGCATGGCTGCTGTTCTCTTGAACATGCAAATATGAATACGAAAATATCATGTAATATTTTGCTACAGACATTAAACATGTGCTGTGAATAGACATGAATGCCTGAATTGAATAGTCAATTTCACGTCAAAACCACGACCGCACAAAGAAAACACATGAACAGGATGGGTGCTCACTAGCAGCTGTTTGTACCTTATATTCATAATATACTATATATTCATACGTACAACCTTAAAAAGGTGGCGAGCCGGCATGAAGTACTGATTGTGTTCGTGCCCCTAACAAACTAGCGAAATTGCGCCGGTGCATCGCTGAAAATCATGCTGAGCAGCTGAAAGGCTGTAAAAAGAAGCATGCATGGCCATTCACGAAGTCTGCCACTGATGGTTTACAAAATACCCCTATCGTGCAGAAAGACACGTTAGCCAGACGACGAGGCGCTGCGTCAATGATCGAGCGAGGGAACACGCCCTTACGGCAAAGAATAACGACGGTGCCCGTTCAAGAGCACATGTCACTTCATGTGGATTCACACCAAGAGCCATTTTGATGGGCTTTCACAAAAGAAAAGGGGTATCAATTACGTTAGCAAAACTTCACTCATCATGTATGAGCTGGAAGCACGGTATCTAGCGATCATGTGTCCTATAACGTGATTAGGTAAGGGACGGCCCGAGTAGGTTGCACAAGCGTTGATAAAAAGTGGGTTTATATCAGCCTATTTTCTCAAGAAATCAACAATTGCAAATGAGTGCCCAATCCGTTTATGTGTTTTCTTCGTTTGTGTGGTCGTCATTTTGGTGCAAAATTGACTAATATTTAATGCAAACATGCACCAACTATCCCAACAGCAAGTTCTACTACATATTGATGCTACTGCTGCACATGTAAACAACAATAGCACGTGCAGTTAGTTCCCTTAGAACTGTGAAAAAAGCGGCACTATACAGTGCCTCAGAGGAGGCACTTTCAGTATATCTTTTGGTAAATAAAGGGCTTAATAAGCATAGGACCTTTTTCTGTGTTCACGACACACTGTTAGGGTGATTTCACGCTAAACGCCCAGCCGTTTAGGCGACCATCTCAAATGCATTCGAAAAATATTGTGCTGATTAACTGTATTAAAAGCAGTGAAACGGTAGGATATTTCGGAGAGAAAAAATGTTTGGTCGCAAGGTTGCCGTCGGAACTTTCCGGGATGTCGTTTGGGTGTGTGTGAAAAAATTTATTTTAAAGTACGTTCTATACCAAACTTGGTCTACATGTTGAGTAAAGGTTCTTGTGTAAGGTGTTTGAAGCTCAGTAATATTATTGCAACTATACTGGCACATATGCTTCTAAGAATTTATCAAAAATGTGCTATGTTTGAAATTTCTTTATTGCAATACTGCAGTTTGTATGAATATCTGTGTAGTGAATACCTACTCCACGCAAGGTATATTTTGAGAAAAAAATATTTGAGACTTATCAAGCTCGTAAACTTTATGAGAAAAAATCATAAATTCTAAAAAATCGCAATTTTTGATCATATTCAGATGCGATTTACGCCATGTGGTGGCTTAACTAAAAATTACCTTTATACATAAATTGAAAGCAAATGAACACTTCTTTTCATATACTATCATTGAATTTTTTGTTTTAAGGAAGAAAATATTTTTTTAGCATTCCCATTGGTGCCTATCTTCCCATTCCGTCATACGACAGCTGCCACCTTGAAATTTCTTATTTTCATCAATGGAAAAGTTCAAAACTTATTTTCTTCCTTAAAACAAAAAAATGTAATGATAACAATTGGCACATGAAAATACCTTTTTTTTCCTTTCAATTCAGGTTTGAAGGTCACATTTATTTGGACCACTCCACAGTGCAAATCGGTCCTCAATATAAACGAAAATGACGAATCTGCGAAACTCGTAATTTTTTCTCGTAATATTTAGCAGCTAAAGAAGTCTCATAATATTATTTCCTCAAAATATACCTTTTGTGTAGTTAGTATTCATTAGTCAGACATTCACAACACATGTTAGCTAAGTTCTTGTAGGTGTAGTAGACGAAGAAAGTGCTTAACAGCACAAATGACAAGAAAGAAAAGATGAGACGAGAACAGAGCCCTGAACAAACAACCAAAGCTTATTGCAAACCAACTGCAATATACAGAAAACAGAATCTGCGCATAACCACGCATTATAAGCAGAATTGCACATACATGTACCATACGGCCTACCTTATCGACAACCGGTCATATAAGGGGACCCCAGATAACTAACTTCACAGCAGTTAAAAAAATTGAGGGTGCGCTAAGACAGGAAGCGCCAAGTTCTTGAATATAGAAAGCTTCACTAATCTCGTGCTCGCGCCGATTTTTATATCCCCCGTAATCAAACACTTGTCAAGAATTGGCTGTCAACAAGACTTATTACAATGGTCTACCAAGTGGCTGGGAAGGAAACCTTTTAGAGAGTTAGCGTGCTCCCTCAACCGATCATTCATGCATCGCCCTGTTTGGCCGATGTCCACAGGTAAATAATATCTTGTAGAGAATAGCTAAAACACATTCAACATGGTGCATAGCGTGTTTCTTAGTGCATGCTTCTTTCTCGGGTCCTTCGCTGTTGACCCTGCGACATAGGCCAGCGAGCTTGTCGCGTGCGCACAACGCAACTCTTACACCTATTTTTCCAGCGACCTTCTTTAGCCTATGAAAAACTTCGTGTACATAGGGAATAACAGCCTTGCTAGATGAGGCTTGTTGAGTTAGCTCTTGCTTTGTGTCTCATCAGGCAATCTTAGTGACATTAGGAGAGTCTCGGCAATAGAAGTTAGCAGGGGATTAGAAAAGCCTGCTTGTTGAAGGCAGTGAACTTAGAACGAGAAACTGCACTCTATCTGGCGGTGACAAGAGTCAGTTAGAATTGCCTTTAGGCAGGAAAAAGCGATGCTTCGCTTGACTAGCTTAGAATTAGTGGACGTAAAAAGAAGGCTTTTCCTTGAGAAAGGTTCGTACCGCCAATATACATGGTCAACCAAAAAAACCACTTCCAAGTCAAGGCATCGTAACTTGTCGTCATGAATCGAACTCCGACATTAATTCCTGTTGCATCATTTCACGCCAAAAAATGTCAAATATCTCACCAGTGCAGATGTGTGTAATGGCTCAAGTTTAGCACCGGTTCTTTGTGACTTTTTACTCGCGCGGTATGAAAGAAGTCTCATGGCTAACTTTGATCACACGAGTACAGTTAAAGTGTTCGACTACGTTGACGACTTTTTAGTGCTTTACCGCATCGATCTATCTGACCCTCGGCGAACCACCGATGAGATATTTGAAGTTTTTGGGTGTGAAATGGAGAAACTAGAAATAACGTCGGAGTTTATTTCTGACGACAAGCTACGATGTCTAGAATTACAAATGCTTTTTTTTGTTCATCATGTATGTTGGCGGTACGAGTCATTCTCAAGAAAGAACCTCCTTTTTACGTCCGCCCATTCTAAGCTGGTCAAGTGAAGCATCGCTTTTTCCTGCCTAAAGGCAATTTTAACTGGCTCTTGTCACCGCCAGATAGAGTGCAGTTTCTCGCTCCAAGTTCACTGCCTTCAACAAGGAGGCTTTTCTAATCCCGAGCTAACTTCCATTGCCGAGACTCTCCTAACGTCACTAAGTGGTTGATAAGAGACAAAGCAACAGCTAACCCAACAAGCCTCATTCTAGCAAGGCTGTTATTCCCTACATACACGAAGTTTCCCAAAGGCTAAAGAAGGTCACTGGCAAAATAGGTGTAAGAGTTGTGTTCTGCGCATGCGATAAACTCGCTGGGCTATGTCACAGGGTCAACAGCGAAGGACCTAAGAAAGAAGAATGCACTAAGAAACACGCTACGTGCCATCTTGAATGTGTTTTAGCGATTCTCTACAAGATATTTTTTTACTTTTGGGCATGGTTACATTGGCCAAACAGGGCGATGCATAAATGATCGGTTGAGGGGGTACGCTAACTCTCTAAAAGGTTTCCTTCCCAGCCACTTGGCAGACCATTGTAATAAGTCTTGTTGTCAGCCAATTCTCGACAAGTGTTTGATCACGGGGGATATAAAAATCGGCACGAGCACGAGATTAGTGAAGCTTTCTATATTCAACAACTTGGTGCTGCCTGTGTTAGCGTACCCTCAATTTTTCTTAACTGCTGCGAAGTTAGTTATCTTGGGTCCATTTACATGACCGGTTGTTGATAAGGTAGGCTGTATGGTGCATGTATGTGCGATTCTGCTTATGGTGCGTGGTTATGCGCACATTCTGTTTTCTATGTATTGCAGTTGGTTTGCAATAAACTTTGTTTGTTCAGGGCTCTGTTCTCGTTTCTTCTTTCCCTTCTTGTCCTTTGCGCTGTTAAGCACTTTCTTTGTCTACCATACAGCACCAACCAGTCGTATCAAGCACACTGTTAGTCTTGGAGGCGTATGTGCCAGTGAAATTGCACTAATATTACCGCGCTTCAAACACTTTACACATGAACTTGTACTTAACATGTAGACAAATTTTGGTATCGAAGCAATGAGCAGTACTTTTAAACTACCTTTTCACAAACCACACAGAAACTATATTTCAGTAAGTTCAGAAGGCAACTACGTGACCGAAAATTTTTTTCTTTTGAAATTATTTTACTGTTTCACTGTTTTCAATGCAGTAAATCATCACAATTTTAATACATTTGAGATGGTCGCTAAAATAGTTGGGATGTTTGGCTTGGATTGACCCATTAGTGGATCAACCTTTTAAGCTGGCGACATGTAGGCCATCTCCAGTTTTTCATACAACTGTAACATTATGCATTGTACACAGTTTTCTACACCCACTGCTGTTGATCTGATGGCAAACTGATACTTATATTGAAAATATAAATAGATATATAGGACACATAGCTTGAGATGAAGCCTTTCCCATCAGAGGAATGTTCCTAAAATGTACAAGATATTTGGTGCACCCTATGAGTAGCGTCCACCACTGCTGTGACCCTTTGAGTGAGGTCGTGAGCCCGGAACAGCTGCTTTCAGGTTGTGATGACTGGGTGCTGACTGCATTGTCAGCACCCAGTCCATCGTAGAAGACGTAGTGTGCTTTCCTTTCAACATTCTGCATGTAAGAGATGCACAACATTCAACTAAGCATTTGAAAAATACTGGGAACAATCAGAACCTCATTATGATGTGTCATATGATAAAAAGTTCCAGCTTCTCCAGTTTCAGCTTTACCACTATTCACTTTTACGTTTACAAGCATCTGTGCATATTAGTGTACGAATGCAAGTGCCATGTTTGAGTATGGTTTTTTCACCACCGTGGTGGTGGTGAAAAAGTGCTTCTCTCTTGAATCATGCACCTACCAAGAAGCTTGAAATATACTGGGAAGCTCAAATTTCAGCGTTTATACCAAGTTTTCTTGCTAAGCTAGAATACGCTAACCAATAGGCTACTACAATGGCTGATACAAAAAATTATATAAAACCATTCAGACAGAAAAGTAGCAATATTTATCATTTACTTTGAAGGATCGTTGTGTAGACATGTACACATCACAGGTGTACAATCTACTGTGTGAAAATAGTGTAAAACATCGAGCAAGCCCCAATATGGAAGGATCAACAGCACTTACAATATGACAACTGCTGCTGGAAAAACAGCACTGTGTATTTGTGGAAGCTCACCTCTAAATTTCTTCTCCAGTTACATAAATTTGGTGTACTCGATAGTTTTATGTCTTTCACAGGTTGCTTATTGGTCAACAAAATGATTACTTTAGGCCACGAGTAAAACTGACTACTCTCAAGAATAAATAAGACGTGCTAACCCTATTCTTCGAGTGCATGCATAAGCAGCTCATTCGCAGTTGAATTTTTTTAATTTATAAAAACAGCCATGCAACAGATAATGTATCACAAGTAAGTTAAATATATGCTCAATAGGCTCTGAACTGTTGGACCATAAATATGTGTAATTTTAAAAATGCACGACATATTGGAGAAGTAGCTAACAGGAATATATGCATGGAGGGCTTATTAGTTGGATCAGTGTCCTTACATTCGCAAGGATGAAACCTGCACAGATAAAATGCATGAAACAGACAAGAGCTGTTAGGTCTGCCTGCTTTCATTTACAGCCACCTGTGTCGCCATCCTCATTTTGTTTTTCGCGAGCGTGTTCTTTAGTGGCTAACTATGCCTACACCATTATCATCTGTGCTGTATCAGTCTAACTGAAAGTTTTGTGTGCGTGTTTGTTGGTACACTTTGGCTAAGCTTTCACATGTAACCACATCGCAAAACCCTACACCAAAATATACAGAAATATTCTATTCTACAATATTCTATGTGCCGCAGTACAATGGTGCAAAAATGCAAAAAGGTGTGTGCAATTGAGTGTGGCTGTTCAATCCCTTATTAAAGCAGATCAATATTTCTATATCCTGATTATTTACGATATACTAGTATAAATATAAACAAACCTAGCAAGGCATAAAAAGCGCGAATCACTGATTAAAAGGTACATATAAATTCTTTGGTTAGCTGCACGATTTTTAACAAAACACGTCACGCCGCTGCAAAGCGCAGGCATCAAAGGGGTACTGATACAAAGTTTAAGTATTTTTCAATTGTTGCTTTAAATAGCGTATTTACTCGCATTAAAAACGCACCCCTATCTTCAGTCATTGAAATCTGGATTTTTTTTCTCCCGCGTAATAAACGCGCCCCATTTGTCCACTGCAGTCCCGCTAACTGACAACTGGCGCCTCTTTTACCGTTGATCTGCTTCGTTTTTATTATTATTATTATTATGCCATTTCTTTCGCCCACCTCGGCTCGCTCAGCCCCCCCCCCCCCCCTTGTTTTCTCACCCGCTGCCGAATGCCGTAAGGTTTATCTGCGCGGGGCACATCCCCCCCCGTTTTCTATAACCATGCCCCAAAGCGAGGTTCACGAACACTGCGACTGTTGAGACATCGCAGCTGATAAGCACACAGCGAGCGAAGGTCACGAAGCTACCGACGCCATGAGACGGTCGCTTCCTGCAATTACGAGTATCGCGGGCAAATCGGGAGTTGGCAGGCAGGCACGCATTTCTGCACTTCGTTGTTCGCATACACGAAAGCTTACCTTTTCAGCAATAGCACGAAATCCAAAAGCGTTCTCCATGTAGCTCCCAGCGTACACTCCGTTGATTGCTTGATCGGAAACACTGCTTGCGGCGGGCACAAGCTTCAACGAAAGCCGTTGACAGAGGACACACACTCCGCCGCACCGAAGTTGTTCTGTACTAGCCGACACGCCACAGATTGCAGTGACACGTACTGTATCTACTGTAAGCACAAGTTAAACTGTGCAAGCCGTATAAGTACGCGTTTCTGACAAAGCAAGTGAATAGTAAAATAATAAACCACCGTCAGCCTGCAGCAAACACGCACACGACATGTTATCACACAATTCAAAGTCTGCCTGTTGACGATGGCGATGTGCAGTTGCCCAGAGACCTCAAAACCGAAACCGAAACCGAAACACACAGCAGTAGCGTCTTATGATATAATTTCCAAGCTATGTCAAGCCTCCAAGATATAGTGTAATATTTCATGCTTGACAACATATTTATTTGCTAGCAGAGCTTCAAAGTCTCTTTTTTTTGCCACTGACGTGTGCAGCTGGCAAATGCGTAGCCTTCGTAATGTACATTTTTTTTTTCCCGGGTGAGGCGTTATTGCGGCGTTGTTTCGACATTTCGGAGTCAGAATTTGTTACTTGCGGAACATAGATATAAATAAAAAGTTAGGCAAGGGTGGCAAGGAGGTTTTTCCATATTTGACACATCTCCCACCCCTTTTTATGTTCGTTTGAGGAAATATTTTTTAATTCAAAATGGGGCAAATGTAGAACCGAAACAAGCTCAACTAACGCTGCCTTGACATATACGTAGTATCAACATTCTTCTAGAACAGTAATATTTATAAATAATGTTTTAATATTACTGTTTTAGAGGAAACGTGAACGTATGTATGAGCCAATTGAGTGTCATTTGAGCTACTTTCGGGTCAGGATTTGGCCCATTTCGCAAAAAAAAAAAAAAGCTTGCGATTCGGATCCGCACGTATGCAACTACAGGCAAAAATTTACATACAAATTGCGCCAGGCCCCCTTTTTTCCTCTTTCTGTTCCCTTGCACGCATAAATCCTAGCAACACCCCTGCTGTGCTATTAGCTTCTTTTAAATAACACTCTGCCAATCAGCAAGAACCGGGGGCTTTGCTTTTTTTACCGACAAAGTATGAAGGATGCTTGCTTTTATTTCGAGTCTTAAATTTTGTGTGAGCATACCAATGTGCGATTATCAGTGCATTGTAACGTGACAGTAACAACTGTTAATTACAATGCTGCAATTAGTCAACTACTCTGCATCTTTGTGGCACGGGTACATTGCGCTAGTGTTGTCTACGATCGTTCACGTGTATATTATACGACGCGCAAGCGTGCATTTCAAGTAAATATAAAAAGAGCACTAAGTGCCCACAGATTGGTGCGACCCATTGGAAGAGTTCACCCGTGCTTAGCGTATGTGCGCCAAGCTTGTCCTGCGGCGCAGCATGCGTGCACAGCAGCTGCATCAGAGTAAGCTTAGCCTGTTAATTGCAAACATGCCTAGTTCCGTGGCAATGCGAATACTACAAACATTCAATTTGAACTGACCCATGTTCATAGATCTAAATATAACTCACTGAATAAATCAGGGACCCGTGTATTGATGCGAAATACTTCAGTGTGAGGAAATATATGGACCCCCATAGTTAAAAATTGGCCCCGTATCTCCATGTTTCTGCAAATGTCGTCAAAAGACGATAGTCTTGCGTGTGGAGAGAGTGAACAAGACATTTATTTGGTGTTCTGCGCAAGAAAGTCGGTGAGTGGTATTCTGTAGGCACTGCGTTTGAGTGACTCGAGCGTACAGCTAAGGCGAAAAAGAACATCAAATCATGTCGCACGTGAGACATGAGCGCCATCTGGCAGTCTTCCTAGAAAACAAAGCGTGTGGCTTTGATAGGGGTGTGCCCGCCCATCTCAGAGGTGATAAGGTGTAGAACGCAAGGCGACGGGTAGATTCCACCACCTTAGCAAAGCGTTGGAAACACTCCCTGTTCCGTGCAAGCATTGCATGGTCAGCGCAGCGGGATAAGCGCTACGGCGCTTAATATTACTAATGTATGTTTTTTCTAGTAAAAGACGCACATGCAGAATATATACGTGTTGTTATGGTGCCACAAACATGCGCAATCATGGCTTTTTAATTGACGATTGCACAAGCATGAACGCTGAATCTTGAGCAACACTGGTGGGCGCTGCGGATGAGGTCGGCCATTTCAAGTACCAGATGTCGTATAGAGTGGACAAACCGACAAATGTACAGACAGACAGACAGACAGACAGCCAGACAGACAGACCAAAATTTTTGCGTTGAAGGCCCCCAAAAAAGACTATCGTCTTTAATAAATCAGGACCTCTGGTACAAAAAACTTAGTGTGATTTCAAATCAGAAAGCGTGCACGATAGCCTGTCGAAAACCGTGTGTAATCGTTTCATGTTATATTTAAGTGCAACATAATCTCTTTTACTGATGTCTCTGTGAGAATTAGGGAAGAATGGACATAAGCGGCAGCAAAATATTTTTATTAGGAATCCCAAAAAGTTAACCCATAAATTAAGTCATTGAACATGCGAGGAATCTTCTGAATATAATAAATAGGGGGTGGTTTAATAAATATATTACATAGCACGATATATTTTGGCGAATGAATTATGGGAAATTAAAACGAATGCCGCAACATCAATCTTTTCACCAGACTTTTGGCATGCGGTTTGATTGCATCCGTTGAGATGTGACATGTATTGATGCTCTAAACTATATACATATATGATAGGTGTAACGTTCAAGGAAACACCCTTGGGTGTAATTTGCTAACATATACCTATAATACACCTAAAAATGAGAAATGGGCGTACAAAAGGTGGAATTGCAGAACTTACACCCATGCGGATAAGTTTGGCAGAAATAATAGGTGTAAGATGGGTGATTTATTCAAAAATCCACCCTTAAGGGTGTGAAATGATTTGCAGTGCGTCTTTCGATACGTTCAAAAATTCTACTTTATGTAGAGGAACTTATGTACATATTTACATGACACTTTCATCGTTGGAACCATCGCATGTTGCGTCGGAATAGCCGATAGTGCACAGCACTGTTTGCTGCGACCAGAACCACCGTGAGAAAACGGGAGCCAAGTTTTAATCTCTAGGTTGCCCCTCCCGATTCTCCTCACGGCTAACCAAAGGACTTTAGTCTATTTATTAGACAGACTAAACACTTGTTGCCGTCCTGTCCTCTTGCTCCCCTATTCAAACACTCGGCCGCTCGGTCGGCGAGACAAAGAGACGAAAGGACCGGCCTGCACACTACGTTCTGCGAACTGAGCGCACGCATAAAAATGGTGGCGCCGTTCGGCCACAGACACATGCCGTTACTGCGGGATGACTATGCTGTCCAGCGAGGCAGCCATCCCGCGAATTTTAATTTAGATAGATGGGTGTCTATACACTGTCCTTACGTCACGCGCCGGCAATCAGTGGGGTGGGAACCACTTAGGTGGTCATTAAAAGCGGCGACCGACAGCGGTGCTCTTGCCGGAACGGCCGTCCTTACGCCGGGATAATCGTCTCCCGAGAATCGGCTCTTTGGGTAGTGCGCTCTTTCGCGACAAAGAAGACTCACAGCCTTGGCCTGCGAGGCCAAACCTTACAGCATCCCTGGGCTGACCCACTCAGGGGAAATTGGCAGTCGCCTTTTCTTGTCTCTTTTTTCCTGCATCTTCGTCTTTCTCTCACACTTTTTATCTGTCCTGCTGTCTCCTTTTTTGTTTACTTCTATACTTTTGTGGCAGCGAGAGTTAACTTTGCGTAGTTGCCCAACCTTGGGCAGTTATATTTGGTTATAGCAGCTATGTACAGCTGGCGCCTGCGTTTCTACCGCGTCGTGTATCGCCCCTTGTTTGGCTCCATGGTGGGTGATTGGCGAGGCTGCTTAATAAGCAACACATTTCATAGGATTCCCTAAGCAGTTTCCCACGGATCGCCCATCGAAGAGGTCTCGCACTGATGTAATCTTTCAACGAATGCCCACTAGGCAAGACAACTTCTCTAAATATTATGCTCTTGAATACCAGAGTACAGAAAGGAAAGCCAAAATTTTGTCACCGTTCCTTGTATCCAAGTGTCTCATAGAAACGCTAGGTACGGGATAGAAAGCCAACAACACCGCCAGTGGTGATCTGCTCCTCGAACTTAAAAATCATCTACAATATCGGAGATCACATAACCTCACAGCTTTTGGTGACCATGGAGATCACATAACCTCACAGCTTTCGGTGACCATCCAATCACCTATACCCCACACCGCACACTATACGCTGTTAAGGTTGTCGTATCAGACAGCTATCTGATATAATTGTCAGACAAAGAACTAATGACAGGCTGGAAAGAAGAGAATGTCTTCCACGTACAGTGCATAAATTACGAAAAGAGAACCAAGAAATTCCTACGAAGCTCATTATACTGATTTTTGCGTCCACGACACTTCCCACTGAAATTGTAAAAGGTTACTTTATTGGGTTTGGGTTTATTTCCAACACAAAAAGTTGGGGGTTCCGCAGGCAAAAAAGCTGTTGAAAAATAGCTTGAAGGGACCTGGGGGATCGTACAGGCAGCAGCGAATAAAAAGTATAACTCACACGTTTTGATACAACTTATACAACTTGACAAGATATAATAGCATCGGTACATAGCAAAGTAAATATAAGGAGGTACAACAAAAATGCACAGATACAGCGAAATGAATGTAACACGGAAATGCATCAGAAATTAAAATACACCCATATAACTAGAATAACTGCATATACCGAAAATGCTAACGTTTGAACGTATAAAAAGTGCAATGCAAGAACACTGGTGCAGTGACAGTTAATGAGGTTACGCTGTACGGCTGCACAGTAATTTATTAGGAAAAGTCTTATTTGTTTTTTAAATCTATGAAATGCGATATCAAAATTTATTTGTAAAGATACACAATTTATTAGTGCAGGTATCTGATAAGTGAGGGCTGACCTTCCCTAGTACATACGTGTTCTTGTTATTGGTGTCTGTGTATTACGCAGTGGATAACGTCTTGATGTTGCATGTGCCATGTCTATCAGATAATGTTTCTGTATGTGCAGGAGGAGTTTATAATTGTATTAATTGGTTGCTTTAAGCAAATTATACTTAACAAATAAAAGATTTGTGAGTAAGTCTTTTGGCTCACCAAAATGTTCTTGAAAAGTCTGACCACTTTCTTTTGCATTGTTTCCAGTTTGTAGTAATTAGTAGTTGTTGTGGTACCCCAAATAAGTGTGCAATAAGATAAGCGGGAGTATAAATGCGCGTAATATATCGCCTTTTTTAGATGTTGAGGAATTAAATGGGATAGTTTAAATATTATACCGACGGCTCTGCTTAGCTCTGAAGTGAGTTTATTGATGTGTGTATTCTACGACATACTTTCTTAAAACCATACGCCTAAAAATTTCTGATATTTTACACGCTCTAAGACGGTGCCCTGATACGTTATCGTAAGCTTTGTGTCACAGGGCTTATTAACGGGCTTAAAGAGGATGTAGTTAGGTTTCTTTTTATTTAGGGATAGTTTATTAGCGTGAAGCCAACCATCCAACTGAACGAGATATTCGTTTATCACTTTCTGAAGCTGAGTAAGTGTGTGCGCTGAAAAAGAGACGTTGGTGTCGTCAGCGTACATTACTAGCTTGGGAGAGTTAGGAATAATAAATAAGTCATTAACGTACAATATAAATATCAAGGGTCCCAGAATCGACCCCTGGGGCACTCCTTGTTTTATCGTGGTTGTAGTGGAGGTATGATCTCCAATTTTGACACACTGCTTTCTGCAAGAAAGATAATTCTTCAAAAGATCTAGGGCGATGCCGCGAATGCCATAGTCATTAAGTTTCAGTAGCAGAATGTCGTGATTAACGCAATCGAATGCTTTCCTTAGATCAATGAAAAGACCTACACTGTAGAGTTTGTTTTCAATGTCATGTAGTATTTTATCCTGTACATGTAACAAAGCTAGCTCAGTGCTTTTCTTTTCCTGGAAACCGTATTGTGCATTGTTTATAATTTGGTGCTGATTTATGAAATTAACAAGACGCGTGTTGATGACATGTTCAAATACTTTACATAACACAGGTAGCACCAAAATGGGTCTCTATTTACTTATATCACCAACAGCACCTCCATTATGTATCGGGCATATGCGAGCAAGCTTCAGATCTGAGGGGAAAATTCGAGTTTCAAGCATTCTGTTAATAATATGTGTTAATGGTGAAGATATAAGAGCTGCAACGTATTTAATGGGTAAGGCACTTAGCTCGTCAATTCCTGCCGAAACATTCTTTCTAATGTTTCCCACTAATTTTTCTACCTCTTGTGAACTTGTAGGGAATAAACTAATTGAGTCTAGCAACCTTTTGCGTCTATGTATAGTAACATGACAACTTTCAGAACTGAGATTTGTTTGAAATTCACCCACATTCAGAATGTATTCATTCATTTCTGTGAGTGCTTCCAATTCCGTTTAGCCATGGGCAAAAGCTGCAATGTTAATACGGCGTTTTACTTTCGAGTTGTTTGATAACTTATTTACTTCATTCCGCAGCTTTCTGGGTTCATTAAGCATAGTAGCAAAAAGCGTTTGATAGTAGCAGGTCTTAGCCTTTTTGAAATCTGCGTTAAACTTATTACGGTATCTTTTAAATTCGCTGAGAAGAGCAGCGTCACGTGTCTGTACAAATGCATGATACATTTTGTTTTTATGTTTTATTCTTGTGTACAAACATCGACTAACCCAAGGCTTGCGAATTTTTTCTTCCTGCGGAATGGAACAAGTGGGAAGTGTCGGTCATAGATAACCTTAAGTGCCTAATTGAAAAGATTGTATGCTTTATCAGGGTCTTTTTCTGCGTAAACGAAGTTCCACTGGGTTTCCAGCGCATGATAAAATTCGTTAAACTGATCCGAGTTCATTCTACGATAACACGGCTTTTTGCTTGAGTCGCGCCAATCACTATCAAGTGGCAAAAATGTGAAGATAGGCAGGTGATCGCTTACATCAAGTGATAATATACAACTGGTGCAAGTTCTACTGGGGGCGTTTGTGATACTTACATCGAGCAAAGTGGCCTTGTGGGTGGTAGGACGTGTAGGTTGTGTGATGACATTGGAACAGGCAAATGAGTCTAGAATAGCTTTCAGCTGCTCACATGATGCATCCACACTGAGCATGTCAACATTTACATCACCCATGATAAGGAATGGACTTCGCATCACACGGAGTTTGCGCAGAAGCGTTTCTATAAAAATAAAAAATTCGAACTTATACCCAGTGGGAGGTCGGTAAACAGCTGCAACTATTACATTTTGCACACACATTGCAAGACACTCTATATGAGGCGTGATACAGGTCAAGTCGTCGATAACGTCATGAAAGAGGGTATCTTTACCATACATACTGATCCCACCACCCCGATTCGAAGAACGAACATTGCCATTATGAACATAACTCGCGAACTGTGGTGGGCTATCTTTCGGAGTCAGCCAAGATTCCGTAAAACACAAAACATGAAATTTACTCTCAAAATGGTTGAGGAACAGGCTGATGTCATCCGTTTTGTTTCTAATGCTACGAGCATTTAGATGAAATGCAGCAAACTGTTCAGGCAACACTTTGAAGATGCACAATAGATTATCTTGGTCATATTCTGAAACATTGGCCATCCTGGTGTAATTAAAAACAGCCCAAGTAGTCGGAGTTCATTCACTAATGCATCTTATCTATATCTTCCCGACCACCGATTCCGAGTCTCTCCAATGTCTCCGATTTTCGCGCGAAGATTTTCCCTCCTTGCGTCCAGACGAATCGCCAACCAACTTCCCGTTTCTTTGCCACTGCAGCACCAAGCAACTGTTTATCCTGACGGGTTAACTTTTCATGTACAAACATTGGTGCTGAGCTCTTGAGACCAACTTCTCTAGCCGAGGGCCTCACTTTTCTAGCTTTCATGAGAACGGCATTCCGCTTGTCGCATCGCATAAAACGTACAACAATGCACCTAGTTCCTTCCTTAGATATGCCCATTCTATGACAGGTGTCAATATCAGATTCCGTGACCGGTTCCTGGACTGCGGCACACAACTTTTTCACAATATAAAATGGCTCTCCTTCATTTGGCTCACCTTTAATTTCAAGGTTGTTAGCACGGGTATATTGCTCGAGCTCTTCCACTTTTATTTGTAGCTGTCGATTTTCTGTCACTAGTTTCTCGTTAGCTTTCCGTGTTATTACTAGTTCCTCGTGCAAAGCCTTAAGTTCTTGTGAGAGCGAATTGACATTGTCACAACTCTCACTACAGTGATCAACGCTCTGTTTGAAACCACGGAGCTCGGCCCGAATTTCTCTCTTAAAATCCTCAAGCGCTTTGTTAATATCCCTCGTTATGTCAAGAAAGACGAAACACAATAGTTTGGCAGCAGTGCAAAAAGTTAAAACGCTTATAATTCTATCGCAAGTGGAACAACGCTCACCTGCATGGAAAAATATACAGTATCAAGCGATGTGAAGTCGATGCGCACTGCCGCCAAACTGAAGATCACCCAGTGGATGTTCGGTTTATATGTGCAGGGTCAAGAAGCCACGTGACATGCGCAGGAGTAGTATGCCTTGCTTCCACCACCAACAGCTGATGTGGCCGGCAACCGACGGATCCGATGCTTTTTTACGCTTCTAAGGACAGTTTCGCTGTGCACACTTCAAACAGGCTGCATGAAAAAATATACAGCATCAAGCGATGTGAAGTCGATGCGCACTGCCGCCAAACCGAAACTGCCAGTCAGAGTATGCATTTCGAATCCTCGGCGCTGCTTCAAATGACAGCACTTTGGCCATGGCACTCAAAGCTGCCGAGGGCAGCGTTCTTGTGCAAAGTGCGGCGCCACTGGGCATATCGCTAATGATGACTTTAATTCCCAAACTCACAGTGCCAACCTTCGTGGTGACTATGCGACATAGTCCAGGTCCTGTGTGGCCTGAAAGAGGAAAAAGAAATCAACACAACAAAAATCAAAGTAAGCATTACCTTTCCAGATGCAATACAGCGCGTTTCCCCGCATTTTGCAGGGAACACATCATACGCCAAATTGGTGCGAGAGGGGTCGCCACCACTACGGCTTTCGGCAATGCCTCGTGCCACGCCTGGCGTGACGAAGCAAACGCTACAAGCCCCCACGGCAGGAGTTTACAAAGAAACAATATAGGCTTGTTGGTACGACAACTGCACCGTTGAGGACCCCACCAGGACGTCTGCTTCAGGAGGCGTTTGGTGTGTAGTGACACCACGGACTCGAGCTAACAAGGGGCTTCGACCTTGCCCACGCCTAGCCAAGCGCGGCTGAGCTGATTCCGGAGAAAATGGCATCCTGGGAGTTTAGCCGGCGCCAGGTGATTGGACCTTTAAGGCCCCCGGCAGAGACAACACACCCCTTTGGCCCCGGCTTCCCGTAGACGGCACCTCTGGGCTGACCCACCCAGAAGAAATCGGCTGTCGCCTTTTCCGAGCTCTCTCCCCTACAATGTGTTACACTTCATTTTACGCGAACCCCTTTGGGCCCAAATGCAAGACCACGGACAGCGTGCGAACGCTCCCGGGCCTGTAAACGTATCGGGGGTAGAGGCGCAGAAGTGTATGCCCAGACGCCGAGGAACCTGAGACGCTGCTGCCGCGAAGGTCGTCATGTGCTGTGCGCGAGAACGCGGTGAGCTCGTGGCTCATTCGCACCTGGCTCTTGAGTGTGGGAACGCCGGTGGTGTGATCCGTGGCGCGATCAGTCGCGTGATCAGTGGCGTGACCAGTAGCGTGGTAGGTGGTGCGAACACAAGGTGTTCCATATTTGGTCATATCTGGAGGCGCCTGACGTCACACAAGCGTCTGGAACCCTTTAAAAACGCGCAGGGAGAGACTGGGTGAAGCAGTCTGGATTGAGACTCTGCCGGAACTCTGCTCCTCGGCTTCTTACCTTTGTGTGTAAACTTGAATGTCCACTTTGGTCTAACTATGTATATTAAACTCTTTTGATTTGCTGTTCTGCGCCGTCTCGCCGGTACTTCCCTTCTCGTCGGTCCTGATGCAAGTTACGAGCACAACCTGCTGACGGCGGCGGTCAAGAGACACCCTTAACAACTGGTGGCAGTGGTGGGATGCTGCAGTCATTTCGACGACTCAAGGGCTGAGCTCCGACACGGATCCACGAGCCGTCTCGTCTGCCAGGCCGCAACCAGATGCAGTGTTTGCGAGGGTCTACGCGGAATTCTTGGCTGTTGAGTGGTGAGTGCGGGGCTTTGTCTGCTGAGTTTTGCCAGGCTTTTTCAGTGGGGAAGCGTAACTGGTAATTCAAACTATTGTTGTCGACAAAGTGGGCTGCGGCAAGATAGTTGTGTACAGTAGGAAAAGTCGCACTGAACACAGCCATGAATTTGAAGTTGCTGCGTAAAGCGGAGTTATTACAGCTTGCAAAGGAGTTGCGTTTGGATGTTTCTGACGCACTCCGGAAACCAGAATTGATCGAGGCTATTAGTGCTCTGGAGGCTGAGGAAGATGAGCTGACTGAATGCCTTGAGATAATTTGAGAAGGGGAAGCCGCAAAAAGACAGGCAGAGGAGCGTAGAGAACAGCAAGAGAAAGAGCGTGAGGAAAGGGAGCTCGAATTAAAACGACTCGAGTTTCAACGTTTGAGAGAGCTCGAGGAACGCGATCACGCGCTCGAGTTAAAGCGACTCGAGGTTGAAATAGAGCGCGTGCGAACGGCAGGGCAGAGAAGCGAGGCAAACAGTGCAGAGTGCACATATCGCTCAAAATGACAGAACTAATTCGCCCTTATAAACTCGGAGAGGACATTGGGTTGTTCTTGGTGAACTTTGAGCGGACGTGTTAGAAGCAGGGGTTCTCCCGTGAGTCGTGGCCACAGCGCTTGCTCACACTTTTACCTGGCGAGGCAGCAGAAGTAATCGCTCGTTTATCCACTGAGGAGGTCGACGATTACGATAAAGTAAAATCCAGTTTGCTTAGGAAGTACAGGCTGTCCGCGGAGGCATTCCGGCGGAAATTCCGTGAATTGGAGAAAGGAAGGAGTGAGTCATACACTGAATTTACCTATAAACTGAAGTCCAACATGGTGGAATGGCTAAATGAGGAGAAGGCCTTCGGTGACCACGCAAAGGTTATTCAGTGTTTTTTACTAGAGCAATTCTACAACCGGTTACCAGAGAACATTAGGCATTGGGTGCAAGACAGGCCAGATGTTAGCTCTGTAGCCAGAGCCGCAGAGCTAGCAGAGGAATTCGTCACACGTCGGGCTCGCGAAGGCAGTGACAGTGGTCGAAAAGGGGGTCCCGATTTTGGGTTCAAGCCAAAGAGAGGGCCTGTGAAAACGAAGGAAGAGCCTGAAATCGGGAATGCCCGAACCGTAAATACGTCGGAGTCGGAACGGAACACCGAACCTGCGTTAGAACAGCAAAGGAAGCTAGAAGCGAGGAAACCGTTCCTTTGCTATAACTGCCATAAACCCGGTCACATTGCGGCGCACTGTAAGAAACCAAAAGTTGTGTTTCTATCCATCAGTGATAGGGACGAGAATATCGAGCTTCTCGAACCTTACATGCGCGACCTTGAAGTGAACGGGAAGCCATGCCACGTACTGCGCGATTCTGCGGCTACGATGGACGTAGTTCACAGCTCGTACGTTGAACCGCAAATGTTCACGGGTGAGTGTGCTTGGATCAAGCAGGCTGTAGAGTCGTGTAGTGCATGCCTTCCCGTCGCAAAGGTAACTATCAAAGGCCCTTTCGGCACGCTCGAGACGGAAGCTGCCGTGTCGCCGGCACTCTCTCCGCAATACCCTTACCTGTTTTCGAATAGATCTGACAAGATGCTGCGCGAGAGAGGGCAGCTGTTTGGGGAGGCAAATGTGATGGCGCTAACGCGTTCGACAGCACGGGAACTCGCTGTGAAGGCAGTTGCCAAGTCCCCTTTAGCTGAAATCGGCCTTACGCAGGACTCCCCAGCAGAGGTCGAACTTACGCCAGCGTTACAACAGCAGGGGGTCCCATTCGTGGAGGATGAAGTTACGGCACGGGCACCATCAGAAATATTGGAAGAGCATTCCAGAGATTTACTTGTAGCGCCTACGTCGGAAAGCTTACAGCGACTGTTAATGGTAGACAGCATGGCCTTGAGGAATCAACAAGATAAAGACCCGAGCTTGCGAAACATCCGGAGCAGGGTACATGAAAAGATAGCCCCGAAAAACATAAGTTATTATGAGAAGAATGGCATACTGTACAGGAAGTATGTTGACAAAAGGGGTGTAATGTTTGATCAGCTGGTAGTGCCTCAAGCTTATCGAGAGGATTTACTGCGCTTGTCGCATGGAAGTTCTTGGGCAGGTCATTTAGGCGTCAAGAAAACGAAGGGACGGTTGTTGCAGGAGTATTATTGGCCAGGCTGTTTCCGCGACGCAGAGCGATTTGTAAGGACATGCGACACGTGTCAGCGTGTAGGTAAGCCGGGTGACAAGTCGAGGGCGCCGATGAAGCTGGTGCCTATCATCACAGAGCCGTTTCGGCGGCTCGTAGTGGACACTGTAGGCCCACTGCCGGCGACATCGTCGGGGTACCGCCACGTGCTGACCGCGATATGCCCAGCGACTAAGTTCCCCGAAGCGGTTCCACTTAAAGAACTTAGCTCTGTGGAAATAGTTAACGCGCTCCTTTCCATATTCGCACGAGTTGGCTTTCCCGCCAAAATACAGTCGGATCAAGGCTCTGTGTTTACTAGTGCTCTTACCACTACGTTTTTGGAAAGGTGCGGAGTAAAACTAATTCATAGTTCAGTCTACCACCCTCAGTCTAACTCCGTGGAGAAGCTCCACTCCGTTCTGAAGCGAGTGTTAAGGGCGTTATGCTACGAAAGGAAGACGGACTGGGAGCTAGGTTTGCCGGCTACCATGTTCGCGTTAAGGACTGCCCCGCATGAAGCAACGGGGTTTTCACCAGCCGAGCTCGTGTACGGCCGCTCGTTGCGATCTCCTCTTCGCTTGCTTCGAGAATCGTGGGAAGGCCGAGCCGAAGACCCAGTAGTGGTCGAGTACGTTTTGAAGCTACTGGAGCGTTTAAGAAGCGCTCAACGGCTATCAGAGCAAGCCATGGCTAAAGCGCAACATAGGTCAAAGGTGTACTATGACCGCACAGCCAGAACCCGTCGATTCGATGTCGGGGACAAAGTAATGATACTGCGACCGTCGCAGAAAAACAAGTTAGAAGTGCAGTGGGAAGGTCCCGCCAACGTAGTTGAAAAGCTTTCTGACACAAACTACGTGATACGCCTGCCCGGAAAGCGAAAGATACAGCAAGTGTATCATTGCAATCTGATCAAGCCATACCGAGAACGGGAGGCAGTGGTATGCATGATGGTGAACATCCCCGAGGAGATTCCAGTTGAACTTCCAGGGCTTGCATCAGTCATAAACGGTGAGTATGGTGAACCACTAATCAAAGAATTAATATCGAAAGCGCAGTTAGAGCCGGAGCAAAAGATCGAGCTTCAGGATCTTCTGACAGAATTTCAGGACTTATTTGTAGATAGGCCTGGAAGAACCTCGGTTGTTACTCATGACATCGAGCTGACATCCTCAGAACCCGTGCGTAGCAAAGCTTACCGAGTGTCACCCCGCCAACGAGAGAATATGGATTCCGAGGTGAAGAAGATGTTGGAATTAGGCGTGATCGAGCCTTGTGAGAGCGATTACACTTCGCCCTTAATCTTAGTTGAGGTGCCGGGAAAAGATCCACGCCCTTGCGTGGATTATCGAAAGCTAAACTCGATCACCAAAGATCAGATTTACCCGATACCAAACATTGAAGAGCGCATTGAGAGGGTTAGTGGAGCTCGATATATTTCCACGCTGGATCTCGTTCGAGGCTACTGGCAGGTTCCTCTCACCGAAAGGGCTAGCAGATATGCAGCGTTCATATCGCCGTTGGGAACGTTCCGCCCTAAGGTATTAAGCTTCGGTTTGAAAAATGCACCATACTGTTTTTCAAGCCTTATGGACAAGGTGTTACGAGGACTAGGGGAATTCGCTTTACCCTACTTAGACGATGTGGCGATATATTCGTCCTCTTGGTCGGAACACATGCAACATCTGCGAGTGGTTCTAACGCGTTTGCGTGAAGCGGGACTAATTGTGAAGGCACCTAAATGCCAACTCGCTCAAGCTGAGGTGATCTACCTAGGTCACATAATCGGACAAGGACGCCTCCGACCTTCTGAGCTCAAGGTGGCTGCCATACGCGATTTCCCGCAACCACGCTCAAAGACAGATATCCGCTCATTTCTGGGGGTTGCAGGTTACTATCAACGTTACATCCCGAGATATTCGGAATTAGCTAGCGCTTTGACTGACGCGCTCCGGAAAACTGAGCCACAAACTGTCATCTGGGATGACCGTAAAGCGGAGGCTTTCAAAGCATTAAAAGCCGCCTTAACAGGTCAACCTGTGCTGAAATCACCTGATTATTCGAAAGAGTTCATAGTTCAGTGTGATGCTAGTGAGCGAGGCATGGGAGTAGTGTTGTGCCAACGAGGAGAGGACGGTGAACACCCAGTTCTTTATGCCAGTCGTAAGCTGACTGTGCGAGAACAAGCGTATAGCGCAACCGAGAAAGAATGTGCGTGTCTCGTATGGGCAGTGCAAAAGTTGTCGTGCTACCTTGCAGGCTAGAGGTTCATAATAGAGACAGACCACTGTCCTCTCAGATGGCTGCAGTACACTTCTTCCAAAAATGGTTGCCTCCTGCGCTGGAGCCTCGATTGGCAGCAGTATTCATACGAAATACGGTACAAAAAGGGGAGTCTCAATGGCAATGCCGATGGCTTAAGCCGAAGCCCCTAGGTCATGAATTGGCCTCGATTGTTTTTCTTCCTGACATAGGTTTTTGTGTTATTATTTCTTCCATAGTTTTGGAACACCTGTGCGTCGTTAGGTGGGCAACGAAATTAGGGGTGTGTTTAGTACTTTGTACGAGTAATAAGATTGAGACTTTTGTGTTTAAGATAAGCCTGGCGGGGCTCAGTGGATACGTGTCTCGCGCTTGCTTCTTCAGTGGCTTTGTTATCCTGTGTTTTCCCGTGGATTGTTTGTTCAGTCGACCGGCTCTACCATGGCGAGGAACTTGCTCTCCCAGAGAGAGGACTTCGTTGTCATTGGGCATCTCTTCGGACACCACGTCGGTTCGAAACTCTTGGCAGGAACGCCGGAAGAACCTGTGGTTTCCCTTCTTGCTGATGAAAGACCTGAAGCGGTGGGGTATGATGATCTCACCACCTGGAGCTGCCTGGCGACCAGCCCCACCGACGAGCCCCTGCGGGGTCACCCCGGAAAGGAGCTCATACCATTGTCTTTGGCCACTTTTTACTGTCGCCATTTGCTTGATTCCATTGTATGGTTCGCCTCCAGCCTCCGGCGAACCTCGATAACATCAGGGAAATCTGGCGGAACTACCTTACGAGACGGAACAGGGCATGGAGCCAGGTATCACGTACCGTGCTCCAGGTCAAGAAGGCTACGAGCTTCGACGACTGATCCCTGTTGACAGTGGATGCTGTCCCCTGCCATTCGGGATCTCCATCCGCGAGGGGGCAGTCTGTTACGCTTCATTTTACGCGAACCCCTTTGGGCCCAAATGCAAGACCACGGACAGCGTGCGAACGCTCCCGGGCCTGTAAACGTATCGGGGTTAGAGGCGCAGAAGTGTATGCCCAGACGCCGAGGAACCTGAGACGCTGCTGCCGCGAAGGTCGCCATGTGCTGTGCGCGAGAACGCAGTGAGCTCGTGGCTCATTCGCACCTGGCTCTTGAGTGTGGGAACGCCGGTGGTGTGATCCGTGGCGCGATCAGTCGCGTGATCGGTGGCGTAACCAGTGGCGTGGTAGGTGATGCGAACACAAGGTGTTCCATATTTGGTCATGTCTGGAGGCGCCTGACGTCACACAAGCGTCTGGAACCCTTTAAAAACGCGCAGGGAGAGACTGGGTGAAGCAGTCTGGATTGAGACTCTGCCGGAACTCTGCTCCTCAGCTTCTTACCTTTGAGTGTAAACTTGAATGTCCACTTTGGTCTAACTATGTAGTATTAAACTCTTTTGATTTGCTGTTCTGCGCCGTCTCGCCGGTACTTCCCTTCTCGTCGGTCCTGATGCAAGTTACGAGCACAACCTGCTGACGGCGGCGGTCAAGAGACACCCTTAACAAATGTCGTGTTTGAATGTAAACATTCGACAGAAGTCTGTCTGGTTGGGTATGAAAGTGAGAGATGATTTAGACTTGAACCAGAAGTTTTGAAGAGACCCGACATTTCGAAACCAACTTGGTTCCTTCCTCAGGAGTAAATGCTGAGGCTACGTAGCAGCAGCGTGTTCAAAGCACTCGCGGGATGAATAATGACTCCCCCCTATCTCTTTCTCTTGTTTAGCCGTGGAGCGCAGTCCGTGTGTATACACTGGGGAAAGGGTTCTGAGAGAGTGGTTGATGTTATGGGCTGTCCTCTGTGCCACGACTCGAGTAACGACCTTCCCCTCCTTTTCGGCTAGCTTGCAAGGATGGCCGTCGCTTCGAAATTTGTCTGGTGATCTAAAGTCTCAGAATGTTCGGCGACTGTGCTGTGCTCTTTGTAGAACTTCCGCACATCGTTTGAGTGTTGCTTCCGTCATTCCGGTAGGTTTTTTGTCTCGCCGGAATTCGACGAAGGGCACTCGGCGCACGAAATTTTGTAAACGACATCGGGGGCCCTGTCTATTGTTGGAAGGTCTTTCGGGCAGGGGAGGAGGCGGCCCAGCGTACACGAAGGCACGTGTGCGATGCGAACCTCTTCCTTCTTGAAGATCCACGCCAACATCTCGCTCGTTTCCTGAATGTATGGAACCAGTGCGCGTTTTAGAGGGCGGCCAGTTAAGGTCGATTAGGGTTTTCGTATCCTCTCTTGCTCTGCGCGGTGGGTGGCGGCTCGAATGAAGTCTTTTGAGTATCCATTTTTCTTAGATCCGCAATAACACAGGCCTCTTCTTTCTTCCGCTCTGTGTCGTTAGAAAATAAATTCCTAGCTCTCTCGAGTAGCGTGGTCACAACCGAGGCCTTCTGACAGGCGGGGCGGGAAGAACCAAATTAAAGGTAGCGGCCAGCGTGCGTTGGCTTCCTTTGAATGAAGAACTCCGGGTCGTTGCGCTTTCCCGCAACCTGGACGTCGAGAAAGGGCAGGCAGTGGTCGCTTTCCCTACTCAAGTCATCGTACATACAGAGGACAGCCCATAACATCAACCACTCTCGGAACCCTTCCCCCAGTATATACACACGGACTTCGTTCCACGGCAAATTGAGAGAGACAGGGGGGTGATTATCCATCCCGCGAGTGCTTTGAAGACGCCGCTGCTACGTAGCCTCCGCAGTCACCCCTGAAACATCGGGTCTCTTCAAAACTTTTCGTTGGAGTCAAAATCATCTCCCAACTTCATCTTTATCTCTTACTTTTTTTTACCTGTCCTTTCATCTTCTCCCTTCTGTTTACTTCTGGTTTTTCTGGTGGCAAGGATTAACCTTGCGTATGTGCTCTGGTTTGGGAACTCTGTATTTCGTTATATTGGCTTCATACAGCTGACGTTGGCATGCCTCGCAGGAGTTTAGGGCCTGTCACGTTCCCGTATTGCGCGTCATGGTGGGCGACAGGCATGGCTGCCAAAACTACAACTATCTTATGGCTTCAACTTCTTTCCCTCTACTCCACGATCGTCCTCTCTCGAAGAAAGGGTGCACTGAAGACATAATCAATTGCTTCAAAAGACCGAAACAAACTTTCTCCCGTTACCACATAATACACTGTGATACTGCCCCAAAAACGGCTAAAACAATTCAGCCTTTCGTTGTCTATAAATGCCTCACCAGTAAACTTGGTCCAGGTTGTCAGCCTACAAACATGGCGAGGGGGCCTCCTCGTTGAAGTAAGAAATCAAGCTCAGTATGAAAACCTCTCAAAACTAGAATCATTTAAAAACACCCCTATCTTGATTTCAACACACCATTCCCTCACCAGTTCTTCAGGCGTATTGGCTGACCAAGACACGGTCGACCTGACTGAAGGTGAGCTTCTCTAGGGTTGAAAAGACCTGCAGGTGACAGACGTACAAAAAATAAAAATTCGGCGTGGTAACAGGAAAGTCCCAACCAAACAGCTTATTGTGGCATTTCTCACAGGTATCTTTCCTGAACATCTCAAAACGGGCTACTTGAATTCTAATTTGTGCCCCTATATCCCCAACCCAAGGCATTGCTTTAAGTGCCAGCGCTTCGGTCACGGCTTTGAAGCTCATCGTGGCCGTCAAACCTGTTCTAAGTGTAGTTCGAATGACCACCCTGCCGACAACTGTGAGGAAGCTCGGCATTGCGTTAATTGCAACGGTAAACACCCAGCGTATTCCCGGGCCTGTCCCACAAGAAAAACAGAAAAGAAGTTCCAACTCTCAAGGCGACAGAAAACATTTAATTCATGTTGGTGCGAAAGCGCCTTTTTTGGTCAGGGTCTTTCATTTGCAGACGTGGCACGAAAGGGGGTAGTGCCACAAAAAGTAACGGCGCCCACACATACCATACACAGTGGACGGGTGGCAGCGCTTTCCGCCCTCTAAGCAGAAGCAGCAGCCACTGCTGCTCCGCTACTAGAAAGAATGCAGACCAAGGACCAGCATTCCCGGTGTCTTTTGTTCAGGCTGAAGGTCCCGAAATTCAGACAGCAGCAAGTGTAACTCACGAGCGAGCATCCAGTGCCTTTCCCGAGGCGATTGACAACACGTGAACTTAGACGACGTTTCAAGCGCCAAAGGTCTGGCACAGCTCGTTGGAGCGTGTCAAAAAGCAAAGCTCCCGTAACAGGGCCCAAGAAGGGCTCCCAAGCCTAAAGTAATAGTTATTGCAGTACACACAGCATTTTTTCGCCCACAAAATGGAAACACAAATATCACAGTGGAACATCAGAGGACCACTGGGAAACCTCGATGACATCCAAGAACTTATACAAATATTCGCCAAAAGTGTTGTGTGTACAAGAAACACAGTTAAAATCCAAGAACAGGAACATTCTACGCAACCATCTTATATTCCAAAGAAAGCGGGATGATGTTGCTACTTCATTTGGTGGCGTAGTCATTCTTGTTGACTAAGAAATTGCGTGCTCACACTTACCGCTTCAAACGTGCCTTGAGAAAGTGACTCTCCGAGACGTTTTTTTAACTAACTCATCACAATTTGCTCTTTTTACATACCCCCACAGCAACAACTTCAAATGTATGAACTCCAGGCCTTAGTAAATGAACTTTCAGAACCTTATCTGCTTCTTGGATACTTTATTGCACATAGTAATTTATGAACGACTCTCACTGTGATGTGCGAGGAACATTTTTTTCGCTTCCGGCGCATGTCTCTTGAGTTGTAAAGCCATTATATAGTAGCCTGACACAATAACTACTCATCTATATAACTGAGCATCACATCCCCAACGCTTCTACTCCTTCTCACATATAAAGCCAATAGCAATTCTTACAGAAGCGACCACTTTCCAATCATTCTGCGCACACAAACAGATAAAGAAGTCTCTACAAAGACTGCCAGATGGCAATTTGGCAAAAGCAGCTGTAAAGTGCATCCCGCAAACTGGAATGTCCGGAAAACAACGCGTCTCTTGGTGGAACACTGATTGACGAAATGCTCGAAGAAAGCAAATGAAAGCATGGAGTTTGTTTCGCAACTCACCCACAGCCAGAAACTTTGACAGCTTCAAGAACATTATATCTCAAGGCAGAAGAACGCGCGGACAAGAGAGAAGGGAGAGCTGGCATAACTTTTTATCCGGAATGAATTCTTCATGTACTGAACAGGCGAGAGTCTGGAACATAGCCGGTAAGGTAGTAGTACAGCAACCTTATTCACTTCCACTTGTGAACACACAAGGCAACAGCTTGTAGGACCGAGTGAACTCTTTTGAGGCGCACGTTGAACAGGTCTCCAGCTCATCGCACTGAACTATATTGTCCCAGTGGTATAAAATCATAATCGAAAAAGAGAAACTAGAGCGCAAATCCACAAGCCATGATACATACAATGAACCTTTCGTTTTATCTGAGCTACAGGCATCACTAACTTGCGGCAATAGGTCTACCCCAAGATACGGTCTTGTAGTATAATAAATGGTAAAACACCTCTACTCTTAAACTTAAAAAGGCCTTCTCGATCTCTATAATACCGTTTGGTGTTACGGTGAGATTTCATCTGACTTGAAACACGCTATTGTATTTTCGATTCTATAGCAAGGAAAAGAGCCATATTCTGTTGCAATTTACAGGCCAATTGCATTGGTGAATCGCCTATGTTAAATTTTCGAAAAGATAGTTGACCATTGGTTTCTACAATTCCTAGAAACAATCAATCTACTGGACCTATACGAGTGCGAATTTCGCGAGGGTACATTCACTACTGACCATTTTTTACAAATCAAATTGCAGATCTGTGAAACTTTGGTCCATAATCAATTCTTCTTTTCGCTGTTTCTTGATATGGAAGAAGCTCACGATACCACCTGGCACTTCGGCGTACTGCAAGACCTCTCACAATTAGGTGTCCGGTGTAACATATGCTGGACATAACCGAAAGCTATTTGTCTAACCGCACTTTTGGTGTCCGGGTGGGGAATGTCTTGACACAAACATTTGTCCAGTAAACTGTTGTGCCGCAGGTTTGTGTCCTAAGTTGCACACTTTTTATTATAAACATGAATACCCTTCAATTCTGCATTCCACACACTATGTTCGATTGCACATACGTCGACGATGTGCAGATAGGTCACAAATTATGGAACCTTGCATCGTGCGCGCAGCAGCTTCAGCTTGGTTTGAATAAGGTTGCCAAGTGGGCAGATGAGAATGAATTCAGCCTTGACCCGCAAAATCACATGCGTTTTATTTACAAGAAAAAGAGGTCTTCAACCCAATCTGATCACTAACCTATACAGGCAGCGATTAGCTGTGCAAAGTCAACATAAATTTTTAGGCTTAATTCCAGGCAAACATTTAACTTTTGTCCCTCACCTGAAAAACCCCAGAAACAAGTGCCTGAAAGCTATGAATGTATTCAAGATTTTGTCGTGGGCATCATGTGGCAGTGATGAAAAATGACTGATGAATCTATATATAAGCCTCATATGCACGCACTTAGATTACGGAGTGATTGTCTATCAGTCTGCCACACCAAGCTCTCTGAAAAAGCTTGACCTGGTCCATCATTTTGTTATCCGTCTTTCCGTGGGTGCTTTTGGCACAACTGCCGTAGAAAGCCTGTACGTCGAATCGAACGACTTGTTGTTGCAGCTGCAGAGTACTTACACGCTTGTGTGTATTACCTCAAAGCAAATGCCGACAATAAGCGCCCCTCACATTCTGTATTCATTGCCTTGTCTAGTTTCACACTGTATGAGAACCGTCCTTCGTTTCGACAGCTCTTCTCGCTTCGAGGGACAAGTCTCGGTGAGAAAATGGGAGTGGCACTTCTTAATCAGTGTCTGGTGGCTCCTGCCGTACATCGGCCACCGTGGCAATGGCAGCTCATAGAATGTGAGATATCTTCCGAGGAAGTAACGAAACACGCATCTGTGGCACTTATTCGCATGTACTTCCTGGAGCTTCAACACAAATATATATTGTCACGGGGTCGTGACGTGGCCAAAGACAGGAAACTTCGTGTTGGAATTTAACTGTTTATTTGGGCGAACTTGTGCCCGGTAAAGGGAAAGTCTAATTACAGCAGCAGTCTTGCACAGATAGCAGTCTCGGACTGATAGCGGCGAACGCAGCGTCGGCCTTCAATCAACAACTGACAAGCGGCGAAGCACGTCGGCATTTATACCCTTGCCGTCGAATGTTCTAGCGTTTTTGCTGGCGGTGGCGTAGGTTCCAGAACAATCTGTACCGTTCGCACAGTGGGCGTGATCTTATCGAAATGATCTACTACAGTCCGGAACCTTCTCGAAACCTCCTTTCTTGTGATTTTGTTCAGGCGGCGATAATCGACGCAGAAACGTAGGGTCCCATTCTTTTTCTTCACTAACACCACGGGGGATGCCCATGGACTCTTGGACGGCTGGATAATGTCATCTCGCAGCATTTCATCAACTTGTCTCTTCATTGCCTCACGTTCTCGCGTCGAAACCCTGTACGGACTCTGATGGAGTGGTCTGGCATTTTCTTCGGTTATGATTCGATGTCTCGTGATTGGGGTCTTCCGAATTTTCGATGACGACGAAAAGCAATCTTCGTATTGCAGGAGCAGGGCCTTGAGCTGTTCTTGCTTATCGTTCGGAAGTCTGGGATTGACGTCGAAAGCTATGGGAAGGGCTTGGTTCCTCTGAGCAGGTTCCGCAGAATCGGCGAGGGTGAAAGCACTTGTGGCTTCGACAATTTCTTCGATGTATGTGACCGTTGTTCCTTTGTTCACATGTTTGTACTCATTGCTGAAATTCGTGAGCATAACCGTTGCTTTGCCTCCCCGCAGCTCTGCAATTCCTCTTGCGACGCAAATATTTCGGGTGTAACAGATGCTGACTGCCTTCAACGACGCCTTCCAAGTCAGGTGATTTAGGAGCGCCGACTGAAATAATGACGCTTGAGCGAGGCGGAATGGTGACTTGTTCTTCCAGCACATTCAAGGCATGGTGTCCTCACGGCGTGCGCGGCGGTAGTGCTTCTTCTGTGGATAACGTTATCGACCTTGTTTTTAGGTTGATGACAGCACCATGGAGGCATAAGAAGTCCATGCCAAGGATGACATCTCTCGAGCAACGCTGTAGGACTACGAAGTCTGTAGGATAAATACGGCCGTTAATGGTGACTCTCGCTGTGCAGATTCCTGCAGGCGTTACGAGATGACCTCCGGCTGTGCGGATTGCAGGGCCTTTCCAAGCTGTCCTAACTTTCTTTAACTTCGCGGCGAACGACCCACTGATGACAGAATAGTCGGCTCCAGTATCGACGAGAGCGGTCACACTGTGGCCGTCGATAAGAACGTCGAGGTCGCTAGTTCGCCGTCTCGCATTACAGTTAGGGCGCGGCGTCGGGTCACGGCTGCGTCGGCTTGTTCCGCTGCTTCCATGTTGCGTCGTCCGGCCACCTTCGGTAAGTGAGCTTTTTCCTTCAGGGCTTTGCCTGGTTGGTTTTGTGTTCAAAAAGCTCCGTCGCATCGGCGTCGTCGTCGGAGGATCTTCGGTAGTTCGTCACACAGCAACCGCACCTCCATCGGTTGCTGCCCTTAGTTTCCCGGATACGGCCTAGGAGACCGGCTCCGCGTTGGGCCAGAGTACTGCCGGGGGTGTGGTGACATGCGGCGGCTGGGCGACGGCGAACGGGAAGGACTCCGTGGTGTCCATTGAGTTCCTGCCAGGTAGTCGGCGATGTCACGTGGCCGATCTCCTGGCTGCGGACGCGGTGCATTGACGGCGAAGCCATGTAGTCCCATCTGTCGGTACTGGCAACGGCGGTATGAGTGCCCGGCCTCGCCGCAGTGGTAGCAGAGCGGGCGGTTGTCAGGTGCACGCCGAACGTCCGTTTTTCTCGGTGCACTGCGCTGGCCCGCTGGGGAATGGTAGGACGTCGGTGGGGGTGGCGGTGGCGGTGGCGTCTGGCGACGGAAGTGCGATGGGGCGGCATTTTGGCGTGGACGGGGAAGAGCGCTGTGGCGCACTGCAGCGGCGTAGCTCATAATTTCTGGCTCGGGCGGCGGTGTTTCGGGAATTCGAAGCGATTGCCTGACTTCTTCTCGCACAATGTCGGCGATCGAATCCACTTGAGGCTGCGCCGAAGGCAACAGTTTGCGCAGCTCTTCCCTCAAGATCGCTCGGATTGTTTCACGCAGGTCGTCGGAGTCACTGGCTTGAGCAGCAGCGCATTCTGGAGTCAGGCGACGATTATACTGTCTGGTGCGCATGTCCAGCGTTTTTTCGATGGTGGTCGCCTCGGATACAAATTCTTGGACGGTGTTCGGTGGATTCCTCATTAGTCCCGCGAAGAGCTCCTGTTTGACCCCTTGCATGAGGAAACGAACTTTCTTTTCCTCAGGCATGTCTGGGTCAGCGTGGCGGAATAGGCGGGTCATCTTCTCTGTGAAAATTCCAACTTTTTCATTTGGTAGCTGAACCCGGGTCTCGAGTAGAGCAGCGGCCCTCTCTTTGCGAGCGACGCTTGCGAACGTTTGCAGAAATGCGCCGCAGAAGACATCCCACGTTCGGAGCGTGGACTCCCGATTCTCTAGCCAGGTCCTTGCGGTGTCTTCCAGGTAGAAGTACACACGACGGAGCTTTTCTTCGTTGTCCCAGTGGCTGAGGGCGGCCACACGGTCGTATGTTTCTAGCCAGGTTTCCGGGTCTTCAAACGATGAGCCATGGAACGTTGGCGGTTCCCTGGGTTGATGAATGACGATCGCGGGCTGGGACGCTCCGGTTGTCATTGTCGCTGCAGTCGAGGTCATGGTCTTGGTCTTCCGCGCCTTGTCTTGTAGAAGGCCCTGCTCCGGTGGGAGACCTTGCTGTCGGCGGCTCGTTCGCTGCTCTTGGTTGGCGTCGGTGTCTTTTCCACGACGGGGGCTGGGTTCACGGCTTGACGGGGGCGTCCGGTACATGAACGAAGCAGCACCTTCACCAGATGTCACGGGGTCGTGACGTGGCGAAAGACAGGAAACTTCGTGTTGGAATTTAACTGTTTATTTGGGCGAACCTGTGCCCGCTAAAGGGAAAGTCTAATTACAGCAGCAGTCTTGCACAGATAGCAGTCTCGGACTGATAGCGGCGAACGCAGCGTCGGCCTTCGATCAACAACTGACAAGCGGCGAAGCGCGTCGGAATTTATACCCTTGCCGTCGAATGTTCTAACGTTATCGCTGGCGGTGGCGTAGGTTCCAGAACAATCTATACCGTTCACACAGTGGGCCTGATCTTATCGAAATGATCTACTACAGTCCGAAACCTTCTCGAAACCTGCAGGCGCGGTTTGCGCCGAGAATCGTGTGGTGTTTCGGAACGATAACAAAAACTTGTGAAATGGAACGTGGCAATATGTCCTGAATTCTTCACAGATTCCTCAAAATGTCACACTTCTGGGTCATACGCAGTAGTCGGCCAATATTTCGCGGATGCCAGCTTACTGCATCCTGATAGAACCATGTTCACGGCTGAAGCTTACACCATACTTGAGGCCGTCAAACACATCAAACTATCAAAACTACAAGAGGTCATAGATTACACAGATTCATTAGGTGTAGTAAATGCTCTCAAAAATCTTAAAAAACACAAAAACCCTGCCCTTGTTTTGCTTTATTCACTATGATGCAAAGTCTACAAGTCCGAACAACATGTCGTATTGTGCTGGGGACCAGGACACCACGTGATCCAAGGTAACGTGATGGCTGACCAGCTTGCCCCATCTGTACACGCAAGCGCTGCCAATACATCCGCAAGTATACCTGCTCTATACCTAAAACGACATCTCAAACGAAAGCTTATAGCTTATTGGCAGAGAAAATGGCCTATTCTCACAAAAAATACACTACGCGTGATCAAGCGGTTCCTTATTGGCTGCCAGTATCAAAACCAGGACCACAGAAGTTACACTTACAAGGCTAAGGACAGTACATGCATACAGCACACATTCATACCACTTGTGTGGTGACGATTCACCTTTGAGCAATAGATGTGGTGAATCACTCAGTGGCAACCGCATCCTAATTCACTTCAGTGAGTTAGACTGTATTAGAAAAAGAAAAGACATTTTTGATTATCGATAGCTTACTGTGAACACATTTCACTACATCCTCGAATGTTAATTAGAAAAGAACCACTTTCCAGGTATCAGTGATCATTTGCATTATAGAAAAAAAAGGAAGCTTCAGTGTGATATATAAGGAGAATCCGTAGCGTAAACTTTTCGCAGAGGTTGTTGCTTTGGTAGAGGCTCTCAGAAGCACCTGCCTCTCAGCCTTTGGCTTCAAAGGGGTTGGCCTTCGTCTTCAAAGAGGAGGCATTCATGCTATTTCACAACCGCTCACTTGTAGATATCGCTCGTAGTTCCTTCCACACGTACATATCAAATTGCTTATTACTGCCATAATTTTGAACTTTTAGACACATTTTACACTTTTATATAGCACATGAATTTAGGCCTCCATATAGCCGTATTACACCATGCCATCGCAATCATTGATCATTACCTTTATTTTATCAAAGATATGGCGCTCTTTGGCCACCCCTTGGCCCTTGTGGCACAGAATTTCACTAATTATCATCATCACACCCCTGAACTGCTAAGTTTTTCAAGAGAAAAATCCCGAATTTCTAAAAATTGTCATTTTGCCTACATTAAGATGTAGTTTGCACCACGTGGTGGTTCAACTAAACGTCACCTTTATTTTTCAGTGGAAATCAAATGAACAGCTGCCTGATACAAAAAGTTTTATCACTGAAAGTTTTGTTTTAATGAGAAGAATAAATTTTGAAGTGATGGGAGAGAGTGTTCGACGCGCCCGGCCGCAGGAGTTGCTCATCGCATCGGTTCCGTGTTTTCTGGATGTTTCTTTGTGAAAATCACCATATCCAGTACATTTCTCGTTATGAATCCAGACCACAAATGATCACAATTATCCTGACACAAAATTAGGCTTGAGGACTTACATCTGACCTTTCTTACGCGTGCTTTTAGGCTTGCTACGCTGGCAGAGGAGCCACTTCCACAGCGGTCGCCGTAGACACCGCTGCATTCACTGTGACGAAGCTGGGCGTTGTAAGCAATTAAATAAAAGTGCCGCACCCTCCACGCTCAGCACAAGAGTTAGCAAAACTTGAACAAATGATTCCGCAAAAGAATCAGACTATTGCCACCATTAGGAAAGAAAAAAATAAGGGGAGAAGCTCACAAATACAGAAGAGGCATGGTGCAGTGTAATGACGCAATGATTATAACACAGGATCCCGTAACCAGTATGAAGAAGAGCACACTGATTTCTCTCTCCCTCAACGTAACATTGTAGACAATAACGGTGATGGTACTAGAAAACACAAAGTACCCAGATTCCTAACTTATTGCAGGAATGTCGAGAATTTGAACAATGCGTAAATTTAGGAATAAGGAAATTTGAAGAAGCTATGAAAGCTAAAATAGAGGCAATGACCGACAAAGAATATGTGGGGTTTAATGTCCGCCATATTGGGGTTTAAACCGCCATATTGTTACGTGGAAAATATCAGTAGCCAGTCTGCAGCCACGACGCAGCTCACCGACATCGCCCACTTCTTCACTCTCAGTTTGAGGCACCTTTCTTGGGTATGTCCCACTATGCCCTGTTTCAGTCAGCCGAAATCACG
Source organism: Rhipicephalus microplus (assembly GCF_043290135.1). Lineage (NCBI taxonomy): Eukaryota > Metazoa > Arthropoda > Arachnida > Ixodida > Ixodidae > Rhipicephalus > Rhipicephalus microplus. Next base: position 7,470,722 of record NW_027464593.1, read on the forward strand.
TAACACGACCCCCGGCGGCAAAGCGTCGACCCGGCGACTTTACGGGCCACAGCAGCAGCAGTGTGGCAACGCTTGAGCCTTGATACGTGGACAATGTTCCTTGACAGCAGAGCAGAAGAGGTTGATGGATTATCAGGGACAATTTCATATGTAGTGTCGGTCACTCGTCGAAGCACGGGGTATGGGCCCGTGAAACGAGAGAAAAGTTTCTCTGAAAGGCCTGCATGTCGCGTAGGGAACCAAAGAAGAACGAAGGAACCTGTCGGAAAGCGTTCGTCGCGATGCCCCTCGTCATAACGATGCTTCTGTGAGTCTTGGGACGCCATTACTCTACTGCAAGCAAGCTGACGAGCATGGTAAGCTAGGGTACTAACGTCGCGAGCATATTGAGAAGTAGACTACGCAATGGCTGGCAGGAAGGTATCCAACGGCAATAATGGTTCGCGTCCAAACAGAAGGTAAAATGGCGAGTACCCAGCTGTGTCATGCCGGGAGGAATTGTATGCGAATGTCACGTAGGGTAGTGCTATGTCGCAATCACGATGGTCGGCTGAGACGTATTTCGATAGCATTTCTTTCAGGGTGTGGTTTAAACGTTCTGTAAGCCCGTTTGTCTGGGGATGGTACCATGTCGTGAGCTTATGTTGGGCAGCTAGAGCAGGAACGCAGGATATCGTCAACCACTTTCGAAAGGAACGTACGGCCTTGGTCTGTCAGCAGTTGGCGAGGGGCTCCATGCACTAAAATCAGATCGCGTAGTAGAAAATCAGCGACGTCTGTAGCGCAGCTTGTTGGCATGGCTCGTGTTACTGCATTACGGGTCGCGTAATCCGTAGCCACCGCGACCCACTTATTTCCGAAGGCGGATGTTGGTAAGGGACCGAGAAGGTCTAAACGGACACGGAGGAATGGCACCGATGGTATGTCAATGGGCTTAAAATATCCGGAAGGTAGTCCCGACAACTTTTTGCGACGCTGGCAAATTTCACAAGCGTTGACATAACGACGTACAGAGCGTGAAAGACCAGGCCGGGGGAAGTGGCAGCGCACATGGTCATATGTGCGAGAGACACCAAGGTGACCCACGGTTGGTGCGTCATGGAGCTCACGTAGGACTGTGGAGCGCAGCTGCTTTGGTAGGACCAGAAGTAGGTCGTGGCCATTGGGCGATAAATTACGTCGACATAAGGTGTGGTCGTTTAGGGTAAACATGCGCACAGAAGCGTCTTGCGGTGAAGATTCGAGCTGTTGTATTAGGCGGCTGATATCCGGATCGCGACACTGCTCGTCCCCGAGATGAAGCAGCTGGGAGATGGAAAGAACGAAACCCACAAAATCAGTGCTCGTAGGATCGCAGTCGGCCATAAAGTAGCGTGACAGACAATCCACATCTTTGTGCAGTTTTCCTGATTTATACACAACGGTGTGAGAATACTCCTGGAGGCGGAGTTCCCAGCGGGCAAGACGACCTGTGATATCTTTGAGGGAGGCGAGCCAGCAAAGAGCGTGGTGGTCGGTGAGAAGTATAAATGGTCGGTCATATAAGTAGGGTGAAATTTCGCGACTGCCCACACCAGCGCTAGGCATTCGCGCTCTGTGATGGAATAATCACGCTCCGAAGGGGACAGCAGCCTGCTGGCATGAGCTATCACGCGATGCTGCTCACGTTGTCGCTGAGCCAACACAGCGTCTATTTCGTAACCGCTGGCATCGGTGCAGACTTCCGTCAATGCTGTAGGGTCGAATTGAGCCATAACAGGAGAAGAATTGCGCAAAGTGGTTAGGTAAGAGAATGCTGCTGCTTGCGAGGGACCCCAGGTAAACGTCTCATCTGGTTTGAGTAAATCTGTTAGGACCCGAGTGATTTCCGCGAAGTTCTTGATGAACCGCCGAATGTAGGAGCAAAGCCCCACAAAGCTGCGGACATCTTTGGCCGTTTTCGGCACAGCAAAGTCCTTCACAGCTCGAATTTTTTTTGGTCAGGCTGTATGCCGTAAGCGTCAAGAATATGTCCAAGTACTGTAATGCGACGGTGACCAAACCGGCACTTGGATGAATTCAGCTGAAGGCCGGCGAGACGGAATACATCAAGAATTTTTGACAGTCTCTAAAGGTGCACTTCAAAAGTGGGAGCAAACACAATCTCGTCATCCAGATAACAAAAACACGTAGACCACTTGAATCCATGGTGCAGGGAGTCCATCTTTCGTTCAAAGGTAGCGGGGGCATTACATAAGTAGAAAGACATGACTTTGATATGGTAGAGGTCATCGGGTGTTACAAAACCGTCGTCTCCCGGTCCATAGGGTCCACGGCAATCTGCCAATAACCAGAACGAAGATCGATGGAAGAAAAGTAGGCGGCAACATGGAGGCAATCAAGGGCGTCGTCAATGCGGGGCAGAGGGTATGCGTCTTTCTTGGTGATGTTGTTAAGGTGGCGATAGTCCACACAAAATTGCCACGATCCGTCCTTCTCTTTAAATAATACCACCAGGGATGCCCAGGGACTGGAGGATGGTTCAGTAATGTCCTTCGCTAGCATCTTTTTCACCTCCTTCTGAATGATGCTCCGCTCAAAAGCAGACATTCTGTAGGGACGGTGGTGAACAGGGTTCGCATCACCTGTTTGTATGCGATGCTGAACAAAGGACGTCTGATCCTGGTAGGCCTCGAGGAGATGTTGTAGGGCTTCAACTTGCCGAGACGGAAGATCAATGGCGATCATGTCTACAATTTGACGGTTGCCCGAATGTGTTGCGAGTGGTGTGTGCTGCGGTGAAACAAGGGTGTCTAAGGCAAGCACTTCAATTTGTGAATCGAGCAACGGACACAGGTGGGCCACGGAAACGCCTTGTGGAAGCACATGATTCATGTAGCCGAAATTTACAAGTGGTAGACAAGTTTTGTTATCTGTGATGCTGAGCACAGTGTAGGGTACTGCAAGATTGTACGCAAGGAGCAAGTCGGTGAGAGGCGTAGCGTAATAGTCACCGTCGGGCACAGCTGGTGAGCACTGAAAATCGACGTACGTCACAGTTTTGGAGGGCAGGTGAAAAACGTCGCTGCATGGTAATCGGCAGTAGGTTGATGCGGGGCGCCACTGATTTGTGGCAGTTCAAGGCGGAGTACACCAGCGGAGCAATCAATCAGAGCAGAATTGGCGGCAAGAAAATTGAGGCCTAGTACGAGATCGTGGCGAAATGTTCCAAGTACGGTAAAAAGGGCGAACACTTGATGACCGACTACGGTAAGTTGAGCTGTGCACATACCGACGACAGGGACTGTTGCGCCATCTGCAACTCGGACGACACTGGTCAAGGGGGGCGTGAGGACCTTCTTCATGCAACGAAGAAAACGCGAACTCACCCGTATCTATGAAAGTTTCAACAGGTGTGCCATCAACATATACTTCGAGGGTGTTCTGGTTCAAACGTCTGGGCAACAGAGGATTTTTGGGTAAAGTCGACAGGGCAGCTTCACCTCAAGAAGCTGCGCAGCCTAGTTTTTTGGGGACATGCGGTGGTTAAATGATGGCGAGGGACAGCGGCGACGCGTATTTGAACGAGAAGGGCGGCTTTAAGATGGCGGCGATGACGGGACACGGTGGCCGTAGGCCTCAGGGCAGTAAATGCTGTAGACTAAGTGCGGGTCGGATAACGGTGGTTTAGTAGACGGAATGAGTTACTGTGAGCGGGGTACAAGGCAGACGACATAGATGGCCACTGGCTGCGGCAGTAACGAGCGATGCGTCTTGCGCGGCCACAGCGAAAGCAGATTGGCTTATCATCAGCTGTTCGTCATTCAGATAGGTTTCTGGTTCAAATAGAATATGGACGGCGACGTCTCATGTCCACAGAATCTATCAAGAAACCAGTATTATCCAGGGTGGGCGCAAAGGACAGGGTACCAAGGTTAGCGAATTCCTGGCGGACAACAGCATGGATCAAGGCGACAGCTGGCGTTGAGCCGTCGGGCAACGTCGGTTTGTTGGCAGCCGGGTAAGCAGCCTCGAGTTCACGTCGGACGATGCGCGTCACGTCTTCAGTTGTAGACAGATGACAAGGAGTGGCTTCGCAAGAAGACGCTGCCGCGGTGTTGGGTAGGCGCTGGAACTGCTGCAACGCGCGTCGACTTTTTGCCTGCTCGAGACGGCGGCACTCTTTGATCACGGCTTCTATGGTCGTTACGTTCGTAAATACAAGCAAGCTGAACGCATCGTCGGCGATTCTTTTTAAAACGTGCGAAATCTTGTCGGCCTCAGTCATGTAGGAATTGGCCCTTTGACACATAGCTAAGACGTCTTGAATATAGGTCAAGTAGGGCTCAGTGGACGTCTGTGTACGTACGGCCAATTGCTTTCGGCCATCAAGCTGTTGACCAAACGGGCAGCCAAAGAGGTCGCGGAGCTGTTGTTTAAAGACTTCCCAGCTTGTTATTTCGTGCTCATAGGTCTCAAAGCAGATGCGAGGGGTCTTGTCAAGATAGAAAATTACATTCGCAAGGATAACGGTTGGGTCTCCGCCATATTGCTTTCTGCCGCGCTCGTACATACTAAGCCACTTGTCCACATTCGTGGTATCCTCTCCAGTAAAGGTACCTGTATCACGGGGTTGCGTTAGGGCGACGTACCGGGTTGCTGTCGTTGCTGAGGTAGGTGGCGAAGCCGTATCCTCACCCGGAGCCATGGTACCAGACTTAAGGAGGCGTCCACTGCGTAGTTCTGTAGTCAGAAGAGTACCTAGCACCTCCAGCAAAATGTTACGTGGAAAATAACAGTAGTCAGTCTGCAGCTACAACGCAGGTCACCGACCATGTCCACTTCTTCACTCTCAGTCTGAGGCACCTTTCTTGGGTATGTCCCACTATGTCCTGTTTCAGTCAGCCGAAATCACGTAACAATATGATAATGACAGACGCCATAGTGTAGGGCTCCAGAAATTTCAACCACCTAGGGTTCTTTAACGTGCACCCGAATCTGAGCACACGGGCCAACAACATTTCCGCCTCCATCAGAAACGCAGCCCCCGTAGCCAGGGTTCGATCCCTCGACCTGCGGGTCAGCAGTCGAGTACCTTAGCCACTACACCACCACGGTGGGGCAGTGACCTACATAGAGGAAACTATGGCAGTGCAAATCAAAGAGTGGGGAACAGCTATTTTCGAAGCAAATTAACATAGTTATACAACGACATCAGGTTCACCAGCAGCAACTAAGTAACTTATATACTACGGTAACCGAACTAAAAAATGGTCCTCTGCTACAGGCCTACAATACAGCTGAGTAGCACCCATTAAGCCAACCATCAAACCCCGATTGATTGATTTGTGGGGTTTACCGTCCCAAAACCACCATATGATTATGAGAGACGCCGTAGTGGAGGGCTCCGGAAATTTTGACCACCTGGGGTTCTTTAACGTGCACCCAAATCTGAGTACACGGGCCTACAACATTTCCGCCTCCATCGGAAATGCAGCCGCCGCAGCCGGGAATCAAACCCGCGACCTGCGGGTCAGCGGCCGAGTACCTTAGCCACTAGACCACCGCGGCGGGGCCAAACCCCCTCTACTAAAGCCGGCTATCATGAACCCAGCGCCTCCTAAGCATTTCGTGGTGCCATGAACAAACGCAACAATAAAGTAATATTGCCACATTGCAAGTTATGTTATCGCCCCGTTTTAGTAAGTAATTCTCAGCGCAAACCGCACCTGCAGAGTTCGAGAAGTTTTGTGACTGCAGTAGATCATTTCGCCAATGTTACGCCCAGTTCGTCCAATTTACAGATTAATCTGGAACCTATGCGACCGCTAGCGATAACGCTAGAATGTTCGACGCCATGTGTATAAATACCGACGCGCTTGCCTGCTTGTCAGTTGGTCAACGACTAACGCTATGCTCGCTGCTATCAGTGCCATGTTCCACTGTAATCTGACTTTCCTCTCTCGTGGCCACCAGTTCAGTCCAAATAAACAGTTCAATATTCGACCTGCTGTCTGCTTCCTTCGTCCACGTCATGACCCCGTGGCAATATGACAGTGAAATTGTAGAAGTTACAGAAACAAGAAAGCAATCCTACGCCAGTATCCTAAAAATTGATTGATATGTGGAGTTAAACGTTCCAAAACTACCATATGATTATGAGAGACGCCGTAGTGGAAGGCTCCAGAAATTTCGACCACCTGGGTTTCTTTAACGTGCACCCATATCTGAGCACACGGGCCTACAACATTCCCTCCTCCATCGGAAATGCAGCCGCCGCAGCCGGGATTTGATCCCGCTACCTGCGGGTCAGCACTATCGTAAAGGTAAAGACAAACTTGATATTATTATCTTACAGAAGACGCATGGTTTCGCTAAGTTGTCTCGCTCGTTGTCTGGATACTCAGCAGTGCCGAGGAGAAGACTAAAGCCCTTACAACCGTGGTGCAGAGGGACCATACAGCAGTGAAAAACAGCATACAGGTTACCGCTCTGAATAGTATACTAGTGGAAGTCGTACCAACAAGAAAAACAGAGTACACTGTGCTCATTCTAAACATGTACAGTAACGTGGTTTTGAAGTAGTCAAGTTTTTCGAGCACATAGGCATGCGTCTGTCGTGCGCGAGAACAGCGGTATTACCGTTAACTAGACTAGATATGAACAACCTCAAACTCGCACTGGATGAACAGATGCAGACATTGGTGAAAGAACATAAATTTCTTGGCGTTTCCCTCAATACACACCTCTCATGAGTGTCGCACATCCGTGCTCTCAAAAAAGGGTCAACGTGCTTATAAACGAACTACGTCGAATAGCTAGCACAATATTGGGGGGGGGGAGAAGGGAGAGTCTCATTGATACTGCAAGTGCTCAACGCACTCATAAATAAAAAAAGGCATATTCAGCACCGGTTCTCCGGAATTTATTGCAAACTACACAGGAGCACCTACAGAGATTACTGGAAACGAGGTTAAGCGTATGCATGGGAGTCCCATAGGCAACATCGAGTTCTCTCGTAATTTCCAAAGCTCATCACCTGCCATTCTTCGTATTACGAGCTGTTGAAACTTGTCGACGTGCCTAAAGTATTACAACTCAGCACGAGACATATCCCTTGAACCTCACACTAACAGAAACAAATGAATGTAAGCCACACAAGATTGCAAAGTAACATAAAACATTACTTCCGAGGTATGAGATAAGCAGCGTAGATTAAAGTTCCCTACTTGAACGCTGCCAATACTGAAAATACAGCTGTCGGTCGAGCGAATAATGTTTAAAAGAATATGGTCGTGACAGTGGCAAAACATTTGGCACTATTTCAGATTTATTTCCTATATCCAAAGTATATTCACGTGTATACAGAAGGTTCTTGCAATGTGAACTCCTACTCTTCAGCTTTGGTCATTTCATTCTTTGCAATATAGCTGACATTTTAAGTATGTCGAGTGACATCGTCTTCTGTTGCGGAGATATTCGCTATTCTACCTGCGCTACGTTTTATACCACACGAAAAAGAGGCGCAAAAATGGGTCATTTTTACCAATACGCAGGCCATGATAGCGTCGCTGCAAAGTAATAAAACACTCTTTAAGAACGTGTCTCTGTTATAATAGACTTTAAAGGAATACGCAAAAGCAAGAAAAGTGAACCAGGTGATCGCTTTTTAATGGACTCCAGGTCACTTCAGGAGGCCAGCAAACTCTGCCGCGGACGCCGCGACAAATAGAGTTCACAATAACGAAGGGAGATTTGTTTTGCCAATTTCACACGCTGAAATGAGTCTATTCCTCAGATTGATATGTGGGGTTTAACGTCCCAAAACCTATTCCTCAGACAGTTAACCTGTAGTGTCTCCAAGGAGAAATGATTCGACAAAAAGTCAGAAAGGTCAGACTTATACTTATTAGACCCTTGCATAAAACTTAGCATTGCATAAGAGTTGAGAGCAAATAGAAGATTTGAAACATTGGTCGACCGCCTACGGCTTGGTACAGCATTTACGTGACACTTCCTACACAGGCTAAAACGTGCGCCTACAACAGAATGTTCCTGCGGCCACCTTGACGAAGATGTACGTCACATGCTTCTGGAGTGCCCGAAGTATAAAATACAAGGAAAGTGTTGCGGGAAAGTTGGCAACTTTTAAATTGCAGGCATTTCACAGTGAAAAAAATACTAGGTTCATGGTCAATTGCAGGTCTTCAGAAAAGAGCTCTTGTCGCTTTCAAGAAGTTTCTTGAAGAATGAAATATTTTACGAAAATATTGAACTAGCGTATGCGATGTCATCTTCATGCAAAAGAAAATATCTAATATTCAGGTGGTGTGTTAGATATGTGTAATCATCTATCTCAGTGCAAACTCCCCTTGCATGTGAAAATTGCGTAAATATGAATCTTCTGTGAACTTGCCTTGTATGTGGCAATTGTGTACCAATGCATCGATTCGGGGAATATGAGCTGCATTGTGAGGTGAAGTGACCCTGTGTGTGGAACGTATGAAGCAATTAGCAGCATGTGAATTGACCAGTGAAGTTTGGCTAATGTGTACTTTCACTTCATATGTTGTACAGTCTCGCATTCTGTGCTCTTATTGTTGATCTTATGGCATATCTTGCCTACTATGAAAAAAGGAGTAGCCGATGTCACCATAATGGCACCAATCTTTTCTACTTTATCAATTTAATACAAAAACCCGAAATTCGCACGACACAGTTTTTGAAGTCTCTTTAAGTGCACCCTTACTATCGTGCACAATTGAGTTGTGTTAATCGGAGGGGACGTTAATTCCCCCCATTCAACATTGGGTGATAACTATGTTCACTCCAGAGGCAGGGATCTGTGGCTCGATTCGCAGCAAAAATAGCTTAACCCTCGTCACTGACGTCCCAATGCCCATTAGGCAAGAAAATAGGGTGTGCGGTGACAAAACATCCAACGTTACTCATCTAAAGAACACGCAGTCTGCACGATGGACTAATACACATCAAAACTTTGGAAGCGATAATTTCATTATTAAAATTCAGCTAATTCAGGGCCAGCCAAACACAATACCAAACAGCCTAAGCTAGTTGATTGGGTTAAATTTAGAGATCTACAAGAGGGTATTGCAGATTACATTACAAACATTTATCAATGAGCAGCTAATCTAAAGAAGCACATTTCAAAGGCAACACAAATGGCGCAACCAGAACGTAAGCTAGAAATTCTAGACAGTAGGCTGTCACATGTGTGGAAAGTGAAACAAGGGCTGCAAAAGCGCTCTAAAACACAGAAACATAACAGAGAACTAAGAAAAATATAGCCACACTTACCAAGAAAATCAAACAATATGCACAATAGCTTTGTCGCCAACAACAAGAAGAAACTTGTGCCACCATTGACAACAAACTTAGCCAAAGCAATACGGGAGAATTTACTTCGACACCTCCTAAATCCAGAATACACAAGAACAGTACGCAGAAAAAATGTGAACAAAATATGAACAAACAGAAAAGGAGCTTTTAAAGTGGTCACGCCTAAATATAATTTTTAGGCCAACCATGTTATCCACCCGATTAAATAGGAATGCCAAATCCTGACCCTGATGAAAAATTCCGCGAAGCCGAGATAAGAACTGTTTTACAGAAACTAAATACTATGTCAGCACCTAGCCCTGACGCCATTCCGAACAAAGCACTGTGAAACCTAGACGATACATTCATTGATAAAGTAACAGACTTTATTAATGAATGTTGAAGGCAAGGGCTCATACTGCAACAATGAAAAACGGTGCAAGACATGCTTATACGTAAGCCTGGAAAATGCTTACAGCTTGAAAATTTAGGACCTAAGCTCGTTTACTTCCTGTCTGGGTAAGCTAAACAAACACGCCTTACTGACCGATTGACGAACTACCTAGAAGACAATGTACATCGTAACTACAATGATAGGATTCCAAAGAAATCACTGCACACAAGACACCACGTTCCAGTTGAAACACCAGATCATAGACTACCCTGGCAGGTCATGTCAAGGCATCCACGGGCTTGATCTCCAAAATAAATTTCATAATTTTACCCACCATGTCATACTGAATCATGTGTGTACCTTGGTCTTAGATCAGCGGACGTGCAATTACATCCGGAACTTCCTAACGAAGAATGAAGCCAAAATCGCTGTTTGAGGTAGCTATGCATCACATCCGACGAAATATCTCCGGGTAGTGTAGGGATACCACAACGATCGGTGATGTCACCTATGCAATTTAACTTAGTCCTAACTGGCCTCCCATGTAGATTACGAAAGATAGAAGGTTTGCACCGTACAATATATGCAGTCGATATTACTCTGTGGGTAAGCACTGGCAGTGATGGGTGCACTCTAAGCTAAAAACGCCCGAAATGGAAGCAACGGCTGTTTTTACTCCTTCAGACCGACTGTTACTCTCCGAAAAGTCCAAGCGGAACAAGATGGCCGACTTGTTCGAGAATGTACTGTATTCACCTTAAGCTTGTAAGGGAGCAACGGAAGGAGGAACCGCTGTAAATGCTCTCGTCACGCAACGGTTACTTGCCGGCAGGACACCACACACAAATATGCATGCCGCCCACATTGATATTCATTGGCCAGATTATTGTTTGTTCTGTGTGCCAAACTTCACCAAACCGAAACAGTGATTTATTTTAGCATCCGCAGATAATAAGATAGCAGCGCTGGCTGAACACAGAAGGCCTGAGAATACAGCTACGGCAAGTACCTAACACACGCAGCAGTAGCATGGAGAGTTGGCACGTCAAAGCGGACCGAACGCCGAAACACGTGCAAAACAACGATAAAAAAAAAAGCCTAGACACGCCGTTCGTCCGCGAAGGAAGGGCGTCAAAGCCGATCAAGCACCAAAACACGTGCATAAGGAGCCCCCCCCCTCCCAGATATATCAGAGAAAAAAAAAGCGGACCCAGACGCGCTTTTCATCAACCGTACACTTAGTTGCACGCTTCACCGTGTAGTTTGAGGGCAGAATGACAAATCTGCGGCGTCTGCGCCCGCACGACAAGTGTGGCGCTAGTGTAGCAAGCGATGTAATTTACAAAGTAGTTTTTATTCAGTGTTTATGTGTTCTAGCACTAAATAAAAATTACACTCAACTTTTTATATTTAATTATGAGTTTTAGTGTACCTCAGTTTTTTTTATAAGTGTATAGGAGAACACACTGAAAGCATTGCGCTGACGCCTGTGCTGCCACTGCTCGACGTTTTTTTTGAAAATCGATACATAACAAGTACAACGACTGGCATAACGATCCACATAGGTAACAACACAGGCCGATTGAAGGGCACGGAACCACAAGAACATAACGGTCATCAAAATGAACGCTCATGGCGCACGGTAAATAACTAACCTGCGCAAACAGGAGAAGTCTCATGACCGTGCTCGTTACGGTGGCGTGCACCAGTTGATTCCTGAGTGACAGAGGGTTTTGTAGGAGGGGGGTATCACCCGCACGCCTAGTAGCACGATGTTGCTCGCCGAAATCGCAATCAGTCAACAAAGGTGGAGGGTAGCTTTTGGTTCCAGTATTCAGCTGTGATCCGAGGGTCGCTTCGTCGAAGGTTTCAGGCATTGGAGTCATCGCAGGAAACCCAAAATCGGGCCAGAGTAGATTCCGTGCAGAAGTAGGAACCGAGGTGATGACGAGTGGGCCAGCCATGATCACAAGGGCAAAAACCTGCGCAAACAGGGGAAGTCTCATGACCGTGATCGTTGCGGTAGCGTACCCCAGAGATTGCGGCTGATTAGAGATGCGCATACACGCATCTGTCATCACACAGAAAAAAATAGACTGAGCGGACAGAGTGCTCTGTCCTCTGAGTCTATTCTTTCCTGTGTCCATTTTTTTTTTCGCGCTACATAAATTGCTTTTAAATGCATCACTGACAAGTCCACATCGCCTCTCTTGGTGATCTTCAAGCCTGAGTTTTGCCATCATTATAAAATACTGGGATACAAAACTACCCAGGTAACGCAGAACGTTGAGTCTACGTTGTTTGAATGTAACGAACGAGAGGCAACGTTAGACAGTGAAATAAAACATTGCACCAACATTTATAGTATTACATTGCCATAACACAGCGTTTTTAATGTTGCAGCAACATTCAAATAATCGCGTTATCTTGACGTGTTGCTTTTAACGAAGCAACAACATTCAAATTATCACTTTGCCCTAACGTGATGGTATTAATGTGGACACAACATTCCAATAATCACACTGCAACAACGTTGTATATAGAAAGCAAGCCCATATTTAATAGCGAACGTAGAGACAGCATGGAGAACATAATCGCTGAAACATTCAATAAGACACATAGCAACATTTTCAACATCGTGCACTCGTATGATTAATGGCTGACAGTGGCTAGTTAGTGTGGTTGAGTAAGCAACAGAAGAAGCATGAACAATACAGACAACAGTTAAGCCTATGTTTTTCACACACTAATCCTTCTTTGAATCTAATTTTTATAGAGCTTCACAATGTGTTTTTATTTGTTTATTTCTTTGAAAATACACGATTGCCGTAGTGCAGAAGACAAAAACATCATGAGTCACCTGTTTATGCCTCCATAGCTGCGCGCCATACCTACTTCACCCAGAGTGACTGCATTGGCAAAAGAGAAAGAAACACAAGAACACAATCTCGTGGTGGAGACAATTGCGTTGCTTCTTTACGTCTGTAGCTAGATACACTAAACACAGTGAATTCATATGGGAGATCGATATGTGCAAGAGCAAGCCTTTTAGGACTCCAAACATTTATGTTACAAAAAGCCTGCTGTAGGCAGACTTCATCGCAACATTTATGCATGCAGACTTGAAGAATACAAAATACCTGTATATTTTAAATATTATTGTGTGGTAGTAAAAGTAGCATGGGAACCAGTACATTATAAAGTGACCAAGCAGTTGTGAAATTAAACTGTGCCTCAATTACGATGCATCACCACAATAATGTTTAAAAGAATGGTTTCAAATTAAACACACAAAAAACAGATCTAATAAAACGGGGACCTACACGCTTGCATGATGCAAGGCAACAGCCACAACAAACCCTAACATTAGCAAAAATTATCGAAGTGGAACCAGTAGGAACCATGTAGCTAGAAAAACAGCTGTTTCACAGAGCCCTTACTCTTGGAGAACATAAAAAGCAATGCAATGATTTGAGCAAAAGATGCAAACAGCAAAATCTGTCTCTAGATAAAGTAATAAAGTAAAATCACCGTCGAGATAGAGAGAGAGAGAGAGAGAGAGAGAGAGAGATGGTATGAAGAAAGACCGGGAGGTTCACTGGAAAGCAAGTATCTAGTTTGCTACCCTGCACTTCGGAAAGAAGACATATAGGAAAACAAAACGGAATGAGATAGAAAACGAGAGCGCAAGGAAGCGAAAAGACACACACACTAGAACGTCACAAACGTTCGACGAGGAGGGTCAATTGCAGAATCTTTAGGAGGATAGTCTTAGTCACAATAAATTTATAAGCATGATGAGCTTTCGGTTAAAAAAGGGTGCCCATTCTGGTTTGAAACTGCCTTGACAACTGTTTGCAGCACTAAAATATCTGGTAGTGTCTGTGACTGGTGAAAATACAAAAGAGCGGCTATTTCACGTGCTTTGCTCTTACAGGTTTGTTGGGAACTCGCATCGTCATGAAAGCATTTCATGTCTTCCTAATAACTGTGTGTAAGTAAACATCGGCCAAAAATTAAACAATCGTAAAAAAGTGCGTTGTTCTGTCACTGCCAAATCTCTCATTAACGGCACACACACCAAACACCAGGCCTGCAGGACACACTGTCTACAAGCAAATATAAACATCAAATTGCACCGCGATGAAATGCCACACTATAACAGAAGGACGATCACTCACAAGAAACAGTAGACACCAACATAGAGAAAGCACGTCTGCTGAAAACACTAAGTTGTTGGTAAGAAAACCTAAGCCACAAATTGCAGTATCGTGAACTGCACAGTAGTCTGCAAACAATATCACCCACAGCAAATCTGGGAGACGCCATCAAGGAGATGCCAAGCCTGCACAACACACTATGCAGCACACAAGTAACACCAGACCACTGCAGTCGTCTTGCCATTTGTACAAGGCATGGCTTCAGCTTCGCTTTGACTGTAAGGCTTATGTCGGCTTGAACAAATGCACCTACCAATCGCGATTCCCTTGCTCGAGTAGATCGAGCGAGAAGACACACAATTGAGGCAAAGCTCTTAATGAGATACCATTATATCTTCACACGACTTCACGCAGCTTCCTATGTTGTTGATGTAGAATTAGCACCACGTTTATGCAGCTGTCTGGACGACTTATACATTTGGTCAACTGCAGCGTTTTTTTGTTTGACAAAACAGAAACAACGGAAGCACATGTCACAGGTCTGCTCCTTTCTCCTTAGCATGCTACCGTGGACTTCAATGCTGTAAGTTCTGGCCAGTACTGGTCCCACAACAACACTTTTTCCTATGAAATTTGCGGCGTGAACGGTTGCAGTCTTGATCGAGTCTTCTTTCTTCAGTAAAGGCAGCTTCGATGCTTTCTCTATGTAGTATTTCGTTATTAATTCCATTTTTTCTACTAAGTCTGCTAGTGCAGGGTAAGTTTTCTAAGCATCATGTTTGTTGTTGACAGAGCAGGCATGGTAACCTGTCAGCAATTAGGCAATGTTCCCTTTCTGTTCCAGCGTAGAGTAAATGCTTAATTAGCACCACGTTTATGCAGCTGTCTGAATAACTAATACATTTGCTCAACTGCAGTGTTTTTCTAGTTGGTCGTAACACAACGAAGGCTGAGCTGCATTCATCACACTCTCAACCATTAAATTAGACTGAGGCTGATTTGAGTAGGAAGTCGTGTGCGAGCTGAAACTGCTTGATGAACTTGGCGAGCTCTGTACATGACAATTGTGGACTGTCACTAGTTCGCACAAATGGTGATTTTCCCTGGGGAGGTCTGTTGTCGGATCATCCTGTCACGCTGCTGCTCTTTGGTACATTCATTCACTTCTAGGATTGAGGCAGTGGGGGAAGAACCGAGACGTTGTCTAGCTTGCCGCTCTAAGCAGCGAAGGGTAAGCGGGTATATCCTTCGTTGCGTGTCGGCGTAGAGTGTGTATGAAGTGTTTATTTCTACTTGTGGAGTCACCTCGATTGGAGGACCGAAATCTAAACTGTTTTAGATAAGGACAACAGGTGCGCCGGCTATGGAAAGTCTCAGGATCCCCGTCCGTTTCCTAGATACAGTTTCTTGAGTTGCAACGGTGTAATAAAGCCAAAATCACTGTATGAACAGCATTTCTTTGCCCACAAATCGCCTATTATGCCCTCATGCGCTTAGATGTCTCTGCTCTGAGCGTTATTTTGTGTAGGAAGATCCGCATCAAGTGAGCTTGCTAATGATACTTAGCTGTTGCGTGGAGGTGCTCTGCTTTTTTCACTAGAGGTTGTCGTTATCGGTCACACTTGAAGGACTCCTCACGCTTGGCTAGGCCACCCTAACTTGACGCCTGTGACCGAATGCAGAGCAAACACACAAAAAAAGGAATTTCCATGCTACTGTGTTACGTTGATCATAATAGTAACGGTGAGTCGAAATCAAAATTGCACAAATTTGAATTTCAACTTCATCTTTGGTGATTCTGTAACAGTAAATAGAGACAGGTAAGGTAGCAAAAAATGTGAGACAGAGCTGTTTGCGAAGAACCGAATTAACTCTACACACGTAAATGTTCGCACGACGACGCTATGACTTAATGAGGCTTGTTTAGCAGGGATGTGGTTGATAGTGCACACCTGTATAATGAAGTGTGTTACTCGGATGATCAAACTGCAGCCAGATTGCGCTATTGGTGTAGTCTTTTGTGATAAGTCATCTACCTCACTATAAGTTCACAAAAATTGTGAAGCTTGCTCAAACTCACTTCTGAAATATACCTTGCGCTTAGCGCTCATTTAAACTCGGACTCAACAAAGTTTTCCTGAGCCGGGCTAACACTCACGCAACTTTTCTTCAACTAGACTCATTCAGACTCAACCTTCCCAAATATTACTCACCCGTACTCATCCAGACGCACACTCACGGCTCGATCTGAATCTGAGAGAATAAATTGACTCATTACTCGTATGAGTCCACCAACGCGTCGATGCTCTTTAACGTGATTATCTCACGTCATTGAAGCTCTTCTTGGCGCCTTTCAATACTGCACTCGATTACGAGTTTAAGTGAACGATACTGTTTAGAAGACGTGAATCATGGTGAGTGTAAGCATTATTCTAGAAAAGGCTGGTAGTCATGCTTAGAGGCAGTAAATAGGAGTGGGCAGAAAAAGCAGTGCAACCACTAAAGGAATGTTTTGCACTTTGAACTCACGCTCGCGAAAACTTTCGTTACGTAGACTGACTCAGGTTCAAACTTGCAAGAATACCATTCACCCAAACTCACACCTATGGTTCGACCTGAATCTCGTCGACTCTCGAATGAGTTTGCCGACCTGTGTACGTTCTCACTGACCTCACTCATTCCCTAAATTTGTACCTGCAGGCTTCGGAGATGGTCCTGTTTCGAACACCCCGAAAAGTGCACAAAAGGAAGCTCAGAGTAACAAAGCCTGTTTGAAATCGCACCGCAAATATATGTTCTCTGAGCATAGGGTCACTTCGTGGCTAAACGTGAATATTTCACAGCAGACACTGTATAACAGGGCATCTAGCGGAGTTCGCAGTGCCAAAGTGAACATTTATCTGCTAAATTTGCGCTCATCAAAAGAGTTGGCTGTCGGGCGAGTAGGTGCTTTGACATAAAAACCATCGTGAGAGCGCACTTACACACAACACACAGGAAAATACACACGACGACAGGCGCGATATACTAACTGGCTTTATTCAAAAACATCCACATTTTTATATACGAACACCCTGCGCACGGGCACTGCTACAACAAACACAAAAACTTCAACCAGACAAGAAACAAATTGGAATTCAGCATTGTACAGCGCAATGGAAGTTTCACTTACGCACTCACTTCCTTTTTTTCACCCGCATGCTGCATTCTCACGATGGTTTCTACGTTGCACTCATCAGATGCCATCAAAACGAAAATGCAGCCATGATTAAAAATTTATTTTACAATTTGCACGTAAAATATCTAAAATTACCTAGTTATAAAACGACCAATAGCCTTTAAGATTGGCACTGGCTTTATATGTCTCGGAGGGTATACATTGTCAACATCGGGTCATGCCTTGCATCATGGGCTGTTACAGTCACGTGATAGCATTTCGCGCTCAAAATACTGGAGGGTTCCACCATGGTCCCTTCACCAGTAGTTACCAATGCGAAATTTTACTTTATATAGAGTCTTCGTGGCTGAATTTATCAGCTTTGTGTTCTGCGGTGCCCCCTCCTGGCTGTGTACAACTAAGCAAGGCGTTCGGTGGCGGCAACGGCTTCCACATGACTACTCCTCACACTGCATGATCGGTTAAGTAGCTGGGTTTGATCTTCTCTTTTGTAGTTCTTTTGCCATCGCATAATTCGTCGCCATTATGGTCACGTAAGTAACGTTCACTGCCGGTGTCAAATGAGCACTTCTGATCGTAATTTGGCTCCCGAATTGCCGTTTGACTTTCGTTTCGGTCACACTCGATCAAACAGAACCTTGCCCCAGAATATTTTGCACCACTTAGCAACGATCATTATTGACCACGATGAAGAAACCAGACCCTTCGTTGTTCTGTTCTCGCGCTATAGCTGTCGTCATGTCATACCAAGTAGCCCAAACTGCCACACTTCCAAATCAATCTTTCTGACGAGCGAAAGTGCTCGTGTGACACTGATGCAATATACTGCATGCAACCAAAAATTATAACTGTATTATTTTAGCGTACACTCGCTTTCAATATATCGATTTATGTAGTGTATACGATGTATGCACTAAATAAAGTAAAAATATTATCAACTATTTATTCTCAGAATCATTATTAGGTTGCTCTGTGTGATTATGTCTACAGAAAATTGGTGCTTTGAATGACTGGCAGCTCCTTGTTTGTTTAAACAACGGTTTCACTAGAGACAGGACAGCGCTCTGTCCTGTCTCTTCCTTTCTTCCTGCCGTTGTTTGCGCTGTGTTTTTAATCATGGTTTCACTATGTTTCCCCGGGCCACCAGTTCTGCCGTAACTTCTTTCGTCGCGTCTGTTGTCATAGCCTTCTGCGTTTGGCTCAAGTCAGCGTTACTATATTTGTACAAGTTTCATCATTTTATAGCATTAACATAATGTTACTGAAATACATCAGTGAGGAGAACAAGTATGAGTTTATTATGGCACTTGAAACAACCACAGCCTGTAAAGCGTATCTCTATCGACGTAGTGACGTGTGGCCCAACCATTCTTTAGCTTTAACTACTTGCAAATAGTTGAAAATTGAATAAATGTATGCAACTTCGTCAATTAATGTGTAACCAATCTTGACACTCAACTGCTAACCACTCAAATGTGGATAGCCTGAATGACCTATTGCTTAAAAATTAACAGCGTGAAATAAACCCCTGATAAAGACTACTTAAAAGTACTACGCTATCTTCAAAAACACCTACAATCCGACTTATAGGTTCGGAAATACCTTGTCACCATTGTTTGTATGCTGTAAATGTTTCATGGAATCTATCCTCAAGACAGCGTCCCATGTGACCTATGTAGCTCCTGCTGCATGTTAGTGAATGTGTACATCATGCCTTTAACACAGGTTACATATTTCTGCCTGTGGTGAGTGCAGCAGTGTTTCCTTCCTTTCATCTGATCGATGAATCTGCATAGGTCAGAAAGTTTCGGAGGCCATAAACACTACTTCAACTCCAGCACTTTCTCCCTACTTTCAGGTAGAGTTTGTGAGAAACACTGTGCATGCTAAGTGCAACAGCCATCTTCTTTTCTCACAGTCCTTCAGATGGTCTGTAGCTCCTTTCTACGCCTAGATTACCTGGCATGCCTAAGCAAAGCCTCGGCTAGAGGCAACTCGTCTTGAGTTGAACCTGTAACATGAAGGCTAGACACTTACTTGGAAATTTCTTCTACCACCTTGCGTTAAAGTGATACACACAGAGCACTCTGCAAGACTATGTGCATCGTCGCCCTCTTAGGACTTTTTGTGTGCCCCAATGAGAAAAGCAGCAAGAGCTTCCATGGCCGAGACTTATACCGCCAACTTGTGCACCATTCTCTAAAAAGCTGTGTTAAGTGCAGGGACTCGATTGTGAAACATTCGGGAATCTCATTTGTTTCCACAAGATGCTGGAGCTTGTGCTGCGAAACCTTCATACTGGGCTTGACAACCAACTTGCATTCCACAAATTCTACCAAAATAAGCAGTAAAAATTATCAACATAGCAGAAGATTATACAGCACTGAAGCTTGGCAATCTTTTAATATTGTTCCGCTATATACTGGTCAAGTGAAGGTCTCTAAGAATTCATACAGTGCTCAAATAAATACTAATACTTTGCCGTTATAAATACACCTTTATGACCTAGCCAGGAAAGGTGTATTCAAGTAACAGCGCGAACAACGCTTCCAAACACCTGCCAGTGACATTCGACACTTTCCAGGAAAGAATACAGCTCATAGAAATTCGATAGCATCCTTGATGTAGCGCAGTAGATCCTTTGAGCTGCCAGGCTGTTTATATTTGGTTAATCATTGCATTGATTTTGAAAGACTTCTACTTCGTCTAGGCTTGAAGAAAAATAATAATAAAAGATTTATGGCTTCTAGTGCTATAAGATCCTCCTATTTTGGGGATGATTTTTTGGTGTTCCACTAACCAGAATCAATAGGCTGGGAGTAGAATGTGGTGCCAACTTCGAAGCCTACATGTGATGTGCTCTAAGCTCTTGAAATAGCGTAGCTGCTTCTTGAATGTGGCACGATTAAATTCTTGAAGTTAAGGTGGTTTCTCAGAGAATAACACTCATACTGGTGGCATGAACCTTGTGTTTGGAAGCCATTGCTGCTTTTGTGCAGCTGTAGTCAAAAGTGTCTAAAAGGTGGAACATGCGCTTGACTTTGTAGAATGCTCTGTGGGAATCAACTCATCTCAAACAAAGTGGATGATGCATTCTCCGAGTAAGCATCCTATTTTAAAATTGCGGGTTTCACTCAAGATGTGCAGTTTTTGGTAGCTGTGAGCTTGCTTACGTAGGTGATGGATCCTAGGCGGGAAGAGGAGCGACTGGCCACATCGAAGGCCCAAGAAAGGAATGAGGCAACTGTGTACATTGCATGTAAAGTGTCTCTCGCAGACTCAAGGAGAAAGGGAGAAAGTGTTGAAGTACAGACAGCATACCTTGTTGCCTGTGCAGATCCACCTCTTGAATGAACTAAAAAGGTTGCAGCTCTGATCACAAGCAGAAGTTTGTGTCACGTTTTAAACACATGGTAAACACAATTCCTTTAACAAAGAAAAGTTAGCCCCTAAAATTTCCTTTTGTTCATTCACAGTGAGCGTCTCGTTCCTGTAGACCAAATGCCTTTAGGTAGTGTAGAAGATTTATTGTCAGCTACTAACACGTAGAAAGATCACGTGCTACGAATCGTGCCCACTAACACTCCAAGGTTTACGTGCTCGGAAACACTCGATAATGTCGACAAGAGAAGGACAGCCGCCGCTTTAGCTAATTGATAAAAGCATCGAGTGCATTATGCGAGGGTTGTAGCTTGAGTATTTGCTGGTAAAAAGTTGTGTGTTTGTCTACCTTAAGTTCTGAACATTTTTATCGCAATTGCTGTTCTATACTCAAAAAGCTACTAATAACGTCTCCTATATTTTTCATGGGCTGATTGTCTGTTCTCATTGAAGGACACTATACTCATTTGCACTGCTTTGTAATGAAATACAGTTGAAAGATTGTGCTGCATCTTTGTATGTTTTGTCCCTCTAACTGCATTTGCTCAAAGCACCCTTTGCAGGCGAGTTAACTTGTGGGACTGATATGCGGGGGCACGGTTGTCGACAAAATATTGCCACAAGGCAGTAGTGGGATTGGGGCATAAAGCGGTAGAGGGTCCCTGGCAAAAAGAGAAGACTACGAAGTGGATAGAGACTGGTTCCAGCCCGCAAGTGCGCCAGGCATTGTCATCGCGTGTAATCGTTGTAAATATCTGTAAATATACGTTTTCTTGTAAGATTATTGGTGGAGGTGCGGGGTACGCCTACCTGGCTTTTCCGGCAAACCATCACGGAACTGCGGAGTGGTCGCCACCTTCATTTTTCTGCAATGGCTCAACAGGCCCACCCACAAGAGCAACAGCAGCCACAGCTGCAGCAGCAGCAGCACCAGCACCAGCACCAGCACCAGCACCAGCAGCTGCCTCCTCTGATTCTCCTGCCTCCACGAGACCCCGGAACCTTCTCGGGCACAGGCAAGGACAAGGTGAATATTGAAGATTGGGTCGCTTTGTACGAGCGCGTGAGCGAATACTATAGGTGGGACCCTACGTTGATGCTGGCCAACGTTGTATTTTACTTGCGGGATACGGCGCTCACCTGGTATGAGACTCATGAGTCGGAGTTGACCAGCTGGGACGTTTGCAAACTGAAGCTTCTCGAGTTATTCAGCAGGCCATTTGGGCGACAGCAGGCCGCGAGGAAAGACCTGGAATGTCGCGTGCAGACATCGACAGAATCGTATGTATCTTACATACAGGACGTATTGGGCCTCTGTCGAAAGGTGGACGAGAACATGAGCGAAACTGACAAAATCGCTCACATATTGAAGGGAATTGCCGATGACGCGTTCAATCTGTTGATCGTTAAAGATTGCGCCACCGTCGACGCGGTTGTGAAGGAGTGTCAGCGCTTCGAGCACGCCATAAACCGTCGCATAACCCGCCAGTTTGCGCGTCTGCCTAATACTGCAGCCACTTCGACCTGTGAAGACAGCCCCAAGTTCACGCAAGCTACATCGTCCGAAAATGTCACCCGAATCGTTCGTCCGGAACTCGAGGCAATGGCTCCTGCAGCCATCGCCTCTGAAGGTCCTCAAGACAACGCATCCACCGTCTCCCTCATCCAAGCCGTCGTTCGCCAAGAAATAGCAAATCTCGGCATCACACCTGTTTGCGCTGTTCGCACCACCGAGAGCTCGGCTTCTGTTAACCAGATTCCGGTGTACCCTTCACGCTACCCTTCCCGCTACCGGAACCCTGCTGAATGGAGAACGTCGGATGATAGACCAATCTGGTTTCACTGCTCTCGCGCCGGCCACATTGCACGCTACTGTCGCAATCGTTGGTCATCCAATTCATCTTGGAACACTGGGACATGGCGTCGCTTTGAAGGCAGTTCTCGCCGCTTTTCTACTCCGTACGATCCACAGCCTGCTCCTACTAACGTTCAGGGCCGAAGGTTCAGCCGGTCGCCATCGCCCCAAGGCCGCCGATCTCTCTCGCCGATGATTTCTCGATCCAGGTCCCCTGCACGACCTGGGCCCTCAACCTCGGGAAACTAGACCATGCAGCTCCCGGAGGTGACGCTGCATTAACGACCCATTCTGCAAATCCTCTGTTGACGATTCCTACACGCCGCAATATTTTGGACCTTTTGGTGGATGACGTTACCGTTACAGCCCTGATAGACACTGGTGCACAAGTTTCAGTCATGAGCGCTGCTCTCTGTACTAAACTGCGAAAAGTGATCATGCCTCCTATTAAGTGTGCAGTAATGCTTGCCGATGGGAGCACATCTGCCGTTCTCGGCATGTGTACTTCTCGCGTGTGTATTGCTGGGCGCCAGACCGTCGTATTGTTCACCGTGCTTGAGCAGTGCCCACATGACGTGATTCTTGGCCTCGACTTTCTCTCTGCGCACTCCGCCCTTATCGACTGCTCGACAGGTCTTCTTCAGTTGGAACTGCCTTTTGACGCCGCTGTTGCCCATGACGCTCAAAGTCGCCTTTGTGCCACCGAGTTCCTGCATCTTCCGCCGCAAGCCGCGACTTACGTGCAGCTCGTGTGTGATCCGCCTGTGCGCGATGGTGAATATGTCGTTTCACCTATTACCGACGTTGTGCTAAAGCACTCCATTGCTGTCCCGCACACCGTGGTGATAGTATGCCACAATCAGACCCATTTGTCTCTTTTGAACTTTGGTTTCTCCACGCATGTGCTGCCTGCTGGTATTAAACTAGGCGTCATGTCGTCGCTGCAAGAGTGTGATATTTCTGAACTGTCGGCTCAGCAACCTACTCCGCATGTCAACTTGCTCACTGCGCCCAACCTGTCAAGCATTGACATTGCCAAAATGATAGCGCCAGATCTTTCGCCCTCCGAAGCACAAGACCTCCACCGTCTGTTGACATCCTATGCGGACATATTCGATCTTGACAACCGCCCTTTAGGCCAGACATCAGTTGTGACCCATCACATCAACACCGGCGATGCCAACCCAATTCATCGCCGCCCTTACCGCGTCTCCGCCGCCGAACGCTCTGTCATCCAGAAAGAGGTCGAGAAAATGCTCGCCAAAGGCGTCGTTGAACACTCATCTAGTCCGTGGGCATCCCCGGTAGTGCTTGTCAAGAAGAAGGACAACACATGGCGATTGTGTGTCGACTATAGACATCTCAACAAGGTCACTAAGAAGGACGTTTACCCTTTACCAAGAATAGATGACGCCCTTGACTGCCTTCATGGCGCAAAGTTTTTCTCGTCCATTGACCTTCGATCTGGTTATTGGCAGATCGCTGTTGACCCACGGGACCGAGAAAAAACAGCATTTGTAACTCCCGATGAGTTATATCAATTTAAAGTAATGCCGTTTGGGCTTTGTAATGCGCCGGCCACCTTTGAGCGCATGATGGACTCCCTACTGCGCGGCTTCAAATGGTCCACTTGCTTATGCTACTTGGATGATATAATTGTTTTTTCACCGACGTTCGCAAGCCATCTAGAGCGACTGTCCAGTATTCTCCAAGTATTTCGCAACGCTGGTCTTCAGCTGAACTCTTCCAAATGCCGTTTCGGCCGTCGCGAAATAACTGTACTTGGTCACCTCGTTAACGCATCTGGGGTACAGCCCGATCCGGACAAAATTCGCGCATTGACTCAATTTCCCGTGCCCTCTTCTCATAAGGATGTCCGGTGCTTCCTTGGTTTGTGCTCCTATTTTCGCCGCTTCATCCGAAATTTCGCCGATATTGCGCGGCCTCTCACGAGCTTCTTAAAAAAGACGTCCCATTTACTTGGAATTCGCCTCAGAGTGCTGCATTTTCGGCGCTCATTGCAGCCCTCACGACTACGCCAATATTAGCCCACTTCGATCTGACTGCCCCGACAGAAGTTCATACGGACGCGAGTGGCCACGGAATTGGTGCTGTTTTAGCTCAGCGTCAGCATGGACGTGACTGTGTCATCGCCTACGCCAGCCGCCTTTTATCCCCTGACGAGAGGAACTATTCAATCACCGAAAGAGAGTGTCTTGCTCTTGTTTGGGCTGTCGCTAAATTTCGCCCGTACCTCTTCGGCCGCAGTTTTACTGTTGTAACTGATCACCATGCACTCTGCTGGCTTTCCTCGCTAAAGGATCCCACGGGACGTCTCGGTCGTTGGTCTCTACGCCTCCAAGAATACACCTTCTCAGTCGTGTATAAATCTGGTCACCTCCATCAAGACGCCGACTGCCTGTCACGGTATCCAGTGGATCCACCAGACGCCACAGAGAGAGCTACGGAGGCTTGCGTCTTATCAATATCAGCCTTCTTTATATCGCTTCTGAGCAACGCCGCGACCCGGATTTACTTCCCATCATAGAAAGCCTGAGTTCCGCTACTCCACCCACTTCTCTGAACTTGTATTTCCTTCATGAAGGAGTTCTCTACCGCCACAACATGCGCCCTAACGGCCCTGACCGCCTTCTCGTCGTGCCTTCCCATTTGCGTGTAGATGTTCTCCGACAGCTTCACGATGAACCTGCCGCTGGTCACCTGGGAGTCACTCGCACTTATGATCGCGTCCGGCGCCGTTTTTTCTGGCCACGCCTATATCGCTCTGTGCAAAAGTATGTTGCCAGCTGCGACCTTTGTCAACGTCGAAAACGACCAACATCGCTTCCAGCTGGCCTTCTTAACCCTATTGAGATCCCTGCTGAACCATTCTACCGCATAGGGCTCGACCTTCTCGGGCCATTTCCCACTTCTGCATCCGGGAACAAATGGGTTGCCGTGGCGACCGACTACGCGACACGTTATGCGATCACCCGCGCTCTTCCAACCAGCTGCGCTACCGATGTCGCCGACTTTCTGCTACATGACATCATATTGCATCACGGCGCTCCTCGACAGCTCGTTACTGACCAAGGCCGATACTTTTTATCTCGCGTCGTCCAGAATATCGTACGTTCCTGTTCCACGAACCACAAGTTCACAACGGCATACCATCCACAAACTAATGGACTTACAGAGCGCCTGAATCGCACTATCACGGACATGTTGTCAATGTATGTTTCTCCAGACCACCGTGACTGGGACGCAACGTTACCCTACGTCACCTTCGCTTACAACTCCTCCAGACATGACACCGCAGGCTATTCCCCGTTCTACCTTCTTTATGGACGGGAACCCTCTCTGCCTTTTGATACACTCCTTCCCGCTGGTTCAAGCTCCCCTGTCACATACGTCCGCGATGCCATAGAGCGAGCCGACGCAGCACGACAGATTGCCCGAGAACGACTCATGCTTTCTCAAGCCTCTCAGAAAGATCGATACGATCGTCACCACCGTGAAGTTTCGTATGCACCAGGTTCTCTCGTACTCTTGTGGACCCCAAGTCATCACATCGGCCTCTCCGAAAAACTTTTATTTCGCTATGACGGACCATTCAAAGTCCTTCGCAAGATCAGCAACCTCACCTACGAGATACAGCGAGTCGTCGACGAAGCGCACTCAATGCCACCACCATCCACTGTTGTGCACGTCGTAAGACTGAAGCCTTATGTGTCACCCAACACTCCCCTTTCGTGACAAGCGCCGGGTCGGCGCTTTAACGCCGCGGGGTAGTGCCACAAGGCAGTAGTGGGATTGGGGCATAAAGCGGTAGAGGGTCCCTGGCAAAAAGAGAAGACTACGAAGTGGATAGAGTCTGGTTCCAGCCCGCCAGTGCGCCAGGCATTGTCATCGCGTGTAATCGTTGTAAATATCTGTAAATATACGTTTTCTTGTAAGAATATCAACAAGTGATATATGGTGAAACACACTTAAAATCAACTTTACAGTGCTTGTCACACCATTACTTGCAGAACACCCCTTTTGTTTCTACCTAAACAACCCACTGCCTTCTACGTCATAAGTTTCTGTTGTCTTCTACAACCCTTGCAAGTGCTCTCCTAGCAGACTTCCTCAAATGAAGAGGGGGCAGACTTGCATGGGAGCACAAAAGCTGATGTCCTTGCTGTAGTGGCATTTTTACGGGTCATGCATACGTACATCTCAGAGGAAATTATCGGTGTAGCCAGAAAGCCTTCATTGAAGAAAGTTGTCTATGCAGTGACCATGTCCATGCAGTTTTGTGTTCAAGTAGCCAGCAATGTTTGCATGAGAACCGCGTTACGTCTCACCTAGCTTGTTTAGCGCCCTCTGAAACCCAAACTGTGACTGAGCACTGTGAAATCTTTTTCTATGTAACTAACTGTTCTATCCACGGTGTCTGTGTCGTTAACTACTTATTGCAACAGAAAAAACGCTAAGCAACTATTTTGTGTGGGTGCTCAGGCTGTATCCATGAAAGACAATTGAGCCTATAAATGCTCCTTTTGTTCTGTTACATGCAGAAGGGTCAGTGGCTCAGCCAGGAACCTTACATGAGATACACTCTGTGAGCACCATTGTAGTCTATAAACAGCAGTTTAAAGGTTTCTCGAAATTGTTGCGTGGATTGATAGGTTAGGTCAATTTTTGAAGATAGTGTGTTTTTTGCACTTAGTCCACGTCAAAATATTAGGGAGTTAGTTGAGGCGGAAGAGATTGCAAGTTTAACTGACACTTGTGTAAGCATGCTATCGTTGCACATTTGAAATGAAGACCTTTCTCTTTTGGTGAGATTTAGGAATGCGAGCAATTAGGCTGCATCTTTTTCATTTTGCTTATCCTGATATATTTATTCTGGTGCATGGTTTGATGCTTTTATTTCTTGTGACTGAGAACAGCCTCTGCTTCGAGCTCTGTGAGTTTTCTAATTCTTTTGTCAAGATTTTTCAATATTCGACACACCTCGAAGGGGCGTTCTCCCTTAGAATTGGGCATGAAAACCCCATCAAGCAACCGGGACCGGGCCGACCACATCATAGTGCGTCTGACGCAAGTTCTCACCTTGGCCCAAGCATGGCCCACGTTGACAATTCTGATGACTCCTCTGTTGAAGATATGGCTTCGGACAGCGACTACGTGGTCGTACCAAGCCGACGCCTGTAGAGGAAAATCAGCCGGACATCGCCCACTAGCCGGCAAGCACAGACAAAGACGAGTAGCATGCGGTCGTACACCATTTCGTATGTGCCGACATCGAATACAGACATCTTGAACTCTCTAAATAGGCAGAACCTGTCAAAGTACTTTGAGCTCATCGCTCCGGGGAAAGTCGTAGAAATACCTATAAATACCCGAAAGAACATACTGTCCGTGGAGGTCACTACGAAGGCCTTATTGGACACGCTGAAAGCGATTGTTCGATTAGGAAACGTTCCGGTTCGCGCATTCTCCGCGTACGACGAAGAAACGACAACAGGAGTTATATACGATGTGCATGAGGAGATAACAGACTCGAGTCTCGAGAAACTGCTGTCATCGTCGGCTCCCGTGCTTGGCTTCCACCGCCTTGGGCGCACGGGATGTGTTGAAGGAGTGTTTCAGTCGAAGACGTTACCCACACATGTAAAAGTTGGGTACGTGAGGCACTCGGTACGTCCTTATGTACTAAAACCTCTGCAATGTCATAAATGCATGAAATTTGGGCACGTTAGTGCAGTTTGCAAGGGTGCAGTAACCTGCAAGCATTGCGGTGGCCCTCATGATGGTGATAACTGCAATGCTGTGGCCAAATGCCCAAACTGCTCAGGCGCCCACGACGCAACATCAAAGGAATGTCCCAAAATGAAGAATGAAATTAGTATCCTGAAGAAGATGGTTCGAGACCACTCCACTCACAGAGAAGCTGCAAGGGCTGTACGGCGCCGTAAACATCGTTCGCGACATCAACGCAAACGAAGCAGCAGTGCTCATAGCTTATCGAATTCGACACACAAAACCGTGCCCTCCCCACCTCCTAGCCTACTTTTGTCGGCCAGAAAGGAGGATACAGATGCTCAAATGCCAATATATTCCACGCAAGTACAATGTAAAGAGTCATTGGCTCTCCCCACGTCGGAGACTCAGTGGCCTTCACTACCGTCAAGAGCTACGGTAGCGCCATCATCACATAGTACCCCTACCCTCAATGAAGAAAACATGAAGATGGACAACACAGATGTCAAGGCTATGCTTAAAAATTTGATGGGTTCGATGCATAAGATTCTCAGCAGCCTAAACACTCCCGCTGCTAAGGCGGCTGTGCAGCTACTTGAGGTTTTGGAGCCTCTTCTACTGGTTCTTCAGTAAGTGAACATGGTACTGATGTTCGAAGAACGCATGTGCCAGTCGCTTGTTATGCAAAGGAATGCTCGTGGCCTACGTGACCGTCTGTCAGACTTCAGCCAATGGGTTTTTAAATATCAATTTCCTGTTATCGTTATATGTGAACCGAATATGGTTTCACCTTTTCGTATATCTGGATATATCCAGATTTGGTCCCGAAGTGATCAACGTACGAGCAAAGTTCTCGTTTGTATACGCCGTAATTTGACGTTCTTAAGACATGAAGTCGCGTCGCATACCAGCAATGATTACGTGAGCCTGACTATAACACATAAAAAGCGAACATTCTCCGTAATAGGAGGATACATACACCCAAGCGCACAGATGGACTGCTTCCACCCGGGGACCATTCTTCAAGCAGCACAAAGGCCACACATTGTGATCGGCAATTTTAATGCACATCATCCTCTCTGGAGTAGCACTACAACAAATTATCGCGGAAAGGATTTAGCCAATTTTATATAAAACTATGGACTAAGCGTACTCAACGACAGATCACCTACATTTGTTCGTGGCACGTCCTACAGCAGCTGCCTCGACCTCTGTTTCGTTTCCAGAAACCTTCTGTCTTCCGCATGTTGGTGCACAGATTTTGAGACTCGCGGCAGTGACCACCTTCCAACGTATGTTCAGTTCAGGTGGTTTCGCCGCACGCACACACGCTACATCCGTAAAACCGACTGGACACTGTTCAAGGCATCTGTCAAGTCTGGCTATGAGCACACGACTGATCAATACGAGGTAGAGAACATCATTGCTTCTTCACTGCGTGACACAACCAAACAGGTTAACCTACCGATGCAGAGATCAGCAGTTGACTCCCAATACGAGGCCCTTCGTGCAATCCGTCGCCGTGCCGAACGCCGATACAGACAAACGAAGTCACCTTCAGACCTTTCCGCCTGTCGTCGAGCTCAACGACATGTTCTTCGGCATCTTCACAAGATTGACAGGCATCGTTGGAAAAATTTCTGTGGATCTCTGGACCCCAGGCAACCTCTCTCTAAGGTCTGGCGGGTGATACGAAGTTTGCAGACAACTCCCCAACAACGTCCACCATTTCAAGCTGTTGCTCTACATCAGGAACGGACAGAAGTTGAGATAGCCAGTGACTACTCTAGCCTCATCGTGGACACCACTGATGGTCTTGCCACAAATGAGCTTGTTACTACCATTGCGCCTCCATCGTCTGACGAGCGCCTTGATGTACGTTTTACAATACGTGAGCTTGACGCTGCGATTTCTGCCTCCCGCCGATCATCGGCACCAGGACCTGACGGAATCACGTATGCCGCACTCAACCATCTTGATATAGAAGCACGGCGTATCTTGTTATCTCATTATAACACCTCATGGGAGTCAGGAGAAGTCCCAGCTAATTGGAAATGCAGTCGCATTATTGCATTGCTTAAGCCGGGGAAGTGTCCTTATGCACTTTCCTCCTACAGACCAATTGCGTTAGCCAGCTGCGTCGGAAAAGTGATGGAAAGAATGGTACTGGAACGATTAGAGTGGCTTCTAGAGAGCAACAACTCCTTTCCTGCATTTATGAACGGCTTCATAAGAGGCCGATCTGCCATTGATGGTGTGGTCGACTTGATCACCAGCGTTGAAGAGGAAAGAAGCCGACGCAGACTGGTGGCGGTGGTCTTCTTAGACATTAAGGGTGCCTACAATAATGTGCTGCATTATGCGATCCTTGACGCACTGGAAGATTTCGACATCGGTGGACGACTGTACGCTTGGATTTTTAGCTACCTTAGGGACCGCACCATTTACATGACGACAAGTAACAGAGACACCGATCGATATAAGGTTCATCGTGGTGTTCGCCAAGGAGGAGTTCTCAGCTCGATCCTATTCAATGTCACAATGATCGGCCTAGCAGCAGAACTTGCCAGCACGGTGAAGATCACTGCATACGCTGATGACATATGCATATGGGCATCCGGAACTACTCGTCCGCAATTGCGAGCTCGACTACAGCGTGCAGTGACAATCACATACAAATATCTACGACGTTAGGGGCTCACTCTTTCAATCGACAAATGCGCAGTGCTTCCGTTCACGTGCAAGCGTATGTCGCAATACCAGATATTTATTAATGGGACAGCGATACCGGCTGTAACGCACCACAAGTTCCTTGGGGCTGTCGTACACAGAGATCTGTCGTGGACGAGGCATGTCGCAGTACTTAAATCTAAATTGAAGAGCTTTGCTCGCATTCTTCGCCACGTAGCAGGAGCAAGATGGGGCCCATCAGAATCATCGCTACTTCAATTGCACAATGCTCTATTTGTAGGATACATTTGATACAGCATGTCGGTGCTTTCCAATATGAGACCTAGTTGTGTGAAGACACTAGAGAGTGTTCAAGCTCAATGCTTACGAAGATGCTTGGGTCTGCCACGCTGTACTTCAACGAATGGGACAATCGCAGAGGCTCGGGCTTGTCCCACCAGTGTATACATGCTCTGCGAGCCACTTGGAGTTCACCTCCGATTACTGAACAGACACAGACAGCACCCACTGTCAGTACCACCCGCCACTCACCCATATTGCAGTTTCTCAAGAGTAATATCCCGGCATGAAAACAATATACCATCAAGGTTTTCTCCGCCAAATGCCCCTGCAGTGCCTCCACGGGTCCTGCCTAAACCACCTATCTCTTTTACGATACCTGAAATTACGAAGAAGTCGCTCATTTCTTCTTTTGGCCTCAGACAACTGACCCTATATCACATTTATACAGCGTACAGTGATTCTCTGCACGTGTACACCGACGGATCCACCACGCTAAACACCTCCGCCACAGCCTTTGTCATCCCAGACATGGATATCGCTCGACGATACAAAGTGGACCATAAAACCACATCAACTGCCGCAGAGCTTGTCGCTATCCGAGAGGCAATAAGGTTTATTTCCGGAGAGCGACCTCGAGCCTGGACGATCTTCTGTGATGCCAAACCCGCTTTGCAAACCATAATTTGCATCATGAAGCAAGGTCCGTATTACAGCTTGGCAATAGAAATCACAGAACTTATTTAGGCTGCTTCAACAAATGGCCATTTTATAACTTTCCAGTGGATTCCCGCTCATTGCGGCGTGATGGGAAACGAAGAGGCAGACGCTGAGGCTAAAAATGCCTTAAGCAGTGCCCCTGAAATACGCATTGCGTTTTCACGAGCTGACACGAACGCCCTGTTCACTGCGTGATGCGCAAATACACACTTCAGCACTAGACTAAACCGGAACGGCGACACCAGCGACTTCACAAATGGGACCCGGAAATGAGGTTCTGCATGCCTCCTAAATTGAAACGGCAACTCACAAGTATGATCCACCGCATTCGTCTTGGTGTAGCGTACACCAGACGTTACGCACATATCATCGCTCGCAGTGACACCGGT
The DNA here is from genome assembly GCF_043290135.1 of Rhipicephalus microplus. Lineage (NCBI taxonomy): Eukaryota > Metazoa > Arthropoda > Arachnida > Ixodida > Ixodidae > Rhipicephalus > Rhipicephalus microplus. Next base: position 7,502,838 of record NW_027464593.1, read on the forward strand.
CCTAATTGTGAACACTGTGATGTGCCAGAAACACTTGAGCACATATTTTGTATTTGCCCAGCATACGCACGTGAACGACAAACACTGATTTCCTGTACTGAACTGTATCGCAGTAGGTCATTAACTGATGAGATCATGTTGGGCCCTTGGCCAGACACCAACAGTGCAACGGCGGTCACAAGAGCAGTTATTACCTTTTTAGAAACAACTGGACTATGTGCGCGGCTATAAAATGTGCCTCAGCTAGAAAGAACACTACATACTCACCTCTCTATCTCACCATCGTCATCCATTATTCTTTCTTTTCCCCTTTTCCTTCCCTTAATGTAGAGTAGCAGGCTAGAGCAAGCTATCGCTCAGGCCGACCTCTCTGCCTTTCTGTAAATAAACTTCCCTCCTCCGTATTTCTTGTATTTTTTTCTGTGTACACGTTACCCTTGTCGTAACCTAATGGACAGGTGAACAGAAACACTTTGGTTTCGCAAAGGCTTCGTTATTAGAAAATGATACAGTACTTACTGGAATACACAAACATGCATACCATGGAGAACAAAATTTGGACAGAACAGAAAAGGCTTTACTCGCATCTAGTTTAGCCTCGGAAAATCAGCAGTATATATAGGCGTAGCAACCACGAGCGTGCACATTGCCTCACATACTAGTTAAAAACATGCAATAAGATTAAGAACACAGGAATTATGAAAAAAAGACCACTAAACGAGAAAAAAATATTCTAAGAAACGAAAAAGTCCCCACCACGCAGAAAAACAGATGTAATACTAACATGCGTATCTCTCTTTTTTTAGTGTAGAATGGTTCTATAATTTCATGTGCCAAGGTATCACTAATCTTCCAGGGACGAATACACTGAAAAACCTAGCCTCACACTTGCAGGAACCACAATGTGCTGGCAAATATGCCGAAAGTTTATTTTTCACAGGAAGTTCTTGCTACCTGATTCTGTCCTTTATGCAACTGCACACTTGCCTGCACATTGTGGTTGCTGCAATGTGAGGCTAGGTTTTTCAGAGTATCCGACCTTGGAAAGAGTAAGGACACCATATCACGTAAAATTATGGGAGCATACTACATTAAATAGAACAGATACGCATGTTGGTCTGTTGCTCTTCGTGGTGGGGATTTTCAGTCTTTAGAATCTTTTTTTTCGTTTAGTGGCTTTTAATTGCGATTGATTGATATGTGGGGTTTAACGTCCCAAAACCACTATATGATTATGAGAGACGCCGTAGTGGAGGGCTCCGGAAATTAAGACCACCTGGAGTTCTTTAACGTGCACCCAAATCTGAGCACAGGGGCCTACAACATTTCCGCCTCTGGCTTTTAAATGCGAAGCATAGCTTAGCGAACTTCGGAGACTACGAGCGTATCTATTTATATGTCTATCTACATATCTAGGTAAATGACTCATTCAAACATGATAATCACAACATGCGTGTCATGCAACAACATAACTACATGCCACACTGAGGTTGCGCTCGCGACCATTTCACTAGCTTCACATATGCGAATTTTGGTATTAGGTGACGCCAATGGATGACGAATGTACGTGCCTGGTGCACAATTCATAATTGTGAGATGCGTGTCAAGCGAGAACACGACTACGTGCTACAGTTAAAGTGTCAATACATTTCGACACGACACGGTGCGTGTACTCACCGGCCTTCATTTCGTCGTGTCATGCGGGTGTTGACGCGCCGGGCGGTGGTCTTGCCTTATATACACTCACAGGCACGCGCCACGCTGCGTTGCATGGACGCTTGCATGTTTCAGCGCGTGCAGCGTGACCTCCGTCCTGAAAAGAAAGAGATGAAGTGTTTTCTGGGTAACGCATAGGCGTGAAATGCAGCATGTCGCATTTCGCGCCTGGAGTCAGACTATAGAGTCCTCGCGTTTTGCTAACGTAGCGTCGCTGTGCCCAGCGTGCACGCGCGTCAACGCTACATTGGAGTACGTTGGGCCCATCTTGATGCGCTCGCGGGCGTTTTGCTAGCTGCACGTTTATCAAATTGGGTGTTAAGTGACATAAATGGATTACGAAATTTGAGACTCGTCCAAACATGATAATCCTGACACGCGTGTCATGTAAGAACATGACAACATACCAAGCTCCTAGAGTGCTCGTGGCCGTTTCACTAGTTCCACACAAACTAAATTTGGTATCACGTGACGTGAATAGATGACGAAGGTAAACGACCCATCTAGACATGATAATCATGTCACGAAAATCATGTACGGCATCATTTACCTCCACCTCGTAACGTTGTGCTGCTTTTAAAGTGACATATAGGCATTTCTCATTCGTGCTTCGTATATCATTGATTCTCACTGTACGCGAAATCTGCCAATTTTTTTCATAATTATTTTGTTGTCAATCTTATTGCATGTTTTTCGACTAGCATGTGAGGCAATCAGCGGGCTAATTGTTGCTACGCTTTTAATTTTTGCTGATTTCCCGAGAATAAAATTAGTTGGGAGTGACGCCCTTCCTGTTGTGTCCTCAATTTTCTTCCCTAATGATATGCAGCCTTTTAAATTAAGTAAGTCTGTACCAACTAGCCCAACAAATTGATTTATGAAGGTGGCTGTCCCACCCCTGCAGCACCCGCCCTGCAATTTAGTCTCTGTTTGCTGGCGTTCTACGTTCAGCCTGTTGTTGTGAATTGTATTGCATCAGAAAGCTTGCATTCTCCACTTTCTAAAGACAGCTAGTATTGTCGCCTAGTCTGAAGTGGTATTGCATAGTACTCAAAACAGTGCGAGCAAAGACGAGTGCTTTTGCTGTACAAGCCTCCGTTCAACATAACCGAGTAAAGTTTCGTGAGCCTCTTCATAAAGCATTATGCAAGGTTTCTATCAAGAGATATAGCCAGTAAAGCAATGAAAAAGTAATGCAGGGTTCAATCAAACTGGACAGAACATTGTCATTTTATGAGTGAATGACTTTTTATTCTTTTTTGTGTAGAACAAGAATATTGAATGGGTTTCTAGGCTACATTGTACCTAATGTCTATGCGAAGTTGTTTTGCATTCTGACGAATAGCTCATGAAATATAACTGGTTGAATTCACAAATTTATGGATCCAATTATTCAGGTATTACCGATGAGAGGGAAAAACTGTCCAAGATGAAAACCTGAAATTTTCAATGTTGAAGCAGCAAGCTTTTCGAAGGAAAAAAATTGCCTTAGGTTAATTAAAAAAATGTAAGACAGAGTGAGTTTGGCTCATTTTTCTGCTTGCCAGTAGTGTGCAAATTTACCTTTTATTCCTTTTATTTCTAATTTACAATTATCGCACATTAGCAGGACTATGTCCTGTTTTGTAATTACCAGTGCTCACTGACTTTGCGTAGCAGCACTTGACTCAAAAGATTTTCAACAAATAAAAATATTCCAAATATTTTTCGGTGGTGACGTCATCTGTGAAAAAAAACATGAAGTTGTCTCGTGTCAGTTCTGACGTTTGTCAAAGAGATGTCGCTAAACTTGACTATGCGAACGAAACACGTATGGGGGTTTTCTCCATATTCCAGTGTCTATCCCAGTGGGACAATATAGTCGCTACATCTCCAATACCCACCGTAACCCTAAGAGGCTGCTGCAAAAAAAGAAAGAAAGAAAGAAAGAGACGGAGTGACAAAGAAATAGGGGAACTTCGCGTGCCACCTTCCTGACCAAGTGGTTTGGCGATTGTGCCGAGGATTTCAGGATCTGTTTGGCTGCTCACTTTTGTAGCCAGAGGACTGCAGAAGCGTTTCTTAAGTACACAGTGAACTTGAGCTTGCTTTCTCCTATTTTTGAGACTTGTAGGACATCACCTGGTGGTCTTTCTGTCGCAGGGAGGTGAGGGATGTTTGACAGTGTGTGTTCCACGTGACACTGGTTGAAGGGTAGTATAACAGTGGAGCTTTTTCGAGAAACTAGCCTGCATGGTGGTGGGGCGGCGACATGACGCGCGTCACGTTTTTTTTTCTTGGGAGAGGAGGAGAGGTCACAATGCTAAGCAACCTCTATAAACGTTGCACAGAGTGGCGACAGTTTCTAGCTGAAAGGTAGCTTGAATCATCTGAAAACCATTCCTGAAAAATACTAAGCCCCCGAGATGGTGGATACCACCAGTGCGTGGTGGAAAACTTCGGAGGTTGCGGACCCCCAGTTTCGATTTCGGTGACCTCCATGTAGGCGCTTTTTAGACTTGAAAAGGGCCCATGACAAGTTTGTGGATAGTTTGCGGGCAAGTTGGTGGAAAACGTACTTGAACGTGTGCAGTAATTATACTGTAAACTATGAGGTAATGAGCCATATTCCCCTGACTGCAGCGAAAACTTTGGATGGCTACGTGATCTCAATAGCGTTTCCAGCCACGCGTAGCAAACAAACGTCAAGTGTCTTGATGCCTTCTGAAGTGTGGAAACAATATTTTCAGTGTGCCAACTTTTTTAGAAAAATATGTTTCGTAGCGTAATACTTACTCTCACAATAGATTAACACGTGTATTGCGAATGATCATTGCGTCCTCGAAGATCATTGATGTGATGTCATTTGCTTGTTGTAGTGGGCAGTGACTGGTCTATCAGAAAGGTAGAAGGAATAAAGCTTGAACTGCACGAAATAAACAAGACGGTCACCATTTACCTCTATCAAAGCTAAGCTTTGGCCAATAATCTATTCGCTCATGGGGATCATGGTATAGCTTACTTTCTAGGCACCCGGCCTTCATTGACCAAAGTGCGACATAACGCATTTATTCTCAGTATCGGCCACCATAGACACCTAGAAAATTAGACGTTCGCAGAAAACGTACACGCACTGAAGTGTATTTCTGCGATGAACTTCTTCGAGTGCTCACTAGGTGCAGCCACAAATGTGTGATCCACATATTTCCTGCACCTCTCAAATGACACATGCAATACCCGGACTGGTTTTGCAGCTCTCAGTCGCTAAGCTAAAGGTCCCAACCAGCTAGCCTGCTGTCCAGGCACTCAAGGTGGTAAAAGCACAAAGGGGGTGGGAGGGGAGGAGCAATTTCAAGTTTGAAACAAAAGACGCGGAATCTTGACAAAAAATACTGCGTGAATTTCCGCGATAACCATATCACATGATCGCGCTATGGATACTCACATAGGTGAGCACTAATGAAGCAATCGTTCCGTGTGATCACTTCGTATACTACACCACTGTGCTGCTGTTCTAAAACTGGAATGAAAATATCTGCGATACCATGTGCACAAACTGATCTGAATCGGACAGGTCTACCGTCGCATTCGTGAAACCCTAGTAAGGGCGCAGGTGGGTTGTAAAATTTCTCTTTCAATAAGACTCTCAAGATCCCACATGCATTTGTCTTAAAGGATTTGAACGCCGAGGCAGCCATCTCTTTCCGATTCTTGGTCGACTGTACTCCCTCACCAAATGCTTTCTGCACCACACGTCCTTTGTCAGTTTCTCGGGGATCTGCCCAATTTAGACCAAGCAGCGATGTCACGTGATGACGTCATTATTTAAAATATTTTCGTGATCTTTGATGTCAACCAATGAATTTATTTAGCACTTGTCTAGACAGCGACAGGCACATTTCGCGCTTGATAAGGCTTCTAAACTTTCCCGACCTTGTGTGCTGAGCTGTTTATTTTGTAGGAGCGCGCGAATATTGTTAACCTTTCACACTAAATTAAATACTGCCTGAGGCAAATCAAACTAAATACCTACTTTTTGAATTACAAGTCTGCGTGAATACAATATTATTACATTAGGTTCAAATTTCAACAGGTGCAACTTGCATCCGACTTTCAAACTGATTGCGGTGCGAGAGGAACTCGTTTTAGAGTTGAAAGGATTGACTCTTACATGTTTCACTAAATCTGGGCACTGCATTCGTGTATGTAACTGTGAGACCGCCCTCTAATTATGAATGTTGCGTTGCTTGACCTCATCTTTTTCTCTGTCTGCTCATCATGCTTGCACCACCTCATGACCAATGTCACCCCGATCTCTATAATATTCTTGAAGGTTTTAAGTAGAAGAGAAAGAAAAAGAAAGTGGCAACCAATACATCTGTTTAGCGATCCATGAGGCTAGTATTATCAAGGATGGAATTTTTTTCACCGCTCATGCCCATGAAATCCCCAATTTTTGCTCACTATTTCAGGCATGAAATAGGGGCTTTGTGTAAAGATAGCCAGGAAGTAGTGCAAGATAGTTTTACGGGTAGCTTCTGTAGTTAGCGGCATAAGTATCAAGTGGACCATACGCAACACCCGCAATATATGTGCAGATAGGTTCACTGTTGTAATGAACGCCGGAGCACGTGTCATCTGCTCTAAGGCTTTTTTACAAACTGCCACTTCAAGTGGACGCGTGATCAAGTACAGGAGGTGACAGTTAACATTCTCTGAAACGAGTTCGCAAACCTTGCCAGCTATCGCTCGTGCCTCTCAACTTACTACATTCGCCCTGTGGAGTTCCTAGAACGATTATAATAAGCACCGGCAGTGAATATTGCTACCGGTTGGAGAGTAAAACCCTGAAACGGGGGCCATCTTAGCACTTCTGTTGAAAGAAGAGTGCACGATTTATAGCCAAGGTGGAGAACGGGAACTAGCAGGACAGCAAGATTACATATGCCGCAGGGACGTCTGCAGATATGCCCATCATAGTGCTGCCTGACAAAGACGTGTGCAGCTGCGACCTGCTAGAAATGTTTCAAAAATACGGGCAGATCTTTAGAAACACTGAAAGTAAATGGTTTGCCAGAAAGGAAGCTGCTTTCAAGTGGAATTTCGATGCTTTCGTTTTGTTTCCTGTTTTCGTTCAGTGTGTTTTAAGCTCCGACAGATGCCATGCAAATTGATGTATATTAGAGCAATTTGAGAGTCAGAGAGACGGCACGTTGTAAAGAAAGTGCCGTAAAATGCAGGTATTCTGTTGTTTTGCACGAGGCAAAGTGTTGCTAACAGAAATTATACCAGTATAATGACGGTGAGGCATTGTACTTGAGTTAGCCATGCTTTGTAGTGAATTTGAAATTGAACATGATATTCAAAGGAATGCCTCTGCAAAGCCAATGATACAGTGTCTTCATGACAAAAAAAAACATAATTTTTTTACTTTTATACGACAAAGTGTAGAGCAAAAAGTTAAGCTTGTCCTATTCTCTAAAAAATATGGAAATTTTCACTTAAAGCAAATGCATGAAATTGAGTTAAGTTTGTTTTGATGCTTTCAAATTTAGAAGGATCAATGTGATAGATTAGGCAGGACTCGTAAACCTAACTACTAACCAATAGTTCGGTCGTTAACTGTTGCACTTCTTGAATTAACACAAGTGATGTAACCAAATAAAAGAGACGCATAGGTAACAGTTGTCAAGAAAACAGTTCACCGGCATTATAATAATTACTGGATAGTAGTTTATCAGTAGTCAACCCATGGCATGAATGCTGAGTAGCAAATGTTTATTTTGCCTCAGGAGGGAAATATTTACGCAAAGATAGAAAGCAAGTCTAATAATATTTGATTTTGTTTAAATAATTTTTTTATTCTCTGGAAATACTTGAACATATGCCAATTAACAAGGAAATAAAACTCTGCTCCATAGTGGTTATAATATATACTCTGTTTTTACACAGCAAATTATAACAAAAACTACACAGACATTTTGCCTCCTATATAAGTGGCATCCTCAGTGAGCACTGGCATGAAATGTGTGGAGGTGACCAAATTCACTGATTGTGTCGTGTCTACTCATCGGAACGGAGGCCATGACTGTTTTTGCATGCTGACTGGTCACAACGGTCTAACCATGACACGAAAAGCTTCCTCTTCCTTCTGTTTTGTTCCCGAGCCAGCGTCTTCGAATAACGGAAGTCGAAGGCATGCCCTATTTTCAAGCAATGTTTCACGAGTTTTGTCTGAGAATGCGTGGCTTTTGTGATTTCCCTTTGTGTTCATTGAAGCTCGTTGTCCACTTTCTACCAGTTTTGCCGACATAAGTGGTATCACAGCCACCGCAGAGAAACTTGTAAACAACCATGTTTTGATCGTTCGCAGAGTGCTGTGTTTGGGCTTAGAGAACACGTTAACCAAGGTACAATGAGGCTTTATAATTGTTTAATTATCAGTGGACGAAATGCTATTTCAACAAAGTCTGCAATAACCTTCAACATAAGGTAGAGAAACAATGGGTTTTGTGTTTTTTTGTGGCACACTCCTTGTTTCCTTTTCCAGGTGTTTCTGGGTGTCGTTAATAAACCTGCTCGGATAAAAGCTTCATTACAAATAACCAATCACGTTTTCCATCTATATGACTGTGGGTGCTGATCAGTGATGTATGCGACACCACTTGCATGAGTGAAATAGGCAGGAAGCAACCAACAGGCCTCAAAGAGCACATGCGTGGCATTGAAAAAGCTATCAGACAAAACTCGTCGAACACTTCTCAACAACGGGACATGCTTTCGTCATCAGTAATGAGAACGCAAGCTCGGGAACAAAAGTGGGGCAACAGAGATGATCTTTAGTTGTGATTCATTAGTGTGACAAGTTGGCGCACGACAACAACCACAGCCGCATACTAAGCGACACACGAGACAAGCAGCAAACTGTGTAACCTCCGCTTATTTGGTGCCAAAGCATACAGAGGATTCCAGCTACATATTTGGCGAAACGTCTATCTGGTTTTTGCTATAGTTTGCTGTGTTAACTATGAGTCTGTATATTCAATCGTGAACTGGCATGTCTTTTGTTGTAGCCGGCGAGCAAGGCGACGCTGGACTAAGTTGGTGGCGAAGAATTATTGTGATAAGCAAGCGGCTCGCATGCCAATATAAGTACAGGCACATGACGTAGCCTGTGACGTCAGTACGGCGCGTCATACGTTGGGTACTACATCTCTTCCCCCTTTATTTATCAGCATAGCCAAAACGTTCGGAAGGCTTTCGAATTCTTGTGCTTCGTCGCAATTTAGGTGGCGCGACGTTTTCTTGCGCCTGCTGTGATGGCAGTTCCGTCACGCTGGCTCGGTCAGGTGGCGGAAGTCGTTGCTCTGGTGCAGGCCCGTCCGGCGGCGATATGGTGTCGCTGTCACTTTGTGACGGAGTGGAACCCGGCTGTGCCATGCGGGTTTGCTCAGGAATCCACACGCTTCTGGGAAGAGGAGCAAAGCATGTGTTAGGAACAATATCGTCCGCATGCAGAAAGCGCACGTGGTCTTCGATTCGGACTGTGTATGTTCCTTTGCTAACTCGTCGCACAACTGTTCCTTCCAACCAACGTAGATCACTCGGTCGGTTTCCTCGCACACGAACATTGTCGCCAACCTCGAACTCCCTCCGTGAAGTATGGGTTTCCTGACCCTGTCTTCGAGCTATATTCGCTTCGGCACGTTTCGCTAGCTCCGGATGCAAGATGCTCAGCCTCGTGCGTGGCCTCCTTGAGAGAAACAGTTCGGCTGGCGTCTTACCGGTCGTCGAACACGGTGTGTTTCGGTAGGTGAACAGGAACTGGTCTACCCATTGTTGCATCGTCCGAGTCACTCCCGTGTTCTGCTCATCTCGTAGCTGTTTGATGAAGCTTCGCTTGACTGTCTGGACAAGCCTCTCCGCCGTGCCATTTGAAGCTGGGTGGTAAGGTGGTGTCTTGATGTGCTGCACTGCATTGGAGTTGAGAAAATTTGTGAATTCAGCAGACGCAAATTGCGGCCCATTGTCAGTCACAATTCTCTCTGGAAGCCCAAATGCAGCAAAAACAGTGCGGAGTTTTTCAACTGTCGCCTGTGCTGTAGTGGACGTCATGTGCAGAACATCTACCCACTTGGAGTGCGTATCGACAAGCACTAAAAACCAGTCGTTCTTGTAGTAGGGAAAATCCAGGTGAACTCTCTGCCACCTGCGGGTTGGCCATCCCCACGATAACATCGGCACGTGGGGCGCAGAGTTCTGCGTTAGTTGGCGAGTTGAACAACCTCTTACAGTTTCTTCAATGCGGTCACACAACTTTGGCCACCACACATGGCTTCTTGATAGCATTTTCATGCGAGTGATGCCTGGATGCCCTTCATGCAAAAGCGATAAGACTTCAGATTGTACCGCTTCAGGTATAACAACCATAGTTCCCCATGTTATGCAAACACAGTCTACGGACAGTTCGTCTGTCCGCGAGAAGAATGGGGCTACGTTGTCTTCTGACACGTACGATGGCCATGAATTCAAAACATACATCAGCACCTTAGACAAAACTGGGTCTTTTTGGGTTTAGTCACTGATCCTTTTCGCAGATACTGGTACGGCTTCTACTGCTGAAAAGAAGTGAACGTAGTCGCTTTCGTCAGTGTCGTTCGGTAGCGGTAATCGCGATAACGCGTCCACGTTTGCTACTTGGGCTCCCTTTCTGTACACCCATTTGCAGCGATATGCAGCTAGCACTAGCATCCAGCGCTGCATGCGTGCTGCTGCCATTTGCTGAATTGGCTTTGTTTGCCCCAGCAGTCGCTCCAGGGGAAGGTGATCGGAATAAATGGTGAATTCACGGCCGTAAAGATACTTGTAAACCGTTTGATTCCGAAAATCACAGCCAACGCTTCCTTTCCGATGTGTGCGTAGCCACTTTCGGCCTTGCTCAAAGTGCGTGACGCATAAGCTATCGGCCTTTCTTCCCCGTTCACGACATGAAACAACACTGCGCCAACCCCGTAAGGAGAGGCGTCGCAGACTAATCCAAGAGGCTTCTTTGGGTCATAGAATGTTAGCACGCTCGCTTGCGTAAGGGGGCTCTTACTCTCCGCGAAGGCTTTTTCTTCTTTTGCGGACCAGACCCACTTCTTATCCTTCTGAAGCAGTGCATACAAAGGCTTTAGCCTCGAAGAGGTTTGGCATGAACTTGGAGTAAAAAGTTATCATGCCGAGGTACGCTTTAAGCTCACTGATGTTCTTAGGTGTGGGTGCTTCCCTCATGGCTTCAACCAACTCGACGCACGGGTGCACACAATTTTCGTCAATGATATGCCCAAGATATTCGACAGAATTTAAGAAAAACTTGCATTTTTTCTTTCTCACTTTTACGCCGTGGTCCATGAAAACCTGCAGGACTGCTTCCACCCGGGCCAGGCATTTTATATGCGATGCTCCCGTGATGAGGACGTCGTCGAGGTAGCATACCACTCCGGGTAGTCCTAACAGCTCGTTCATGATTGCCTGGAAAACTGCAGATGCACTTGAGATTTCGTACGGCATTCAAACATACTGGAACAACCCCATGTGAGAGTTTATAGTCAGCAAAGGTCGCGAGTCAGGGTGCACCTCGATTTGCTGATATGCCGTCGAAAGGTCCAGAACGGTGAAAACCTTGTCCCCAGCCAGTGTCGTGAACAAATCCTCCACCACGGGCAGTGGGTAATGATTGGTCTTCACACATGAATTCACCGTCAATTTATAGTCTCCACATAATCGTACTGTGCCGTCTGGCTTGTGAACAGCTACCAGCGGCATGGCCCAGTCGCTGCAGGTTACGGGCACCAGTACGCCCTCTTTTCTCAAGTTGCCTAGCTCATGCTCGATAGGTTCACGAATGGCATACGGCACAGACCGCGCCTTGCAAAAGACGGGCATGCTTCCTTCCTTAAGCACCAGTTTTGCTTGGTAACCCTTTATCAACCCTAAACCAGGTGAAAAAACGCTGGCATACCTTGACAGGATGCTGTCGACAGACGGTTGTGCGTGCACCTCGTGAATGCTGTTTAGGTCCGTTCCGAGGTTCGCAATCCAGTCGCGGCCTAGGAGTGCTGGCTTCTCTCCTGGTACCACGATGATTGGCAGGACTTTCCGCTGTCCCTTATAATCGACCAAAACCTCCGCTTGGCACTTCACTTGTAGCGCCGCTTCGCCGTAAGTCTTGAGCTTCATCTCGCACTTCGCAAGCTGCGGCGGCTGCTTTAGCTGCCGGTAAACGCATTCCGGAACGAGTGATACGGCTGCGCCCGTATCTACTTGCATCTTCACAAGCTGGCCGGCTATCTGTACTTCAACTTAATAAGGTTGTTCCGTGCCCACCAGATACACACCGTGCAGCAGCAGCACTGTGCCTCCGCTCGCTTCGTCACTCAGGTTGTGGACGGTGCCAGGCGCCGGTAGCTTGCATCTGCACATGCGCGCCAAATGTCCCACGCGCCTGCAAAGATGGCATTTGAATTTACGATAATGGCAGAAACGGGCGTCATGTTCTTGACCGCATCGATAGCAGCTTTGCATTGAACTGTTCTTCGGCTTGCTGGCAAACTCCGGTTCCTTCCCCGTCTTTTTCAGAGCGTGAATGTCGGCATCCGTATTCGCAGTTGGTCGGAATCCCCTCGACTCCCGCTCCACTAGCTCAACGCTCTTAGCAAATACGCAGGCCGATTCGACCGTCAGTTCCTTCCTCTTCAGTAAACCCGTCTGAATGGTGGAATTCCGTAACCCAGCGGCGAACCGGTCCCGTAAAGCGTCGTCGAGAAACGTACCTTAGTTGCACTTGGCTGCCATGTGCTTCAGCGTGACTGCAAATGCCGCGACGGACTCCCCTTCTCCTTGGTACCTCCTGTTAAATTTGAAACGCTCCACAATGACCTGACTTGAAGGCTCGTAGTGGCCACTCAGCACTTTCACCAAGTCCTCGAACGTCTTCTCTTCAGGTTTTGCAGGTAGAAGAAGGTCCTTGAGCGTCTTGTACGCTTTCTTTCCTATGGCAGAGATGAAGGCTGATTTTTTAAGTTCTTCGTCTTGTACGCCGGCTACTTTGCAATAGTGCCCAAACCGTTCTACATACGAAGCAAAATCTTCGTCTCTTTCTTCTATGAAGGCGTCAAATTCCCACATCTTCGCCATACCTTGCCTTTCGCCTTCCAGCTGTCGTTGCTCACAGGATCCGCCCCCGTCGTTCGGTGCAGCCTATCCCATCCTCGTTGCCATCTGTTGTAGCCGGCGAGCAAGGCGACGCTGGACTCAGTTGGTGGCGAAGGTTTAATGTGATAAGCAAGCGGCTCGCATGCCAATATAAATACAGGCACATGACGTAGCCTGTGACGTCAGTACAGCGCGTCATACGTTGGCTACTACATCTTTTGGAACATTTTCACATCTCCTTAGTTGTAACTTTGCTTCATACGGTGGGTTGCCAAAAAACATGCTGAAAAGTTTATTTTTATATTTTGAATGAATTTTTTCAATTTCTTTTAGGTACATATGAACGTACCGGATGAAGAAAATGAGCAGCAGAATTTTGTCTTACTTTGCCATCGATTGAGCTGATGAGCAGTGACAGGAATATTACGCTGTGAGTGCCATCTGTTTGTTAATCACAATATTATATTGTTACGCTGAAGCGGCAACGTGTGAAGAGAGAAGAGGAGAACGAATGCGTCTGTCTTGGAAGCAGCTCGGTGTCGGCGCGGATACCATTCGCCATTCGCCGTTCAATAAACACGCCTCATTGTAACAGTTTTGGTGGAAATGCGGGGTACAATAATGGCGCCCCCTGCGAACGGCGACTCATCGACCACTGAGGTGCAATACGCGGAGCTTCGCCGAAGCCGACGACTCGCTGGTCTCCCACCTGCGATGGCGTCTGACGAAAACAATGACAACGAGCCACCTGCTTGCCGCATTCCGTCGCAGCCCTTCATCCAGACTTCATCCTTCGCTGGACAAGCTGAAGAAAATGTTGACTCGTGCCTCAGTTCCTACCAACGGGTGAGTCGATTTAATTGCTGGGGTGCCACCAGCCAGCTCAATAATGTGGGAGTCTTTCTCAAAGGAACCGCATCTGTTTGTTTTGCAAACCACGAAGAAAACCTGACGACGTGGCAGAAGTTTGTTGATGAAACCAAGTTGCGCTTCGGGGATCCGGCAGCGAAGAAGAAACGTGCCGAGCAAACTCTTATGCAATGAGCGCAAGTCCCCAGGGAAACCCGCCTCACGTATATCAAGGAGGTGCTCAAGTTGCACAGTGCACTAGACCCCTGGATGACAGAAGAGGACAAGGTTGGTCATCTTCTAAAAGAGATCGCGGAGGACATTTACCAGTTACTCATCGCAAAAGAAAGTTTAAAGCATGTAAGTGACGTTATCAAGCACTGCCGCATGTTTCAAGCACTGAAAGCACGGCGAATTACACGAAAGTTCGGCCGCCTGCCCAACGTCACTAATGTCGCCCGTGTCGGCGTGCATCCAACCTCATCCGATCTCGCGTCCATGATTCGCAAAGTAGCGCGCGAAGAGCTCGACTAACGCGAGGCGGCTTCTCGGCCGGCCCCTAATGTCCGAGAACACTTTCCTTTTTTGTGACTTATGCGCTATGACTACCACCACCGCCTTCCTTGATGCCTACAACTATACGCCTCGTCCTCAAGGACCCAGCCAAACTATGCGTCCGCACTACCCATTGGATGATGAATACGGGTGCAGACCACCTACCGGTTATCAGGCATAGAACGGCTTGACCATGCATCCTACTGCTGACATCAACGCACCCCGTGAACGTCCCATATGTTTTCACTTTGGCATCCGCGGTCACGTTGCCTGATTCTGCCCCCCCCCCCCATTGCCGTCGCACGGCAGCACCGTCCTATGGGCGACCACGCACTTTCTACGGGCACAGCAGCCAGCACATTGACGAGACAACCTGGTGCTCAGACTCTGCCAGCAGGCCAAACCATCGGGAGAATCACCGCCGTGATTACCGGCGTCTGTGCGGAGCTTGAGGCTACCACCTTCACGCTACCGAAGATCCCCACCTCCTTGATCACGTCTCACTTCACCGCCGCTGGAAAATGAGGAGGCACGACCGATGGAGGTCAGGTCACCAGTCATCTTCAGCTACACCCCGCTACGGCTCCACCTGTGACTATGCTTCATAATAAGATTTGTGTTTCTGTGGAGAATGTTGCAACGACGGCTTTAATGAAAACGGGAGCAAGTGTCTCCGCTATGAGCATGGTTTTCAAAACCCGATTAGGCCATAAGGTGATGTTCAATTGGGATAATGCGAGAACATTTTGTGCTGTGAGTGGAGAATTGCTACGACCTCTTGGTGTGTCCACCGGGAACGTCCATTTCTCTAATACGACTGTCAAGCCAAATCCACAGTGCTTGCTAAATCAACGCATGATGCGATTTTGTGTCTAGATTTCCTTGAACACTACGATGCCACTCCTGATTGCGGTACCGGCGAGATTTTTATCTCTCCTTTTGTTGCTGACCAACCTGCTGCTTGTTCAAGTACCTTCGCGGTCTGTGAAGATTCCGTCGTACCACCCTGTTCGTTATCCAGCGTTCAGGTTACTGTTGCTAGTACCAACAACGATGTATTCGACACTGTTGAGCCAATGCCATCAATCGTCGCAAAGAAGGGTGTGCTCGTGCCTCGCTGTATTGTCTCTGTGGCCTGTGGAACAAGAACATTGTGGGTGTCAAATTCATCCAACCATTCTGTTATGCTTCCAAGTGGTATGCGACATGCCTCATTTGAAGAGGATACGAGCCTGAATAGTGACACGTTAAGCCATGACGCCTCTAATGAATCCCGGGCACATGAGACCAGCCCTGGTGTTGCCGAAGACTCTTCGCCGTTTCTGAACATGATTAGTAGGCACTACCTTCTGAGAAGCGTGATGCCCTGGTCAACGTCCTTAGCAGGCATGCTTCATTGTTGGACTTCACGCAGGACGCTACCAGAGTTTGTGTTGCCAATACGCGAGCTTGCCACAGGATTGACACGGGGTCCGCGAATCCCATAAGGAATTCGCGGACCCCGTGTCATCCATAAGAATCCATAAGGGATTCCCATAAGGAATTCGCGGACCTTAGATTGGTACGGTCGAGAATTCGGCTAGACTTGAAGGAGGAACGACAGAAATTGATACGCAAGAAGCCAATCAATGAACTAGAACTGTGAGGGAAAGTAGATGAATTCAGAGTCTCACTTCAGAACAGGTACTTGGCTCTGATTAAGGAAACAGGCCTGAGCGTTCACGCAATGAATGATAATCTGACGAGTATCAATACATAGTGTGTAGAAGAAGTTGGAGGTACGGTACTTAGAAAGGACACTGGGAGGCTGTCTCAGGAGACAAAGAACCTCAAATAAAAGCATCACAGCATGAAAGTCTCTAGTGAAACAGACAAAATAGAACTGACAGAGCTTTCTAGGTTGACTAATAATTGTAAAGTATCTGATGTAAGAAGGTATACATGGAGAGAATCGAACACGCTCTGAAAAACGGAGGAAGCGACAAAGCAGTGAAGAGGAAACATGAGATAGGCAGGAATCAGATGTATGCACAAAAAACAAAGAACGCAAAATAACAGCCAATACGGATTGGATAGTTAAAATAGCGGAGGAGTTTTACAGAGACCTGTACCGTAGCTGAACAACGCCTATCCTAATTCTATAAGAGCTAGCAGTAACCCAGATTACACCCAACCAGTAATGATAGAAGAAGTCAGAAAAGCCTTGGAGAGCATGCAAAGAGCTGAAGCTGCTGGGGAGGACCAGGTAACATGAGATCTGCTTAAAGATAGAGGACCGATTGTGTTAGAAAAACTGCCACCCTGTTTATGAGGTGCCTCCTGACGGAAGAATACTGGAGCCTCTGAAGAATGCTAACATCATCTTAATACATAAGAAAAGAGATAACAAGGACTTGAAGAATTACAGGCCGATCAGCTTGCTATCCGTTGTATACAAGCTATTTACAAAGGTAATTGCTAACAGAGTAAAGAAAACCTTAGAATTCAATCCACCAAAGGAACAAATAGGATTTCAAACAGGCTACTCAACAATCGACTACATTCATACTATCAATCAGGTAATAGAAAAGTGCTCACAATACAGCCAACCACTATATATAGCCTTCACAGATTACGATGAGGAGTTTGATTCAGCAGAAATATCAGCAGTCATGCACACACTGCGGAATCATGGCGTCGATGAAGTGTATAATAACATCCTGGAAGAAATATACAGGGGATCAACTGCTACTACATTGCATCATAAAGAAAGCAACAGAATACCAATCAAGAAGGGTGTAAGGCAGGGGGATACAATCTCCTCAATGCTGTTTACGGCGTGCTTAGAGGAGGTTTTTAGAGGCCTGGAATGAGAACAGTTATGAATAAGAGGTAATAAAGAGTACCTAATTAGAAACCTGCGCTTCGCCGATGACATGGCATTGCTGAGTAACTCAGGGGACAAATTGCAATTCATGATTATTGAGTTAGACATGGAGAGCAAAAAGATGGGTCCTAAAATTAACTTGCAGAAAACGGAAGTAATGTAAAACAACCTCAGAAACGAGCAGCGCTTCAATATGCGTACTAGTGCACTTCAAGTTGTAAAATACTATGTCTACGTAAGGCAGGTATTAACCGCGGAGCCGAACCACGAGATTGAAGTAACTAGAAAAAAACATAGGGGTGGAGCAGATTAGGCAAGCACTCTCAGATCATGACAGGTAGATTGCCACTGTCCCTCAAGAGGAATGTATATAACAGCTGTATCTTGCCGGTACTTAGCTACGGAGCAAAAACTTGGAGACTTACAAAGAGAGTTCAGCTTAAATTGAGGACGATGCAGCGAGCAATGGAAAGAAAAATCTTAGGTGTAACGTTAAGAGACAAGAAGAGAGCAGAGTGGGTTAGAGAACAGGCGTGGGTTACGGATATCATATTTAAATCAAGAAGAGGAAATGGACATTGGCCACGCATGTACGCGTAGACAGGATAAACGCTGGTCATAAAGGGTAACCAAGTGGATTCTCAGAGAAGGCCAATGGGTTAGGGGGGGGGGGACAGAAGGCTAGGTGGGCATATGAGACTAAGAAGCTTGCGGGTGTAAACTGTAACCAAGTGGATTCTCAGAGAAGGCCAATGGGTTAGGGGGGGACAGAAGGCTAGGTGGGCATATGAGACTAAGAAGCTTGCGGGTGTAAACTGGCAGCAGCAAGCACAGGACCGAGTTGACTGGCGGAACATGGGAGACGCTTTTGTCCTGCAGTGGACGTAGTCGGGCTGATGATGATGATGATGACGATGATGAAAACAAGCTATACCTGGGTTGGATTTGCCAGTTTTTCAACGCTGCTATATTGTCTCAGTTCACGAAACCTTGACATAGACAGTCAGCAGCAGTGACAATCATCACTGTATACAATGCATGCACCACTGTTGGAATTCACCAACAAGGCAATGGCTGTCCATGGAATTCGTGTCCTTCTTTATATTTAGCACATGGCAGTTTCGCCAGTGTCTTTTTCATTGCTTATTCACTATCCCACTAATATTGTAAATACTATAGATAGAAGCTTTTTTCGTCAAACTTCTGCTAAGATAGTATTGTAAAGAAGAGGAAGTACTCCGGCGCAGAGGCAGCAGCATCGAGTGTGTAGCAGCGGCTCGAGCTCGGAAATTGCGGCTGGTGCATCGCCTTCCAAGCCTTCCAAGCACCAACCTTACTGCTTAATAAATCTCCTTTATAATTGGTGGAGGTGCTGGGTACCGTTCCTTACACCTTCCCGCTACCATCCCGGAACTCCGTTCTCGACGGCTACCTTTTGCTATGCCGGACGTTGATCAGCAGACGCTTCCATCTCTTCCGGCCACTTCTCCAGGCAGTGTTCCTGAGCGGGAGCCTCCAATCTTCAGTGGAACAGATGACAACGACGTTGAAGAGTGGCTCTCGACTTTCGAACGGGTGAGCGCTTTAAACAGGTGGACGGACGCGGACAAGTTGACACGCGTTTCGTTCTATTTCGCGGGTGTAGCCAGCCTTTGGCTTAGAAACCACCAGGCAGACGTCCGAACGTGGCCGCAATTTAAAACGTCAATTGTAGCAGTCTTCGATCGACCTGCCGTCCGAAAACTTCGTGCCGAGCAACGTTTACGCACACGCGCACAAGAAACGGTTGAAACCTTCACAAGTTACATAGAGGACGTCGTCGATTTGTGCAGACGCGTGAACGCCGAAATGACGGAAGCTGAAAAATGTAAGCACATCCTCAAAGGGATTGACGACGACGCTTTTCAAATGCTCTTGGCGAAAAGCCCGACCACTGTTAACGACGTAATTAGCCTCTGCCAAAGCTACGATGAATTGCGAAAGCAGCGAGCTCTGACAAGACGTCCTCCAGCGCACGATTTGGCATCGCTGTCTAGTGTGATCAGTGGTCATGACCACGCGTCACTAATGGCCGAAATAAAAGCATTTGTCCGCGAAGAAGTTGCACGACAGCTTTCCTTGGTGCCTTTCACACCAGAAGCTACCACAACTTTACCATCGTCTCTGCGTGACGTCATTCAAGGAGAGGTCGCCGAGGCCTTACCAGCTGCTCGCGAGCCTAATCTTGTGGCTGCTCCTCTCACCTACGCCGCGGCTGCAGCCATGCGGACTCGCAAGGCGCCTGCGCCTCCGTTCCAGCCTCGCGCGAGCTATCCCCCAGCTCCAGTTCACTGGACCAGCACTAACACCGCCAACCCGTGGCGCACCCTCGATAATCGCCCGATATGTTACGCTTGTCGATACCCCGGACACGTCGCAAGGTGTTGCCGCCGCCGGACGCATATCACCAATGAAAACCGCCGTGAGCCTTTCTTCCCGCTTGACTCCAACGCGCGATACAGTTCCTCCACTCCAATGCCAGCCCGCTACCAGGAAGACCACCGCCTTCGGCCGGGACGTCTTCGCTCGCCCTCTCCACGCCGCCGCTCGCCTTCTCCTATGCGTCGATGGTCCGCACCTAACGAGGAGGAAAACTAGACGACGCAGTTCCTGAGGCAAGAACTGCGCAAGTTTCGGTTAGCCCAAGTCCTCATTTGTCACCTACCAATGTTATTGATGTGTTCGTCGAAAATATCCCTACTGTCGCTCTTGTAGATACCGGTGCAGCTGTTTCGGTTATAGATGCTGGATTTTGTCGCTCAATTCGTAAGGTTACGACGCCTTTCTCCGGATTATCGCTTCGCACAGCCAGTGCTCAACCTGTTCAACCAACCGCAGTATGTACAGCCCGCGTGACAATTCAGGACGTTCTGTATACGATAGAGTTTGTGGTTCTTTTATCATGCTCCCATGATATTATTTTAGGATGGGACTTTTTGTCGCGTCATAACGCCGTAATCGACTGTGCTAGGGCTGAGGTCGAATTTCGCTCACTGGATGACCAAGCGTCCGTCGACACCCAGTTTGGCGCTAAACTTGTCGTTAGCGATGACACATACATCCCTCCATGCTCTTTTGCGTTCGTGCCAGTTTCATGCAGCGCCATATCCTACGGCACGGTCTTCTTCACACCATCTCCAATATTCGTCGCCCGAAGAGCCCTCCCCCTGCCTTTTGCTGCTCTCGATCTTGTAGAAGGCTCAACCACAATGCCAATTTATAATCATGAGTCGTCGCCTTTATCCCTACTTTGTCACGAGTGCCTTGGCCACGTCGAGACAATCAGTTCTTCCAGAATTATATCCGTCCCCGATGAGGTGCCTTCTACCGCCGTCTGTAAACTGGCTGTAGTCTCAGCGCCTGACTCAACGTCGGCAAACATATTTCAACCATTCATCGCTGCAGATTTGACATCTTCGCAGCGTTCACAACTCCTCACCATTCTTGAGAGCTACCGCCACTCTTTCGACGTTGAACAAACATCTCTCGGCCGTGCCTTAGCAGTAGAACACCACATCGACACTGGGTCCCACTCACCGCTGCGACAACGACCATATCGCGTCTCCGCTACAGAACGCCGCGTCATTGCTGACCAAGTAGACGACATGCTTCGCAGAGGCGTCATTCGACCTTCACAGAGCCCATGGGCGTCTCCGGTGGTTCTCGTCAAAAAGAAAGACAGTTCTATTCGTTTCTGTGTCGATTTCCGGCGATTGAACAAAATCCCGCTGAAGGATGTCTATCCACTACCGCGCATTGACGATGCTTTGGACAGTTTGCAGGGTGCCGAGTTCTTTTCCTCGTTAGACTTGCGGTCAGGATACTGGCAGGCGCCTATGGCGGAGGCCGATCGCTCCAAAACCGCTTTTGTCACGCCAGACGGCTTATATGAATTCACCGTCATGCCCTTCGGACTTTGCAATGCACCTGCAACGTTCGAACGAATGATGGACAACATCCTGCGTGGACTAAAATGGAAGATATGCTTGTGTTACCTCGATGATATCGTGGTCTTCGCCCCTAACTTTGACACACACTTACGTCGCCTTCAGCACGTCCTTACTTGCTTAACTAACGCCGGTTTGCAATTAAACCTCAAAAAATGTCGATTTGCCATGCGTCAACTGAACATTTTGGGCCACGTTGTTTCCAAGGAAGGCATCCTCCCGGATCCCGAGAAATGGCGAGCTGTTACGGCGTTTCCTAAACCTGCCACCATCAAAGAACTTCGAAGTTTCATCGGCTTGTGTTCGTATTTCCGGCGATTCGTCCGAAACTTCGCGTCTATTATATCACCTCTCACGCAACTTCTCAGCAGCTGTAAAGACCTCTTATCGTGGTTCCCTGCCTGCGACGAGGCTTTCACCACCCTGCGACGGCTTCTTACGACGCCACCCATTCTACGCCATTTCGATCCTGAAGCTCCAACTGAAATCCACACCGACGCCAGTGGTGTAGGCCTGGGTGCTGTGCTCGCACAGCGTAAACCGGAACATCAGGAATACGTCGTGGCATACGCTAGTCGCACACTTACCAAAGCTGAGAGCAACTACAGCGGCACAGAAAAGGAGTGCTTGGCCATTGTGTGGGCCCTTGGAAAGTTTCGCCCATATCTATATGGTCGTTCTTTTGACGTCGTGACCGACCACCACGCGCTGTGCTGGCTTTCGACGTTAAAAGACCCATCTGGCCACCTCGCTGGCTGGGCGTTGAAAATTCAAGATTACGACATACGCGTGGTTTATCGGTCAGGACGGAAGCATGCTGACGCCGACGCCCTTTCCCGTTCCCCCCTGTCCCAGAATGCCACAGCTGACTCCGCTTGCGATTCCACATTGTCATCGCTCGACTTTGACACCATTGCTGTCGAACAACGCAATGACCCGTGGACTGCGTCCCTCCTCAATCATCTCTCCGACACTTCTGAACTCCCAAAGACGCGAACGCTTCGGCGCCAAGTTCCACACTTCTCGATACGTGACACGCTTCTCTATCGACGTAACTACGCACCAGAGGGACGCAAGTGGCTGCTCGTCGTTCCACGAACCCTGAGGTCGAATATTTGTTCCTCTTTTCACGCTGACCCACAGTGTGGCCACGCAGGAGTCTTCAAGACCTACGAAAGGCTTCGACATCGCTACTACTGGCGTGGCATGTATACCTTCGTCCGCAACTTCGTCCGCCCTTGTGTCGAATGTCAGCGCCGAAAATCTCCACCACACGCCTCCGCCGGTGAACTGCAGCGTTTACCATGCCCTTCCCGACCCTTCGAACGGGTTGGAATAGATATTTATGGGCCACTTCTATTGACTCCGACTGGCAACAGGTGGATAATAGTTGCTATCGACCACCTAACGCGCTATGCTGAGACCGCTGCTCTTAAAACGGCTACAGCACAGGAGGTTGCCACTTTCCTACTGCGTCATTTTGTGTTGCGTCATGGAGGCCCTCAAGAACTCCTCAGTGACTGCGGCCGCGCCTTCTTGTCCGAGGTCATTGAAAAATTGCTCGCTGAGTGTGCTATTGTACATCGCACATGTACCGCTTACCACCCACAAACCAATGGGGCTACCGAGCGCTTTAATCGCACTCTCGGTGACACGCTATCTATGTATGTGACGCCCGACCACTCTAACTGGGACTTAGTTCTCCCGTTCATTACATACGCCTATAATACGGCAACGCAAGCGACAACAGGCTTCTCCCCTTTTTACCTCCTCTATGGCCGTCACCCCTCCCACACCATTGACACCATTTTGCCCTATGGACCAGACGCGTCCGAGTGCCTACCAATCTTGGACGCCGCCAGACACGCAGAAGAATGCCGCCAGTTAGCTCGTCGCTTTACCTGCGATGACCACAACAGGCAAAAAGCAATTCGTGATGCCCAGACCTCAACTCCCGTTTTTCTTCCGGGTTCTCTTGTATGGCTGTCAGTGCCGCATCGCACACCTGGGCTCTCTTCCAAACTTCTGCCTAAGTACGATGGGCCATATCGTATTGTCGAACAAACTTCGCCAGTAAACTACCTCATTGAGCCTCTTACGCCACCATCAGACTTGCGACGTCGCAACCGCGAGGTTGTACACGTCCAGAGGCTCAAGCAATACCACGGTTCAACGCCGCCTGCCCAAGACTAAGTCGCCAGGATGGCTCCTTTTTTCTCCGTGGGGCCATTGTAAAGAAGAGGAAGTACTCCGGCGCAGAGTTAGCAGCATCGAGTGTGCAGCAGCGGCTCGAGCTCGGAAATTGCGGCTGGTGCATCGCCTTCCAAGCCTTCCAAGCACCAACCTTTCTGCTTAATAAATCTCCTTTATAGTATAAACAAGTTGGATTTCATTGTGCGCCTGTATTTTTATTCTCCGACTCAGCAGTTCACATAGTATAAAAGGAACTTGCGACGTGCCTTGTTCATATTTTTTACTGAATGCTTAACATGTGTTTGTAACAGTACCATTTATGTCTTGCTCTGTGACAACGACAAATAAATAAGAAGTAAGAAATCTTCATAAATAAATGTCCTCTTTTTCATATGGCATTCAGGCACTTCGGCATGTTCTTTACTGCCTAAGCTGTGTTCTGCATGTCCTCATGGTTACTGCAATTCCGCACATAAAAGTACTGCATTCCCACCACATGTTCATTTACTGTAGTCATTGCTTACAAAGTACAAAACAGTTTTTTTCAATGCTCTAAGAAATGCAGTATGTATATCACATGTGTTGGAAGCTTTCGGAATCGAAAAGTCTGTTTTTGGGCTTACGGACCTGCACAAGTGTGTTTTGACATTTTTATAGCTTGGCTGTTCCAACACCACTTGTTAATGCATGTAGGATTGCGCAAATAAACAGCTGTTAGGAAACAGTTTTAGTGCATGGACTAAAATAATGCAATTTTTCACACCATATCAGAGTTCTTTACCAGCGAAAAGCTTCGGAGTGGTTCGCGTAACAAGTCAGCATGCCTTTTAAAAAACTCGAACACGCAGTATTATGTACTTTCTGTGCACGTCACAAGAAGGTCAACATGTCACACAGCAATGATGACATCACGTTGCTGGTATGCTGCCATCACGTTGCTGGTATGTTGACATATCGTCCTGAATGTTCCAAGCAACGGTATCATCTGATCAAAAAAGAAGACGTTGTGTGCTTTTACGCAACGTTGCTGACGGGCATCTGGGCACTGTCATTCAACATTGCGATAACAATCTGCATTACTTGGGTATTCGAGCTTCTTATGTTAGTGCGAAGCTGGAAGAAAAACAGCTACACATTTCTGTTAACTGCATGTTAGAGCACGAGAATTGCATCGTAATGTCATTAGAAGCTGAGTCACAATTATCACAAGCTACTCAGATGCTTGAGAGCGAGATATCACTTGTCTGTGGAGTAATAAAGACGCAAAAGGAGGCTCTTTATCGATTCCTTACCATACTGCTTACGACTGCCATATTGTTGCTCCGCACAGGAAGGGTGAATTGCAAAAGACATAAATGAGCTCTAAATGTACAAAATGAAAAAATAAGTTTAAGGTATCGGTTGATTTTATTCGCCCGTAAAGTGATAGGCGAACATATATGTTTCGTATATCGTCAAGTAACATTTTCATCATTCACAAAAATTTAATTTGCGTAAGTTGGTACATGCCTAACAGAGGGAACAGAGCGCAAAATAAAAAATGACGAGGAGACAGGAGCTGTTGACTGGGCGAGCATTGGTGTTTCACTGACACCTTTATTTCGTACATGCATTTCGAGCAGAAAATGTATCTTAAAAGGGTATGAACTATAGCTCGTTGATACGGATGCATTGTTATATAACTGCGTGGGTAGTCAAGAGAAGAAGTAAAACCACAGGACAGAGGGGTCTGCTCTGTGGTCTTTCTTCTCTCGTATACCAGTGTTGTTATTTTTCGAAAGAGAAGAAAGTATTTTGAGATCTATTCCAACAACATAGCCAAGACCGCCTGCGTCTTTCTTGGTAGGTAGGTAAGTTTTGCTTAAGTCACACAGCACACAATAATTTTGCATTTGGGACTAAACGTGCATAAGAATGACGTTAAAGCTGCAAATAGAAGTACCAAAATGTAACATCTGAAACTCCAACATCAAGTTTCGAACATCAGAATCAACCATAATGTCGGAAGAATAAAAAAAAGATCTATAAAGCACTTTTCTGCATTTGGTGCATTAGTGTGCAAATTAGGAGTAATTAATGAAAAGTCGATTGCGCGAAACAGGCCCTGTTAAGAGTAGGGCGCCTACAAAAACCCTTGCTTCAGCAATCCTTTCAGTGGTCAATAATTTGTTCCTAGTTAATCTTGAAATCCCATCGTCGACACTTGGCAACCCTCTTGCACTGCCAATAGGGTCAAAGCAACAAACCCAGCTGCAGAGAAAGTTTCCCACAGTTTAAAGGCAAGCGACACATTGACTACAAGAACTACATAAATGAGATGCACAATGCTTACAGCAAGATCAACAACAATGGCAGCAGCAACTAATGGCTCAACAACAATAGACCAGGCAGGCATGATGCACTCAGTGATTCGGATATTCTAAGTGGGCTTTTTTATCTCTGCATGAGGCATGAGCTAATTTCTCAAAAGTTGTAGAACAACTAAGATAGCGCTATCGTATTACTTTCTGTAAAGTTTTTGGTAGTTTGATGGATTAGATCCTGGTGCATATTTTCCAAGCCGCAGTGAAAAGGTGACGTGTTGTGCCTCTTCAGATCCATGTCCACCCCTTCTGGAAATATTCGAAAAGGGTAGATGTTTTAAAGTATTGGACGGCAGTTGACGCCCGCCGTCACAATTTATGTGAAAGCAATACTGGGCCACTAACACATACCTTATCAACTGACGGCCAGGCTTCACAGTGCAGCGAGACTAGAAATGAGTGTGGATGTTAAGTTGGTCTCACTAAAATACCGAAGAATTCATACGTACTGCAAGCACACTTCTGCGTTTTTGAAAGAGGAAAGTATGTACCTCGCGTCCGCGTGTCAATATGTGCTCCTAAGCAACTGAGGAATTTGTTGAGCTGTTGTATTTCGACAAAGATGAAGTGCAAAGCCATATGTATACCAAAATTTTTAACGTATGTTGTTTTACGGGCAAAAGCCATGGTATGATTATGCGGAAAGCCGTAGAGAGATCCAAAAATTTTGATCATCTGGTGTTCTTTAACGTGCACTAACGTCGTACCACACACGCACATCAAGTATTTCAGCTCCTTCAAAAGTCAACCACCACGGCCGCAATCAAACGCGAGACCTTCGGGTCAGCAGCTGAGCACCATTAGCTACACTACAGTGATCAGTGGCGTAGGCGAAAATTTTTTTCAACGGGAGGGACAGCTACTGATCTGAAGTCGTGTTTTTGCAGCTATATTGTACCATTTCAAAAAAAGAAATTGGAGTTTGGGGAGCAAGACTACCCTCTGGCTACGCCACTAACCGCGGTGGACATCTGCACATGTCAGAACGCGGAAAGATAAACTTTCCTAAATGTTGCAGCTGAATTTGGTAATTAGTACAGACATATATGAGGCCCCTAATTTAAGTTCATGAAGTGGAAGGGGCTCCGGGGAGGGAAAGCAACAATGAAAAAAACGCTTGCTTCCACATGAAAGCCTATTTTGCGTGCTTTATCAAGTGGCAGACACCAGAACTGCACCTTAAAAAGACGCACCACATCGGCAACTCGGGCACATCATTCTTGACCATACAATTCCGCCTCAAATGCCAACTCAATGCTTAGAAGCCGCGACTGCTTTGACCGTACAGCTTATGAGCTGTTTTGGGTGACCCCTCGGGGCAAGCAACTTCAATTCTAATGGGTCCCTGCTCAGGCAGCTCTTCTTGCATCGTTTGCCGAAGTTCATGTGGCTTCTCTTGGCTGCTGCCGGAAACATGATCTCGCCAGCCAACGTTTAGGAAAGAGAAACTTTCCTAAACGTTGCAGCTGAATTTGGTAATTGGCACAGACATATATGAGGCCCCTAATTTAGGTTCATGAGGTGGAAGGTGCTCCGGCGAGGGAAAGCAACAATGAAAAAAACGCTTGCCTCAACATGAAAGTCTATTTTGCGTGCTTTATCAAGTGGCAGACACCAGAACTGCACCTTAAAAAGACGCACCACATCGGCAACTCGGGCACATCATTCTTGACCATACAATTCCGCCTCAAATGCCAACTCAGTGCTTAGAAGCCGCGACTGCTCTGACCATACAGCTTATGAGCTGTTTGGGGTGACCCCTCGGGGCAAGCAACTTCAATTGTAATGGGTCCCTGCTCAGGCAGCTCTTCTTGCATCGTTTGCTGAAGTTCATGTGGCTTCTCGTGGCTGCTGCCGGAAACATGATCTCGCCAGCCAGTTTTCGTCTGTAACGCCCGAAGCAACTTCTCTTTCAGTGACTTCCCTTTTTCCTGCGTTAAATTCTTCTGTCAAGTCTAGTTTAGAGCATCAGGCTAACTGGATTGCCAGTTTTGTGCAGCCCTTTGGAACGTTCGGCCGTTCATTTATTCAGTTAATTACCTTCAGGACCGAAGGTGCTCCAGATAGAAGCAATCTACAGTAGGCATAATCATAAGGAAAGAAACTCATCAAAAACAATAGCTGCTAATAGCACACAAAACCTCCAACAGCAGCCTTCAGAGCAGTGAGAGCCAAAAATTGGCCAATAGAGGAGGGCAGGGGTTAAAGGTAATTTTTGAGACCGAATTTAAAGGAATCGTGAAATAATTTAGTTGGGGAAAAATGGATAGTATATGCAACTGGTCATATCTACTTGATGAATGTAGTATGACATGGAAATTTAGTCCTGTTTCCATTGTGAAATATGAACATTTTATGAAATATAACGAGTCAAAACACTTTTCGGCGTAGCTAAAAAGCCAAAAACGCAAAAACTTGCTTCCTTGGGTGATGTATTACATGTGCGTGAGTAGTATGAGAGTATGAAATGTGCACCCTGTTTAGAATATCGGAGAGCTGAACTATTTGGCACGAATTTATTCTAAAAAGGCCGCGTGTGCGAACACGCACGCAAGAAGGAAATGTGAACACCATAGGTTCCTAACAACTGAAGGTGAGCCCAACGATGGAAAAAAAAGTGGGCGCGAATATGTATCCGTGCACGCCCAAAAATTGTTGTCGTACTTAACACTGCCTAATAAAACTCATGGTGATGGGCGAGACACCTGGCGTTCAGTAAGGTGGCGTGGACATTATTGCTGGTTTTGTTTTGTTTGTTTCCTAGATCTTTTTATGTGATTGTGCTGGAATCACTCATGCTGTTTTGCGCAATAATTTTTAACGTAACTTTTTATTTTTATAGCGGTTTTTCATAAACCTTTAGTGATATCAGCTGTTTTTTTTAAATACAACAACGCCATTATTAATATTTTGATAATAGCTTTTAATATATTATGGCTAGGTTTGCTAATATCTGCCATTGCTCTTTAAGGTGAAGCTGAGCCTTGTCAAGCTTGCCAAGTGCAGATTATTTGTTTAGTCCCCTAATTTCGTGCTCACAACGCACTGTATCAGGCACATCAAAAATAAATATTGCATTGTTTGACATATTAGTTGATAAGCGAATCTACCAGTGTGACGCATTTTGTGATCTACGTGAATGATAAACGCTAAGGTGTTTGATTTAATCTTCATGCAAGTTGAGAGATGGTCGGCCTACGCATGCGCTACAATTTTATTGATAGGTTATGCCTCAATAATTGGACGCATTTCTTCTATTTTATGCTGGCTAAAAACAACAAATTCATTAAATATTGGCAAAGACTTACATTTTCGAAACTGTACGGAAAGAGTAGAAGGTGAACATCTGGCTAGCAATTCCTTGTGTTTCAGTGGTATCTGATTATAGGAAGGTCCCATTTGTCGAACGCAGGTGCGGCACCAGCTGCAAGAGACCTTATGAACCACTTTTGAACGGCAATGAGTCAGTTTACTAGCGCGTTCTTTTTCTGCACTGCGGCACAAACCTTACATACCTAGCAAGATTGCAGCTTCGAAAAGGAATCTGAACGCCGTATCTACATCCCACTTCCTTTAGCTTGTCTGGAACACAGTAAATGTACAGTATACCAACGCTTCGTTTTCCCTTTCCAATTATTTCTGCAACCATGCCTCAACTTAACATAACAGACTTCATTAAACGTCCCTCGACAGTGGCCACTGCATTGAAAGCGTAGCGTACCTTCAAGGGACGCGCATCCAGTGCGTTAAAGCTCTCGCTCACTTTATTGCGATACCAATCGCGACACTCTCGGCTGATTTTCGTCGTTGCCGCTATCATAGCTGTCCTGTCCTGGATATGCATATGTATTTATATATGCAAAAAGGCATAAAAACAATACAGAAGAAAAAAATTTCACAGCAACATGCCGGGGATTCTTACCAGCTACCCCCCGCTCCACAGCGGGTTGCGCTAGTCAACACATCCTTTCGCCATTTTTGTGCTGGTAATATATCAACGAGCTAGTCATATGCAGAATTTACCGTCGCGGTACGCCTGTCTCGGAACAGCTTGAGTTTATACTCTATCACCAACGCTTCTACATGTTCCTTGATTGATTAATTGATTGAATAGTGAGGTTTAACGTCCCAAAACCACAATATGATTATAAGAGACACCGTAGTGTAGGGCTCCGTAAATTTTCACCACCTGTAGTTATTTACCGTGCACCCAAATCTGAGCACATAAGCCTACAGCCTTTTTGCCTCCATCGGAAATGCAGCCGCTAAAGCCGGGATTCGATCTCGCAGCCTATAGGTCAGCAGCCGAGTACCTTAGCTACTAGACCACTGTGGCGAGGCACTTTACATGTTATTTCAAAGAACATGTAGAGAAATGCAAAGGGCACATAACAATTATTTATTTACAGAATACTGCGGTCGAAAGACCAAGCAGGGGGGTATAATAAAAGTGATTCACAATGTAACTTCAATAAAAAGAAAGTTCAAACAGTAAAAAAACATGTTAAGGCAGTAGAAAACAGGATAATATTTGAACAGAGTAACACGACAACAAGAAATTGCGAAATTGTAACCACAGAATGCAAAGTAGATACAACGTGAGACAGTCAGAGATCTTGAGTTGTACGGTTAAAAACGAAAAGATACGCAGTTATCTAAGTCAAGATTTTCATTATCACAGACTGCGTCAAAAGGTAACGCGTTCCAATCATTGATCGTCAAAAGAAAGAACGAGTTCATGAAAGGTAAGTACGTGCAAAGTAAGCTTCAAGAGTGTAACTGTGCGTATGTCGAGTTTGTCTTGAGATTCGATTTCTTATATAAGTTTCTGGACTAATGTTAAATTTACACAAATAAAGTGAAAGTAGAAATTTCAGCCGGGCAACAACTCATCGGTATTGTAAATGGCCATGATCGTTGTTGGCGAATCATTTCTGTGGTAGGCATTAGGAATAAAGCGAACCGCCTTTTGCTGCACCATCTCAGGCTTAATATCTTTCTATATATGTGGGTCCCAAACGACACTAGCATAATCTACTTTTCACCTTATAATAACATTGTAGGTCATTATTTTGATTTCTGAGGGCGCTGTTTTTAATTTATGTCTCGAAAAACCGAGCTTTCTAAAAGCAGACGAGCACGTTTTATGAATGTGGCATGACTATGTTAGGTGGCTTGTTATTGTGACGCCCAAATATTTATATTCGTTAACCTCAGTCAAAGGACAGTTGTTGAGAGAATACGTATATCTATAACGGCGTTTCTTAGTTGTTATACGCTTGACAACTGATTTATTGCTATTCAATTTCATTGACCAATCTTCACACCACTTAGAAATGGCACAAAGGTTGAATTGCAGGCATTTATGGTCATTCGGAGCAGTAATCGTTTTATAAAATATGCAGTCATCTCCAAAAAAAAGCTTTATTTGAACTTGTGATGTGCCTGTTTATTTAACAATGTAATTTATATACACTAGAAAAAAATAGGTCCCAAAACATTGCCTTGAGGAACTCTGGATGATACCGGTAGAATACCAGACATGTAGTCGTTTATTTTGACATACTGCTTGTGATTGTGAAGGTAAGAACGGATCCAGTCAATGAGGATAACAGGCAAACCTAAAATATATAATTCAGAAATGAGTTTGCTATGCGCGACAAGATCAAAGCGTTTACTCAAATTTAAAAAATAGTATCAATTTGATTCCCCGTATCAAGTGACGACGTGAACTCATGAATTGTGACTAGCTCTGTTGTGGTCGATAGTTTTTTTTAAATCCGTGTTGTAATGGCAATGGCCGGCGGTTTTCTTCAAGAAATGTTGTGATGTAATGTGCGACTATGTGTTCTAATAGCTTACATGACGTACACGTTAGGCAATTGGGCCTGTAGTTTGCAATGTTTAGACGATCCTCTTTCTTAAACATCGGTACTACACGTGCCATGCGCCAGTCATCAGGAATGAAAAAATTTCCGAGGAGAGGCGAAAAACGTTTGTGAAAATGTACGCAACGGCTTCGGCATATTCACGCAAGAATTTGCTAGGGATATTATCTGGACCAGCTGAAGACTTATTTTTCAGCTTGCAGCAAAGAAAATATACCCTTATAAGTAATGAACTCGGAAGACAATACTGGAAGTAGGCTGTCAGGTGGTGATTCTTGCAGGCAAGCAGAAAATACGGAGCAGAATTATCTGTTAAACTGATCAGCGACAACCGATGCATCATTTACGATGAAACCATCAACAGGTATTTGACTGGGCGTAGCATCTGTTTGTTCTGAATATCGCCAGAGTTTTTCGAGGCTTTTTGTCAAAAATGCAGGCAATGAATGAGTGCAATACTTATTTTTGCATCGAAGAATTCGAAAGCAAGGCTGACTTTGATTTGAGATATCTCACTGACTGTTTTTTCAGTTTTTTTTGCTCGTTTTAGCTTATGGTGTAAATGAATGATCTCTCTTGACATTCAAGGGTTATTTTTGTTAGTGCGAACATATTTTGAGGGGCAAACTTTTTAATGCAATAATGAATAGTTTCTTTCAGAGCACTCCAGAGGGTTTTGACGGAGCCCGGCATGTTATCACAAATTTGCCACAAACAGTCAAGTATTGCATGGTCATCGGCTTTAGCGCAATCTTTTATTAACTATTTTCCTTATTTTTTGAGTGATTTTGCATCACCAAGCAGAAGGGGAAGGTACACCACCTTGTGGTCTGACACACAATCAACCACATCCACAGAGTATGTTGACAATTCATTACTAATAAAAATAAATCTATTACCGCATGGGCACTTCCTGCTTGTCTTGTGTACTCGGTAACAGTTTGTTTTAAATCACACATAATCACAACATCCACAAGAGGGTTTTTGTCTACATAGAAAAAGGAAATCGGGTCACGCTAATCAATGCAAGGTATATTAAAATCACCGGCAAGTATCACCCTGTTGTTCGAAAATGCAGCCATCTGATCACACAGTTTGGAAACGTATTCAGGAAAGCCGATTGAGGCCTATACACTGCACACATGATAAAGATAGGGTCCCAGCAGTTTACTCTGAGGAAGAAACATTCATGACCATCAATTTGGTTTATAACAGCACCTGTCAATGTATGCCGTAAACAATGACTATGCCGCCGCCCCTACGTGGCCGATCAGAACGTAAAATGCTATAGTTTGGCGTTGTTAAAACAGAATCACAAACGTTGTCATTTAAACAGGTTTCCGTGATTACTGTTATGTATGGATCATGTTCACGAAGTAACAGTTCAAGTTCGCCAATTTTATTTACAGGGCTCCAAGCATTAAAATTTAGTATACCTATATATTCTGACTCTGTACACGGTTTACGTCAACGAGCGGCATCCCGCTGCTTTGGAAGTGCTACACGTTCATTTCTGGTATCGTCCCATACAAAGATGGTGTCATCAGTCTTCAACTTACCATGCAAAAGAAATACGCGCTTCTTATTTACTCGGTCAACTTTGGTGCTATCCCAAAGAAGCTTGCGCACGCGCAGTGTTTCATGACTGTAGTCATTTTGAATGAAAATGTTTGTCCCTTTAAGTTTGTTTGTATTTTGAACGACATCCTGCTTTTCATTAAAATCTTGAAAATAGGCTATTACTGGGCGTCGACAGGCACGGCGGTCAAGGCGGTGAATACCGGCTATTGACTTGCATTTAACTCTAAGTTTTTTCTCAAAAATGATGCCTCGTTTTCCCCGCTATTTTCCAAAATGCCATAAACAATTATGTTTGACCTTCGACTGCAATCTTCAAGGTCAACAAGTTTTTTGCTTTGCAAGGCCACTGAATTTTGAAGAGATAAATACGATGATTGAAGCGCTGTAATTAGCGGCAAGCTTTGCTTTGGTTCTTTCATAAGTTGCTCTAGCGATTCTAAACGTGAGTCAAGATCACGAATGAGCTGTACACACTCGCTAAACCAATTTTTTTATTTGAGAAACCTTGGCGTGAATATCGGGCTGTCCCTTCAGTAGATTGTGTAAAATATCAGCTGTAGAGGAACCCGGGTTGCTTTCAACATCGCCACAAATGAAAATACCAAGAGCTGCGTGACAGTCATAGGGAATACTCAAACAAGCGCCTGGGCATTGCAAAACCAATAAAAACATCTTCACTCCTAATTGTAAAGGATTAACACTTACCTGCACAGCGAGAACAAAGTTCTTGGTTATCGGCATGGTAGCAGCCGTTTCGCTGTGGACATTGGTGAAGTAGTTCTGTGGTAGTGATTTTGTACTGTCAGTTGCGCATGACGTAATGGACATACGCAGATCCTAAAGAGGGGTGTAACATGCCTGGCGTGCGTGCTTGTGTTGATTGCGGCCGTGTGTGTGAGCTTGCGTTGGTCGCACTGGGTCCAAGGCACAGGTTGCACGAAGTTGGTACGCCGGCGATCGTTAGCAGGAAAACCTGCACAGCGAGAAAAAACTTCTTGGTTTGCGGGATGGTCGCAGTCGTTTCGCCGTGCCCACTCGACATAGGAGGTGGGAAGGCTGCAGTAGACGATAGATTACACAATAATGTCACATAGGATGTATGATCGGCTAATGATGAACATAGATGATATGGGTCCACAAGCTTAGGTAGTGATCTCAAGCGTATTAAGCTGAGTTTTGAAAGAGAAATAAAATTGAAAATGCTGCGTTACGAGCAACCACACGATAATACTTATCCAGAAAGGCAAATAGAAATTGCAACTAAAAAGATTGATAAGTTAATCACCGATAATACTAAAACAGAGTATGTACACAAATCTATTTTGATTGTTTGAGTTAGAGCTTGCTAAGGTGCCAGCCAAATTAACAAGAAAAAGCAGAGACAAACCCAAGAGCCGGTGGGATGGAGAAGTTAAGAGAGCCATAGTAGGACGTCAGGAAGCCTCCAGGGAACACAGGTACTCTACACAGAGGGGTGAACCGGAAGAGGATGTCAAAAGAAAATGGGATATTTTTGGAGCTGCAGATGGGAAGCGTCATATTTGATCAGTGAGAAGATTAGAAGAAAGGGGGCCCAATGAATGACGGAAGTGAAAAAAGAACAGAAATGTAGCTGCGAAGATTTGGAACCATTTCAACTCTCTGAGTAATAAGACAAGCATGAAACAGAGGTTTGTAACTACAGTACATGGGACCAGATGTAAGAAGATGAGGCAATGGAATATATAAAAACATTGGTGACAGAAAAACATTGGTGACAGAGTAGAAGCCAAATTAGAGGGGAGTAGACTCGGCTTCAGCCTCTCTTTTGCCAAGCAAGGGAAACACACTTAACAGTCACTACCAGCATTCATGTATGCAGATAATGTAGTATATTAGCCGGTAACAAGGAAGAGCTGGAGGGATTGATAGACATCCGTGGTAATGAGGAACATAGGTTAAATTTCAAGTTGAGCATGAAAAAAATTGGCAATCTTGACTTTCAATAATAACAAAGGCAATGAGCATAGGATGCAGGAAGTCATGCTAGAAATAATAGGTAAATACAAATATTTGGGCGTATGGATAAATAACGGGGCTAAGTATCTAAGAGAGAACAAAAGATCCGTAATGACTAAGGGCACCAGGAATACAGCTGTAATGAAAAATGGGGCACTGTGGAACTGCAAAAGGTATTACGTTGCGAAAGGATTTGGAAAGGTGTGATGGTCCCGGGTCTGACCTTCGGCAATGCGGTCTTGTGCATGAAATCTGATTTCAAGCATGATTGGAAATAAAAGAACGTGGCTTAGGTAGACTTGCTTTAGGAGTACACGGGTATACCCCAAATAAGGGGGTACAGAGTCACATGGGATGGATGTCGCTTGAGTGCAGGCAAGCTAGCAGCGTGATAGAATTTAAGGAGCAATTGAGAAAAATTCGAGAGAAGCGTTGGGCTGGGAAAGTTTTCAGCTACTTGTATTTGAGAAATGTTGATACTAAATGGAGAAAGCGAACTCAAAAACTGTCAAGGAAGTATTTAGACAACAGAGGGATACCAAACGAAAAGAAAACATCAATTAAGAAAAAAGTGAAAGAAACAGAAAGGGTCATGTCGAAGATGGGAATGCTTACAAAACCATAACTGGAGACCTGAACTTTTAAGCAAAAAATTGCAAGGTAAAATATATACTATTATTCTCGGGGTAGTTCTCTGCTCTTCGAGGCTAGAAAGGGAATATTGCGGACCAAGGCCTACCAAGCAGAATACGAAGGCACAGACACGATATGTAGTGCGTGTGGAGAAAAGGAGGAAACGGCTGAACATTGGATAATGCAAGTAAAGGACTCCGCCCTATAGAAAAATATAAAGGTACCACATTTTTCAAAACATTGGGGTTTATGGACAGTGAAGGCAAAATAAGCTTTTGTTAAGGCGTTTATTAGCCGGCAACCAGCGAGCATCCACAATGGCGACAGTCACGGCCCAGCACGGACTCTCAGCGCGAGCGGCGTCCTTGTTGGGTTGCACAACAAGAAGGTACACAAGAGTTCGACCCATTTCAGCGTTCGGAGGCTTCGCTACAATTACCCCCGGGGTCGAAGAGGAAGTCACCTGGTGACCTAACAATTTGTTACTATGAGCGGGTCATAATAAGCCTTCAGGCGCTCCACGTTGACGATGTCTCGCCCACGGCAGCGCATGTCTGAAGATTGTAAGACGGGTTCGATCAGATAGTTGACCGGAGATGTGCACTCAATGGCACGGTAGGAGCCTTCGTACTTGGGAAGTAGTTTGGAACAGAGGCCAGCTACAGAGGTCGGGATCGAGAGCCATACAAGTGCATCAGGTAGGAACGTGGGCTCAGAAATGGTGGAGCCATCACGAATACTCTTCTGCCGCTCTTGCTCACGTGTCATAAAAGACTTGGCAAGCTCGCGGCACTCTTCAGGAAACCTGGTTGTCTCAGATATAGGTGCTCAATCTCATGGATCCGCCGTGGACGGGAGTATCGTGTCCATGAAGTGTGACGGATGTCTTCCGTACAGCAAGTAGAAAGGTGAAAAACCGGTCGTGCTCTGAGGGGCGGTGTTGTAGGTGTAGGTGACAAAGGGCAGTATGTCATCCCAATTCGTGTGGTTGGCGGCGACGTACATCGAAATCATGTCACCGAGGATGCGGTTAAAGCTTTCGGTGAGACTATTCGACTGCGGGTGGAAAGCAGTAGTCTTGCGGTGGACAGAATCACACTGCGTCAGAATGGCTTCGACGACTTCTGACAAGAAGACACGGCCTCGATCGCTTAGAGGCTCTTAGGGTGGTCCGTGACGCATTTTGAATTTATGCAGCAGGAAGGACGCAACATCGCGCGAAGTAGCCGCCGGGAGAGCGGTGGTTTCGGCGTATCGCGTAAATGGTCTATGGCAACGATGGCCCAGAGGTTACCAGCGGACGTCAGAGTATGTGCTCCATACAAATCGATACCTACACGCCCAAAGGGATGGTCAGGACTAGGTAACGGTTGCAGACCGGCGTGCGACATGCGTACTGACGGTTTGCGGCGTTGCCAAGCGTGGCAAGAGCAAACGAACTGCTGCACGTAGTGGTACATTCCGCGCCAGAAGTAGCGTTGTCTAATGCGGTGGTAAGTTTTGGATACCCCAGAGTGCGCACATTGCGGATAAGAACGGAACGATTCACATATCTCTAACCACAGACTGTGTGGTATGACGAATAACCACTGCCGGCCATCGGAGTCGTAGTTGCGTAGGTGTAGGAGGCTGTAACGGATGGCAAAATGGTGAGCTTGACGACGCAAGGCACGCGTGAATGGTGTTTCGGACGGATATGAGAGCAAGTCGATCAGGGGGCGATCCAATAGACCGATCCCACAGGCCAGTTTCGCGACGCCACCGCTGCCGCGGCAGCCGCGGTGCATGCCGGTACTTGTAGTCGTCCGGGCGCACCAGCCAGCCGAAGTGCCTGAGCGTTCCCTTTTCGATAGATTTTTCGGTCGTGTGGAGCCGTCTTACGATGGGAGGATTTACGTGCTGTGTTCCTGGATGCTACAACAACCGCACAAGGGATAAAGGCTTGGGTTTCTACGTCTTTCCTAAAGAGCAAAAGCTTCGGGAGACGTGGATTCAGCGTATCAACAGGGCTGGACGGGGCGGCAGGTAAGACATCTTATTAAACGTATAGTGCCGCTTTGAAACTAAATAAGCGTATTGCGGTGGTTTTTTTTATGTGAATGTTTAATCATGAAGCTTAGCATACCAAGGAATATGATCTTTGCTCACTCTGCCTGCGTATACTCTTACCGGATAGCTCAGCCGCGGTTCGCGGTTGTGCATGCCGGTCATTTTTTAGCGCATCTTCCTTATTCTAGCGTTTTTTGTTACCGCTGCGTACTAATATTATTATTATTACGAGTTGTAGTGCTGAGGTCTTTTAGTTTTCCATGTTGCGCAAGTGCAGCACCGCGTACGCGGCTTGCGTTTTTTTTTAATGGAGAGCGGCGCGTTTGCATATTCACGTGCGCGAAACATGGGACGCTACAATGTAAAGAGTTTTCAAAATATAGCGACCGCGCCGTTCGGTGGACTAAAATCAGAACGCCACCCAAATTAAGAATTTCAAATATTATTACTACCAAATGCTGTATGTTGAACGCGACACTCGTGCACGTAAGTGCCGTAAGACACGAAAGGTTCGGCGCCGCATATAAAGCCTGTCCCCAACAGCACGTCACTGTGCAAACAAACGTTGCAATCCCCGAGATGCACATGCGAAAAAAACAGTCGCGCAGAACAACCGCTTACATACATCACTCAAATGAAAACGGTACTCAACAGGCAATGAACGGGTGGCTGTCCTAAGTCCCGCCGAAACGAAGGAGTAGCAGGCACTTATGACCGAAATTCGCGCCGCCTGCTCCCATTAACAGACAATATAGGTATTGAAAATACTCACATGACGACTTTTTCTTGCTGGTGAAATCGGAGAGACGTCCACGAAGCTCCGGCGCAGTACTGAAAAAGCGGCGGCCACTGCGTAGTCGCTGTAGTCTGGTTGACCGATTGACTACAACTAAGATGGCGGCGGGGCAACTCCGGAAAACCGGCGCATGCGCTAATCGGCTGGTGGGATCGGTCTATTATCCTTTTGCTGTTCGGTAGCGAGGATGTCAACATCGATGGCAGATAGAGAAATTGAGGTTACTGAGCAGGGCACGTCGCCTTGAGGTAGAGGGTAGTGCGAGAGGTCATCGTGTTCAGCATGCTGGCGTCCGTTTCGGTACAGAACAAGGCTGTCGTAGTCTTGTAAGCGAAGAGCCCAACGGGCGTGACAGCCACAGGGATTCTTCAATGATGAAAGCCAGCACAGTGCATGACGGACGGTGATGACATTGAATGAGCGACCATACAAATAAGGTCAAAACTTTGTAAGGGCCCAGATGATCGCCAGAAACTCTTTATCTGTGATGGTGTAGTTTGTTTCGTCTGTCGTGAGCGTACGGCTTGCATATACCACGACATATTGAGGGAATCTGGGTTTTCGCTGACCCAGGTGTGATGTTAACGCGCGTTCAGAATTCGCTCCAGAAAGAATAACGAAGCACGCAGGTGGACAAACACGCGTAAGACACCTTTACAGACACGACAGGACTCACCAAATACAGAAAAACAGTTATATTTGACATGAGGGCTGTTACGCGAAATAGTCAAGCAGTAGCGCACAGTTTGTTGTCGGAGCAGATGAAGTTGCCGAGTTGAAGGCGCCGTGTGTAGACCATCTGTCCGATGCCGTAGCTCGGTGTTTTGTCTGGCCGCGGTTAGTCAAGAAGGTCCACTCTGTGGCCGTTGATGCCGGGACTCTGCGCCCAAGAGACCCGCTCCAAAGTGGACACCCTCGGCCTCTGCGTGCTCGTGGGCCGAACCCTGAGTGTGCCCATCTGCCCAGAGCGTCAATACCATTGCCGCGTTCCCTGGCCCGATCTCCTCGTAGCGGTACAGGTGGGAGCGCTCTAAGTCGACGCAGCAGGAGGTAGGGCTCGGGGTTCTCCCATGAACCGGACGCCTCGCGAAGGAGCGCCCAGCCTTGCAATTCCGACACTCGTGCACGGCCCACGCTGTCTCGAGCCACGCCGCGCACACGATCGCCATCCTCTTCGCCACCGCACGGCACATACGCGATTCGCCCCCGCACGGCGCACACATTCAAAAGGCCACACAAGTCGCCAGCACACGGCACATACACTATTCGCCCCCGCACGGCGCACACATTCAAAAGGTCACAAAAGTCGCCACCGCACGAAGTACTGTTTTGTTTTTGCACGTTTCAACCCGCGCGCACCGTATATGTTATGACAATACCCCTTTTTTTAGGAAAGTTGTTTACAGCTATTTTAAAGGAGACGTGCGGGAATAAAAAGTTAATGCACAGCACGTTTTCCAGTTTGTGCAGTTGAGTTTGTTGCTACATGTTAAGCACGACTCATGTAGCCCGCTCCTACGTTGTCACAGCCTTTTATGTATTAAACAAAAAAGAAATATTCTTGCAAAAAGAGACTCCATCTTCACACTCTATTGTTGAGGTGTTTGGCAGAATTCAAGTACTGTAAGGGCTGGTTGTCGGACTGCACAATGAGCGGCTTTCCCTACAGGTAAATATGAAACTTCTGTATGGCCCATACATGTGCCAGGCATTCACGCTCGATTGTAGAATAGCAGGTCTCCCTGGCCAACATGTTACGACTAGCGTAAGCGACAGGGTGTAGCGCTTGATAGTTTCCCATCTGAATCAATACCGCACCCAGGCTCGTATTCGAGGTGTCTGTGCGAAGTACAAACTCCTTCGAAAGGTCGGGAACACGAGGAGTATTGGTGCATCACCGAGCTTCTCATTTAGTGTCGTGAATGCTGCTTCTTGAGCTGGACCCCACGATACATTGTAACTTTCTCCCATCCTTGTGAAGTCTGTCAATGTCATTGTTAGTTCGGCGTAGTTTGGTATGAACCTCCGGTAATAGCCAGTCAAGCCAAGGAATGACTGTACTGCCTTCTTGCTTGCAGGACGTTTAGTAGCCAGAATCTTCTCCGGGGTTTTTAGAAGAGGTTCGACTGTAGCCTTCCCGATGCTATGTCCCAGGAACAGATGCTGCTTTTGCCTATGTCGCATTTCGTTGGCTTGAACGTGAAATTGGCTTGTTTGATTCGGTCAAACACTTTTCTTAGGGTGTCGATGTGTTCTTGCTATGTGTCGGTAGCAATGAAAACATCGTTAAAGTAATGATGAACGTTTTCGACACCCCCCAGTACATCTCTCATCATGTGCGCTAATACGGCCGGTTCCGTCTTTATACTAAAAGGCATGTAAAGAAAGTTGTAGAGACCAGACATGCTAAAAAAAGCAGTTTTCTCATGACTCTCTGCAGACATTGGTACTTGCCAATATCATTTCGTAAAGTCAAATTTGAAAAAAAATCGCTTTTGACCAACACGTGCAAGTACGACATCAATGCGTGTTATTGGCTCGCAATCTCGGATGAGTATCTTGTTTAGTTCTCTGAAGTCGATGCAGAGACGCGTGCTGTCAGGTTTCTTCACCACTACGATTGGTGCGTGGTACGGTGACTTAGACTTCTCAATGATACCTAACTATAGCATCTCTTGCACTTCCTTTTCGACCTTTTCTTGCTAGACAAATGGTATAGGGTACTGAGGGACGTGCACCGGTTTATCGGATGTAATACGAAGGGAATACTCCACGAGTGCAGTCTTTCCAGGCGGGTCTGAAAAAATGTCGGCATACTCTTCTAGTAAGCATTCCACTTCTTCAACCTGTTCAGCGGTAAGGTCTGTGGCTACGTCGACATCAGTGCAAAATTGCATGCGATGCAGGTTCAGTACTGGCATAGGGTTCACGTCATCTTCTTGTCCTTCGGTGGTGTTTTCGTTAACCTCTGTGACAACTGACACCTGTTGGGGCTCGCTAGGCTCCCGTTCTTCGTACCTCTTGAGCATATTTATATGGAATATCTTGTTTTTTTTCAAAGACGTCAATGACGTAATCCACGTCATTTCTTCGCTCAATTACTGGGAATGGTCCTTTCCACTGTATTAGAAGTTTATTGGAGTCGGTAGGCAACAATATGACAACTTTGTCGCTTGAACACAATTTCCTAGAACGACTCTTCTTGTCGTAGTATGTTCTTTGCTTGGCGCGAGCTTTTTCTAATTGTTCGTGCGCAATATTGCACGTCTCCTCCAGCCGATTTCGCAAGTCAAGGGCATACGTGTATGTAGTCCGTCTTTCTCCGTCGAGTTACTTAATCGTCCACAGCTCTGTTAATACTGACAGCGGTCCTCGGACATGACGACCATAGATAAGGTGAAAGGGGGAGAATCCGAGGCTTGTCTGTGGTACTTCTCGGTACGCAAAAAGCAGCGGGGCGAGGTACCTGTCCCATGATCTTGGTTTCTCTTGGCACATTCTCCTTAACATCATCTTCAAGGTGTCATTGAATTTCTCGACGAGGCCATTCGCAATGGCATGGTATGGCGTCATCTTGAGAAGCTTCAAGGAGAGAAGCCGACTAACCTCTTTCATTAAGTCGGAGGTAAAGCTTGCTCTCTAGTCGGTGACTATTACTTTGGGTAAACAAATGCGGGAAAACATTTCGATGAGCGCTTCGGCAACATGAACGGCATCAATTGCGGGAAGTGCTACAACATCCAGTTACCTAGTTGCGAAATCAACTAAGGTCAGAACGTATCGGTTTCCCCGGTCTGACATTGGCGAGAAAGGGCCGAGCAGATCCACTGCCACTCTTTCAAAAGGTATGTGGATAAGAGGCATGTTGCCCAATGAAGCGACTCCTACTTTTCCTTTAGGTGTTGTTCATTGGCATAAGTCACATGATTTCACGAATCGTTTTACGTCTCCGTGTAAATCAGGCCAGTGGAGTTCTTGCAAAACACGATCGGTTGTTCGTTTCCTTCCCTGATGCCCAGCCATGATGTTTTCATGGGCAACTTCTAAAATATTTCATCGAAACGCCTTTGGAACTACCACCTGCCTAAATGTTCTCCCTGTTGCAAGGTGGTAACAATGGTAGAGCAATCCATTTGCTTCCACGAATTCATAGCCGCGACTTTCCCCGATTTTAATTCTTTATTCACTTTACTAAAGAACGATTTTAACTTCGGGTCACTCTGCTGTCCCTCAATGAGTTGCGCTTCTGTGAGGTCACTCGACGAAGCCTCCGGGTCGTACAAGGGACGCATCTTGCTTTGTTTTTGTTGCGGAGCTTTGCATTTAGCGGCGCTTGACGCCTGCGGAGGGTTCCTTGCCATGTTCGTTTTTTTCCACTCTTCCTCAGCCGCATCTGCTCGCTCCCAGTCCGAATCAGGATCGTATGGTTCTCTGACGCCTGGAAGGTTTCCTAAAACCACATCGTACAGTGGTTGGTTCATACAAGCCACTTTTATACTGCCTGAAAAGTAAGGCGTTTTCACTTGTACGATGGCTTCGGGGAGGCGACTCCTTAAGGCATCAAGCAAAACGACACTGCTTGTTCTGCACGTCAGCACTCTTCAGGAGTCAACTCTCGCCTGATAATTGCTGTAATGCCACCTGTGTCCCGAAGCACGCGAACCTTCGTCCTAGCCATCGCCCTTCAACTACTGGCATCCCGTCGCTTAGGAAAGGTACAGCGGGTTTCCTGCTCTCGTCGTCATTACTTGAGCGGCTAGTTTGCTTTCGTGGCCACTTTGATGTTTTGCCCTGACGAGGTCCAGTCAGTTGTGCTCCTGTGAATGTACAGGACGAAATCGGTTCGTTGTCTGCGCGCTGACGTCTGCAATTTTCAGCCGTGTGTCCCAGTTTGCCACACGATTTGCACCTTACCAGTTGTTTAGGTCGGCTGTGAGAGTCGGGAGCCTAATGACCGAGTCGATTGCAGAGCTTGCTCTTCACTTGCGGTTTATGAGGTGCTTCATTTTCTGACCAAAATTCTTCCCCGTACCAGGATCTTTTCCAATGTTCGGCAAATTCTGTGCTTCGAGGAAGCAATCAGTTAGCTTAGCAAGCTCGTCAAGCGATTTGCCCTCTCACTCCTTCAAGAAGAAGACTAGTTTCGGTTGGCAACAGCGTAGGAATTGCTCGAAGAATATATGATCACGTAGCCCGTTGTACGCTTTCGACACGTTGCCCATGTCGACCCAGTGATCAAAATAGCCCGCGATTCTCACAGCTAACTGCGTTCCAGTTTCGCCGTCCGCTTCTCTTGCCTTGCCAAACTTGTCATGGTAACCGTGCGACGTAAATTGGAACCTTTGCAGCAAGGCTTTCTTCACTTTCTGGTAGTCCGATGAATCGGCGGCAGTAATCCTACCGATCACAGTTAAGGCGTCGCCCTTGAGGCACATACTCACAGCAAGGGCCCATTTCTCTTGTGGCCAATCCTGACCGGTTGCTACTCGCTCAATTCTTTGCAAGTACGGGTGAAAGTCATGGTGTTTCTCGTCATAGAGAGGAAGTAATTTCTGGGGGTTAAGCGGCGATGAAGCGCTGAGTACCGGCAGAACGTCATCAACTGCAGCCGGTACATTTGGAGCTCGTACCTGAAGCTGTATCTTTAGTTGGAGGATCTCACGCTGCCTCCCATCAGTTAAGCGCGCAACCTCCGCAGCCTCTTTCAGTGCCTCTCGTTCCGCAGCTCTATCATTCCTTTGTTTTGCCTGCTGAGCCTCAATCTACCTTCTCAGTTCTGCGCCTGTCAGCCCGAGTTGAATCCCTACAGCGGTAAGCTTTTCTGAGTCATTGTTGTAGTACGAACTTGTGCTGTTACACAAGCGAAACTGCTTTTTTTTCACTGTTACTGAGCGAATCCTGGCAGACTCGCCAGTTTG
Organism: Rhipicephalus microplus; assembly: GCF_043290135.1. NCBI lineage: Eukaryota > Metazoa > Arthropoda > Arachnida > Ixodida > Ixodidae > Rhipicephalus > Rhipicephalus microplus. Next base: position 7,547,404 of record NW_027464593.1, read on the forward strand.
TGATGTTAACGTGGGTTCAGGATTCGCTCCAGAAAGAAGGACGCAGCACGCAGGTGAACAAACATGCGTAAGACACCTTTAGAGACACGACAGGACGCTACGAATACAGAAAAAACAGTTATATTTGACATGAGGGCTGTTACGCGAAATAGTCAAGCACTAGCTTACAGTTTGTTGTCGGAGCCGATGAAGTTGCTGAGTTGAAGGCGCCGTGCGTAGACCATCTGTCCGATGCCATAGCTCGGTATTTGGTCCGGCCGCGTGAAGTCAAGAAGGTCCACTTTGAAGAAGGTCCACGTTGAAGCCGGGACTCTGCGCCCAAGGGACCCACTCAACTGTGGACGTTCTTGGCCTGTGCGTGCTCGTGGGCCGAACCCTGAGTGTGCCCGTCTGCCCACAGCGTCAAAAACTTGGCCCGGCCTCGTGCACGTTCCCTGGCCCGATGTCCTTGTAGTGAAACAGGCGGGAGCGGTATAAGTCGAAGCAGCAGGAGGTAAGGCTCCGGTTTCTTCTATGGACCGGAAGCCCAGCGAAAGAGAGCCCAGCCTTGAAATTCCGGCTCTTTTGCACGGCCCATGCTGTCTCGAGCCACGTCGCGAACACGATCTCCATCCTCTACTCCACCGCACGGCACATACGCGATTCGCCCCCGCATGGCGCACACCTTCAAAAGGCCACACAAGTCACCACCGCACAGCACATACGCGATTCGCCCTCGCACGTGCGCACATTCAAAAGGCCACACAATTCACCACCGCACGGCGTACTGTTTTGTTGTTGCACATTTTAACCCGCGCGCTCCATATATTATGACACCAGGATGTGTCGTGGCCGACACCACGACGCATTCGTATGAAGTGTCGGAATTATGAGCACGGGCCCGCAAAACTACGCAGTTCTTTGACAGATGCAGGTTTGGGGAATTCCGCCATGGCCCGAAGATTGGCAGGAAAAATGCTCTCCTTGGACACGACGTACCTGAGGATGGTGAGTTGCCGTGCTGCAAAGCGGCACTTTTTTCAGATATATTTGCAAGCTGGCATTTCTCACACGTGCGAAAACTCCTTTCAGACATTGGAGATGCGTGTAAAAATCCGGAGCGAAGACAATGACAACGTCGAGATAACACAAGCACGTGCACCATTTCAAGTTGCGCAGAATGGTGTCCATCATGCGCTCAAAGGTCGCAGGTGCATTACATAGACCAAACGGTACGACGTTGAACACGTCCAAGCCGCCTGGTGTGATGAAGGCGGTCTTCGGTCGAGCGTCGTCAGCCATGGGTACTTGCCAATGCCTCGAGAGCAGATAGAGAGAAGAAAAAAAATCGGCTTCATGAAGGCTGTCGATCTCGTCGTAGATGTGCGGCAGTGGATAAAGATCCTTGCGAGTGATCTTGTTGAGCCGTCTTTAGTCCACACAGTACCGCACAGAACCGTCTTTCTTCGCAACAAGAACAACAGGGGATGCCATGCACTGTGCGAGGGTCGAATAATGTCACGTCAGAGCACATCGTCAACCCGCTCATCAAATACCCGGCGTTCAGCAGGCGACACGTGATAAGGACGCTGGCGTAAAGGTAGACGGGCACCAGTGTCGATGTTGACGTGTGACCGAGAGAACTTCGCCCGACATCGAAAGAAGAACGATATTCTTGCAACAGGTTCAGAAGCTGGGTACACTGTACCGCCGTATGGTTGTCAGCGATGGAGGGGCCAAATACATCAGCAGATGACGGATCAGATGTGAAAACAGCATCGATGGTACGTGACCTGGGAGAACGCGTGTCATCGGTACGTCACGTCCAGGAATTGTGCGTCGTCGACTGTTTTAACCCTGCCGAGACATTCCCCTCGAAGCAAGGTAACAGTGTACGGGGATGGGTTGGTTACGAAAATAACGGTGTTGCCCTGGTTGACCTGCACGGTCGCGAAAGGTACTAGCAACCCTTTTCTACTACAAGCGCTGTCGGATGGCTAAAGGAGTGCAACTGTGTTGGGGAGACCGGCGCAGTGGACAGACACGGCCGTCGTCGAGTTTGGAGGCACGGTTGTATCGTCTTTCCTTACAATCTTGCTCAGTGTTGAGGGACTGTCTTTTAGCGTCAAATGCGAGAAGGCTGAAAGTTCAATTTTGGTGGTGGCGCAATGGATGACGGTGTCGTGGCGGGAGAGAAAGTCCCTACTCAGGATGGCGCCATGAGAGCATGCCGGAATGATGATAAACTGGGCGAAATACAGAACGTCCTGAATGACAATGCGAGCTGTGCACCCTGCTGTAGGATGAATACAATGCAACCTAGCAGTACGGAGGGGCAACCCAGAAAGTGGCGTCGTCACGTTTCGAAATAAGCGGCAGAGTTTTTCGTCTATAACTGATACGGCAGCTCCAGAGTCAATAAGAGCCGATGCACAAACACCATCTACAAGCACGTCAATGACATTAGAGGGACTGTTCTGAGGGCTTTCACATTGCGATAGCGTCGCAGTCCTTGCCTCGGGGATTGCGACGACTGTTTTTGCCGCTTACGAGCAGCCGAACTTGGCCAATGGGGGGACTGGGAACGACGTTGTGGAGACAGCGATCTTCGAGGAGTGGACCTGGGCGTGACGGCGGTGGCATAGACGGTGGTTACTTGTGGTAGGGATGGCCGAGCTGGCCAGCAACACGCGAAGAAATTGAGCCGGCTGTATGCGATGGCAATAACGGGCTACGTGACCGGCGCAACCACAGGCAATGCCGAGGGGCCGGTTGTCGGGTGTGCGCCAACTGTTCACCGGGATGGTCTCACCCATGTCGCATGGGCTGATTGACGGAACAGTGGCTGCATGGTGGGCTGTAGGTTACGCGATAATTCCGGAAAGCTGTTGGGGGTGGTATGCAGGCAATACCTCTGCTATTTCCTGCTCAATCGCTCCACGGATGGCAAGGAGAAGAGTAGTAGCCGATTGTTGAAGAGCCGGTTGGTAGGCAAAGGGCAGGAGAGAGAACTGACGCGCTATTACCTCACGGATGAAGGACTTTAGATTTACCATCAACGCCACTTGGTCACAACTGGCCTCCAAGCCAGCAAGCGTTGCAGCTCGTGGTGGGGAGCGACGGGTCATCGAACGCTGCCGAAGGAGCTCCTCGTAGCTCTGGCACAGTGTGTTGACCTCACCCTCTGTGCTGGGGTTTTTGGCGAGCGGCGTCGTGAAGGGATCATCGTCAATGCCTTTTATGATGTTTCGGATCTTGTCAGACTCGGACATGGTGTGATTGGATTTGTTGCATAAGTCCAGGACATCTTCAATATAATTTGTCAATGACTCACCAGCCTCCTGAGCACGTTCACCTAAGCGCTGATCGACTTGCGTTTTGCGAACAGCAGGGCGGCCACGAACGTTGATGTTAGTGACCTTAAAATTGGACCAGGTTACAAAATCGGACGTGTGGTTGTTGTACCACAAACTGGCAACACCCGCAAGGTAGAAGATCAAGTTGGTCAGCTTGCCGTCCTCGTCCCATTGGTTCGGGACGCTCACACGTTCACGAATGGCAAGCCTGTTTTCCACGTCAGTTCCATAAGCGCCAATGTAGATGGGTGGATTGCGGATTCTGGGGACACCGGGACAAAGAGTGGCATGGGAGGAGGCGTTTACGGAGAGGCGTCGTTAGACATGGTAAATGGCAGGGTACGTGATCGTAGCTCGAAGGGTGTCGAAGGGGATCGCAGCACCTTCACCAATTCGTTAAGGCGTTTATTAGCCGGCAACCAGCGAGCATACACAATGGCGACCGTCACGGCCAAGTAGGGACTTTCAGTATGAGCGGCATCTTGTTGGGTAGCCCCACTAGAAGGTGCTCAAGAGTTCGACCCGTTTCAGAGTTCGGAGGCTTCGCTACACTTTCAACGGGTAGAAATAACCTGGAAGAGCCTAACTGAATGGTGGCTACAATCGAGGCGTGAGTGAAACTAAATCCTTGAACACAAAGTGATAGTTTCATATTAAAAGAAAAGCTGCGCACAAAAAGACGAAGACAAAGAAGAGGACTACACACAGCGCTGCACTCACAACTGAAAGTTTAATCCGAGCAACAAGAATTTAAAAAGTAAAAGCCGCGCATGACAAGTGAGGTACAACGAGATTAAATGATACGCTCATCAATAAAAGTGAACTCTTTTTTGTGCAATGTAATCGAGGTCTGGCTTACGCAAGCATCACGTGACTTTTAATATGATAGGCTTCAGACACCTCACGGGTGAATTGATCGTGGTGCTTAAAAATAATAACAGTATCAGACAGATCAGGTGTGCACCCGCACGTGGCACAATGCGAAGCCAAATGGGCTTCGGATTGATGACCCATTTGGCTTCGCATTGTGCCACGTGTGGGTGCACACCTGATCTGTCTGATACTGTTATTATTTTTAAGCACCACGATCAATTCACTCGTGAGGTGTCTGAAGCCTATCATATTAACAAGTCACGGGATGCTTGCGTAAGCCAGACCTTGGTTACATTGCACAAAAAAAGAGCTCAATTTTATTGATGAGCGTATCATTTATTCTCGTTGTACCTCACTTGTCATGCGCGGCTTTTACTTTTTAAATTCTTGTTGCTCCGATTAAACTTTCAGTTGTGAGTGCAGCGCTGTGTGTGGTCCTCTTCTTTGTCTCCGTCTTTTTGTGCGCCGCTTTTCTTTTAATATGAATACACACCAACTCGCCCAACTTTCTATTCTCTTACAGTGGTAGTATTACCTTGTGGCTAGGTGGCGTGAGCCACCACTCAATGTAAAAGGCATAGCCAGATACACCTATTCATCCATCCATCAAATTAAAAACTGTGGTTGAGACTCGCAGTAAAAATTGACCCCCTCCTGTATGGAGGGAGCCAAATGGTGTAGAAGAGAGAAAAAAATCACAGCATATTCACGGAGTGGATAATCATGAGTGGGGTGAAGTGTCTGTTCATCTGTGTGTCCATTCATCCATGCATCCGTCTGTTCTTTCGTCCATACGGATGCACGGACGAACTGACGGACGCAAAGGACGAACGAACAGAAGCATGGACGGACAGATGAATGGACGCACGAATGAACGGATTTAAGGACAGCTAGAAGGACGCGTCGATGGACTCCCGGATATACGGATGGAAGCACGAATGAAAGCGTGGATGGACAGATAGACGAAACGGAGCCACGGACTGACTCACGAATAGACAAACAGACGGGTGGACGGAAACGCGCATGCCCGGACAGACAGACAAACGGATGGACGGATAGAAGCACGGATGGGCGAAGGAATAGACACACGTAAGAATGTACACGTAGACGGACGTTTCTTCCCACTGATTATCATGCAGCTTGTGGATATGCTGTGAAAACCTTTACGGCATCTAGTTATATTATTGCAAAAGACATATTATTGCATCAAAGACATACTATATAATTACCTAGGATATATTATTACCAAGAACAAAGCTACAATACCATTGTATGATTGCTTTAGTAATGGGTGTCTTGTAACTTGAAGGATATTAGATTAGAGTTTCTTTTTGGTTCAGTATCACCGCTATTTTATTCATATTCCGTTTGGTTCTGACATTCTGTATCCGCCCATCCTCATTAATGAAAATGGGGAATATATTAACGTCGTCTTAGCAACGTGACCTTTATTTGCACAAGCTGTCAACAAGTTGAAGCAGTGAATATCAAATGGCGGTTCAACAAGCTGTTTTGTGGATTCACGAAGACATTCTCTGAGTTCTGCAAAACCTATCCTGGCATGGCAAAAAATAGGAAATGCGTGTCTGGAGGCATTATATTGTTACGTGATTTCGTCTGACTGAAAGAGGGCATAGTGGGGCATACCCAAGAAAGGTGCCTCAGACTGATAGTAAAGAAGTGGACGTTGTTGGTGAGCTGCGCTGTGGCTGCAGACTGACAGCTGTTGTTTTTCACGTAACATTTTGGTGGAAGTGCTGGGTGCTCTTCTGACAACGGAGCTACGCAGTGGACGCCTCCTTAAGTCTGCTACCATGGCTCCGGGTGAGGATACGGCTTCGCCACCTACCTCAGCAACGACAGCAACCAGGTACATCGCCCTAACGCAACCCCGTGATCCCGGTACCTTTACTGGAGAGGACAACGCGAATATGGACAAGTTGCTTAGCATGTACGAGCGCGTCAGCAAGCAATATGGCTGGGACCCAACCGTTATGCTTGTGAATGTCATTTTCTATCTTGACAAGACCCCTCGCATCTGGTTTGAGACCCATGAGCACGAAATCACAAGCTGGGAAATGTTTAAACAACAGCTCCGCGACCTCTTTGGCAACCCGTTTGGTCAACAGCTTGATGCCCGAAAGCAATTGGTCGTACGTACACAGACGTCCACTGAGCCCTAATTGACTTATATTCAAGACGTCTTAGCGTTGTGTCAAAGGGCCGATCCCAACATGACTGAGGCCGACAAGATTTCGCACGTTTTAAAAGGAATCGCCGACGATGCATTCAGCCTGCTTGTATTTACCAACGTAACGACCATCGACGCCGTGATCAAAGAGTGCCACCGTCTCAAGCAGGCGAAGAGCCGACGCATTTTGCAGCAGTTTCATCGCCAACCCAACACCGCGGCAACGTCGTCTTGCGAAGCCACTCCTTGTCATCCGTCTACAACCGAAGACGTGACGCGCATCGTCCGACGTGAACTCGAGGCCGCTTACCCAGCTGCCAACAAACCGACGTTGCCCGACGCCTCAACGCCAGCTGTCGCCTTGATCCAGGCTGTTGTCCGCCAGGAATTCCCTAACCTTGGTATCCTGTCCACTGCACCCACCCTGGATAATACTGGTTCCTCGATAGCTTCTATGGACATGAGACGTCGCCGTTCGTACTCTATTCGAACCAGGTACCCGTCTGAATGGCGAATAGCTGATGATAAGCCGATCTGCTTCCGCTGTGGTCGCGCTGGACACATCGCTCGTTACTGCCGCAGCCAATGGCCATCTATGTCTTCTGGTTCGTACTCCGTTTACAGTAACTCACTCCGTCCACCAAACCACCGTTATCCGACCCGCACTGTGTCTACAGCATTTACTGCCCCTGAGGACTACGGCCACCCTGTCCCGTCGTCGCCATCGCCTCAAACCGCCCTTCTCGTTCAAATACGCGTCGCCGCTCTCCCTCACCATCGTTTAACCGCCGCATGTCCCCGGAAAACTAGGCTGTGCAGCTTCTGGAGGTGAAGATGCCCTGTCGACCTTACCCAAAAATCTTCTGTTGCCCTTACGTTTGAACCGGAACACCCTAGAAATATATGTTGATGGCACACTTGTTGACGCTTTGATAGATACGGGTGCTCACGTCTGTAATATGAGTTCGCGTTTTCGTCGTTGCATGAAGAAGGTTCTCACGCCCCCCTTGACCGGTGTCGTCCAAGTTGCAGATGGTGCAACAATGCCTGTCGTCGTTATGTGCACAGCTCAACTTACCGTAGCCGGTCATCAAGTGGTCGTTCTTTTTACCGTGCCTGCAACATGTCCCCACGACCTCATACTAGGCCTCGATTTTCGTGTCGCTAATTCTGCTCTGATTGATTGCTCCGCTGGTGAGCTCCGCCTTGAACTGCCACAAATCAGTGCCGCCCCGTACCAACCTACATGCCGATTACAATGCAGCGACTTTGTTCGCCAGCCCTCCAAAACCATGACGTACGTCAATTTTCTGTACTCAACAGCTATGCCCGATGGTCACTATTACGCTACGCCTCTCACCGACGTACTCCTTGCTCACAATGTTGCAGTGCCCTATACAGTGCTCAGCCTTTCAGATAACAAAACTTGTCTGCCTCTTGTCAATTTCGGCTACATGAATCAGGTGCTTCCACAAGGCATTTCTGTTGCCCACCTGTGTCCGTTGCTCGATTCACAAATTGAAGTGCTTCCCTTAGACACACTTGTTTCACCGCACTGCACATCACTCGCACACATTCAGGCAGCCGTCAAATTGTAGACATGATCGGCATTGATTTTACGCCTCCGCAAGTTGAAGCCCTACAACATCTTCTCGAGGCCTACCAGGATATTTTTGATTTTGGCGACCGACCTCTTGGGCAGACGTCCTTTGTCCAGTATCGCATACACACAGGTGATGCCAACCCTTTTCACCGCCGTCTCTACAGAGTGTCTGCTTCAGAGCGGAGCATAATTCAGAAGGAGGTGAACAAGATGCTAGCGAAGGACATTATTGAACCATCCTGCAGTCCCTGGGCATCCCCGGTTGTATTAGTTAAAGAGATGGACGGATCGTGGCCATTTTGTGTGGACTATCGCCACCTTAACAACATCACCAAGAAAGACGCATACCCTCTGCCCCGCATTGACGCCGCCCTTGATTGCCTCCATGGTGCCGCCTACTTTTCTTCCATCGATCTTCGTTCTGGTTATTGGCAGATTGTCGTGGACTCCTTGGACCGAGAGAAGACGGCTTTTGTAACACCCAGTGGCCTCTACCAATTCAAAGTCATGCCTTTCGGCCTATGTAATGCCCCTGCCACCTTTGAACGAATGATGGACTCCCTGCTCCATGAATTCATGTGGTCTACGTGTCTTTGCTATCTGGATGACGTGATTGTAATTGCTCCTACTTTTAAAGCGCACCTTGAGAGACTGTCGAAAATTCTTGATGTATGCCGTCTCGCCGGCCTTCAGATGAATTCATCCAAGTGCCGGTTTGGTCGCCATCGCATTACAATATTTGGACATATTGTTGACGCTTATGGTGTACAGCCTGACCCAGAAAAAGTTCGAGCTGTGAAAGACTTTCCTGTGCCAAAAACCTCCAAAGATTTCCGCAGCTTTGTGGGGCTCTGCTCCTATTTTCGGCGGTTTATCAAGAACTTCGCGGAAATCGCTTGGCCCCTAACAGATTTTCTCAAACCAGATGAGACGTTTACTTGGGGTCCCTCGCAAGCAGCAGCATTTTTCGACATGACCACTTTGCTCACTTCTTCTCCTGTGCTGGCTCACTTCGACCCTACGGCACCGACCGAAGTGCGCACCGATGCCAGCGGTTACGGAATAGGCGCTGTGTTGGCTTAGCGACAACGTGGGCAGCATCGCGTGATAGCTTATGCCAGCAGGCTGCTGTCCACCTCGGAGCGTATATATTCCATCACAGAGCGCGAATGCCTAGCGCTGGTGTGGGCAGTCGTGAAATTTTGCCCTTACTTATACGGCCGACGATTTATAGTTCTCACCGACCACCACGCTCTCTGCTGGCTCGCCTCCCTCAAGGATCCCACAGGTCGTCTCACCCGCTGGGCACTCCGCCTTCAGGAGTATTCTTACACCGCAGTGTATAAATCAGGAAAACTGCACAAAGATGTGGATTGTCTGTCACGCTACCCTGTGGCTGACTGCGATCCTACGAGCACTGATTGTGTGGGCTGCGTCCTTTCCATCTCCCAGCTGCTTCATCTCGGGGACCAGCAGCGCCGCGATCCGGATGTCAGTCGCTTAATACAACAGCTCGAATCTTCACCGCAAGACGCTTCTGTTCGCACGTTTACCTTGAAGGACCACACCTTATATCGGCGTAATTTATCGCCCAATGGTCACGACCTACTTCTGGTCATACCAAAGCACCTGCGTTCCACAGTCCTACGTGAGCTCCATGACGCGCCAACCGTGGGTCACCTTGGTGTCTCTCGCACATATGACCGTGTCCGCCACCGCTTCTACTGGCCTGGCCTTTCACGCTCTGTACGTCGTTATGTCAACGCTTGTGAAATTTGCCAGCGTCGCAAAAAGCCGTCGGGACTCCCTTCCGGATATCTTCAGCCCATCGACCTCCCTTCGGAGCCATTCTTCCATGTTCGTTTGGACCTTCTCGGTCCTTTCCCAACATCCGCATCCGGAAACAAGTGGGTCGTGGTGGCTACGGATTACACAACCCGTTATGCAGTTACGCGAGCCATGCCAACAAGCTGCGCTACAGACGTCCCTGATTTTCTACTACGCGATCTCATTTTAGTACATGGAGCCCCTCGTCAACTGCTGACAGACCGAGGCCGTACGCTCCTTTCGAAAGTGGTTGACCATATCCTGCGTTCCTGCTCTACCCAACATAAGCTCACGACATCGTACCACCCCCAGACAAACGGGCTGACAGAACGTTTAAACCGCACGCTGACAGACATGCTATCGAAATACGTCTCGGCCGACCATCGTGATTGGGACCTTGCACTACCCTACGTGACGTTCGCATACAATTCCTCCCGGCATGACACTGCTGGGTACTCGCCATTTTACCTTCTCTTTGGACGCGAACCAACATTGCCGTTGGGTACCTTCTTGCCAGCCACTGCGTAGTCTACTTCTGAATATGCACGCGATGCTATTACCCGAGCTGACCACGCTCGTCAGCTTGCCTGCAGCAGATTAATGGCTTCCCAAGACTCGCAGAAGCATCGTTACGACGAGTGGCATCGCGACGAACACTTTCAAACAGGTTCCCTCGTTTTTCTTTGGTCCCCTACGCGACATGCAGGTCTTTCAGAAAAACTTCTCTCTCATTTCACGGGCCCATACCGCGTGCTTAGACGAGTGACCGACACTACATATGAAATTGTCCCTGACAATCCATCAACCTGTTCCGCTCTGCTGTCAAGGGACATCATCCACGTATGAAGGCTCAAGCGTTACCACACTGCTCCTGCTGAGGCCCCGTAAACTCGCCGGGTCGGCGCTTTTGCCGCCGGGGGTCGTGTTACGTGATTTCGTCTGACTTTAAGAGGGCATAGTGGGGCATACCCAAGAAAGGTGCCTCAGACTTATAGTAAAGAAGTGGACGTTGTTGGTGAGCTGCGTTGTGGCTGCGGACTGACAGCTGTTATTTTCCACGTAACAATATGCCCTGTTCAACTAACCACTTTAAATGTTTTCGTCATTCTTCACCACACGACATATTTTTCGTTGCATGAAAAACACTTGTCTCCCCTTCTCCATGAGGTGACAGCAATGCTTTTGTTGCACTTTTTCGTGGTACATATACGTGATGATGTCTTTTCTGGCCCTGCATACATGACAATCAAACATGGCTAGGAGCTAGTTGAGTATGGATGCAGACCGCATAACTTATTGACAAGTTGACATTGTACATTGCATCGGCATGTCACTTTGGTTGCGGCGTTTCTCGTCAGTGAGAAACAAAAGCACCCATGTCACTCTGCATCTGTAATATTTTACCTTCTTGCAACTTTTCTCCCCTATACGGAAGGGGTCCCTCACCATTTCTACCATTCACAGGGGGTCCCCGAAACAAGCATGACACCTAACCATTGAGCACATCACATCGAGACATCTTGTACACATGACAAGAGATGCCCGAAAAGGCTATATTTATCTGAAATTATAGGCCAGGCTGCACATGTCTCCTGATATGCGGTTGTGCACAAGGAAAATAAAATATCAAGTAGAGAAACCAATCATAAAATATAAGTGACACGCAATTAACAAGACTTAACAAAACATCTACAGGTAATTTATTACGTGTATGAGCGTTTCGAATACTGTCAATGGTTCTTTTTTTCGTAATTTGTGGACCGGAAGTATAGGCAGGCGTGTTGTTTTCATGTACTCGGTTTAAACGAACCCCCCCCCCCCACACACACACACAAAGAAAAGAACGGCCTGCAGTCCACGGCGCACACTTCTCATTTATTCTCGCTCATGCCTACGAAGCCTCGGATTCATGTCGAAATTTTCTTGGGGACCTCAATTTGTCGACGCAGGTTCTGTCGACTTGGCAAGGGCAATAGCAGTGCTGGATCGCACATATTTTTGCAATTTAGGCAACCATCATGCTCGCTTGTACTTGTTTCTGAAGTTCGTGAGTATTACGGTTGCTTTTCCTCCTTGAAGCTCGGCAATTTCTCTAGTGACGCTAATTTCGCGCTTCATGAACAGGTGCTGGTCACCTCTAACGGCAACTTGCAGGAATGTTGATTGCTGAGAGTTGACGGAAACGCTGACGGTGGACCGAGGGGAATAGTGACGATATGTTGTTTTTAATTCAAGGCCTGCTTTCTTGGCGACGTGTGCTTCAGTAGAGCTCTTTCTGTGAGATTTGTATCAACTTGGATCTCAGAGTGATTATCACTTCATGAAGGTCTAAAAAGTCAATACCAAAGATCACATCTTTCGAGCACCACTGTAATGGTATGAAGCTTGCGGGATAAATCTGGTTTCTAACGCCAACTCTCGCTTTGCAGTTTCACTCCGCTCTAACTAGGTCGCATCCAGCTGTACGGGTTTTGTGGCCTTCTGAGGTGTGCTGAACTTTCTTCAACTATCTAGCAATGAGTGCTTCGTCGCGGTGGTCTAGTTCCTAAGGTACTCGGCTGCTGACCCGTAGGTCACGGGATCAGATCCCGGCTGCGGTGGCTGCATTTATGATTGAAGCGAAAATGCTGTAGGCCCGTGGCTCAGACGACACGCTAAACAACCCCAGGTGGTCAAAATTATCGGAGCCCTCCACTATGGCGTCCCCATAATCATATGGCGTTTTGGGGACGTTAAACCCCACATATCAATCAGTATCAATCTAGCAAATAGTGCACTGATGGCAGAGTAGTTGGCTCGTGTGTCGACGAGAGCTGTCACACTATTACCGTCGAAAGAACGCCGAGGTTGCTATTTCTTCGTCTCGCTTTACAGTTGGCTAGTGTCGTTGAATCATGACTGCGTCGATTTCTTCGCTGCTTCTATGTGACTTTGCCAAGTCTTTTTCGGTCCGCGAGAGCTTCCTCGGTCTACGTCGTGTTCTGCAGGTTTTGTCGCGGCGTGGTCGTAGTAGTCGGCAGAGGATGTTCGCCATTTCGCCATACAGCAAACGCCCCTCCATCGGTTTCTTTTTTAGTCGTAGGGATGCGGGTCAGGCTTTCGGCATTGGGTACGCAAGGCAGTGCGACGATATGCAGCGGCCGGGTGACGGCGAACAGTATGGCCATCGTTGTTGCGACTGAGCTTCGGTGATGTTGTTGGCGATGTCGCAAGGTTGTTCACCTGGCTGTGTTTGCGGCGCGTTGACGGCAAAACTACCCAAACTTATCTGTTTGTACTGGCAGCAGTGGTAGGTGTGGCCGGCCTCATTGTAGTGGTAGCAAAGTGGGTGCTTGTCATGGGTGCTCTGAAAGTTAGTTTTTCTTGCCGCGCAGCGCAGGTCGACAAGTGGGCCATATGATGTCGGGGGCACGACTGTCGGCGGTCTCTGGCGAAGGGCTGTGGCGGTGCAGTGTTCTGACGCGTGCGTGAAGAAGCGTTGCGGTGAACTGTTGTGGCGTAGGTCGTAGCTCACAGCTGGGGCTACGGTACTTCGGAAATGTTAAGGGATTTGCAAACTTGTTTGTGGACAATGGCGACTATAGAATCCAGTCGACGCTGAGGCGAAAGTAACAGCTTGCTCAGTGCCTGCCGCACGATCACTCGGATTTTTTAAGGACGTCGTCGGTGCTAGGGGTATGAGCTTCAGCGTAGTTGTCTGTTGAAGTGCGGCGGCTCTGGTGCTTCGTGCGCATCTCAAGTGGCTTTCCGATTCTCAAGACCTTGGTAAGGAATTTGTCCTGTGTTTTGGTTGGGTTGTGGCCAAGTCTCGCACACAGCGTTTGCTTGACATCTCGCTTGAAAAACTGAAGCTCCTTGTCCTCCGCCATGGAGGTGTCGTGATCGTTTCTTAGAGATCACAACATATTCATTTAGTAGCCGTGCAGGTGTTTTCCGCAGAGCTTTGGCTCTCTTCTTGCGGACAACACTTGTAAACGCGGCAAAAATCCTGGCGCGAGAAGTGTCCCACGTTGTCAGCCTTCGCTCTTGGTTTTCGAAAAAGACCGAGCGTCGTCTTCTAAATCGAAATAAACATGCCGTTTAGTCATTCCAGTGACGCTCGTGGCGCCATGTAGCCATGCTCTGAAGCTGTCAAACGATGATAAACTGCCAAGCAGTTAGGTCTCTCAGTAGTCATGAACCAATGAACGCATCCTCACGGTCTGCGACGCCGACGTGCACGCTCGCGACATCACTGTCTCGTCCACCATTTCGACCTACCACTGCGCCACCTATAGTCGCTTGACTGATCAAATAGCTTGTCGTCGTTGCTCTAAACAGCAACGTGGTGGTATGCTCCCAGCCAGCTCACCAGGCATTCGAATGATGATCCACTGAATTTCGGGGGTTCCTTGGGTTGCCGTAGAATGGAAGGTGTAGGTGGAACAGCAGTGGCCATTTTATCCGCGGTAGTGGTCAGAGCTTTGGTCTTCCGAGCCTGAAAAGTAGCCCTCACTTTGGAGGTGGCCGTCGTTGTCTGCGGCTAGCTTGCTGGTCCCATTTGACGCCAATGTCTTCTGCACTTTTGGGGCTTGCCCTATGGCTCAAGTTCAGTGCATGAACGGCAAGCACCTTCACGGGATATCACATGGTAATGACGCTGACGAAGGCAGCAGCCGTATGTCAAATATGAAACTATTTTTCCGAACTTGTGGCTGGTAAGTGGAAAGAAAAATTACAGCAATGCACACTGGCACTGACAGACAGCGGTGAACACAGCGCCGACTGTGTTTCATACATTACGCATTGAACTATCCCATCTTATCACTGATGGTCGGGCATGTTCTGGATAAGCTTGAGTCTTCCCGTCTTGCGCGCTATCTTAAAACGTTCTACTACAATAGTGAAGACTCCAAAAAAATAAAGCCCGATGTGGGCCGAGGACTACAGACAGTTCTATTGTGTACATTGAGCTTATAAAAAATAATAAGAATAATAACACTCATGGAAATATCCCAATGTCTTTTTGCTTTATTATGGGAAATCCTAAAGACTAATATAGAAAGAGGAAGTTAGTGAAATTTATCCCAATAGTACATCCATTACCCACTGCAGCGCTATATTATTTCACTTTTTGACTAACTGTATCTCTGTTCGTACAACACACAATAGCTTCTTTTTCTGGAATAATCTCGCATGATAAAAGACCGTTGACATGGAAAGTAAAATAAATACCACTTCGCGGAGAGCCATACACACGAATCTCAATATTAAAAGCAGTGGTATTGTCGACTGAATTCAAGAATCCTGTGACAATGGTTCTTCTTTATTCTAGGAGTTATGTAAATGGAAGGTTCTCAATAAGAAGACAGTTGGACGTGCCCAATTCTGTTAAGTGCTATGACGATGGCCAACAGCACAAGTTCTGCAATCCTTTTAGCTGCCATTGTTTTGCTTACGCTTGACAGCAAAATTCCTTTGTCGGGACTTGCTAAACCAATGCCCTGGCCAATGTGGTCGAATGGGCAAAACAGTCAACAACAAAGAGCTCAGCAAGAAGCTTTAAGGCGCGCTGCGGAACAACTACGACAATTACAGCAACAACAAGCACGGCAAATATCACTGGAACAACAGCGACGACAACAGCAAATAAGAAGAACACAGAATAGGCAGAATTGATTCGTAAAGTGATTGGAAAAAGATGCCACATCGTCTCAGCCGTAAGTACACTGCTGTATTCAAAACTGCTTCGGATACGTACTAACTTCTGGATAACGTAAAGGAGTGTCGAACTAAATTCAACCAGTTGGCCACCGTAATTAAATTCGGAACTGCAAGGAGGGCCAAGACATAGAAGAAGGATGGAGCAGGGGAAGATGCAGACTACCGAAACGGCCGCTAGCGTTGGAATTTCGTAGGAGTCTGTGAAAGAGTGTGAAATAAGGCTGCGAAAACCAAAGCTTTAAAAGTGAAATTCTTCATTCTTAGAAGTAATACGAAAAAAAACTCTGCGTTAAATCACGCGTCCGCTCTCTACGAAATCCCCCAAAACGCAGGCACGCCATCCGTCGCCTCTCGTCTACGTAACCACCAACCACTTTCACAAACACAATGCGCGGAGATCAACGCACAGCTCTTCCTGATGCCTAAAACCGAACAGCAAAGGAAAAACAATAAGAACTATCAATTAAGCAATATAAACGCAATAATAAACAACCACCAACAATAAAGCACAATATTAAGGAAACAACAACGCAGTCCTTAAGTTTGCTAACAAGCAAGAAACGGCTTGAGGCGCACGAGTTGAACTACTACAGGTCACGCACGCTGCCGTTGAGAGTTCGTGATGCCGTCGGAGCCAAACTCATAGTCACGGGTACGGAGACGTCGAACTACCTGGTACGGTTCGAAGTACCACAGCAGAAGCTTTTCACTGAGGCCAGGTCGACGTAGTTCACTGAGGCCAGGTCGACGTATTGGCGTCCATACCAAAACGCGGTCGCCGGGCTGGTATTTTACAAAGTGTCGTGGAATACTGTAACAGCGGCTGTCGGTTGTCTGCTGGTCTTTGATGTGGAGGCGGGCGAGTTGGGCTTTTTTGGTGCGCTGAAGGTTTACAGTCACGTAAAGACTCTCTTCGTCAGTAACGTTTGGTATATAGCACGGCGTCGAGTGTCGTGGTCGTGTTCCTTTTATAGACTAACATGTTTAGTGACATCTGCGTCGTCTCCAGTACTACCGTGTTGTATGCCAAGGTCACGTACGGAAGGATGGCGTCCGTTGTCTTGTGTTCAACATTGACGCACAGTACGGTCCATTCTTAAGGGGAACACGCGAAGGTGTGGCCGTGGACCGCGTAGCGCGAACTGGTGGCGAGATTTGTAAACGTGGCGCACGCGCATATAAGCGCCAAGACGGTGAAATCGAAGGGGTGGAAAGTAGCAGGCAAAAACGAACAAGACGGTGCTTGTTCGATTTGGCCTGCTACTTTCCACCCCTACACCTGCCGAGCGCTTTTATTTCCGCGGAGCAATTCATGCCACCGCTGGCCTGCCGGTGACCCGTCAGGTAGTGAGCAGGCACACGAACGGTCCAGGTTGCTTCTCGCCGTGGTGTCTCAGCAGTTTTGAAACGAACTGACTGACACTTACAGTGCTAGACGTTCGAATAAAGGCAATATACAATGAAAAGCAATGCAAATATCTTGAGATACATGTTAATAAACACTTCATGTAATGTCGGGGTTAAATATCTTAAATCACCGTTGCGTTTATGAGTAACCAAGTGGAAAACTCCAGATATTTCATCCAGTGGGGTTGAAAACAAAGTACACTGACTTCGACTATTTCCGCCTCCATCGAAAAAGTGGCTGCTGCGGCCGGGATTTGATAAGGTGACCTGCAGGCCAACAATCGAGCATCATAAGCCACATATCATTGTGGTGAGTTAAGAAAGCACTTGAGGATTAATCTTTTCGAAGGATCAATACAGCGTGATACATAAGGATGTTCTGGGTCTTTCTTGCACATCCCGGCAAGTACTAGTGAAAACGTTCAAAATCATGTGAATTTATGATTATAGAAGTTTTACCAGAAGAAGCTACATAGAAGTGTAGAGGACGACTACGAGAACCCTTTCATCATCAGGTGCCTTGGCCACGTCAGATATAAAAGCTGGCATCACAGAAAATTTGTTCAGCGAAAAATTACGCGTGCCACTGTGTCATTCCGTGAAAGCGATAACAATTACCGTTACTTGCGTAACCTACAGTATCAATGTTCACAGAAATGTTAGTCGTAAGCTTTGTAGAACGCTCGAACCAGTCGGCTACCTTTGATAACCGACAAGGAAATTGGTGCTTCACGCAACGAGCATAACCGCATTCTTCCAATCGCTGAAACATATTGCCGCGAACCATGCATTGGGTTTGTTTATTTGTGTTTTGTTTTTTTCGGCCTGGCTGGCCGTCCTGTGCTATCGCTGTTTTCACAGCGTTTCGAACAAACGCTACCACAGCGTTTCGAACAAACGCTATCGAACAATGCTTCAAGCGTTGTTCGATAGAAACAACGCTTCAAGCGTTGTTTGTTGGAGGCGATGTTCGAACGAACAGCGTTTTTAACAAACGCTATCACGGCGTTCTCGATACAAATCGACTATTCGAGAAACCCTCGCGCCGAGGGATATAAATTCCCGCACAGCCGATGCCGCGTCATTCGATCGCCGACGCTCACTAGCGTGCCCGTCGTTTTGCTGGCCGCTGTTTCGCCGCCTGTGTATTTTTTCAGTTGTTAGGGGAGCACCGGTTCGCTCTAATAAACTGCGTCGTCCTTTGCTGCGTGACATCTGGTGGAGGTGCGGGGTAGCAGGGTGACGTGATCGTCGGCGATCCTTACAGCAGCACGGTGTCCGAGGTTCGGCTGCGGCGTCGTGGAGTGATCGGAAGAAAACGTTATCGACCTGGTCTGCAGATCAATTATTGCGCCATTGCCCGTCAAAAAGTCCATTCCGAGAATTACGTCGTGGGAGCAGTTAGGCAAAATGACGAACTCCGAAGGGTACGTAGTGCCGTCTATGGTGACGCGCGATGTGCACATTCCCCTTGGGGTCACTAGGTGGCCTCCTGCTGTGCGTATATGCGGACCGTCCCATCTGGTCGTAACTTTCTTTAGCTTGGACGCGAATAACCCGCTCATGACCGAGTAGCCGGCTCCCGTGTCGATGAGGGCGACTACGTCAAGGCCGTCGATGGACAACTGGACGTCGGATGCCGCTTTCCTCGAATTTCGGGTGCGTCAGGGCGTCGTATCGCGGCTTGCACGTGTTGATGGTCGGGCACTATGCGTCGTCATCGTCGTCTTCTCAGCGGCAGGCTTCGTCATTTCGGGTACGCGTCGCGCAGCGTAGCTGTCGTCGTTTTCGGGGGTCTCGTCAGGGTGTCGTCGGGTCGTCGTGATGAGGGCATGTCGTGAGTCACGGTCTTGCGTCGTTGGAGGGTTTTCATTTTCTCGCCGTTGTGCAACTTCACCTCCAGAAGTTGCTGCTTTTAGTTTCTCCCTCGTGGGCTGGGGGACCTTCCACGGGCGAAGTCAGCATGGCTGCGACGATTGGGGTTTGGTACGGGTAGGGCGACGGTGAATGGCTGAAACCGGATGGTACGGCTGGTGTTCGACAGGTATTCTTCGATCTCAAATGGGCGCTGGCCGGCTCGCGGGTGAGGTGCGTCGACGGAGAACTCACGCAAACCCAGCCTCTTGTACGGGCAGCGGCGGTAGACGTGGTCGGCCTCTCCGCAGTGGTAGCACAGCGGACGATTATCTGGCGTTCGCCACACCTCGGTCTTCCTGGGCGCCTGGTTTCGGGTTACAAGGGGTCGGGCGGGCGACATTGGGCGGCGGTACGGCGGGGCCTCTTGATAACGGGTTGGGACGGGTCGGGGTCGACGAGCAGCAGCGGAGTAGGTCATCGCTTGTGGTTCGCAAGGTGCTTCCGACGGCGTGGAATTCCCCAGTGCTTGCTGAACCTCCTCGCGGACGACGTCAGTGAGGGAGGTGACTTGGGGCTGCGGCGTTGCTGCGAACAATTTCCTCAGTTCCTCACGAACGACGGCGCGGATGGTCTCCCGCAAGTCTTCCGTCGCCAATCCGGGGGCGTTTACCGGGTTCACCGAAACGGGTGTTGAGTGGTCTATCGTATTGCCGCGAACGCATATCCAAGGTCCTCTCGATCATCGAAGCCTCGGTGATGAACTCAGCGACGGTCTTAGGGGGGTTGCGGATGAGTCCAGCGAAGAGCTCTTGTTTAACTCCCCGCATCAGAAAGTGCACCTTCTTCTCTTCTGCCATTTCGGGGTCAGCTCTCCGGAACAGCATCTTCATCTCCTCAGCGAACAGTACAACACCTCCGTGAGGGTGTGGCACTCGCGTCTCCAACAAAAAGGCGGCTCGTTCTTTCCGCACAACCGTAGCAAATGTTTTGAGGAATTCGCTTTTAAAGACAGTCCAGTTGGTTAGGAAGCCTTCATGGTTCTCAAACCACGTTCGAGCTGCATCCTCCAAATAGAAGAAGACATGACGAAACGTTTCTTCGTCATCCCACCTGTTAAAGATGCGGATGCGCTCCAGCTTCTCCAGCCACTCTTCCAGGTCTTCACCAGGAGATACTCGGAATGATGGGGGCTCACGAGGTTGTTGCAGAACGACGTTAGGGTTGGTAGCGCTCGTCATGGTGCCTGCGTTGATCATCGTGCTTTTTACGTCTTCTTTCCTTTTTTTATCCGGGAGCAGTCCGAACTCTGGCTGAAGGCCTTGCTGTCGGCGGCTGACACGAGTTGGGCGTGCTTGTCGGCTTGGCAATGGCTTAGAATTCATGTACCCCGCACCTCCACCAGATGTCACGCAGCAAAGGACGACGCAGTTTATTGGAGCGAGCCTGTGCTCCCCGCGCAAGCTTGATGATCGCCGTTTATTGTGAAGCTGCTGCTCCTGACGTCGATGCTATCGTGGAGACTGACCAATGATTGCTTCTAGACCGCGGTGTGTCTGTCGCAAGAGGCATTGCGTGGTTTAAGCAACGCAGATCCCACGTTTTGGTGACCAATTTCACCGAGGAGCACCAGCATCGAAACATGGGCGCTGCAATTGCGTTCCTCGAAGAAACGCAAGAAGCGAGTCAGGTGATCGCGGTCGCCACCTTTGAACGCGCACGCGCAGATGCTTCCAGGCTGCCACATCCTTTCGACGTGAACCCGGGGCTGTCGCAAGAAAATCGGGACAGATTACTGGAGCTGCTCCGTCGCTACAGCGAGTGTTTTTTCTCGAACTCGAAGTTACGTCAGACACCTTTGGCGAAACACCGGATAATAACCGAAGAACGACGGCGTACCACCCCCAAACGAATGGACTAACGGAACGGCTCAATAAGCAATCGCGGATATGCTGTCTATGTACGTCGACGTTGAACATAAGACGTGGGACGAAGTCCTCCCGTACGTCACGTTTGCGTACAACACGGCTATTCAAGAAACCACGCAGATGACACCGTTCGAGCTCGTCTACGGAAGACGGCCGACCACGATGCTCGACGCCATGCTTCCGCACGTAGAAGACGACAACCTCAACGCCGACGTCCAAGGATACCTCCAACGTGCGGAGGAGGCCCGTCTGCTCGCTCGAGCTTGTATAACGGACCAGCAACTCGTGGATGCCGGACGCTACAATCTCCGACGCCGCGACGCCGAGTTGCATCCTGGAGATCGTGTGTGGGTTTGGACTCCCATTCGACGACGTGGACTCAGTGAGAAACTTCTACGACGCTATTTCGGACCCTACCAGATTCTACGACGTGTTGGCGAACTAACGTACGAAGTGATCCCCGATGGGGACTCCCGTACATCACGACGACGCACGCGGCCCGAAGTCGTCCATGTGGTTTGCTTAAAACCTTTCTACGGACGATGACGAAATTTTATTTTAATTTTTGTGGACTGTCCCTTATGTTAGCATCGGGTCGATGCACTCTTAGAGGGGGGGTAATGCCGCGAACCATGCATTGGGTTTGTTTATTTGTGTTTTGTTTTTTTCAGCCTGGCTGCGCCGGCCTGTGCAATCGCTGTTTTCACAGCGTTTCGAACAAACGCTATCACAGCGTTTCGAACAAACGCTATCGAAGAACGCTTCAAGCGTTGTTCAATAGAAACAACGCTTCAAGAGTTGTTTGTTGGAGGCGCTGTTCGAACGAACAGCGTTTCTAACAAACGCTATCACGGCGTTCTCGATGCAATTCGACTATTCGAGAAACCCTCGCGCCGAGGGATATAAATTCCCGCACAGCCGATGCCGCGTCATCCGATCGCCGACGCTCACTAGCGTGCCCGTCGTTTTGCTGGCCGCTGTTTTGCCGCCTGTGTACTTTTACAGTTGTTAGGGGAGCACAGGTTCGCTCCAATAAACTGCGTCATCCTTTACTGCGTGACAATATAGCATGGCTTTAGCGCGCGTTGAGCGCTAGGGCGGGGAAGTTGCACACGACGCAGCGCACGATTTCCTTGAAAATTCTGTGCGCATTCTCAACTTTTCTGAATCGCGCCCAACAGTTAGCGCCCAGCGGACCACCTGCCGCACGCTCACGTGTTCCCCCTAACAGTGAACCGTACTGTACATGGCTGACATGTCGGCGCTCGTCTTTTTTAGCCGCTCATTGAGGCCGTTGTTCTGTGAGTGGCACGCTGTAGCGTGGTGGTGGCTTCTGTGGCTGTATGTCCAGATCGCCTGAGTTAACTGGGCAGTGAAGGCCGTACCTCTGTCAGCGATGAAGACCTCTGGTGCTCATTACGCCGTACGATGTCTCCAACGAAGAACTTCGTAACATCAACAGCACATCCTCTATACGCAGGGCCCTTGTTTCGGCATAGCGGATGAGGTAATTGTTGGCGACAACGATCCATTTATTGCCACAAGTCGACGTAGGAAACGGTCGCAGTAGGGCCATACCGATTTGCTGGAACGGTCGTGGAGGTGGTTCAATCGGCTAAAGAAAGCCTGCTGGTCTTGTTGGTGATGTTTTTTGTCGTTGACAATCTCGCCATGTCTTGACGTGACGAGTGACATTAGCGGCGAATCATGGCCAATAGTACTTTTTCCTGTATTCTTGCGAGCATACGGGAAAGACCAAGGTGTCTAGCCGGGAGGTAGTCATGCAGGGCTTGAAGTACTTTTGGTCTCATGAAGGTGTTTAGCTCGAAGTGGTGAGAAGTTCTTCTTTAGGAGAACTTCTTTTTGCTAGAAGAACGACGACAGTCCGCTCTTGAATACCTTCGAGACGGTGGTGCTGTTACACTCGAGGAATTCCACAGAGCTCTTGAGTTCTAAGTCAGCTCGTTGTCGCTCGGTGAAGTCATCGGCACATGTTTCCCAAGAAGCAGTAATCATTCGGGTCATCCGGCAGAAGTGGTTCCACGGCGGCTCGAGAGAGGCAGTCGGCGTCAGAGTATTTTCTTCCACACTTGTAACCGACGTTAACGTCGAATTTGTCTCAGGCTCCACCACGCGAGGCTACCCAAAGGGTCTTTCAAGTTAGCTAGCCAACTCAAGGTGCAGTGGTCGCTCACAACTTCGAAGGGCCTGCTGTAAAAGTAGGAGTGGAACTGTAATGTAGCTCACATCATCGCAAGGCACTCCTTTTCTGCTGTAGAATAGTTCGCCGCTGGCTTGCGGATTTACCGGCTAGAACAACTGATGGTTCTTTCCAGTCATTCAGTTCTCTGCACAAGAGCGGTGCCGAGTCCTACAGTACTTGCGTCAGTGTTTATTTGCGTCCCGGGGACTCATCCGAATTCGCGAGTAATGAACACAACAGCAGGCGTCGTCTTTGCTCTTGAAATGCTCTCTCCTGTGATGTTTCCCACTTGTACTCGACGTCAATCCTGGTAAGCTTAGTGGGCAATTCAGCAATGCGGGCGAAGTTTTATACGAACAATTTGCACTACGCGCACAGACCGAGAAATCGGCACATGGCCTTCTTTTTGGTGGGCGGCGGGAAGTCGTCAATGGCGGTTGTTTTCCGTGGATCAGGAAGGATCTCAGACTTGGAAATCACGTGTCATAGGGCCAAGTGCTCTTTGTACGTGAATTGGCACTTTTCTGGCTTTAGCGTGAGTCCGGAGGTCTTGATGGATTGGAGTACAACTTCAAGGTGCCGATGATGCTCGTCAGAGCTCAACGAAAGCAAGAAGACGTCGCTTAAGTAAAGAGACAAGTATGCCACTTTAATCCTGCTAACACTGTATTCATAACGCGTTGAAAAGTCGAAGGTGCCGAGCGAAGACCGCGGCATGACCTTGAACTCGACGATGGGATGTGGTGCTATAAACTCAGTCTTCTCTCCGTCTCTCGTCGACATCAATTCGCCAACAGCCAGTCTTGAGGTCCATCAACAAAAAGCAGTTAGCGTTGTGGAGTCGTTACAGGGTGTTGTCGGCACACGGGAGGGCGTAAACGTCCTTTTTTGTCACTTAGTGTAGGCGACGATAGTCGACGCAGAACTGCAGGGTTCCGTAGTTTTTCTACGACAACACCCTGGAAGACGTCCAGTGACTCTTCGACGGCTGAATAATGTCGTCAGCATTTCGTCGACTTGTCTTTTTGTGGCCTCGCGTTCTCGCGTCAAAACTCTGTAGGGGCGCTGCCATAGTGCTCTGGAACTTTCCTCTGTTATGATGCAATGTTTCGCCATTTGAGTCTGGCGACTTTTTGCGACAACGAGAACCAGCCCTTGTATTTAAGGAGCAGGGCCTTGAGCTGTTCTTCCTTATGCTTCAAAAAGTTCAGTTTCACGTCGAAATCAGATTGGGAACGTGGATTTGTCGAGCCAAGTTCGGAAGCTTCGGTGAGGGTGAATCACTAGCGCCAACAAATTCTTCTACGGAGCCAATCGTCGTAAAAATGCTGAGGTGCCTGTAGTTTTGGCTGAAGTTGGTCATTTCTTTCACTTTCCCATGTCTCAGCGCAGCGATGCCTCCTGCGACGTGAATCTGATGGCTAAGAAACAGGTGCTTGTTGCCCTCGATGATGTCTTGAAAATCTGTGGGGGTTTCGGTGCCGATTGAATTGATGACGCTTCGGTAAAGCGGAATAGTGACTACGTCTTCCAGCACATATAATGCATAACTCCTTGGTGTTGTGGAGGTCGGTAGCTTGGTATCTGAGGTTAATGTTATAGAGTCAGAACCCAGGTTGAAACAGCGCCGTATAGACTTAGGAAGTGCATCCCAAGGGTCACATGCCTGCAGCAATGTTAAAGTATTGCAGCGTTGTCGTCGGCTGCGGAGGATGTTCAGCAGTTCGTGGTACGGCTACCACAATTTCCTCAGTTAGTGGCCTTAGTTTTCCGAGTGTGGGCTCGGGAGCGGCGCCGCATAGGGCTCGTCTACTGTCGGCGTTATGACATGTAGTAGCCTGGCAACGTGGAACGGTAAAGTCGTCAGGGCGTCCACTGTGCTCCTGTGAGGTAGTCGGCGATATCTTGAGACCGTTTACAGCGCTTTAGGCCGCGTTCACACTGAGCATTCCGGCCGCCGAAAGTGCTCTGAATCCGGTTCGGTGGCGGCGAGATCCGCCGAAAGGGCCCTCTCCGCGCCGATCACTCCCGGACCGATTTTTGCAGCGTCTGCCGCCGAATCGGTCACCGCGGACCAATAGAAGCACTAGTCAAGGAATTTCGAGAAATGGCGGCCAAGCCCTACTCACTTGTTATGCCGCAGTGCACGTAACTGAATGTTGAAACCAACGGGAGTTTAACCTACTCTGTGCCTGTTTCGCCTCCGTATTTCGTGAAAGAGGTGACCGAGCTTGCTGTTGGCGTGACCGAGCTTGTTGCGGTCTTACAGAGCAAAATGAACCCACTAACGCCGCTGGCGTCAGTGGTTTTTCTGCTCTTCGTGCATTACAAGACAGCCACTTGACAGTAAAGTAAGCAGTACTGTCTTTTCGTGCTTCTTGCGTACGAGAATCGTCGAAGTATACACCACCGGATAGCGTAGTAGAGTTTGCGAGCCGCGACAACAACCGGGTGACAGCGCATCCATCCCGCGTTCGCCCCGTAGTAGATGGCATATTCGCCAGTGCGGGGCGCGTCCAGTGCGAACGACGCTGCATTTCGGCAGCAAGGAAATTTCGGTCGCTGTAGATAGCGCATGTTTCAGAGTGAACTAGGCATTAAAGGTCAAACCACGTAGCCAAAACACGAAGCTTTCATTCTGACGACAAATCTGGCTACGCGGTTTCACGTCGAAACCGCGTAGCCAGGTTTGTCGGCACTGGCACCAGCAGTAGGTGTGGCCAGCTTTCCTGCAGCGGTGGCATAGTGGGCGATGATCGGGAGCGTGCGAAGCGTCAGCTTTCCTACGCGTGTATCACTGGCCGGCTGGCAGCTGGTGTACGACGGTTGGGGCGGCGATGTTGTCTCGCGGCAAAACTATGGCAACGCGGCGTCTTGAATTGGGCGTAGAGAATTGGCCCGACAGCGGGCTGCTGCAGCATAGCTCATGGCTTGCACCTCCGGCTGTGTAAGCTGAAGAATGCCCAGCGATTGATGAGTCTCCTTGCGCACGACCTTCGTGATGAAGTCCACTTGAGGCTGAGCTGAAGGTATCAATTTCCGCAGCTTCTCTTGCACGATCGCTCGGATAATCTCATAGAGGTCGGTGGTTCTTAGCGCTTAGGCGTCGGCGT
This sequence comes from Rhipicephalus microplus, assembly GCF_043290135.1. Classification (NCBI taxonomy): domain Eukaryota; kingdom Metazoa; phylum Arthropoda; class Arachnida; order Ixodida; family Ixodidae; genus Rhipicephalus; species Rhipicephalus microplus. The sequence continues at coordinate 7,573,441 of NW_027464593.1, forward strand.
AGCTTGCAGCCGAGAAGCTGCGGTTGTTCCGCAGTGTCCCCATCTCGAGCGTTTATTTATAGTGATCGTTTCAAGGCAGATTCAGCGGCCGTCTTTGACGTGTTTATGGTCAGTCCGGCGAAGAGTGCTTGCTTCGCACCCCACATAAGGAAGCTCACTTTCCTCTCCTCGATGATGTTGGGGTCGGCTTGACGGAAGAGCCGGATAAACTCTTCGACAAAGACGTTCGCGCTTTCGTTGGGAAGTTTAACACGCGTCTCCAATGCAATAGTGGCACGTTACTTGCAAATGATGCACGTGAAAGTGCTCAGGAACGTCGTACAAAAGACATCCGAGGTTCATAGGGTGGGTCCCCGGTTCTCGAACAATGTCTTCGCGGCGTCTTCTGGGTAAACGTAGACGCAGTTTTTTGTCGGTGTCCGAGCTGGTGAAGACGGTGGCTCTGTCGTAAGTCTCTGGGCAGCTTTTTGGGTCTTTAATCTATGATCCCCGGAAAGTGGGACGCTCTGTGGGTTGCTAGAGCAGCATAGGTGAAGGTGGTACTGGGGCTGTCATCGTCGAAGTGGTCAAGCTCATGCTTTTAGTCTTCCGGATTGGGTCAGGTAGAGGCCGGAACTCTAGTAGGTGTCATTGCTTCCAGCAGCTGGCTCGCTGCTTAGCGTTGGGAAAGATGTTCCCTTGACGTTGTAGGCTCGGCTGGCAGCTGGAGGGAGGTGCTCGGTGCATGGAATGGGAAGCACCTTCACTAGCTGTCACAGGGTAGTGACGTCGACGAAGGGAGCAGACAGTAGGTTGAAGAATAAACTCTTTATTCAGCCCTATTGTAGCTACGTAAAACGAAATATTACAGCAAGACACTGGCACTGGTAGCGGCGAGCAGAGCGTTGGCCGTCGATCAACTGACAAGCGGCGAAGCGTGTTCACGTTCATACTCTTGCCATGGAACGTTCTGGCGTTACCCCTAGCGAATACGTTGGTTCCAGAATAAATTGAAAATTTTCGCGAAGTGGGCATAATTTTAACAAAACAGTCTACTATAATCATGAACATTTCTGAGAGGCGCAGTTTCCGGTAAGCATTCTGGAGAAGCTTTGTGGCCGAAAACCATTTGAAACAAAGGTGAAAATAAAAAAAAAACTCAAGTGCAAATATTTAGAGCGTAATATTTTTCACCAATAGGCTTATCAGGGGAGACACTTGCTACACGTGCAATGTAATTCGCGCTCGACCAATGAACAAGGCGCGACTTTTAGTAGACGTAATGGCTGCAAACTGCCACACAAGTGTGCTGTTGCCAGCGGTTCCTGATCAACATAGGTCGGAAGCGTGTAAACCGTATGAAAACATTCTGTGAAAAAATGATTTTTTACCGTGCCTGATACGGCTGCGTGCGTGGTCGTATCAATACCTGCCCAGAACTGGCAATTCCAGTTTGCCTCTACTGATTGAACATTATGTGTTGTTTAACGTCCCAAAACCACCGTAATATTATGAAAGACGCCACATTGGAGGGATCCAATATTTTCGACCACAAATGCAGCCGCCGCAACCGACCGAGATTCATAGCCACTAGACTACCACGAGGGGGGGGGGATTTATTTTGCCGCTACTGTGGAGGCAATCGAGCATTTAGCGATGCACAGAAAGAGCCTTGTTGTGAAAAAGGCCGCCTTAAAAATGCCACACGCCAACGCCTTCAGGCCCAGTCTAGGCATGAGAGTTACGAACGTGATGAACCTTTGAAACTTAATCGAATCCCTGTACAAGTTTGACGCGATAAGGCTGCTACGGCAAAGTTTTCTTCTCGCTTTTCAAGGGATCCCACTACTGACGAGTTGCTTCCCCTCGTACTTGTTGCTTCCCCTCATCAACCCCATTTTGCCCTCTGTAGGGCATATGACCCTCCCACGCTCTGCCAATCAACCAGGTCTTTCGCATTCTGCTGCCACGTTATATAGCCTTAAGTGCAGGGGGATAAACAAAAAGCAGTGCCGGCGAAGAACTCACATGAAGCTCGGGAAGGTGACACTAGTGCCTATTGTACCAAAGTAAGTGCCCCCTGATAATGAACAATAAATGCATCTTGAACAAGCACATGTGCACATCGCAACCGCTGGTCATATCATTTACTCCCTACTGCAATGGCTGCATTTTTTATAGAGGCATAAGTGGTGTTGGGTCGTGTGCTCCAATTCGGGTGCACGTCAAACAACCCCAGATGGTTGAAATTTTTGAAGCCCTCCACAACGGCGTCTCTCGTAATCGTATGATAATTTGGGGGCATTAAATTCTACATGTAAATCAAATCAATATATCCACGTCACATAAACGAGGGGCCTTAGGAACGCGGCCATCGGACACCTTTTTTGCAGCCTGCCGGCCATATCTCTTTGTTCTAGAACGGCGTTCATAACTTTGTTCATGGACGTAATTTGCAATATTCATTCTTATTATGAGCCACTCAATGCACTCACTATGCTGTAGGCATAACCACAGAATACAAATTGAGAGACTCATAAGCTTAGGCTATAAGAATGGAACGCGGTTGCGATATTTTCTTCCTAGGGTGTACTCCACCCACTCAGTGCATACTTTTCATTTTATAATGTTACTATGAAGTTTAACTTGCGAGTTACTAAAATGTAATTCATAAAGTTAATTGTGGCTTATGTCAGTGAAGCTTTCACGAAGGCTGCATTTTATGTAATGTGTAGCAAACCTTAAACATCCAGCAATTTTGTGTGTGAAAGGTTTTCAAACTTGCTATGCACCCATTATGTGGTTGTACGCGAAGAAACACGTATGTGTTTCCTGGTGGGTGACCTGTTTCAAATGACAAAGTCATTATGATATATGTTCTTATGCCCGATCGTTATGTAGGCATGTGACATGCAATATCATTGCGATGCTACATTTCCGGTGAAGCCCGTATACATAAGAAGCATGTTTTAGTGAATGAACCCAATTTTTACCGCATTTTCAAGCAGAGAATGTTCTTTTCATTAAAATTCTGAGGAGATCGCTGGCTGTGCATGGCAGAACACCTGCTCACCACGCAAACGGCCTGGGTTTTTTTGTCATTTGGTCACACAAATATTTATATTGTGATTGATATTGACGGAGGTTTTCATCTATGACTCATGCACCAGTTCATAATTTTTCGCTCAGAACCAACAAGTGTGACACCGGAATACCCTGACATAATCAATACACTCCAGAAATATTTACACCCCAAAAGACACAAAAGGGGTGTACGCATTGAAAGCGCCAATATAAACACCCTTTTTACACTCCATTTTTAAAATTTGAGGTGTTCGTGAATAAACACCCTCAAAACATTCAATTTACACCCTTATATTTGGGGTGTTATGAACAAGGCTACAAATGATTGATTGATATGTGGAGTTTAACGTCCCGAAACCACCATATGATTATGAAAGACGCTGTTGTGGAGGGCTCCGGAAATTAGGACCACCTGGGGTTCTTTAACGTGCACCCAAATCTGAGCACACGTGCCTAAAACGTTACAAATGCACGACATTTTCGGGCAGTTTTGCTTATACTGTTAAAATACATTACTCCTACAACCAGCTGCTTGCGGGTATAGTAATGAATCGAAGCAAGAAGTAATGGGACCGAAACGCAGTTTTCATCGATAAAGCACACAAACTACTGTAAGATGGAAGATACATTAGGAGCACCGCTTGTTCAATAGAGTAAGAGCCACTGCTCTTGTATCTGTTTCTTTCATCTGTGTCATTTGCGCGATTAGTCAACACTCACAAAGTGGACTGATTTGCCTGAACAAGATATTGTTGCGCATATTGGTGTAGCCATGCATAGAACACTAACCCCTCCCCTCGTCCCCCATAAGGTCGAAGCTTTTAAAGCTGAAGATAAAACGTCCGCAATCTGCAAAAAAAGCAACACCACGCAGTTGTTTAGCCATAACCACCACGTTAGCAGGCCATCAGGTCCCTTAAAAACGCCCCGCAGGTACGCCGGCGCAAGTAGGCGTTTGGTGTGTAGCGACACCATGGACCCGAGCTAACGGGGCAGTTTTGACTCCCTCCCGCGCCTAGCCGTGTGTGGCTTTGCGGTGTCCGGGAAAAGGGGATCCTGGGGGTTGAGCTGACGCTGGGTGATTGGACCTTTAAGGCCCCCCGGCAGAAGCAACACACCCCTTTGGCCCCGGCTTCACGTAGACGGCACCCCCGGATTGACCCGCCCGGGGGGAATCGGCAGTTGCCTTTTCCTGTCTCCACCTCACATCTTCGTCTTTCCTCTCACTTTAAATCTTTCCTGTCCTCTACTCACTTCCATTGACTTCCGTGTTTCCTGGCGGCAAGGGTTAACCCTGTGTGGCTATCCTACCTTGGATACACCATATTCGGTTATAGTGGTGGCGTACAGCTGGCGTTTGCGGGGCCTGTACTTACAGACACTGCAGCGTCCCCTTGTAGGACTCCATGGTGGGTGGCTGGCGCCGCTGCCGAAAGTTAGCATTTACATATGGCTTGTTCTTTCCCCCCACTCCCTGATCGCCCTCAGAAAAGAGGGCGCACCGATGAAGTTTTCCAGTTTTTTGGTAACCAGAAAGTATCTTTTCCCCGATTTCATGTTATTCACGCTGACACACCCGGCAAATCAGTGCGAACACTTTCACCTTTTCTAGTATCAAAGTCTTTGACGGAAATCTTTGGCCCAGGATATAAAGCAACGAGAATGGCAAGTGGTGACCTCCTGTTGGAGGTCCGCGACCAGAAACAATATGAGAGACTGCCTAATCTAGTGAAATTTGGAGATACCAAAATAATAGTAGCCCCACACCGAACCATGAACACCACCCGTGGCGTTGTTCCAGATGATGACCTGTTAGGGCTTACGGAGGCTGAACTCCTGGAGGGTTTTAGCGAACAAATTGTCATCAACGTGAAGCGAATTAGGATGAGGCGTGATGGCAAAGAAATCCAGACTAAGCACCTGATACTCACCTTCAATTCAAGTGTACTGCTCGACTCCGTTGAGGCTGGGTATATCAAGCTTCAAGTGAGGCCATATATACCAAATCCTCTCCGATGTTTCAAATGCTAGCGGTTCGGCCACAGTTCACAGAACTGACGAGGCCGCCTAACTTGCGCGAAATGCAGTGCTGAAGAGCACACATCAGATGCCTGTGAAAACTCTCCTCACTGTGCGAACTGTAATAGGAAACATGCCGCATACTCGCGGTCATACCCGTGCTGGAAAAAGAAAAAGGAAATTGTCACAATTAAAGTAAAACAAAACAATTCATTTAAGGAGGCACAAAGACAGGTGTCGTGCCTACCAGAAACTAGCTTTGCCAAAGTGGCGCGTCTGGGGGCATCGCCACGACGGCCCCTGGCGCCCGTCTGGCACACGCGTAGTGAGCCAGCGGTGACGCCATCCGCCCCCTCGGCGGCTGCATCCAGCGCTGCTCCGCCATCCAAGAAAGACCCACCAACCTCCGGGCTGGGGGCCGCAAAGGCCTTGTCTTTAGAGGCGAGGCCCTCAAAACAAATGCAGCGCTCGCAAGAGCGCATGCCCAGCGCCTCGCAAGAGGCAATGGACACAACACCGAGCATGAGGGCGCAGCCAGCACCTAAGGATCGGCGCCACTCCGTCGACCGATCCAAAAAACAAAAATCTCGTGTCATGGCCCCTGGAAAGGGTCCGTGAGCTAACTTTTCATCCTTCAGCACACAGCACAAAACACATCTAAAATGGATACACAGATGTTACAGTGGAATGTGAGAGGACTTCTCCATAACCTCGATGATATTAGAGAACTTTTTATTAAACATACTCCAAAGGTGCTGTGTGTTCAGGAAACACATCTCAAGTCCACACAAACTTTCTAAAGCTTTATGCCATCTTCCGCAAAGACCGTGACGACGCTGCCGCTTCGTCGGGCGGTGTCGCTATGGATAGTTGATAAAGGTGTTGCCTGTAAGCAATGAAACCTCCGAACTTCTCTTGAGGCAGTTGCTGTCCGAACAGTACTGTTCGGGAAGCTACTAACAATTACCTCTATTTACATTCCCCCGTGCTATCAACTCTCAAAGACACAATTTCAAAGCTTCATTGATGAACTTCCTCCGCCATATATAGTCGTTGGTGATCTAAATGCACATAGTCCTCTATGGGGTGACTCTTGTTTAGATGCGTGAGGACGCCTAATAGAACACTTTCTGTTTTCGTAAGGTGCATGTCTACTAAACAAAAAAGAACCAACGTATTATAGCACTACACACAACACATACTCTTCTATAGACCTGAGTATTGTCTCGAGTGCTATAGTTTCATATCTGGAGTGAATCGTTCCCAAGAACCCTTTTGGGAGTGACCACTTCCCGATTTTGTTAAAGTTAACAAAAGAAGATACATGCTCGCCTGACTTTCCTCGCTCGAACACCAAGTCAGCCAACTGGGAACTCTTTCGAGAAATTACATTTTTATACGGAGATGAGATTGCTGATTTTAATATAGACGATGCTGTAGCTTACCTAACAGGTTTTATTATTGACGCTGCAGTGAAATGTATCAAGCAAACCAACGGAATGACCAATAAACGTCGCATCCCATGGTGGAACGACGATTGTCGGAAAGCGCGCAATAGACAAAATAAAGCTTGGAGACTACTCCGAAATCACCCAACGGCTGAAATCCTCGTCAATTTCAAACAGGTTAAGTCCCAACCCAAAAGAACGCGTCGTGTTGCAAAGAAAGAAAGTTGGAATAGGTACATCTCCGGTATAAATTCTTACACTGACGAAACGAAGGTTTGGAATAGGGTAAACAAGTTAATGAGTCAGGAGTCACACCCCCTACCTTTGGGAAGTAGCCTAGGAGAGAGCTTGGAGGAGCAAGCGGACTGCCTAGGCGAACACTTTGAATACGTCTCAAGTGCATCGCACTACGCAGAAACGTTCTTAAGATTCAAAGAACGCCAAGAGCGGCAACCCCTTAAATCTAAACGTACATCCAGGGAAGCTTACAACTGTCTATTTTCATTAGCTGAACTTAAGGCATCTCTTGTGTACTGCAACAACTCGGCGCCAGGTGGCGATCGTATAACGTACGAAATGATCAAGTATCTTCACCCAGAAGCACTGAAAACACTCCTAACCCTCTTCAATACCATGTGGGAAGCTGGATATATTACATTGTCATGGAAATAAGCGATAGTCATCCCGGTACTTAAACAAGGCAAAGACCCGTCCTTGGCCGCCAGATACAGGCCAATAGCGTTAACAAGCTGTTTATGCAAACTATATGAGAAACTGTTAAACCTGCGCTTAACCCACTTCCTAGAAAGTAACAGTATACTATACACCCTTCAGTGTGGTTTCAGAAAGAGGAGGTCGACAATAGACCACCTTGTTCGCATAGAGACATACATCACAGATGCATTTATTCATAGGCAGTTTGTACTTTCGGTATTCTTAGACCTGGAGAAAGCGTATGATACCACATGGCGATTCGGGATCCTACGCGATCTTGCCGCCATGGGCATCCATGGGAACATGCTAAACACAATTAAAAGTTATCTGTCTAACCAAACCTTTTGCGTAAAAGTGGGAAATGCTCTCTCTAGATCATTTACCCAAGAGACAAGAGTTCCGCAAGGGGGCGTGCATAGTTGCACACTCTTTCTTGTAAAAATGAACTCCCTGCAGTCAGTCATTCCAAGCGCGATGTTTTATTCTGTGTATGTTGATGATGTGCAGATGAGTTTCAAATGATGCGATATGTCTATCTGAGAACGACAAGTGCAGCTTGGAATGAATAAATTTTCCAAATAAGCCGATGAAAATGGTTTTAAAATAAACACCCAGAAAAGTACTGGCGTACTCTTTTCCAACAAACGAGGGGTAATGCCACTACCAAACATTATGATCAAGGGAGACCAACTCTCTGTGAGCAGCGAGCATAAATTCCTAGGAACCACTTTAGATTCTAAGCTCACGTTTATTCCCCATATTAAACATGTAAAAATGAAATGTCTGAAAGCGATGAACCTCCTAAAGCTCCTATCACGTACAACAAGGGGTAGCGATCGGAAGTGTCTGTTGAACTTGTACAAAAGCCTTGTTTTGTCGCGTCTTGATTACGCCTCTATAATTTATCAATCCGCAACGCCAAGTGCTTTGAAAATCCTAGACCCCATTCACCATCTGGGTATCCGACTGGCAACCGGTGCTTTCAGGACAAGTCCGATCCAGAGTCTCTATGTAGAGTCCAATCAGTGGTCACTTCACCTGCAGCGATCCTATAGCAGTTTCACCGATTTTATAAAGGTACGCGCAAACATAAAGCATCCTTCTTATCCAGCTATAAACGATATGACCGCTGCCACCCTCTACCATAATCGACCCACAGCGAGAAAGCCGCTCTCTTTGCGTGTGAGAAGCTTAAGTGAGGAAATGGGTGTTCCGCTGCTAGAACTTTGTCCTATGCCCAACACAAAACATTTACCGCCGTGGCAGTGGCAGCTCATACATTGTGACACTTCCTTTGCCGAAATCACTAAACATGCACCAGAAGCACATATTAAAATGCATTTCGGACAACTCCAGTCCAACTACTCATGCGTAGAGTTTTATACTGACGCATCTAAGTCGCATGCCGGGGTGGCTTATGCAGCCGTCGGACCATCCTTCTCGGAATCCGGTGTGTTGCATCCGGAAACAAGTATATTTACGGCTGAGGGTTATGCACTATTGTCGGCTGTGAAACATATACGGAAATCAAACATACAAAAATCAATTATATTCACAGACTCGTTAAGCGTCGTAAATGCATTAAGATCCCATTTCAGATTCAGAAATCTGGTAATAATTGAGCTGTATTCCGTTCTGTGTACAGCATATATGTCCAACCAGCATGTTACTATTTGCTGGCTTTCTGACCATAGAAGCATCGAGGGCAATGTGTTAGCTGACCAAATGGCCACGTCAATTATATTGCGCACTATTAACCCCACAGCTACTGTCCCTGCAACAGATTTGAAACCCTTCCTACGTAAGAAACTACGAAACCACTGGCAACGCTTGTGGGACACAGAAATAACTAATAAGCTTCACTTGATTAAACCGCGGTTGGGTTACTGGCCCTCCGCTACAAGAACACGGCGAGCTGATGTCCTATTCTGTCGCCTCAGAATAGGACACACTTATGGCACCTATAGCTTTCTGCTGACTGGCGATGAACCTCTTACTTGTGGTAGATGTGGTGAGAGGCTAACCGTCCTCCACGTCCTCCTGGAGTGTCCGGAAGCTGAAAGTGAGAGAAAGAAATATTTTGCTTTAGCATACCGATATAATCTTCCTTTACATCCGACTATGTTTCTCGGTGAAGAACCGCTTTTTGATGCAAAATCAGTTTTAAGTTTTTTAAAGGATGTAGTATTGAATGTTTTAGCCCAACAGGTTCATAGCGCACCCTCTGTTCAGAGGATGCCGCTGTGATAGCAGCTTTCAATAAGCTCAGGCCTCCAAGCTCTTGTTTTAAGCGCTCTGTCGAGGCACTGGTGCTCCATGCCAAGTTTGTATTTCACATACATATCACTTTTAAACCACTTTATGTCTCCATAGCACACATCATTTGAGATTGCCATAATTTTACTATGCATATATTTTTACGCACCTATAGCGACTGTTTTTAGGCCCATTTACAGCCCCGTCACATCTGTTTTATCTACATTGCACAATGCACAGTTCAATATCATCGCTCTGGTGCTCTTTGGCCACATCTGGTCCTTGCGCCAATAAACTCCACTAATCATCATCATCAACCCTTAAAAACGAACATTGACATCATGTACTTTTAGCACGCACGTTTTCTTTGATTACAGTAGAGAATTTTCCCCTTCAAGTGTCCTTAAAAGTGCGTCATGGAAATTAGGAAGAGTACACCGACCATAAAAAATGCAGAATAAGGACATTTGGGTGACCTTGACGCAGCCTTACTCACAATGACGGGAGCCTTGTGGACTAAATTGCGAACAAAACTCTCCTCGTGGGAGCCAAAACGCATTCTGTAGTTCTCTCTTTCTCTATTTTATTTTTGTGTATCCCCTTTTATTTATGTAACTTCCCCAGCAGACGTGCTTTGGTCAAAGCCTTGAGCTTGTACGTAGTGGAAAAACAACATTCAGCCGCGGTCTTGTTCCAAGGACTGTAAGCTAAGTACAAATGTATTGTCGCAACGTGAAGACAGAAGTAGTAGTTAACAGGTTGAGAAAGTAGCAGCAGGTCAGTATTTTTATTTACTGCGCGCCAGAGTGTTCCCCTTCTTTTTGTTATTGCTTGCTGCATAAAAGCGTGCAGATGCGCGTATGCGCTTTCGTCTTCGTCTTCCTAGCAGTACGCACGTGGCAATATGTTCTCATCAAATAGTGGGACGGCCGATGCATGCAATGTTGCATTGTCATTACCTAAATGAAAGTGCTGATAAAATATCGCGAGCGTGACCCTGAATTTGCAGTGCCTAAAGACCCATAGAGCTAAGCAAAGAGCATCAGCTTAGCTTTTTTACCAGTATTCACTACATTAGGTCGGTGAAGGTGCGCTAAATATTGCTCCTGAATATTACAAATACGCGTTTTGACTAGTAGCTTGGGCTGGCCGCACTGCACCGTCACAATATTCACTGCGATTGAGATGCACTGTTGAAGATCGAGTATAACGCAACATACCACTGCTACAAAAAAAAAGCAGCGCCCACGCTATCAGTAGAGGGCCGGTGCTAGCGTTAAACCGAATCTAGCCGAACTGAGAGCGCACCGACGCCATGAAGTCTCGTCGCCTAGACAACCATGGCTGCCCGGGATCGCTGTATGCCCGGGCGCAGAGCACGGGAAAAGGAGCGGTATCGTCTTACATGTCACTGCGTGCGTTGGCTAAAATCCCTTACGTGTGTGAGCCTGTGGTGCGCGTGGCTTCTCGATCGGTAGAGTTTATTAACTGTTTATTAACCGGTACAGGTAATAACTGTTTATTTGCTTTCAATTTAGGTAGAAGTCAATTTTATTTCAACCACCACGTGGTGCAAGTTGCGTCTGAACATAGACAAAACAACTTTTTTGTGAAATTCGCAATTTTTTCTTGTAAAGTTTGACAGCTTGAGAGTTCTAAAATATTTTTTCTTCAAATATACCTTTTTTGGAATAAATATTCACTCATCCGATATTCAAGTGCAGTATTGATATAGAAAAACGCAGATATAACACATTTGGGCTAAATTATTTGAGGCGTGTGTGGTCTAAAAATGGTATTAATATTACTGAGATTCAAACTCTTTACGCAAGCCCTTCACTTTACTTCCAGACCAAATTTGTCACAGAGAAAAAGAGGTACTTATGAAATAATCTGGTTATAAAATTAAGCCGCTAGTAATTTAAAACGAGAAGACCTGCGAATATGCCTCGGACTTCCCAGGTTCGTGGCGAATAATGTATTGTACCAAGAAGCGCGATTGCCAACACTCCTCGGTCGATTCCGCATTCTAACGGTTAATACCTTCTCAAAGTTCTACAGTTTACTGGCGCGAAGATCAGAGTACGCATTTATCAGCGACCCTGACTCTTTCTTTCTTGCACAATCGCCTTGATTTCATACCCCTGAAATAGTTTTTGCTAAATAGAAACTGGATAGCATAAATGTAAACATTAGCACAGTAACTAAAACTAATTTATCAACCCTCAACACTAGAATAGAGTACGATGAAATCTTCCCCCCACAAGCCAAGTTGCAAACTCTTAGATTTTTTGCCACTACAATGAAAGATTACTTGGCACATGCAGAAACAAACAATGTAATAGCTACAGAAGCTTCTGTCAACAATGAAAAGGCAGGCGTAGGAATTGCGTCTAATTTCCTCTGCTGGTCTTTTTCAGTGAGGCTTCCAGATTTCACTCCTATATTTAAAGCCGAGCAAGTAGCTTATATTTTATCTCTTCGAAAAATTACTACAACCGAGACTAGTGCAATTATCCTAACAGACTCACCTTCGGTGTGTGCAGCCCTGACAACCTCAGAACAATCTCGTGCCCGAGCAGCGTTCCACAACATTAGCACCGCCGCACTTGAAACTCCTGAAATTAGTGTGGGACCCAGGTCACTGCGGATTACAAATAAATGAATTGGCAGATGCTTTGGCACGAGCATCACTTGTTGGACCAGTAATTTCAGTATTTCCCTAGTTAGAATACTTATCAGGAATTAGATATATGAAATTCGCTATTTTTACAGATAGTTTAGAAAATATCAGGCAATGAACAGATTTTCAGCACCTCAAATTTCAATAGAAAGCCCACTGGAGTCAATCAAAAAAACTTGAAATTATCATCTACTGATTCTGGTGCCACGTCCCCCAATTAAATTTTTATTTACACAAAGCTGGTCTGACACTTTCTCCCCTTTGTTCGTTTTACGAAGAATCAGAAACTATTGAACATTATTTTGGCTCATGTCCGAACTATGCATTAATTAGGAAAAGACCTATAGATATTCCATCTGCGAAGCTAGGTTTATATTTAACCAGAGAAATGGTTCTAAATTTTGGTACCTCTGTTTTGGGAAATTGCCACAAAGATGCATTCGATGCGGTGTGTAATTTTATTCAAGACTCTAAACGTCTTTCAACGTACAGCCCACGTTTACAGATACCTAAAAATAGCAGGTTGAGAAGTAATATTCAAATCTGGATAAATCCGTGACATACCAAATAATCGGGTTTGGTAAAACCAGCTGTCTGGTCGGCTCCCCAAATCAAGGTATAGCTATTAGTGTCTACTTTTTGTCAATTTTTTTTCTATCTCAATCTTCGGTTTTTTTCTTTTGTATAAACATACTGTCTTCATTATACAACTTTTTTTCCTTTTTTGTTGTAAACAATACTGCGGTTATCGCCCATATGAGACTATATGTTCTCTTGGCCAATCCCCCAGAGTGAGTATAAGACATGGATTCGAGGCTACAAACAAACAAACAAATAATTTTTTCACAAACATCCAGACAAGATTCCGGGAAGTTCAGGAGGCAGCCACGTCATCAAAAATATTTTGTCTGTCAAATATTCTTGCAGTTGGCTTTTTTAATGCAGTAAAATCAGCGCATTTTTTTTTTCGAATACAATTTAGATGGTCGCCAAAATGGCTGGGACGTCTGACGTGGAATGACCTAATAGCCAATTCTTCCATTATATAATCGTATCAATGTGAGCAAGTTAAAGAACACTAGTATCATTCGCATTTTAACGCGTAACTGTATAGTACTTAATTTCACAAGTTACCTGCACTGAATACCTTCTCAATGCGCATACCGTCATGTATGCTCAGTGGCATTGTGCTTTTTGCAATACAGATAAAATATGTATATGTTGTTGCGCGTGGTACTCTATTCCTTTTAATAAAATAATCGAATGAGTACCGTGGTAGATTTGCAGAAATGCACTAGCAGCTGTGTTGATGCATACTTAAGCATAGAACTTGACATTCACTTAGATTGGTCGATGCATACAGCTAATGGAACGTTATCAACTTGGAGCAGCACCTTTTTATTGGCCTGCATAAACAAGCTAAAAGGGTAAAATAAGGTTCATATCTACGGCACGAAAGGTATAATGATTCTGCCACAGCGCTTTATTTATGACGTTTATTCCTCAGCATACATTTTCTAGCATTTCTCACTGCAGTACAGCCCGATGTCGGTGAGTCTGCTTGCTATGCACTCAATTTATACTTACACATAAAAAAGCGTTAGTTATGCAGGGTGCATACTGTATGCTGCACTTTTTGTGACATTTCAGTCATTGTTCCCTGTGTATTTATTTTAGGTTTCCAGGATTGAATTTCCTGTACAGAAAAAACAGCTTCGCCCAACTTCTTTCGAAGGCACCAGTCATCTCAGCAGCTGAAGATGCTTGTACAAGCAGCAGTGACGAGCTGTGGTTTTGCAGTTAGAAGTATATCAACACTAACATTACTATATTACAACCCCAATTACACTACCTTGTCGAATGTTCTCAATTTTAATGTCGAAATTAATACTGCGAGATATAATAGGTTGTAGTGTGACTTCGGAAACTCGCTTACTCTTTCTACATGTTTTTTCTATTGTATAGGTGCCAATCAACGCCATACCTCTCAGTCGTTTCCCCAACTAGCGCAATTGTTTTTGAAAGTTGTGCGGATTTATTGTATCAAAAACAATGAATTCCTAGTATAGAGAGAAAAAACTTGGTCGCGCAAGATATTTCAAAATTTTGCAGAATGCCATCAGAGTCCTGTTTGTCAGACTTGCATTGTTTCTAGAATAAAGGCAGATGTGAGCACATGGACTTAATTGTTCTTCGCGTCGGTAATATAATCGGTTGAACCTTACGCTACATGTTGCACTACTTTGGTGTGGTGTGTGTGTGTGTGTGTGTGTGTGTGTGTTTGTGTATGTGTTAGTGCCTGCCGCATCCTAGTTTGTCGCTTTCGGCCCAGTCTACCTACACATATATACACTGGTCTTAAGCAGCTCCTTCAAGACCACGGCACCTTATTTTATCAGCTGCATGCATGCAAGTATAAGTGCAGTGGGTGACACCAGTATCTTCCTTCTTCCCTGTCAGCCGCAGAGAGGGTTCATATGTGCTTCTCCCTGAGAGAAATTGAGCCTTGGGCCAGTTGGTGATGCATGTTTAATGGAATGAAGTGCTATAAACGACTCTCCTCAACAAACAAGACTAAGCTTCAGCTCCGGTGTCTCTGCTTTTGTTGTCTCATTAATTGCGCTTCATTTGATCCAGTATGCTTATCCATATAACTGCCATCGTTTCAAGGGGGTTTTAGTGTTGCATTCAACTCGCATGGGTGTAGCTTTATCCAACATCCATAATTTAGGGGTGTTTATAAATAGCTAATAAAACAAGGTGTAACATTTCATTACAACCTACGGTTTCAGGGTGTTTCTAAACACCTGATTGTTTAGGGTGTTTCTTGACAACATACAATCGTGTTGCCCATGGGACAAAAAATACATCCTTATGAGTGTGTAATTTTAATGATTGTACAGCTATTGTAATAAAAACTTTTTATATGGCCTCCATTATGGTGTAATTGTAGAGATCAGTATTGCTACGTTTCTCGAAACCATGCGGCACATCTCCTTCATTGGTGACCAAAATATGACACACGTAAATACCTAATTTCTAATTGCAACCTTAGCTGACACTGTTCAAATTTCGCCTGCACCCTCTTCCCGTCAATCCTCCTCTCGCTATGCCAGCCCTCGCGGGACTAAGCCTTTAGACGTTGCCCCGCTAACAGGGGTGAGTTGGAGACCTCTGACATATACGATGAAGTTGTTCTGAGAGCGCTACAGCATGCAGCAGCACTTTTCAGGGGATATTTTTCTCGTTTGGTGTAACTTTTTCATGATTGTATGAAGGATTAAGACCACCTGCACTTAATCAGTCGATGGCAAGAGTGGCTCACGCCCTGACAGAAGATATGGCGCGCTTATTCTTCGCTCGAGCACCAGCTGTGACGGACGCGCTTTTCGAAAGCTGGCTATGCCACGCTTAATTAAGAGGCCCCTGCACTTCTGAAATCTCGTTACACCAGAGAGTTTGAGAATAGGGGCCCCAAGGAGCTTGGGCACCAAAGAATCTTGCGATGCGCCAGGGCGCAAGCGCAGAACTTCAGCAAATCTTGGGCTCTGGCGTTCGTGTTGACCGAAGGCCAAAGTATCGAAAACTAGCGCAGGCCCCGAAGGCGTTTTGAATGGCCGGCGAGACAAAGCAGATGCAGAACGAGCCATGGTGCCATATAACCCTCATCCCGCGTAATTTTTAATTCAGCCATAGGTTGCACCCCATGCGTTAAACCCGATGCACACTCTAAGGCAAAAGGGTGTTAAAAAGGTGTGTGGTTCGTCCTTTTGGGGACTAATGGGAAGCCAGCACCATTAATCCCATTAAGGACTAAAGGCACCGGGTCTAACAGTTGGTCCTCTCAAAGGACTAACATTTAGTCCTCACATTTACATCTTAGTGAGTAACCGTAATCCCACAGTTCACCCCGAAGGACTAAAAATTAGTCCTCACATTTGCACCTTATAGAGCGACTGTTAATTTCTACATTTACACTTTACCAGGCAACCGTTAGACCTAACAGTTGCACCTTGCCGGACGAACGGTTGATCAACTCAAATACTGCTATTGGATCAACTTTTTGTACACAGTTCAAATATTGTTTTTTGTTTTATTTTCCGCCAAACCTAATAGTTTTTTCGCCTGTTTTTCTGCGCAGTGAGCAACAAATTCCGCAGAAAAGAACACGCGAAAAAGTAGGTGGCCACCTATGTGTAACTGCTTTCACATTTACAGCAACAACGAAAGAAGAAATTGAGACATCCAAATCTTTCGTTTTTCTACATACACATGAAGTTTCCCCATTCTTTTAAGTGAATTCATGGTGAAGTGTACAAGTCTATTCTCGTGTTCAAATCTCGTTCACTCCTTGGGGAGCTCCTCCGACGGAAGCACGGAAGCAATAGATGACAGGCATTGCAGACGCGAGGGCACGCAGCCTTCTGCCTGTTGTGTTCCCTTGGCTGCATGTACAATATTATAGTAAAAATAGTTAGGCACACGTGACAGAAGATGAAGATGAACGCATAAGACAACTACGTGCACGTAGGTATGATATTATTATTATTATTATTATTATTATTATTATTATTATTATAAAAACAAGCGTTAAAATATGACACACAAATAGCTTCACCTTCACAATTCGCACAGTCCTTCTAAAGCTGCTCTGACGAAAGAGATGGATGACAGGCATCGAAGACGCCAGCGCACAGTCTTCAGCACGGTGTGTGCCCACCGCTGCCCACCGCTAGTGAGTCACACGTGACAGAGGATGAATACAAATGCATATGAGAAATACGTGCAAGGTGAAATGAAAACATATGAGAGATATGACATGCTAATAATTTTACCGTGATGTCACACATCGTCAAAGACTCATTTCAAACCCCGTAGCGAAACAGCTTAGGAGAGGTGGCCGCAGTCACAACTCCGCGAACCACCGTGCCGCTAACAAGTCGGCGAGTCCTAAGCGAGTGACGTCCTTGAGCTCGAGCAAGCGAACGCGACACCAAACATGGCACTGCGCGCGGAGTGTTTGCCGCCGGCGAACTTTGAACAGGAAAGCGAGCGTATGCTTGGCCACCGCCACGAACAGCGCCGATCTGCTTCGGAGCTAGTGCTGAAGAAATCGACGGCAATGCGGCCCTTTTCCACAACCTCGAGTGAATGCAGCGCGTAAACGCGAGTCCGCCGCCGCGGCGGACGGACTGCGCCAAGCTGCTTGCGACTGACTGACGGGGAAGCACTGTAATAGCGACATATTTTCAATAAGTTCCGATGCTAGCGAAAGCCACGCCTGCCCGTGCTGGTGCACTTAAAGCACGCGAAATATTACAACCAAGCTCTTTACGAGAACCCGCAACGTGTTTTCGACGACTCCCAACACAGCGACGAGGTCTCAGCCCAATATCGTCAGCACGGAGCTCATCGCGGCGGTGAAGAGGGGCGAGCACTTGATGAGCGAGCGTACGGGAGGCCGACGGCAAAGGCGGCCAATTTCCAGGTGGTCGCAAAGCACAGGCGAACTGCAGACGCCGAAGCTGACTTTCGCGATGCATTTCATGCGTGCGATATACAACACGACTGAGCCCGTTGCCGACAAGCGCGATTCATATCGCACACGCGACGACTAGCATAAAGAATGATAACCTACTTGCCTTAGAATCCAGCGCTGTTTTCTGCCCTGAGTAGAACTGAAGTATATATCCGATACGCCTGTTCTTCTCGGCCGCCACATTGCCGTTCCCAACTGTTGCTGTCGTGTGTTGGTCGTGACTATCTCGAAGCCAGAGATATACAGCGCGGCGTGGTGACCTGTTGAGGCTCGCTCAAGACTTCATGGGTGCAGCGAAACGCTAAAGCAGCAATAAACGCTCATTCAGGCGTACACACAAGCACTACGTCGTAATTTTTAGAGCGTGAATCTAGACGGCCCTTGTCGAGCACTCCGAGTGCGACGCTACGCAACCGCCGCCGGCAAAATACGGGGAAAGACTGAGCCAGTAGAGGAGGAGAAGGACATGTGTTCTGTGAAGAAGGAGGGTTGGTCACCTTGGTAACGCTTTACGCGCTGCCTGCAATGCCCGGGCGGTTCATCCCTAGTGGAGACTAAGTGGTTTCGTGGCGCACGCTTCCCTCTGTGGCTGCTCCTCAACGATCTATGCGCTCATCGCGTGTGCCTTTTGGGCTCCGTCACTCCTTTTTCGGGTAATTTTTCCTTAGAGAGCAGTCTGCTTTTTGACCCAATTCTCAAGCTCTACTGATCATACGAGTGCAAGAGCAACGAGCACAACGCTGCTTGGGGATCCAGTGTCTTAGGCCTCCAATTTTCAAACTCTACTATGTTTCGAAAGTTATGGCTGAAGCGATGAGGCACTCATCAGAGCATGTAAGCTGGTACTATCGGACAAGAGTTCATAAGATCCGCTGTACTTTCCCTGAACTGATCACCTAACACAAAAGAGAAATAGTGATGGCGAATCATTATGTGCATCATTGCGACATTGTTTTGCTAGGTTCCCCTGTTTCGTTTTCTCAGTTCGAAAACTGGAGAATCCGGTGTAATAGCACGAAGTTCCACCGGCATTTTTTAGTGACGTAAACGCTACACAATAATCTAATTCTGACCCATAAGGGTGTTAAAAGGGTGCCGACACCCTAAGCACACCCTTCGAGCACCCTATTCGCGCCTCAGCACCCTACAAGCGAAACCAAAAGGGTGAACACATCAAAAACGTGAACATTAGGGTGCAAAAAGGGTGAAACAACTAAGGGGTGCTGATGAGCAGCCATTAGGGTCCATAGTTGCTGACTAAACTTTGTGAGAAATGTGGTCATAGAGCATAACCAACAGCTTTTAGATGTCCCCTGATTAGACACTATGGTCTCATTAGTAGCCACACCATAGTAACGGATATCTGAATAGCGGTAGGGCCCGGCTGACGTAGTTCTGCACTGGTTCTTGCACTCGTGCTGCCTCTTTCTGGTCACATTACGGCTGGCGCTGACCATGCTATGTGCTACAAGCTCACTAGCCAACGGTGGAGTACGCAGCTTATAGAGCTATAACAGGATTGTGACTAGCACATATAGAGCTCTCTGCTTCGTTTTCGCCTAACATTGCAAAGAACACTTTATCCATGACAGTATATATATATAATACATTTGTTAATGCAAATGAATACAAACCAACAAGACTATGGTAGAGAAAATAGTTTTTGTGTTGTACAAACATTTCTTAACCTTACAATGTATCAGTTGACCGTGTTACAGATTTTTATGGCAGGCTACGGACTTTGACGTTCTATTATTATAACATTATTGAAACGTTTTCTTGCTTTTGTTCACAGAAATGTTCTTTAAAGCAAGTTAAAGTGAGCCTTGACAAAAACCTTTTCCTAAAAAATTCACTAAAGACAGCTTAAATAATGTTTGCCAACCAGTACGCTTATTTTGTTGCGACAAATTTTGCTCACTGCCTGTTTTTTGTATTGCTATACAATCATTTTAATACTATTTTTAACAGAAAGCCTATCGACTTAACCAATGTACAGATGTTAACAAGGTATCGGTATAAAAATACACAAACAAGCAAACGTTTCAAATTTCACGTGCTTTCTGAATAAATTGCGCGCGAATACGCGTTATCTTTATTTTTTTTTTAATGTTAAGAATGACTGCATGCAATACATACTCGCATATCTTATTGTTTCACTACTTTTCACAATAACTTTAGGCAAAAACAATCTGTTTACTTATCATACAAAAATTATGTGCGCGAATGCGGATTGGTTGCATCAGAAGCACAGAAATGGCGAAATCTTCCTGGAAGCCACAACGACCATTTGCGGAGCGTTTAAAGTCGATTTTTGTTGTTCAAAGTGTTCTTGCGCTGTCTTTTGTATTCTGTTGGTGTTGCTTGTTATGAAGATGCACTATACTCAAAAGATGACCAGCTGCTTTGTATCGTCGAGCGCTCGCCAAACTAAAAAAGGTAGGTGGATGTTGCTGCTGTCGACGCTTCGTTTTTTGCTTCTCCCGCCAAGGCCACAGTGCGCCCAATCCAGGCGGCTGTGCTTCCGTTCGCGTCGTCGGCTCCTCCCGCGTTTAGTAACGAGATGATTTTGTTTGTGTGGTTTAACGTTCCAACACCCCAATATGATTAAGAGAGACGCGTAGTGGAGGGCTCCAGAAATTTCGACCACCTGGGGTTCTTTAACAGCGCACCCAAATATGAGCACACGGGCCTACATTTCTGCCTCTATGGGAAGTGCAGCCGCCGCATGGTTAATATGGGGCTTTAGAATATCGTTTGCAAGCGCTACGGGCGTTGCGGGCGTTGCGGGTGCCATATGAGCTTTATAATAGCGTTTGCCCTGCTGCCAACCGCAACACACGATCGCAGTGACACCATAGCCTCGATCGCAGTGACACCATAGCTGGACACATGCGCGCCGCCATCACCACCCGTAGCCTTGAAACCAGCGCTTGCCGGCCACATGCAGGCCGCTAATACCGCACGCAATTTCGGACTTTTTGCGTGTCGTCTGCGAACGTGAACGCCGGCTCGCGTTTCGTCGCATGCGCAATGGCAGCGACCGCACCGCAAGGGCTCGCGGTGCGCTAGTCTAAAACACTTTAATACCGAGAGCGCTATAGTATAATAACGTTGCGAACTAAGGTTTTCCTAGCTAGTAGAGGATAAGTGAGTTTTTTTATTAACTAGCGAGCATGTTGGCGTGTCTGATTTCATTAGACTCAAGTCTAAACTTAGGGACAATACGCGCGGAGGAATTTTTTCTGTGAGGAGGGGGGTTAAAGTAATGTGCGCTCTGCGGCTGTGATTCGGTGGGCGATGCTCTGCACGCTATGAATCGCTATATTTTTTCAATGCTGTCGGACGCCGTTCGAGGTCTGCGCCAGTTAGCCGTAAGTGTCGTCTGTGTGTCGCGTGCGTTAGAGGATTCCGGTCATTCGTGTTGAACTAGATCTTTGCGTATTTAATTTAGAAGAATGGAGAAGAATGACATGGTGTCCGCGTTGGTATATTTCTGGCCTTGTTTGTTTTCTGTGCCAAAGAAGTATCCAAAAAATGGTTTATATGTTACGTGACCTCTTTTCAACAGCTACATGATCAATAATTGTGTGTGACTACTATGAGGTAGATTTGTTTTCCTGAGTGACCAAATGTGTTTGCATCCACCGGACACGTATAATATTAAATTACCATGATATTCAGCTTAATTAGGTGGGCATAAACTTGACACAGCGTGCTGTAGGTGCGGTTATCATAGCGTGCAATTACGCCTGGGTTAATACATTTTGTCTATGAGTGGCCGAATAGCCGTACCTTAGCTGTGCCAGCGCTAGATTGAGCAGTAGTTCACTCGTTCTAGCGCAACTTTGGTGTTACTGCCTTTTCCCCCCTGTTCACCTATCATAGCATTGTTCTGGTTTTTAAGAATTGTGTACGCCTCACCAAGGTTTGGCGTTAAAACTTTCCCGAGTGCCTTTACGTCTACAAGCATTCTAAAACATAAAATTACCACAACTTCCATTGACATTCTCGAAAACAAGTGTAACGCTCTATCTGATATCATTATTTTTATGTCTTTGGTGCAGATTTACAAGTGACCTGTGGTATGTGTAGTGTATGAATGCCTAATTTATTGCTCAAAACACAATAAGGTTATACATCACAGTATGCATTCCTAAGGCGTGCATATGTTGCTGCTGAAATGCAAAGTTAGACAATGTACTTATCTAAGAATGAACAAATCTAAACTGCTGTTTTTGAAGATGTAAGCATCAGACAAATTGAATAATATCAAAAATATTCTTTGCCAAGTGAATGTTGTTTATTGGCTTGCACCGACGTCACTAAAACTACTTTGTTACTTTGTTAGTACGTAGACCACATGGTAGGATGCAACCTTTATGACGTCATATAAATGTTATTCACATGATTTGCAAGGTAAATTGTTGTTAGCACACAGAGTCCAATAATGTTGTGGCCTCATCGTTATCATAATGAAGCAGGTTAGGCACAATGTGAATCTGCTGCCTTTGCATCATGTTGGGAAATCATTCCGTTATGTAGCTATCTGTAGTTGCTAAAATCCTTGTTGCCGGTCCTTATCGCAGAAGCTTGCCTGCTTTATTGTGATGGCATGGGGTTCAAGATTGATGTTTTGTCTTAGCGTTTACACTTTTTCTCCCTACGGTGTGTTGACAACTTGTGCTGTTTGAAGAGAAGTGAGGAGTAGTGCATTTTTTAGAATAATTTTATCAATGATCACAATGAAGCAGCCCACAATATTCTTTTAGTCATTTCAGGCAATTTATATTCGTCCGAATGTTAGCCGCTTGAAGGAAGCTACATTTGTTCAACTCATGAGAAGGACAGGCAGGGAGGTTAGCCAGACCATCAAAGCCAGTCTGCCACCCTACACGGGGGAACAGGGAGATTGAAGTCCTGTCGCAGTGGTCTAGTCGCTAAGGTACTCGGTTTCTGACCCGAAGGTCGCGGAATGAGATCCCGGCTTTGGTGGCTGCTTTTTCGATGGAGGTGAAACCATTTTAGGCCTCTGTGCTCAGATTTGGGTGCACGTTAAAGAGCCCCAGGTGGTCGAAATTTCCGGAGCCCTCCACTACATTGGTAAAAAATTCGTGTGTCAGTATTCCTTTAATTTTATGTTTTATCTGCAGTGGATGCATATGCACATACTGTCATGTATATGCAGTGGTATTGCATTTTTACGTAATAAAATGTTCATATGGTGCATATTGCGTGACATTCACTTAAGAAACATCACATGAGTATGATAAGTACAAAAATGCAAGTGTACCTCTATGGATGCACTCGGGCATATATTTGGCCAGCTTCAAGAACAAACTTCATTGATTGCAGGCAACAACATTGCTCACGCACGCTTACCTCTTAATTACACGCAGTCGATAACTATAGCTAAAAGTAGGTGTCTTCGTCTAAAAGTTCTAACTTCATTTTCGTGGCTGAGCGAGCTATAAGAATGAATGAAAATTCACATCTACGACATCGTCTTGGAAAGCTCTGCAACAACAAGTTTTTTGTTGTGTATATTCTGCAGCATGCCTTTTTGTATTTTTCAGTTCCATTCCACTAAATATATGTTGGCTATGCGTTGCTAACCATTCACTGCAATTTGGCAAGCAGTGCATGCAGTCTTCACAAAGCTCACCAAAATATTTGTTTGCACCAGTGCAGAAACTCTTCGGCACAGTCTGTCATTTTTTGTGAGTGAGGCTGCTCTAAAAAAATTCATGACAAGGCCAAGGAGCCCAAGCACCAGAAAACTCTGAACCATCGTTCCAAGCATCAGCTGTGTTCACCCTGCTCTTGCGCTGTGCCTCACCAAGCTACTGGACGCTGCCTACTTATATGAAGTGCTGCATATATTCCCCTCAGTTTGGCAGCAGTCTGTGTTGTCCTCACAGTGCTTGCCAAAATCATTTTCGCACAGGTGAGACACTCATTTATTGCTTTAATTGTGTTAGTATTACCGCATGCACTCCTGCCAAGCAAGAGTACTAATGTTTCCTGTGAATTGTTTGTCATGGTAAGGAGAGAATCTTAAGAACAAATATCATGCTGAACTTTGGCCCTTCAAGTTGTGCGTAACGAAGCTGGTGACAGTGTTAACGCGCTCTCTTTAGAAATAAAGGCTTTGCATGAAGAGCCTGTAGCACCTTGAAAGAGGCACAAAAACTTCTTGGTGAAAATAAGCAACTTCAGATGAAAACTAAACAATTTACACTGTATTCAAGATCGAACTATCTTGACATCAAACGCGTCCAAGATGACGGTTGGCCTTTTCTACTTTGTCCGCATTTTTTTGTAATGATGGAAAAACTATTAACTCGTGATGATATTGAAACTACAGAGACTGTAAGAATACACAAGCCTAGTTTAGAAAAGATAGTAGTGCATTATGCCTGATGTCGCAAATGAAATGTTCTGAATAAGACAAAGAAGGTACGTCTGTCTGCAGTGGTGTTTCATTTCAGTATAAGC
The DNA here is from genome assembly GCF_043290135.1 of Rhipicephalus microplus. NCBI lineage: Eukaryota > Metazoa > Arthropoda > Arachnida > Ixodida > Ixodidae > Rhipicephalus > Rhipicephalus microplus. Next base: position 7,597,661 of record NW_027464593.1, read on the forward strand.
AGTCCTATTTATGTCAACGAACTCTTGACAAGACAGGGTAAGCAGTTAGTGAGAGCACAAATGCAAATAAACAAATGCAATGGAAGTTTGTTTGGATGCAAGGCAAGGTATTTATGGCAAAAAATGGAAAAATTAGAAATTTTAAGGACTGCCTTCTTAGAAGATCTGGCAAAACGCTGTGCTAATGCCTTCACAACCACACCTTTCTTTAGCTTCCAATGTCGGTAAACTATGACTGATATGGCACAGTTTTGATACCTAGATAGTGAAAAATTCAACGCTCAAACTTAAAGGCCACCAGCTATCTTAAATGCATTTACCTTGAATGCTCTTAGCATCAAAAATAAGAGCAGTAGCTTGTTTCTCTATATTCATGACATGTTGGTAAAATTTGATCCCATTTTTTGACATAATCCTTGTTTTTTTCGTGCGATATAGCCCACCAATACTACCAGGGTACAATTATCACGACATTGAGTGGTCCATAAAGTGGGGAAAAGGAATAGCGCTGTACATCAAAAGTTAACTTGTGGCCGATATCAATGAACTTCCGTGTGTTTAGCCCTGTTTTGAGTGTCTAGTATTACGACTTGAGGGGTTTTGTTTTGCAGCAATTTGCACGCTTCCATTACGTCATAAGTAGAAATTCTTTGAGTTTCTGGAAACATGGTAACTTGATTTTTCGGCCACAGATGCACAGACGATGTTTGGCTCACAACCAACGGGGCAGACGCCGGCGGCAGGCTTTCTGCGACACTAGCTCTTCAACGCTATCGTGTTAAAAAGCTGACATAGGCAGCATTGACAAAATCAATGCAAAGAATAAAGTCAAGTGTCCCAGCAGGAATCAAACCCTACTAATCCGCTTGGCAATTAGGTATTCTACCACAGAGCCATGCCCGGCCTCGGTTATACTTTCCAAATAGACTCCAATGTTTGTGTACCATCAAGTGTCGTTGCAGTACTGGCTATCAACTTTTATAACTATTACATATGCACTTCAATGATGCAGCCATGAGGTCAAATCAATTAATTGTAGTCAGGCAACATACAATGAGGTGTTTGTGTAGCAGTGTTGAGGGCTACCATCCTCGCGAGTTGCGGTGCGAACACTGCTTCATACCAGCCTACCACTTCGAGTGTCGCTATTATACATGTTTCTGTTGGCATCATTACGAAACTGCAAATGACTGCTAATGTTGTCACGGGTGAAACATCTCCCCATAACAAGTGAAACATATGCGGCTGTTTCAAGTATGTGTGTGCGAGAATTTGTACATATATTGAGCTCAACTTCATAAGATCGCTCAATAAAAAAATTTAAATACATTGCATACTATACTGGACTGTATTATTGCATACTGGCACTTTAAGTTCCTTAAATTCCTTAAAAACCCTAATTAACTTCAGTGCCCTATTCGGTTTGTTCAAATAGGATGTGCGCAAATACTTGGTGAATAGCTTTTTTACTCAAACCAAAGTAATGTTTCACGAGTGGATCATGCTCTATATTCAGATGTTTCTTGTATATATATTTCCTTTCTACTATGCTGTTTGTTTTGTATGTGAAATCTGTTGTATGTGCTACCCTCTGTAGGCCCCCAGGTATTGTCAAGTTGTTTACAAGTTGTTTTTGCCTGGGGTACCTCCAACAAGCACGCTTCCCATTAGAAACAAAGTGAATTTTGATGCTGACTTCTACTCGCACAGAACAAAGAACACTCTAGCATGACTAAACATATTGTACCTTGGGCACTCCGTCTTGGGAAACTCTCGGTGATTATATCTGTCTTTGTTTTAGGCTTCCGGGTAGGGACGTGCTGTAGAGAAGGAGCGCCCTGACTACAATTCCGTCAACAAAACCAAAGTCGCCACGGCAGCTGAAGATGAATTGTGCAAGTGTTTGAATGATCACATTATATTTTTCTAACGCCACTTGCATTACCTTGTCAATATTTCTGATTTTGTAATGCACAAGTTTAGAAACACACACCCATATATAAAGGAAGAGCTGCAAATAAGCCTTGAGCAAGTTTGCAGTCAAGGCTTTTAGCATGATGACATAAGCATGTCAGATAAACCCACATGTTTTACCACACACTTTCTTATTCATTTTCTTTTTCGATTGTGTGGGTACTGGCAGCACCCTCAATATGCGTCTTTTGGCAGCTGGTGCCTCTAACTGAAATTTTTGTTGTTCTAAATAATTTATATGTTACCTAATATGCAAGAAGGAAAGTCAGATTGTTAAGAGGTAAAAAAGAAGTATCATCACAAAAAATATGTGTATTCATAAGAAAATGATTATTGAAAACAGAAGATCAATCCTCACTCACACTTATCTCACCATTACAATCGGTACAGTTGGTAATAGCTCATGTTTACTTTGGTCAATTTTATGGATTGTATATTATATACAATAAAATAGTTGATGTGACTATTTGCATTATGTTAATTTATTTTTCATTAATTTTCTTTGGGGCCTAATACCTTGCATTCTCACATGCACAAAAGCTCACCTATGCTACACATAATTTAAGAGGTGCAATGTGGTAAGGTTCAGTATTTATAGCATATTATCTGTGTGTCTTTTAAAGTGAGTATATGGCTGCCTCAATAATGACGTCTGTATGGTGACTGTACATGCATTGCAGGCATGCATGTCTGTATTGGGCATGCATGTGTGCAGGAAGGGGCCTTAAATAGATGTCATCTATTCTGGACCAAAAAATGGGTAGCACAGGCCATAGGCGCACTATAGGATCAATTTCATGATTATTGAAACACACATTTCTTCAATATAGCTTGCTTTAGGTATATATTTACAAATTGTCAAATTCCACCTTGAACAATGCAGCAAGCAGCCGGCACTCTGCTGAGCGCTTCTCAAGGGCTTTTTGGTAACTAGCACACAAACATACAGACAGATGTAAGTGGGGTCTTCACCTTGTTGACTGCTGGAGAACAGCGGCTTCGCCAAATCAAACTTCATTTGTGGTGAAGCTAACTTTGCTCTTGCAACAGTGCAAGCTTATCTTAAATTCAGCACTGTTCTTAAGAAGTGCAGTAAGTGAACCTTGTTCTATCCAGAGCAGAAAAAAACAAAAACCCGAGGAACAGCACCAGGACAGAGTAAGGCAATATTGCAGCACTTCTCGATAACAGCGCCGGATTCTATATTTGCCTACACATAGAGAAAGCGAAACACTGCAGCCAACTTACCAGTAGCTTCACTGCAGAGCCGTTGTGTTTTAAAAGACAGTGATGCAGAAGCCCCACCAAGAGCTGTCACTGTGCTTCAGTGCTAGTTTCATAAGCGCCTGAGGGAGAAACTCTGTGGAGTGCCGGCCGCACGGTGCACGTGTTCAGGACGATATAGTACATCTGTTCAAGTATTAACAAACCGTACGTTGCCTGTCACAGAGCATGACCTACAGAGTATAAAGAATTTTGCTTTTCTAGTCATCTCGAGCATCAATCCTAGATTTGGCCCAGTGGTACGTCGATGTAGAGCACCCCTCTAGCACCCATTTGAAAGGGTGTGTGGCATGATAGCACCCTTAGTCTTTGAAGTTTGAAGTTTGAAGTTTGAAGTTTATTTTGCTTCCATTACAGAAACAAGGAGCAGGAGCAAAAGGCTACAAAGGCCTGACAAAGGGCTCCCACTCCTGTTGGCACTCAGCATCAGCGGTACATATGGCAATACAAAATTCATCACAGAAATTCATATGAAATTAAAGATCATATAAGCAGTATACAGACCATCTGATGAATAATACATGATAAAAAGATAACATGTAGGTTAAATCAAATCAATCCGGATAAGCAGCCCGGAATACCAAAGAAATATGCACAATAAACAGTCGCAAAATACATAAGATTATTATTATACAGAATAAAATATACTGACTTCAGTAAAATATAACATAGGCAACGAGTGTGAATGGCATTATTCATTTGTGAAAAAAAAAACAAAAAACATAACAGTATGACACGAAAAAAGATACGCATCATACATATTCCAATTGATGATTTATAATATACAGTTTCATAGATTTTTTCGACATAGTATTAAAATCAAGGGGGCTTAGGTGATTTATTAAATGCGGAACCTGGTAGCCTATATGCTGCCGGCCATAAGCTGTTCGGAACTTCGGTATTACCCTAGTTTCATTGCGTAGAGAATAACGACATTTTGATTGGGGTGATTTAGCTGTGTAGAGCTTGTTCTTTTTTATATGCTGAAATATTCTATAATAGTACATTTGGTTAGCTTTTAGCAAATTGTGTTTAATAAACAAATCATGCGTTCGCAAATCTCGAAGCCTACCTGTGTAGTTTTCAAAGCATCTAAGGACTCTCTTTTGCAATATTATCAATTTCTGATAATTCTTTGAGTATGTTGTACCCCAGACTAGCATGCAATATGTAAGGCGAGAGTAGAACATGGAGTAATATAATACTTTTTTAAGCCAGAGCGGTATCAGATCCCGGATTTTATTAAAGCATCCCGTGATTTTACTCAGTTCAGCGGACAATTTTTCCACATGTGTCGTCCAGGACATATCGCCTCTAAACCATATGCCCAGGAATTTATGAGCCTCTACCTGTTCTATTTGCACATTTTGAAACAGTATTGCTAGCTTAAAATTGATCGGCTTGTTAATAGGGGCAAAAATAATGTATTTTGTTTTATTGACATTGAGTTGCAATTGGTTGCTGTGCAACCACGACATAAGTAGTTTTAAGTAATTATTTATTGAAATTTGTAGCATTTGCAGCGACTTTCCAGCAAAAAATACATTTGTATCATCAGCATACATAATTACACTTTGGGAATATGGTATATAAGCAAGATCGTTTATGTACAAGTTAAACAACAAGGGTCCAAGTATAGATCCCTGCGGGACGCCTTGTAGTATCTTTAATTTCGTAGATTTGGAATTGTTAATAGATACATACTGATACCTGTTTTGTAGATAACTTCGAATCAAGTCATGTGCTATCCCTCTTATCCCACAATCATATATCTTAGTCAACAAAATGGCGTGGCTCACAGAATCAAAAGCTTTTCTTAAATCTAGAAAAAGACCAATGGTGTATAATCTTTGTTCAATGTTATTTATTATTTCATGTTTTATAGAAAGTAATGCTTCTTCACAGGATCTTTTTTTTCGAAACCCATATTGCACGTCAGACATAATAGAGTACTTTTGAACAAAACCATCAACGCGAACGTTTATGACTGTCTCAAAAATCTTTGACATGACTGGTAATACCGATATAGGGCGGTAATTATTAAAAGTGTAGTCTGTGCCACCTTTGTGCACCGGGCACACTCTAGCCAGCTTGAGTGCTTCTGGAAACACACCCTGTTCGAGCATGCAGTTAATGACGTGGGTTAAAGGACTGCAAATTATATCCATTACATATTTCACGGCAGCTGGTTTGATATCGTCGTAGCCTGCAGCTGCATTGTTTTTTAGGTTACGCATGATGTTTGACAGTTCGTGCTCCGTAGCTGGTGCCAGTACAATAGAATTACTTGAACTGGTTTTTTTTTTATACGCATCTACACTTGGATGTTCATAGCGCACAGTCGAACTGTACTCTCCACTACGAATGAATTGGTGGTTTAACATATTAGCGGCTTCGTCATCATTTAGGATGCCTTGATTTGTAGTTACAACTATTGGCGCTGCGTCATTCTTTCTTTGAGCAAGATTGTTAACCGCCTGCCAGAACTTCTTTTTGTCATTTGCTACTTGGGAGAACAAATTCTCATAATAACAGATTTTAGCATATCTAAGTTCTGCATTGAGCTTATTTCGATATTTTTTGAACTCAGCAAACTTTTGTGGGTCACGCGTCTTAACGAAAGAATGATACATGTTATTTTTAGCGGCAATCTTATTTAAAAGTGCCCGCGTAATCCATGGCTTTCTAATCTTTTTCTTCCGGGTACGCTTAGTTGTCTTAATAGGAAAGGCTAGCTCGTAGCATGACATGAAACTGGCATAGAAATTGTTATATGCTTTATTTACATCACTTTGCTGGAAAATCGGTTCCCAGTTTGTCTTTTGGATCAGAGAGCGGAAATGAGCTAAAGAATTTGGGTTTATATTCCGATATGTGCACACGCCCATTTTTATGCTTTTATCATTTGTCATTGGCAAGAAACAAAATATCGGCAAATGATCACTTATGTCCACTGATAAGAGGCCAGCATAGCTACTTGTGCCAGGTGCATTTGTAATGGCGACATCTAGCAACGTCGCGCTATCCGCTGTAATACGAGTGGCTAGATTGATAAAATTTTCACAGCCATAAGCATATAGAGTTCGCTTAAGTTCACGCGCACTAGTGTCATTTCCCAGCATGTTGATATTCAAGTCACCCATTATCAGAAACTTTGAACCAGTGTTAGTTAGATAGTTTAATAGTTCATCAGTGAATTCAAAGAATGGCGTCTTATTTCCGTTTGGGGGCCGATATATGACACATACATAAAAAGATTTCAAACATACCGTAAGACATTCTATATGTTCGTTAGTAGTGGTGAAACTTGAAATCACTTCGTATTGCAGATGTTCTCTAAGATACATAGCCACGCCGCCACCACGCCCATTAGTACGTGTGATGCCTTGGTATGTGTACCCTTCTAATTGAGGCGGCTTTTCACTTTGCGTTAGCCATGTCTCAGTAAACATCAACACATTGAAGCTAATGTCCATATTTTCAAGAAATTCTCGCAGGTCATCTCCTTTGTCTCTAATACTTCGTAGGTTTAAATGCAAGGCTGCCATGAACTTATTTGGATTTAACTTAGAAACAGAAATATTAAACGAGTCATAATCGTGATAAGTACAGCAGTTGAGACCGGAATTAGCCATGTATGTCAGTAATTAGTGCACAAAATTGTGTTCAGCTAGACTGTGGCATTCACTCGACCATTTTATCAACATCATCCAAACAGATTAGGCGAAGCACAGGTGCGGTTTCATTTCGCCGTGCGAAAATCTTTCCGCCAGCTGTCCACACAAATTTCCAGTTAACAGCTCTTTTCTTTCTGATGGCAGCTCCGAGCAGCTGCTTAGCTTCTTTCGTCAAATGCTCATTGATGAACACTGGATTCTGCTTGTCGAATCCAAGCATTTTTGTGTCTAGTCTCGTCTTCTTTGATTTAGCAAGAATTGCATTCCTTTTGTCTCGGCGGACAAAACGAACAATAATGTTGGACTGGTCATGCCTAGCAGTAGGAACTCTGTGGCAGACGTCTATGTCATGCTTTTCAATGTCCTCTTTTATCAGTTCGCCAATTTTTGTTACCACTGATATTGGTTCACTGTCAAGAGGTATGCCCTTGATTTCTAGATTGTTTGATCGCTGGTATTGCTCTAGCTCCTCCAGCCTGCGCGTCAGCTTTGCATTTTGTGACTTCAGTTCCTTGTTTTCAAGCAGAATTTTTTGCAAATCCTCTCTTATAAGCTTGAGTTCCTGAATATCAGGCCTCAGTCCTTTAAGTTCATTCAATGTATCCTTAATTTCATGTAACTCAGCGGCTAATTCACTCCGCAGATCGTCAACCTGCTTTTTAGTCATAATATCTAAAAACGTACACTATTCACAATAAACAAACAGATCCAAAGTCTGGGCAGGGCAGTTTTCGCTCGGCAGCAGTGCACACGTTTCACGTTTGGCAACACAAACAGAAAAACAGCAAGCCTCACCTGGAAAGACAGATATCTTTTAGTTACGTGTGCAATGTGCACCGCTGCCGAACTGCAAACGCCGGTAGGTCCGGGGGCGCTTTTTGAAGCCAGCCGTAGTGTCCACCGCCACCAAGCGGACGATGCCGATCGCCTTGTTATCACCGGGGGTGTAGCCGATCAAACCCGCCCGAAGATAGAGGGTCCGCCGGCTGGAAGTATCTTGGAAAAATTATCCCTTGGTCCACGTCTCGCAGCTTGAAACTTTCAAAGTCTGGAAAGACAGATATCTTTTAGTTACGTGTGCAATGTGCACCGCTGCCGAACTGCAAACGCCGGTAGGTCCGGGGGCGCTTTTTGAAGCCAGCCGTAGTGTCCACCGCCACCAAGCGGACGATGCCGATCGCCTTGTTATCACCGGGGGTGTAGCCGATCAAACCCGCCCGAAGATAGAGGGTCCGCCGGCTGGAAGTATCTTGGAAAAATTATCCCTTGGTCCACGTCTCGCAGCTTGAAACTTTCAAAGTCTGGAAAGACAGATATCTTTTAGTTACGTGTGCAATGTGCACCGCTGCCGAACTGCAAACGCCGGTAGGTCCGGGGGCGCTTTTTGAAGCCAGCCGTAGTGTCCACCGCCACCAAGCGGACGATGCCGATCGCCTTGTTATCACCGGGGGTGTAGCCGATCAAACCCGCCCGAAGATAGAGGGTCCGCCGGCTGGAAGTATCTTGGAAAAATTATCCCTTGGTCCACGTCTCGCAGCTTGAAACTTTCAAAGTCTGGAAAGACAGATATCTTTTAGTTACGTGTGCAATGTGCACCGCTGCCGAACTGCAAACGCCGGTAGGTCCGGGGGCGCTTTTTGAAGCCAGCCGTAGTGTCCACCGCCACCAAGCGGACGATGCCGATCGCCTTGTTATCACCGGGGGTGTAGCCGATCAAACCCGCCCGAAGATAGAGGGTCCGCCGGCTGGAAGTATCTTGGAAAAATTATCCCTTGGTCCACGTCTCGCAGCTTGAAACTTTCAAAGTCTGGAAAGACAGATATCTTTTAGTTACGTGTGCAATGTGCACCGCTGCCGAACTGCAAAAGGTGTCAAAAGGTGTACCCACTACACCCTTTGAAATATTTGCCCTGCACCCTTTTCGTGAGGGTGCTGAGCACCATTTCTCAGCACTCTTTTTTGAACACCCAAGAGGGAGCAAAGGGTGAGATTTAGTTTAGTGTGTACGTGGTCCTATGAGGCACGGTGTGTGCAATTGTACTATACACCAATTTCAGTGGCACGTAATGCGCCGCGTGTTTCATCGAATTCCATAAAAGCGTGCGCATTTGTGGAGGCTTCCTGAGTAGACTACTCGAAATAATTTTACTTATTCATGCTGCATATAGCTGCAGAGGATTACTTTGCCCAATATACTACCATGCCCGGCGATTGTTCGACGAGCCGCGTTCAAAGTCAAACAGTGAGAGTTTTCTTCGCCCGAAATGAATGCAACAAATATTGGCACAATATCTGTATGTTTCAATGCTTATGCCGTCGAAAGACGATATAGTGTTGCATCTGGAGAGGGTGTACAAAACCTTCATTTTATATTCTGTGCGGAGAATCGGCGAAGATGATTCTTGATGCACTGCGTCAGAGTGCCTTGATGCGTGCTGTGAAGGCGAACGAGTGCATCGAGACACGTCGCGCGTGAGACATGAGCGCTATCTGGCAGTTATCTTGGATAACAAAGCAGGCGGCGTATGTGCCCGTTTATGGTGAACGCTGCAGAAGGGGTGGATTCTGGCCATTCCGGGCATCATTTGGGCGTACAATCAGTTAAGTCCACAGACAGACAGACAGACAGACAGACAGACAGACGGACAGACAGACAGACAGACAGATAGACAGACAGACTTCGTTGATATGTGGAGTTTAACTTCCCAATACTGCCATATGATTATGAGAGACGCCATAGTGGAGGGCTCCGGAAATTTCGACCACCAGGAGTTCTTTACCGTGCACCCAAATCTGAGCAGACGGGCCAACAACGTTTCCGCCTCCATCGTAAATGTAGCCGCCGCAGCCGGGATTCAATCCCGCAACCAGCGGGTCAGCAGCCGAGTACCTCAGTCAATATATCACCACGGCGGGGCTGTGCATGATTATAGAGATTTAGTATATAGCCATGAACTTGAGGCGGTGAAAGGTGGGATGTAGACACGAGGCGCAAGCCATAAGAAAGTGCGCGAGTGCCACTTCTTTTTTAGACCTTTCAATGTCCGCTGGATGGCGGTACTTCTATATGCTGAATATATGATAAAAAGATGCCAGATGGTGGAACTTGAAGTACGCACTGGACAGACGGACGTATGGATGGATGGACAGACAGACGCACGTACGGACGCACGGATGAATCGACAGAGGGCGGGCGCACGGACAAATGCAGGAACGAGCGCACAGATGAACACAAGTACGGACGCACAGATGGACACGCAGGCAGATGGACGCACGGATGTACGCGTGAACGGACGCATGAACGAACGGAAGCAAGAACGAACAAACGGACAGACGCTTCACTCCACTCGTCATCATGCCCTCCCTGGATACCCTGTGATATTTATGTATTTACTCGAACATTGAAGCCTCTGTCTGAAGAGCATGGTGGCACAGCAGTAATTAAATGCGTTTAGACGCACGAAGTAACCATAGTAAATGACCTAACACAGCGGACGGCACGCACAGTTTCTATTCCGCAAGTTTGTCTGCAGCAAACTGCGTTTTCCTATCATGTTTATTTATAATGTTGTACAGCCCCAGTTTCCATTTATGGACGTGGCAAAGCTATCATTGCCCCACCTTCACACATTTTCTCTCAACATCGAAGGATGCTATCACACACCTTTACGCACGCAGCGGCAGTTATTTTTCGTAGCGTTCAAGCAGCTGTACTGCTCTCACTAGCCAGGCTTCACCCATTCGAGTTACTAATGCCCAGTTTGTCCGTTTAAAACACAGCCGAAAATCTGCCGCAACGTTGCCAAGTCTAACCCCGGCCCGGAGAGGACGCTTTGTTGCCTAGGTGCACAGCCCTCAGCCACTAAGCGCTAGATTTACTCATCGCCATAGAGCTTGAACTAACCGATGCTCAAATATACCGGCAGTCTTTTATGGAATACTTTCGGGAACCAGATGCATCTGGCCCGAAAATCAAAGGACGTCAGGTCCAACAGACCTCGATTATAAATGAGGGTGCCTCGCCAAATATTTCAATTCCTATTCCCTAATTTTTTGCGATAATGTATCAGGTTATCTGAAGCAAAGGTGAAAATGCATAAAATAAAAGAACCAAGACAGGTCAACAACTGTTGTGCAACGCAACACTCTTAGAAAATTGCTGTCTATTTTTTTATCGCAGTCTTGTGTTATCTTCTGATCCTTGGGGTCCAGCGCTAAGATATTCCTAATTTGAATGCAGGTTCTAACACGTTTCCGCTATGCTGTTTCTTCTTTGCATCAGTGAATTTCTTTATTAGCTTCGCAGAAACTCAACAATGAGATTTAAGGCTGCTTTCCGGTTAGTCACTGTTTGCATACATTTACATGAATACCACAGGTAATGTGCAGCGTTTGTGCAAGTTTTTCTGACTGAAACAGTATTTAAAACTGAAGTTAACCCACTTGCTCACCCGGTCAGCATGAGGGCACTTTGGAATCATGCTACACGTTACCCACTTGGCAAATGGCGAACTATACCTGAAAAGACAGAGTGGTTTCTGTGACTTGGAGATTGTTGAAGTGGCGATGACCCCTATACCTGAAGCACGACCCAGCCGTAAGGCTAGAAAAGTTCAATTTTTCACTGACAGTAGAAATTGAGTGGAAGTTAACATCAGCGTGTGCCCATCTCGCAAACTCAAGTTGGCGCATTATGCCCAACATTACGCGGCGACGTCTGCGTGAAGTTGTACATTCTACCGGAAAGTTAAAAGCTAAGCTGAATGTCCAAAATTATATGCAATTAGACACTGCAAATAACGGTTCCTTAAACACTGAAAAAAACTTTATTGCAAAACACCAATCTCGCAGATATTGCAGTTATTCTCACAAAGTGATCGTCGACTACTATAACACGCAGTTTATTGAATACGGCAAACGTTTACTACAGGGCAAAGTAACTTACAAGTAATAAGATAATGCAATATAGACAAGCCCGATATGCCAACCACGTTGCATGGTTTAAATTGGTCTAAGAACAAAGTGAATAAGGAAATGTTCTGGCATGAATACGGGATTTGTCAAAATGGTTGATTGGGCGAGTTGGTGATACATGACTAATTATGAAATGGAAGCGCACAACGTAGAAGCAGACGGAAAGACAGGGACAAGCGCTAACTACCAACTGAAAGTTTATTCGGAAAAAATATGAAATATATACTAAAAGATGATACAGTGTCAAGGCACATACGATAACACCAAAGCATAGACCAAAAATGGCAACACCGATAGAATATCTTAGTGCGTCAGCCCTACCTTACCATCGCTTACTGTGCTTTACATTGATTAGTTAACTTCTACGGCATCTGCTAATGTTTAAAAACGCTAGCTCCTTATCGGACAAAGCGATTGATGGTTTTCTGACGCAAGCCCCGTGTTCCGCTATGTGTGCTGCTTCAATTATAAGCCTTGTGCGCTCATCTTTGTGCTTTTGGAGAACTACTGTCTTATCAAATTGTACTTCACAGCCACATCTAGTGACATGCTGGGCAAGATAACCATCATTGCCGCTACGAACATTGCACGCATGCTCACGCAACCTGTCGTTGAGGCATCTTCCAGTTTGCCCAATATAACAGGCACCGCACGAAAGTACCTGCTGGGAATTCCAGCCACGCGCGGGGAAACCGCTTCTGCCGTACACGTCGGCTCATAGCAAACTTGTAAAAAGAGGCATAGTGAGTACGTGTTTCACTAATGCACTTGACCGGTCCTGTATGCATTCAATGGAGGCCAGCTTCCACAATCAGGTGGCTAGGCTTAAGTCAGCAGGGTATCCTGAGGCGGTCTTGGTGTCCGTGGCCGAAAGTATCCGTAGAAAACGGAGAGCTAAAGATGGCCAGGGACATGGTGCAGTAGGACGTGACAACAGGACCCACGAAAAAGAAAGAGAAAGAGTAGCTGTTGTCCCTTACATGCATCAGGTTACCCACCGCCTGAAAAAGGTGGGGCAGCGCATGGGAGTGCGTGTAGTTTCCTCTGCACCACACAAGCTTTCTCAGCTGGCTAGACTGACATGTGGCGCTAGACACAGGGAACAGCGGTGTAAAACAAAGCACAGGAACCGTTTTGTCAACTGCATTAGTGACGTAGTTTACATGATCATACTTTCGTGCGGTGCCTGTTATATTGGGCAAACTGGAAGATGCCTCAACGACAGGTTGCGTGAGCATGCGTGCAATGTTCGTAGCGGCAATGATGGTTATCTTGCCCAGCATGTCACTAGATGTGGCTGTGAAGTACAATTTGATAAGACAGTAGTTCTCCAAAAGCACAAAGATGAGCGCACAAGGCTTATAATTGAAGCAGCACACATAGCGGAACACGGGGCTTGCGTCAGCAAACCATCAATCGCTTTGTCCGATAAGGAGCTAGCGTTTTTAAACATTAGCAGATGCCGTAGAAGTTAACTAATCAATGTAAAGCACAGTAAGCGATGGTAAGGTAGGGCTGACGCACTAAGATATTCTATCGGTGTTGCCATTTTTGGTCTATGCTTTGGTGTTATCGTATGTGCCTTGACACTGTATCATCTTTTAGTATATATTTCATATTTTTTCCGAATAAACTTTCAGTTGGTAGTTAGCGCTTGTCCCTGTCTTTCCGTCTGCTTCTACGTTGTGCGCTTCCATTTCATAATTAGTCATGAATACGGGACCATGTATGACAATGGAGTGCATGATTCGTTAACAATTTTATAAATAAATGCAAGAATCTGGAATTATTGTCACGAGGTTGTGACCTGAACCAAGGTAGCAGACCAGATGGTAAGATGAAACTCTTTGATCAGGCTGAACTTGCGGCCAACATACAAAATTAAGAATAAAGCTATACAAACTGGCACAGATACCTGCGAACAGATCGTCGGCCGTCGATCAACTGACAAGCGGCGAAGTGTGTCGGCCTATATACACTTGCCATCAAACATTCTAGCGTTATCGCCAGCGGCGACGTAGGTTCTAGACTAATCTGAGAAGTTCACGAAGTGGGCGTAATCTTAACAAACAATCTACTGCAGCCTCAAAGCTTCTCTAACACTGTATGTGTGGTTTGCGATGAACATAGTGTAATGGGGCGATAACAAAACTTTAAGGGAGGAACATTGCATTGCCCACTTTTGAAAAAGGTATCGCCCCGATGCTTTAACCGAAGATGAAAATACAAAAAAATATCAGAAAAAAGTACAACCAATAAATTGCGATACACCAGTGACAACAACAACAACAACAAAATACACTGTTTTGGTGCGTTAATGTGCATGAAACGGCTTCAGGCAAGTGACATGGGCGACTTCAGGTCGTTATCGGCGTCTTAAGAGTTCGTGATGCCGTCAGAGAAAACCTCGTAATCGAATGGGCCGAGACGTCTAACTACTCTGTACGGTCTGAACCATCGTAGAAGTTTTTCACTGATCGAGTCCACGTCGGCATATCAACGTCCATACCCAGACACTGTCACCGGGCTGGTACTGCACAAAGCTTTGTCAAATATTGTAATGGTGGCTGTGGGCCACCTGCTGATTCTTGATGCTCAGACAGGCGTGTTGGCGAGCTTCTTCCACGTGTTGAAGGTAGACGGTGACGTCGAGGTTTTCCACATCAGCGACACTTGGCAGCATGCCTTTGAGCGTAGTTGTCGGTTTCCTTCTGTTGACCAACTTGTACGGCGTCATCTGCGTCGTTTGTTTTACGGTGGAGTTGTATGCGAAGGTTACGTACGGAAGGATGACATCCCACGTTTTGTGTTCGACGCTGACGTACGCGGCCAGCGTGTCAGCGATAGTCTTGTTTAGGCACTCGGTGATACCATCGGTCTGTGTGTGGCACGCTGTTGTACGGCGGTCACTCGCCTCGCAGTGCTTCAGCATTGCCTGAGTTAGGTCTGCTATAAAGGCCGTAATTCTGTGATGAGGACCTCTGGAGCTCCGTGATGCACGACGATGTTCTGGACGAATAACTTTCCTACCTCGGTCACATTGCTTTGGGCAGAGTCCTTGTCTCGGCATAGCGGGTAAGGTAGTCAGTAGCTACGACGATCCATTTGTTTCCGGAATGCGACGTCAGGAACGGCCCCAGTGAGTTCATTCCGATTTTCTGAAACGACCGGCGACGTGGCTCGATAGGCTAGAGAAGTCTGGCTGGCCTACTCGGTGGCCTCTCTCGTCGTTGACAGTATCGACATGTCCTGACGCAGCGAGTCACCTCGTCGGCAAGTCGTGGCCAGTAATACTTCTCCTGTATTATCACGAGTGTACAGGAAACAGCAAGGTGTCGAGCCGTCAGGTCATCGAGTAGGGCATCCAAAACCTTTTTACGTAACGCTGAAGGTACTACCAAGAGGTAGTTAGCCTGATTTGGTGAAAATGTTTTCTGACATGGATGCCATTACGCGAGTAAAACGACGCCAGTCATCACTTGAATACCTTTGGAACAACGGTAGCCTTGCCCTCCAGGTATTCCACAAGTTCTCAATTTTATGGTAGGCTCGTGGTCGTTCCGTGAAATCATCGATGCTTAAAGTTATCGGGAAGCAGTCACCGTCCTTGTTCTCCTGCGGCGGTGGATAAACGGGGGCGTGAGACAGACAGTCGGCGTCAAAGTGCCTTCACCCCAACTTCTAAACGCCAGTGATGTCGAATTCCTGAAGTAGCAGACTCTACCGTACGAGGCGACCTAAAGGATCCTTCAAGTTAGCTAGCCAACAGAGGTCTATGTGGTCTCTCACAAATTTGAAAAGCCTGCCATGTTGGTAGAAACCAAACTTGGAGGTAGCACTGATGATAGCAAGACACTTCTTTATTGATGTGTAATATTTGGCTTCCCTATATATAGCGACCAGCTCGCATGACTGATGACCCTTTCTAGTCCGTCAATCGTCGGCACCAGGACGGCTTCGAGCCTTACACTGCTTGCTTCGCCGTGGATTTCCATGTGGGCGTTTGCGTCGAAAGGAGCAATTGTCGGAGATGTTTGCAGGCTTCGTTTCAGTTCTTAAAATGCTTTCTCCTGTGGCGTTTCCGACTTGAACTCTACGAAGTCGCTCTTTGTAGTGTTAGTGAGTGGCTGGGCAATGCGGGTGAATTTTTTGACGAAGCGCCTGTCATAGGCGCAGAGGCCGAGAAATCGACGCAAGGCCTTCTTGTAGGCGGGTGACGCGAATGCAGTTATGGCTGTTGTCTTCTGCTGGTCGGGGCGAACCCCTGACTTGCTTATCGCGTGTCTCCATAGCAAAAGTCGCTCGTAAGCGAAGCGGCACTTTTCTGACTTTGGAGTGAGTCCAGAGGTATTGATTGCTTTAGTACAGCTTCAAGGCGCTGGAGATAGTTGTCGAAGCTTGAGGAAAACATGACGACATCGTGCAAGTACACGAGGCAAGTCTGCACTTAAATTCAGCGCGCACGGTGTCTATAACACGCTGGAAATTTGCTGGCACCGAGCAAAGCCCATAGTGCATGACCTTGAACTCGAAGAGGCCATCTGGTGTTATGAATGCAGTCTTTTCTCGGTCTCTCTTGTCTACTTCAGTCTGCCAATAGCCTGTCTTGAGGGTCATTGTTGAAAAGTATTTGGCTTTGTGGAGTCGATCAAGGAAGTCGTCGATTCGGGGTGAGAGGGCCCACGTGCTTCTTCATTGATATTGTTAAGTCGGTGATAGTCAAAGCAGAAGCGTAATGCTCCACTATTTTTCTTAACTAACGCCACCGGTGACGCCCAAGGACTCTTTTAATGCTGGGTAATATCACCGCGGAACATTTTGTCGACTTGTGTCTATGTAACCTCGCGTTCTCTTGTCGAAACTCTGTACAAACTCTGACGAAGTGGCCTGGCATTTTCTTCAATTACGATTTGATGTGTCGCAACAGGGGTTTGTAGAATTGTCGACGACAAAGAAAAACATCTCTTGTATTTCAGGGGCAGATTTTTCAGCTGTTCTTCTTTATGCGTCGAAAGGCTCGGATTAACATCAAAACCTGGTTGAACGCATTCAGTTGTCAGAGTGGATTCGGCGGAATTGGTGAGGATGGAAGCGTTGCTAGCTTTCAATATCTCTTTGATGTAGGCATACGTCTCGTTTTTGCTCACGTGCTTGTATTCATGGCTGAAATTCGTCAGCATAAAGGCTGGTGCACACCGGCGACTAGCGCTGGTCGCGCGACTATTTGCGACTGGTCGCAAACAGTCGCGAACGGTCGCAAATGGTCACATAGCGAGTGCTTTGACTAGTCGCTTCCTGAATGATTTTTCAGTCGCGCGACTGCAGTCGCATAGCTGCTGTAATCAATAAGCGTTGCTCAATTTTGTTATTTTGTTTATAGAATGCACCGGCTTCCTGCCATCAAATACAAACAAGAGTGTTCCTCCCGGTCTGTGGCATCACGCCCACCCCGGAATACTTGGCTTGGAGATGGCGGGGCACAGCAGCTCGAACAAAGTGTCGAATTTGCATGGCGGCATTCGTAAGAAGCTAAACACCGTCAAAGTAAAGACAAACTAAATTGTGCACTATCTTTTCTCCGTATTCCGAAATGGTTTTTCATCTTGAAGTTGACTTGTCACCACCTTCAATGCAGCGCGTTTGGAACGCATTTGTGATTCATTCCTTGGCAAAGACTTAAGAAACCGCGTTCGAGACGCGTTTCTGATGCATTGTAGGCTGTTGCAGGGCAAGTTAAATTCAAGGACCGTTTTTGACTACGTACGAATCTCTGAAATAATCCTCGTCGTTTCAGCGCAGCTCGGAAGGCAGGCAGCTTGCATGGCCAGCCAACTCCCGCGATCGAAATGACGGTCACATCCACTACCCGCTATTTTTCTTTGGAGGCATCTGTGATGCCAGCGCTAAAACCATGGCACAGCGCACCAGCACCATAACAATGTCTTGTTCTTCGCTTGAAACAAGCTTGTCGCTGTTGTGAATACTGCGCGAGAATGGACGAAAACAATAAATGCGACGCTTTCGGTTTGCTCCACTCACTCAGCTGGCGGCGATGAGCTGATCGGCGCCGGTCTCCAGAGTTCTCGCTGATAATGAGATCCGGATGTGACTCTGGTTTTGCAACTTCCAGTCACTCGCATGCAGCCTCTGTCAGCGTGAACATCAGTCGCTTTTTGGTCGCCAGTCGCGAATGGTCGCGTGACCGCTGCTAGTCGCCGGTGGGCACCAGTCTTAACTGTTGCATTGCCTTCCCACAGCTCGGTGATTGCTTTTGCGACAAAAATATCGTGGGTGAATAATAGATGCTGACTGCCTTCAACGATCCCTTCCAGGTGTAGTGATTTCGGAGCGCCGATTGAAATATTGACGCTGGATTGAGGTGGAATGGTCACTTGTTGTTCTAGCAAATTTAAGGCGTCGTATTCTGACGGTGTGCGCGGTGGTAGTGCTTCTTCTGTGGATAACGCCGTTGAATTTGTTTTCAAGTCGATGATTTCACCATGGAGGCATTATAAGTTTATTCCAAAGATGACTTTTCTCGAGAAACGGTTGAGGATCGAGTCGCCGCTTCCTATGTCAGGCAGAAATAAGACACAACGCCTGTTCAGTAGGCCGACTGTTCTCGTTTTTCCTTACACTGGTGGAGTCGTCGAAAGGCTTTGGCTAACCTCAGCTGCCAGATTGAGGTCACGCGTATTTCCGAAGAACACCATCAGCTTCCTCACTGATAGAAACCGCAAGGCAACCGTCGCGGCAGGTGTTGATTCCACAACTAGTGGATAGCATCCAGACCTTTATTGTAGTTCCAGCGACGCGATACTTCCCCCAACCATGCATGCGGGCTCCTCTAGCCTAGGGATGGCGTACGTGCCTCCTGTATACCTGGGAACGTCTAGGCGCTTCAAGCACCCTCCGCACTAGGCATACAGGCGTGCGTTGTGGCTCTACATTGCTTCCATAACGCCAAAGTACCTCATCACAACACGAAATCACACGTGTTCCGCTTGCTTGGAAATGTCATTGACACTTCCCATTGTATGGACACCGTGTCCACGATTCTATGCAACGCTGCGTTTCCAAGGGACGCCGTCTACGCGTCCTTGGTCTTCAATTCTAACCCCATGAGGACCGGAGTCACTGTACGCTCATGCTGTTATTATTGTGCTGGACAGTACGCACAAATACGTGCTCGATCACTTTGATAGAGGAACCCTGATGTGGAGCTATAAGACACCGTGGACAATCTGAATTGCCTTCTGAAAGCGAGTAAAAATGTCACAATTGACACAAGGTGATAAAAATGCTAGTGTACACATGGACTGCTTGACTGCGAAGAATGGAATGCAACGTTGATATGGATATATGATTATCGGATATCGAGACGTGCAGAAGTTGGGCTTCCTGACCATAAACCTTTACAAAATATAGCCCGATCAAGACGAGATCGGCATAGAAAAGTGATAGCACTGACAAATGATCTTCTACAATGGATGTGTCTATGACTCCAAAGGCACATAGAAGAACCCTATTCTATATAGCTCTTAAAATATGAACGCTCGACATAGTACCAGCTGCCCAGTTGAATTTGCACAGATGTTGCTATTGCATCTTTTATTATTTTTTATAGAGAAAACTGCCCTTTGAAAAATCTCATGGCAATACCTAAAATGAAGGGCCTCCCTACATTATATGAGACATCTGGTGGTCACTGGAGAACCATGAAAATGCATTATTGCAGTCGCAGCGTATACCTTGCAATATGCAGTTACTGATTGCAAAGAGTCCGACAGAATGCCGTTTGATCGGGGACAAACATGATGGCATATAACAAGAACACCAACCAAGGTAAAATACATCAAATATAAAGAATTTTCATATCTCTACACAAGAGCCTCATTCGCAATGACAGAAAACAATGTAATGTGTTCTCTTCACGCACGTGTTATCAAAAGTTGCAGACATCACGCATACACATGGGGGCGTGTCCTGATATGTCTGTTTAGTGTATGCGCAGTGGTTGGAATAACCGAAAATTCTATGTGCAAACACAGAATCATCTTTCTTTCCGTGACATTAATGATGCAGCAGTTGTCCCAGTTGATATCGTGTCGAGTAGACGCAACGCATGATTGTTGCGCGGGGTCCTTAAACTCCACTTTATTTTTTGTGATGTCACAAAATAATCCCGGAGCCTTCTTTTGCCATTACCTGTCTGGTCCTAGTCTTCTAAAGCAGTTTTGTACACCTCACTGAGAAAGTCGAGGCTGTTCAACTTATCCTTGACATTTGTGAGATGACCTCTCTTTTTCTATGCCGAGACGTTAGCCCCTTGGACGTTGTACCAGCGCAAAACCCGAGCGAGAGTTTCACTGAAGCCTGGGACGTAAGGCACAAATGTGCGTATTGTTTTAGAACTCCTGTGAGATTGAGCTGTGTGTCGCAGTTGTCGCTGCACCGAGTTCATGCCTTTAGACGGGTATCTGCCAGCATCTTCTCTGGTGTGTCTTATTGCTTAGAGCAAAACCACCGAGCGCTCTTCACAAGTACTGACACAACTGAACGTTCGTAGCAGGAGCGGTGCGATGAATTTAAGCTCAGTAAATGAGCAGAAGGCGTATCCGTTGCACAAAAGTGTGAACCTCTCTCGGTCATGAAATTCAACCAAGCTTTCCACTTCAACTGTTACCACACACGTGTGTCTGACTGAAAGCTAGTGGAGAAGAATAATCGATCGTTAGATGCGGTCAACCGTTTCACGGTGGACTGAGCTTTTCTGGGGAAAGCACACTTCCAGCGTCATGTTCCGCCCACCTATTATATATTTATTTTGATTGTAGCGAAAATTTCATTCAAGCCAGTAAGGTTTTTCACGAAGCTGCAGTCTCAGACCTCCTTACTGCCGCAATTATCTATGAAGGCAGGTTTGTTTACGGCCAGGTGGAACTTAACCTGCTGCAACTGTCCGAATGCATCTCTTGCAGAAGATAACATGCTTGATTATATCTTCGTCAAACGCATCGAGGGCTCCCATAGTCCATCACAGGGCAGTGCCGTCTTCTGCACAGCATAAATATTAGCGCGTCAGGCAGACACAACACTTTCTGTTTCTCAATGTTGCGTACGCAGCAAGAGCATGAGTAGCAAAGGAACAACGATGAGGCTTTCCTGATTTCATCAAAGGCTCAGGTAAGCTGAAGCACTATCGATAATAAGATTATAATGATGTGCCACCATACCGTTATAGCTTTAACATGCTTTATAATTTATGGGAAAATAGCAGCATGAACTTATTACAATTCGATAAAGCCTACCAACTTGGATACTTTCTCGTCATAAATTTCGACGACATTACCAAATGTTGACACAATTCCCCCTTTTTTATTTTTGCGTTTACCGGTAAGACCACACAACCCCATAAAGGAATGGACCTGGGTAGATTGACACATCTTTTCATTGAACTTTCTCTCTGATCTGTGCAGCCAACTACATTAAGTTTTGTTGTTCCTTCATCTATATTTCGCGTCCTACTTGTATTTCTACGAAGAATACCTCTATTCGCAACAGATACCTGTGTTCAGCAGAGCGCCTGCAGTGTGTGTCAGGCCGTTCAAATTTATTTTGTTGTGCGTAATCGGAGTCAACGTAAACGAGCTTAGGGCAAACTTTTGGCAGCCGAACAGATAGTGTGATCAGAAACGAACAATCGAAATGCTACCTTGTATGGTTCAAACTGTCTTGATAAGCATATCTAATTAAAGGTCGTGATGACTTCAGCCTTCACAATTTTCTACGGGCGCGTATTTTACCTTTCAACTGAATTTTTTAGGAAAAAACGAAATCTTTAGGAGAGAAAACTGACAAGCGCGATGAACGTCCATCAAGGCTAGAAGCATGCAAAATTGCTTGCAGTATTTTACGTGATGAAATTCGTGAAATAATGTTGTGGCTGCTACACGACCTACATCGCAGCGGAGAAATCATCGGTGCACTGTGAAGGCGTGTCCTAATTTAGTTAGTTTAATCGAAGTTGCGAAAATTGCATAATTGATCTCTTTAAATTTGTGATTTCACGTGAAAGTTCTTTTATTTTGTGTAATGAAGTTACGTCAAAAGCAATATACAATTGTCACTATTTCGAGGATGTATATCTAAAGTTTTGGTAGCCCTCATTGTTATACCGAGAAAACAGGCTCTATAAAATTATCTGCATCGCGTCCCTCGCAATGCGGAAAAACATTATCGCGAACATAAGTAGGTTAGCTTGCCCATCAGAATAGACAATTACCACTTTTTCGACAATTGCAAACGTCCACCCACAGGGGTAGATGGCCTCTGAAAATTGTCCGAGCGAGTCCTATTAACAAAGAATATACCGCAAAGCAAATTGCTCTCAAGATTGGAGCTATTACATTGCCTACATAATTAGGCCGGTATTTCAGAGGGTGCAGCTTCAAACCAAAATATTATCGTGCAAGCAGTCCTGCATAAAACCTTAATGAAACCAAAGATCAACACTAACAAACTGAAAATCAGCGTGAGCCTGGAAGGTCGCTTCATAATGGACCCCAATATGAAGCAAGCAATTATGAAGCAATCAAACAACAACGCATACACTACTGAATGCATTCTATGAGGACAACGCAAGTATTTCAAAATGCTGTCTGTGTTGTTTATAGTTGTTTTTTGCACCGATGTTTCTAATGCGACATTGATATATATCGGCATCAATGTCGGCGTAGGTGTCAGCATCGTTGAAAACTGCTTGCATGGAAACTGTTAGCTGCTTTGTACGTCAAGGTGGGGATTATATTTTGTAACTTTGTAGTTAGCGAAATTTAATAGTGCTTTCAATAATAAGTTTGCGGACACAGAGATGCCAAAGATGCATCAAATTTAACAATTGTCATTTTCTGAAGCCCTGCGGCCAGAAAAGTGTAGTGATTTTTTCTTTTTTTGTTCTTTAATAGGTCAAAATTTAGAACATGAATAGCCCCAGAAGCCTTTCAAGTAAGTGCTGATGAATGTGTGATGACGCAACCCAGTGACCGAAAAAGGTGCAATGGCCGTGAAAAGTTGAGTTCACTGGATCTGAGATTGCTTTGAAATTCTCAATTTGTGACCGTATATGGGCGAAAGGTTCAAGGTTTCTAACGTGTTTTAGAGCAAGGTGTATACAGAAATAGAAATCTGCGCGCTAAAGCAGTATGTTGAGCTTTTTTTTTTATTGTGTTTAGTGGTCCCTAAACTTCTGATGCTGACTTTACATAAGGTGGTAAAGTTTGGCATTTTTTCGGCGCTGAATAGTCCTAGAAAATCTTCGAAAGTTTCAGGCTGTGCTGATTGTAGGTCAGCGTTTGTATCACCTAGCTCGAGTGGATTATGTTGGCCAGCCCTTTTGTACAACGTTTTGTAGGGTTTCACCTCTCCATGCCAAGCCTCGTAAATAATCAGTTTCTTGACAATGCATGAAGTAATACCGTGCTTGGTTCTTCACTCGCACTGAAGTTTATCGCAGCTCCCTTGAAGAGCTTAGTAATATCGAGATACAGTGCCAAAGCTAGAGGTGTGCTCAATGCCTCGATGCTTCAACTAAGCTTTAAGGCGAAGCTCACCACGTGCTCAAGCATTTTCATACCTCTCAGGTATGCGTTCAAGTTCAAGTTCGGTATCTCGTTGTCCCTGGTGTTATGTAACCTGAAAGACAACGGCTCCTTCTGTCGTTAGATTAATAGTATGAGTCGGATTCATGCAACAGGACTCAAATGAACCCGGCTGGCCGTGTCAGTTTAAATGACGACGCTCGATAATTTGTTTGGGCATCTTTTAGTTCGCATGATTACATATACACATGACAGAGAATCAGTTTCGGCCAGATTTTTTAGACCACACATTCTGATAAGCTGAAAAGAAGCAGGTCGGAAGGAAGCATTGCAATCAAGGAATGTGTTGAATATTGTGAATGTTATGTTCCATGCAGCCAGAACCTCGCGCCCACGTGCTATAAGCGTCGGCATGCATGTGTTCATTCGATAGAGAAAATACCGGCGCGCATCGATCGGCAACGAAAGTCTCAATAGTCCGGATGCGAACAGAGTTCTTCGCGAACGCCTGTACGCCCACAGTGTGCCGACAAATTTCAAGCAGCTCCAAGTTCTCGAGTATTGTTGAGTTCGAAATTGCGCAGGCGGTTCCGATGCCCCGCCGCGGTGGTCTAGTGGCTAAGGTACTCGGCTGCTGACCCGCAGGGCGCGGGTTCGAATCCCAGCTGCGGCGGCTGCATTTCCGATGGAGGCGGAAATGTTGTAGGCCCGTGTGCTCAGATTTGGGTGCACGTTAAAGAACCCCAGGTGGTCTGAATTTCCGGAGCCCTCCACTACGGCGTCTCTCATAATCATATAGTGGTTTTGGGACGTTAAACCCCAAATATCAATCAATCAATGCGCAGGCGGTTCCGCTCACGGTTCTAAACTGGTGACACACCGACCCCTCGAGTTGCAGCGACTTCAGCACATTGTTCTGTTTCAGCACGTTCAGAAACAAAATCGATTTATTTTCATTGAAATGGGAGACGTTCAGTGACAGACGGTTAATTTTTTTGCACCGCATAACACCGAAAATAATACTGACGTGTATCGCGTAAATGAGGAAAACAGTCCACCGTAAAGATCGGCAGTCTGGCGCTGCCTTTGATCATATCCACAAAGATGATCCTGTTGTCTGAATGAAGGATTCTTCAAGATATAGCTCCTCAAAGTTTTCGAAAAACATGCATCCTCTCGGCAGGTGTCGGTAGAGGGAGGCGTGGTTCATGATAGCGTTTACCGTCAAGGTCTTCGAACGCCGCTATCTGTTGATGCCATGGCAAAAAAGAGTGAACCTTTCCGCATTGGAAAAAAAAGACGCAGGTCAATCAATATGATCGTGGCCACGCAAGTGTATTTGCCTGTGAACGAGTGCAACAGCTCGTTGGAAAACACGCGCCGAGTCTCGTGATGATTGAGCTTTTGACAAGGTATGAAGGAAAACTATTCTCGATTCTTTGCTCGCACCTAAGTTCTTCGCAGCTACTTTGAAAATTTTAGTAGCCTGAAGGTTTCGCCCAGTATCGGAGCTATTTTCAGCGCCATCATTTTTTTCATTCATCTTTAGGTTAAAGCTCACCACGTGCTCAAAATTTTCGTGCTTTTGAGACATGCATTCCACTTGAGTACGTCGTTGTCCATGGTGCCATGCGTGACCTGAAAAACAACGGCTCCAACACGCTCTTGTGGCGGTGGATAGGTAGTCTCTATCCCGCCCACGAAAACAAGACTCAAAAGGACCCGAATGGCTGTGTCAGATTCAATGGCGATGCGCAATTATTTTATTGGGTGTCCTCTAGTTCGCAGGACAACATACACACATGTCCAGGAATCAGTTGTGGCGAGAGCTTTGAGACCGCACGCTCGTTTTTTAAGCCAAAATGAAGCAGGTCGAAAGCAAGTTGAATATTTTGAATGTAAGGCTGTATGTGGCCAGAAAAACGTGGCCGCTTGCCATAGACTTGCCCGCGCATGTGTTCATTTGTTAGAAAAAATACCGGCATGCATCGTTTGATGATGAGTGTCTGCATAGACTAAACGCCCATACGTCAACAGTGTGCAAACGAAAGTCAAACAGCTCCCAGTTCCCGACCATCGTTGAGTTCGAAACTGTTCAGAGGATTCTGTTCATGGTTCTCAACTGGTGACATACCAAACCCTCGAGGCACAACGGCTTCAGCAGGGTGTTCTGTTTTAGCATGTTCTTTAACTAATTCATGTCATTTTCATTGAAACAGCTGATGTTCAGCTATAATTTGCTCAATGTTATGCACCGCATGAACATCCACAATAGTGCTGACATGTATCAGGTAAAAAAAACTGTCCACCATAACGTTCGACAGTCTAGTGTTGCGTTTGATCATATCCGCAAGGATGATCATGTTCCTTGTCTTCCCCTAATCACGGATTCTTCAAAATACTGCTCCTCGTGGTGTTTGAAAAACTTGCATCCTGTCAGCATATGCTGGTAGTAGGAAGCGTCATCCATGACGGCGTTTATTCTCAAAGTCTTCAGACGCAGGTACCTGTTGATGCTATGACAGAGAACGAGAACCTTTACGCATTTGAGAACAGACCCTGGTCAATGAATATAATTGTTCTCTCGAGGGTGTATTTGGCGAAAAGCCTGCAAACGAGGACAACCACTAGCTTACTGTGGTCTCTCAATTTCCGTTGGTCGCACGTTTTCACGGGAAAGCAAACTGAAAGCTGCCTGGTTTTGACCACTTCTTCTATGTGTACCGAGATTTTAGTTAGTGCGTCGTTCAACGCACCCATATGCTCAAGTAGGTCGCAGTCATAGAGGTGTTTCTTGCCGCATAATGCCATGAAACCAGTCGCATTGCTGGCCAGAATAGTTTTTATCTGTTGGAAACTCACGTACGCATTTTTCGGATATCTTAACATGTGCGAACAACATTTTCGCGAAAAAGACGAGTATCCCTATACTTCCGATTCTTCTGGATTCCTTACCTGCGAAATTAAGTGAAAAAGCAAACACTGTTTTCAATATGTTTACCTAAAGGGATCCTGAAACTTTTTTGACAATTGCTTACAAACACTTTGGTTGGCAGACCAAGTCACAAGGGTCATTTATAAGACTGATTTGAGCACTCTGCGCAAACTGTGTAGTTAATTACAACGTTTTTAGGTGGCTAATCGCTCCAGATTACTGCAAACCGCTGCGACTTGGTCAAACGCGTTTTCAACCTTTCATACACCAAGCAAAACTCTCTGCCCCACTGAATCCATTACTTCCAGCTAATCTTTATGGCTGTGGGACGCGCCACACAAATTGCTAGTATCGGATCGGCGGCGGGGTTTACGGGCATGCGGTCTCACGCCACATCGTGAAGCAGGTGCCGTGACGGCGGAGCTCAGCCCCGAGCGCTCGAGGGAAGAGTTGAGGGAGGTTGAGAGTGAAAGACGGAGCGGAGGAGGAGGGTATTTTTTTAGTACTCGTAGCTTTGTTATTATTTGTGTTTCCATTGAACTCAGGGGTTGATGTTTGCACTAGTCACAGTCTAATTAAAAACTCAATGTAAAAAAACCGTTTCAGGGGACCCTTTATGCTCAAGCTGTATTAGTGTCACACATACGTAATCAGCAATGCTTGCCTGATTTTTCCCAGCAGAATTTGCCTGAGGCGAAATATGAAAATGCTTCGCGTGTTACTATAAACTATGTTTGCAATATTCGGGCTTTCTTTAAATGAAAGTGAATCATGAAGGTGAAACTCAAAACTCTCCCGGTCATGAAATGCTCGTCCTGTAACAAGACTTACCGTACAATATCCATACAACTAATACCGTTATTTTAGCCTGTGTCCAGAAACAATACGTACGTGTTTAGAGAAATATACAACCGCCTTAATATCAGTAACTATATATAATCTTGTGTTCTAATCGTTCAAGTAAACTTTACGGCGCGTATCATTTGCTGTAATATTGTTCCACAACAGGCCAATCTCATCGCCATTTACACTACACTGCCGCAGTGCAAGCTGGTACTTGGAGTAATCAGTTCGTTTGGCTGCATCAGAGACAGAAAGACAGAAAAAACTTCATTAGCAAGTGTGTTTGGACCCACCGGAGTCCCTGGATTACCGCGCGGTCCGCACCACGTCTCAGGGCCATGCCTTTTGCCGCTATGACATCGGCTTCCCTAATCACTGCAGCAAGCTATAACGCTGGGTACATAGACGAGAGCAGGACCTCCCAGCTTGAAATGGCAGGCTGTCCCTGCGGGGGAAAATCAGCAGGGCAGCCGAATGAGATGTGGGAGATGGTGGCGTGATGTTTGCCTCAGAGGAAGCATTTCGGGGAAGACCCATTGTAGTGAAACAGCAGCTGAGGAGAAGAAAGAGCGTGAGTCGGGGACGTCTCCACAAGATTTGTTGAGAGTGCGTAAGAGAGGGATTCGTTGGTGGGCAGATCCGACGGTTTAAACGAGGTATTTGTGTGAGCTCTGCGAAAGTGTGCGGCCGCTCCTTCGAGAAGCCCAAATTCAGGCTGTCCTGAACCCGGCAGATCCTGCGCCAATTCATCGGCAGCCTCATTTCTGGGGTTCCCCGAATGAGCCGGTACCCACTGAAGCTCTACCATTTGCGGTAAATGTGGTGTGGGCGTGTTCAGCAAATGCCAGACAGAGGGATGTATCATGTTTCTGGCATAGTTGTACAGAGCAGTTTTTGAATAAGTCAAGACGTACTGTGCATCGGACTCTGCAAGGGCTAAGGCGATGGCGGTCTCATCTGCCTCCTCAGCTGTAGAGCCTGAAGGGAGACAGTGAATGAGGGGATGTGGTAGCGTAAGGTTGTAGGCAACTGCCACAGGTTTTTATGATTTACAAGAGGCGTCTACCCAAATGGCATCTTCAGATTGTCCGTAACTCTTGTAAAGGGCTTTTGCACCACCTACGCCATGAGCATTGTGATTCTGATGGTGGGCGTTGCGAGGCAAAGGTTCGACTATTATACAGGCATGAATGTGTACAACAACCTCGGCAAAGAGCAGCGCTTCGAGATAGGTAATAGTGCACTTGAAGTTGTAAAACACTATGTCTACTTAGGGCATGTAATAACCGCAGAGCCGAACCACGAGATTGAAGTAACTAGAAGAATAAGAATGGGGTGGAGCACATTCGGCAAGCACTCTCAAGTTATGACAGGTAGATTGCCCCTATCCCTCAAGAGGAAGGTATATAACAGCTGTATCTTGCCGGTACTTAGCTATGGAGCAGAAACCTGGAGACTTACAAATTGTGTTCAGCTTAAATTGAGGACGACGCAGCGAGCAATGGAAAGAAAAATGGTAGGTGTAACCTTAAGAGACAAGAAGAGAGCAGAGTGGATTAGGGAACAAACGGGGGTTAAAGATATCATAGCTGAAATCAAGAAGAAGAAATGGACATGGGCAGGGCATGTAGCACGTAAACAGGATAACCGCTGGTCATTAAGGGTAACTGACTGGATTCCCAGAGAAGGGAAGCGTGTTAGGGGGAGACAGAAGATTAGGTGGGCAGATGAGATTAAGAAGTTTGCGGGTATAAATTGGCAGCAGCAAGCACAGGACCGGGTTAACTGGCGGAACATGGGAGAGGCCTTTGTCCTGCAGTGGACGTAGTCAGGCTGATGATGATGATGATGATGATGAATGTGTCTTGGAATGGCCAGGCAAGTTGGTTAATTAGCGGGTATGTTTATGTGAAGGGAAGAGAGAATATGGCGGCCAGTGGCGCTAGCGGGAAGTCTTAAATACTGTGTCTGAAGGTTTACCTCAACTAGATCAGGAAGGGTGTCGTGCGTGCTCAGTTCTAAATGTTTGGCTGTGCTTGTGATACGAGAAAGGTTCAGGGCTGCCTTAGTTGCAAGGCATATCATGGCATTGACGTGCTCAGTTTCTGTGCGGTTCAGCTTATGATACGGGCGGCGTATAGAATGCGGCTAAGTGTGAAAGCATGTGCAATATTCATCTTGTGCATCGGTGAGCTGCATAAACGAAACACAGCAGCCGTATTTGGATTATAGGTTGGTTGCACGTACTGCGTGCCGGGATGCTTAAAAAGCAGCCTCGAGCTTAATAACTGGGACATTTCACGTGCTCAAAGATTATGAAACTCGATGCTCAACGAAGTCCGATGAAGCGGCAAATACCGCGCTCATTCCAACGTGCCAATCAAACCATGAGTTCATTTTGTATAATATGAAGCATGACAGGTAAATAGTGCTCTAAATAAAGTTATATTGCACCAGAACAAGCTTTCTACGCTGCCGATGAGCCGGTCAGCGACAGCAAAATTTCATGGTACGTACGCTCGACCCCTCTCTGGGGCCATCACTGTCAGTCGAGACTCACTGTGGTTTCAAGGCAAGACAGCGATTACCTAAACGGACGTTTCACCAAAAGCGACGACTTGTAAGTCTACGACAGCTATCCAATT
Organism: Rhipicephalus microplus; assembly: GCF_043290135.1. Lineage (NCBI taxonomy): Eukaryota > Metazoa > Arthropoda > Arachnida > Ixodida > Ixodidae > Rhipicephalus > Rhipicephalus microplus. Next base: position 7,627,593 of record NW_027464593.1, read on the forward strand.
TTGGAATTCAGTACCACTAAGCACTAAACAATTGTCATTAGCTGCTTTTAAAAAAGAACTTAAACATCTCATCTCGCAATCATAACTCATCTTCATTTATATATCGGCGTTCTCTTACATTTGCAGCTATTACTGGGTGCGTTATTTTCACATTTATTACCCATGCACTTTGGAGTTCTTTTAATAGCTGTATATCATTAATTAACGTCATTTCGTTCCCGATTCTACTGCCATTTTTTGTATGTTTCGTTATTTTCATAGTTATGCACAATTACTGAACATTGTTTTGTTACCATTTTTACTGGCATGTTTTATTGCTTGTTTGCGTTGTTTTTGTTTATCAATAATTACTTAATCGCTTTTTTGTTGCCATTTTGTTGTACTTATCAACATGTCATTTCCTAAAAGGAGGTCCCCTTTCAGCCTTGTGCTATGGGACCTTCTTCTGTATATTCTACCTCAATGCGTGTATATTTTTGCGACAAATAAAAAATATCTTCTTCTTCTTCTACAGCTTGATTGAGACTTGGTATTCAAGCGATGCTTCTAAGTGTTGTCGGTGGGCACTGTTGCTGCACGCATTGCCGTGCACGGCGAAAACACTACTATGCTCACATCGCCGCCAACGACACCACCGGAATGACCGCATTTTTTTGAAAATCTGGTACAATGAACGCGACGTAAAGCGGCAACAGCAGTAGCGAAACTTAGCTTTTTTGTTTGAGCGTGCGCGCAGTTAAGTCTCGAAGCGATGGGCATTGCGAAGGTATTGACGCTGAACCGTCAATCCACTGAGGCCGTCGGCCGTAGCCGCGGCGTGGCCTACTACCTACTCATCCACCGCCATCTGTATGTCACCTTAACCTCTTACTGACTGATCCCTCTCTTGTCAGTAGAAAATATTTTGGCAGTCACCAAAATTATGTGACTAAACTTTTGAAATGATACGCAACCAGTCGCTGTCCAATTATAACCATCCACGTTTAACGCATCACTGTGGTCGAAGCCTAGCGTTGACAAGACAGCGTAAGCTACGTCAAAAGCGTTGCTTGGACAAAAAACGTGTGCAATGAGTTTTTCTTCCCTTTTCCTTTTGTTCGTTTCGCGGAATTCGGAAAACTTTTTCCCCACATGCTGTAACTTGTATCGCTCGCGCGCTGATGTTCAATAAAGATGAGTGTTGCTCGCATGACGACAGAGGGGGAAAGCTCGTTTTTATTACATAACGAATATGAAGTCAGTGAAGTGATGCAAGAGCATCAAAACACCGAGGTGACGTTACTGCTTTTTTTTCTCAATACAAAGATATGCAGTGCAACCTGAGTTACAGTACCGTGCACTAGAGGACTGGAATCAGGTTTTCACTGTGTTGAATTGACATATACTCTGATGACTCGGGCTAAATGCCCATATTGTTGAAGCACGCAGCAAGCAGCTTCCCCAGCAGCGCCCTGAGTACTCTAACTAGCAGCAGCACCTCTGTCGGAAACCCGCACATGCGCAAACCATCTGGTGAGATCGGTTCATTTATTGCGGTGCCATAATTATACCAGAACTAGGTACGGTAGTCGCCAAGCTCCAGACGAATGATCTGCAGCGTGTCCTGAAACAGTTTTATGGACGCGAGCGTGGCGGAGATTTGGGCTCTATATCCGAGATGTTACCAATACGTGTCGACATACTGTCGTAGCATACTGACGTATTAGTTCAAGGCCCACCGCTTCGCGCTTTTATCACTCAAACCGATTCACATCGCACGTCGGAATGTTTGTAATAAACTTGCCGACGACAGTGGGCCTTCATACGAATTCTACTAGTTAAAAATGATGTTGAATGGTACAACCAGGGTATATTAATCACCACGAATTTTTAAAACTCTTCATAATAAGAATATTTAAGTTCTGAGATTATTCGATGGCCGCGGTATTACAGTCAAGGAGGTATAAGTACCTGAATGAAACAAAACCTCTTTCTATCGGTTTAGAAGCTTGAGCAAGGTAGAAAAGATAAAACTTAGAATTCAATCAAGTGGTTATAACTGACATAGTCCTGTGAACACTCTCCGGTGAGAAATAGTGGTGGTTAGCGAGAAGCACAAACAACCTATGATTCATTTTTTGTGCTCTCTTTGGTGGCAGGATTCATAAACAACACTCAAAATTTAACGAACGCCTTGCACTAATAAAGTGAGAACTTATCTGTAATCATAATTAAACTGCGGCAATACTACCGCAGATGCGACTTCATTTGTTTGGCATAACCTACATGCGGAAAGCAAGAAATGTGATTAACACTGCTCGTAAAAAAATTGTGGCATTGAGAATCTTTAGGTAATCGCTAAATCTGCGCACACTTCTTATGTAGCGAAATCAGGAATTAAAAAGAATAATAAGCACTTCGGAGGGTATGTTATAATGTTTCTTTAGAGTTGAATAGCTCAAGCTAAAGACCACAAGAATAAAACAATAGAGAATGCTAGTGTATCGCTGTCCTGCATTTTACTGTCCTCCACCACTTCATCACGCTTCCATGACGGGCCAATTGGGCGTTTCTCGCAAATACGACCATGCACGACAGTTGTTTTTCGGCCTAGACTTTCCCACTCTGTCCGAAGCTATGTCACCGCTTGTGAGCCCTGCCAGCGTCGCAAAACGCCGTCTGCTCTTCCAGGTGGCTACGTTCAGTCGATCAACGTTCCCACTGAACCTTTTCCTCGAGTTGGCCTCGACCTGCTGGGCCCTTTCCCACTCTCCACAGCCGGCAATAAATGAATTGCTGTTTCCACAGACTACGCGACCGATTACACAGTCCCAAGAGCACTTCCGACCATTTGTGCTAGCAACGTTGCGGACTTTCAGTTTTACGAAATCAAACTAATGCGCGGAGCTCTCCGTCAACTCCTCACCGACCATGGCCGCACGTTTCTCTCAGTTGTCGTCCATGAAATCCTGTGGTCTTGCCAAACCAGGCTCAAATTTACTACTCCGTGTCATCCCCAATCGAATGGCCTCACCGAGCGCCTCAACAGGGCCATAACCGAGTTACTCGCCAAATGAATTGTGACAGACCACCAGAATTCGAACATTCATTGACCGTATGTGACCGTCGCATAGAATTTTTTTTGTCACAACACCTCCGCCTATTCACCTTTCCCTCTCCGATATGGCCGCAACTCAACGCTAAACCTAGACACTTTGCTACCTTCAGCCACTCAATAAGCCGGGTAAGCCATCGCCCACGCCTACCACGCGTGCAATGTCACCCGTAACCGTATACGAGCCTCATAGGTGCACCAAATACAGCTATGCGATTGTCGCCGCGGGGACGTGCACCTTTCTCCGGGTTCTCTCGTGCTACTCTGGTCACCCACTTGGCGTGTGGGACTATCTAAGAAACTTTTGTCGCCCTATAATTGACCATTTTGTATCGTTCGTCAGGTGACAGACATCGCGTTCGAGATTGTCCCAACCGATCTAGCGAAGTCATCGCAGCTCCAAGTGACACCGTTCACGTGGCTCGGCTAAAGCCCTATTAACCCCCTTCGACGTGATCTGGGTAGATTGAGCACCGAGATGGTGCTTCTACTGCAGGGGGTTATGATACATAACAGCCGCTCACACGCGGCTGTTTTAAAGAAGAGGACAAAGTTAGTTTTTCATTGGTGCTGGACTGGCGCTATCTTGCTCATCGACTTCTGTGCATTGCGAACAGATTACTGAAGAAGTTACTCGTAACAATATTATAAACTTACTTGTGGAGTCTTTAAAATTTCACTCTGGAGTCGGCTTTTTGTAGGAGGCACGGGTTGCTGAGCTGAGCTCGTGTGCTTGCAACATATCTGCTTGGGTCTGCAGGGAGACCAAGGCACCCTTTTTTCATACTGTTGCCTTTAAACACAGTTGTAAAGGCAACAAAAAGTTACCAGACAAAGCGCGCTGTTCCCCATTCACTGTGACTCATAGCCAGGACTCCCCTAGTTACTTATGATATGACGGCAGTGCCAGAGATGCAGCTGGCATTGAGTTGTAAAAGCGAAAAAGAAAACTAGATATCAACTGTACAGTGATGATTCTCTCATCACTCTGTGGTTGTGCTACACCATATTTCAATATTTTTCCCGCAGGGGCGTCTGTGCAAGCAGGCGTTTGGTGTGTGGCAACACCACCGACCAGAGCCAATTGAGAAGGGGGGGGGGGGAAGATTCGACTCCCTCCTATGCCTCACCATGCATGGCTTAGCTGGGTCCTGGGAAAAGTAGATCTTGAAGCTTGAGCCAATGCTGCGTGATTGGACCTATAAGGCCCCCAGCAGAGGCAACACACATCTTTGGCCCCAGCTCCACGTAGACAGCACCCCTGGGCTGACCCACCTAGGGTACGTAGGCAGTCGCCTTTCCTCTTCCTACCTCCATGCATTTTCGTCTTTCACTAATACTTTATATCTTTCCTGTCTCCTGCTATCTTCTGCTTACTTCCGTTATTTCTGGCAGCGAGGGTTCACCTTGTGTATATGTCCTTCCTTGGGTGTTATATAAGGGGTCATAGCGGCCACGTACAGCTGGCGTCTACGCTCTTATAAAGTGCCACAGCGCCCCCTGTTGGGCTGGGTGGTGGGTGGATGGCGTGGCCACTGAATAAAACCATACATATTTGACTCTCAATGCCTTTCCAAAACTCCCTTATTGTTCTCCTGCAAAAAGTGGGTGCGCCGATGAAATGCATAGCTTTCGTGTTAAGCCTAAAAAATTTCTTGCCGCTTTGGTGTCATACACTACACAGATACCGGAAAAAGCGTCACAACCTTCTCTGCATTTCTTGTTGCAAAGTGTCTTGCTGACACAATAGGACCAGGGTATAAAGCCACTAAAATGACTAGCGTATACTTGTTGCTTGAAGTGCACGACAGTGAGCAGTGCAGAAAACTTACAGACCTTGTTGCATTTGGCACGTTTGCAATCATCGTGACCGCACATATAAAAATGAACACAATCCGCAAAGTGACCTCCGATGACGACCTCCTGAACCTCAGTGAGCATGAGCTGCTTGAAGGATAGAAGCACCTGGATGCAATCCATGAACAAAAAATTAAGATCAAATGCGAGAACGAGCAAACTGCCACAAACTTTTTATTGTTACCTTCACTTCCACTGTCCTGCCAGATTCTTTCCAAACTGAGTACACAAAAACAAAAGTGAGACCCTACGTTCCACATCCACTTAGGTGTTAAGTGCAACACTTTGGTTATGGCTCCCAGAATGGTAGAGGTCGACCTAACTGCACCAAGTGTGGAAACCACGAGAACTCTGAGACCTGAGACAGTCAGCTTCACTGCTCAAACTGCGAAGGCGAGCATGCCGCATATTCTAGAGCATGCCCTACTTTAAAAATGAAATATTATTACCCTCAAACACGGAAAAATATCATTCAGAGAAGCAAGAAGACAGTGCGCTCCTTTTTATGGCACATCCTATGATGCTGTGGCGCACTGGGGTGCAGCGCTGCACCAACCTTTGCCACTGGCCCAGCCCCCATTAAACGATCTGTTGGCCGTGGCTTCCGCCCCCGTGGTGGGCACAACTAGTCCTGCTGCATCCACCCAGCAGGAAATCCCCAATATCCTAGGGTTTGTGGCCCCACAACAACCGTCGGTGAAAGCCTTCGCGGCGCGAACTGATAGCGCAGGACCTTCCCCCCCCCCCCTCGTGACGGTGGCGCGCTCAAGGTTGCCTCACCTTTCTCACTCACTGCTTAGCGCTCGCAGTGGCTAACGCAGCCTGAACTCAACGGCAGCCGCGTCAGCATTTGACGGGTGCTAGGGCCTCGTCCTTTGTGGCGAGGCTTTCACGTGAGGCTCGCTCACTAGAGCGCGTGTCAGGTGCCTCACAGGAGCCAATGGACACTACACATGTCCTGATGGCGCTTTCAACGCCATATAAGCGGTGACTGGCCGTTGAACGCTCAAAAAAATAAACCCCACTGTTTAGGGCCTGTATACGGCCCTGTAAAATTACGCAGCACTTTCTCTATTTTTACATACATTGCCAATCCACTTTTGCTATAGAAACACAAATTATGCAATGAAACGCGAGAGGCCTTCTTAGGAAGCTCGATGATCTTTATGAACTCGTACACACACATATACCCTAATAGTGCTGTGTGTACAAGAAACCCATCTAAAAACCAACCACCCTAACGTCTTCACACAATATGTCACTTTCCGCAAAGATCGGAATGATGCGTTCACGTCATCTGGTGGGATAGCCATCATCAAAGAGAAAAGTCTAGGGTGTCAACATCTGCAGCTTCAAACACCTCTGGAAGCAGTGGTCATTCGAGCTGTCCTTTTAAACCATCTCGTAACCATACCCCCCCAGTACCAGCTGCACAAGCAGGAATTCATGTAAGTCAGCTCGAATTTCGAAGTTTATTTTGGCTTCCAACACACAAACAAAGAGCAGGAGCAATAGACTACCAAGATCAGATATATATCAGTTACCGAAACCTCATCTTGTTCTTGGCAATTTCAATGCACAGTGGCTTGCGGGGCGACTCTCGAACTGATATTCGGGGTCGTTTACAGAACAATTCTTGTTTTCTACCGGTGCATGTTTGTTCAACAAAAAAGCACCCTTATATTTCAGCTTAACGAGAAGAAATATTCATTCATTGAAACTAGAATTGTCTCACCATCCCTTTTACCTGTGGTTAGCGTGAACATTACGAATAACCCATATGGGAGCGCCCATTTCCCCACAGTTCTGAAAACAGCAAAAGAGCACTAGTCTGTACCACAAGTTTCCCAGTAACAGGTCGACACAGCTGACTGAGAGAAGTATCGAACTCTCTGCAGCTCTCTCGTGGGCCAACATGTCTTCATTAGGAATTGGTTTTGCTTTCGAATACTTCACTGCCTTTATCACTTACGCGCCTTCGCAATGTCTATCTGATGTAATACGTGTTACCTGGTGGAACGAAGAGTGCCGCTAGACTAAAAAAAAGAAAACAAATTATGGCGGCTACTGTGGGATTAGCCTATTGCCGTAAATAAGACAAATTTAAAGGCATAAGCTCCGAAGGCAGGTGTATCCGCCGGCAATCTAGAAGAGACAGCTGGCGGAGCCTTATATCTAGTATCAACTCCTACACAGATGAGGCTAAAGTATGAACTAGGCTTAGTAGAATCAACGGACGACAAACACTCTATCTTCCGCTGGTAAACTACATGGTGACTCATTGAACCATCAAGATAACTCCCTGGGGGTGCATTTTGAACATATATCCAGTTCATCCTACTGCTCAGAAACCTTCCTAAGTTACAAAACACACATGAAACGACAGAATATACAACGTAAAAGTGCGAAAACAAAAGGATACAACAAACTTTTTTGCCTCGCAGAGCTGCAGGCAGCACTGAATAGCTGTAAGAAATCTGCCTGAGGTTCTGACCGCGTAATATACGAGATGTGGAAAAACTTGCCTTATGAAACTAAACAAAAACACACTTCTTTGCCTCTACAATGCTCTGTCGGCATCTGGTGATATCCCGTGTGCCTTTTAAGAGGACATTAACGTTCGTATTCTCAGACAGAGTAATGATGCATCGTCTGCTTCTAGCTACCGGCCTATAGAACCAATGAGCTGTCTGTGTAACGTATTAAAAAAAAGATTGTTTCATTTTCTTGAATCAAATACATGCTCTTATAAGTGCGTGTTTCGGTAGCGGCGATTCACAACCGACCACTTATTCAGCATTGAGTGAAACATTTGCTAAGCATTTGCGTATAAGCGATTCTTACTCTCGGTTTTCCTCGACATGGAGAAAGCCTATGATACAGCATGACGATTTGGAAGTATCAAAGACCTTTCACTATTGGTGTACGTGGTGTAATGCTGCGTGTAAGAAAAACCTACCTGACCGAACGAACATTTTGTGTACGAGTAGGCATCGTACTCTCACGACAGTTTGTGCAGGAGAATGTATTGCCTCAAGGGGGAGTGCTCTGTCTCACGCTTTTCATTGTTAAGATGAATTCATGGTGCCGAACCATCCCATCCGGTATATTTTATAGCACATATGTTGGTATTATACAAACAGGATTCTGATCGCGCCATCTCGCTATCTGTGAAAGACGGGTGCAGCTTGGTTTGAACAAGGTGGTCGAGTGGTCGAGGGGTTGACTGGAACAAGGTGGTGGAACCACCTGGGGTTCTTTAACGTGCACCCAAATTTGAGTACAGGGGCCTACAACATTTCCGCCTCCATCGGAAATGCAGCCGCCACAGCTGCGATTTGATCCCGCGACCGGCGGGTCAGCAGCCGAGTACTTTAGCCACTAGATCACCGTGGCGGAGCCTATCAATCTGCCTCGTGAAGCACCTTTGAGAATGCTGGACCTCATTTGTCACTTAGGTATCCGGTTGTTCTTAGGAGCATTCAGGTCAAGCCCTATAGAGATTCTATATTTAGAATCGTACGAGTGGTCACTCCATTTGCAGAGATCTTTCTCATCTCATGTTTATTTTCAAAAAGTTTATACAAACAGCGAACACACCGTACATCCTACCATAAATGATTTTTCCAGCTCTGGAATATTCCACAGCCAGGCCTCAATAAAGAAGTCATACTCACTCAGTGTGAGAGCCCTTGCTGAGGAAATAGATGTCCAACTTTTCGAAAACAACCTTGTGACATATGCTATAGACCTTTCGCCGTGGCAGTGGCAGCTTGTAAACTGTAACGTATCTTTTGTTGAAAAAGTAAGCCCATGTTGCACATATACATATTGCCACTTGCCCACCAGGTATGGCGAGCGCGAGGCATGACTACCCGCTAGATAAAAAAAAGATGTTCTGGGGCAGCGCGCTCTCTGGCTAGTTATAATTGAGTCAGAAATCTTGCCATTTTTTGACGTCCTCTAAGACAGAACTGTGGAACACCTTCGACAAACGTGGCTTCCGCATCGTAAGAGGCGTGGATGCAGCACATTCCAGAGCATTGGAGGCTGCAGCGTCTTTCACAGCGTTTGTAGACGTCTCTAACGCCATCTCGGGCAGATGTCTAGGCTCAGAAGGTAGTCCTCGGAGTCTTCGCCTTGTGCGGTGAACAGGTGTTGCCACTGCAAGTACAGGGCTACCTGGAAGCGGCTTGGACATTTCCTGGGAATTACCCAGGGCCTTTCGAGTGCTTTCTCTTGTAGCACGCGGCAACATGTACCTTTTAGAACTGCAGCGCTAGTTCTTCTGCCCTGAATTCTATACCAATGCGTCAGAGTCTCATCTCGGCGTCTCGTACACAGTCATTTGCCTGTCTTTTTCGGATGCAGAAGTACTGTATACTGAAACAAGCATATTTATGGCCGAGCCTTATGCAATTTTGACAGCTGCTAAGCACATAAGTGATTCTAAAATACATAAAAAAGTGATATACACAGACTCGTTGAGCGTCGCCTAGGCTCTAAATACTTCTAACATTCACAAAATTTCGGTTGACAATCCACTGTACTCTCTCTAGTGTGCCATGTATGTGGCTGAAGAGCTCGTAGTTGTTTGTTGGGTTCCAGGGCACAGCGAGATAGAAGGCAATGTGCTGGCTGTCTGGCTGGTGACATCAGTTTTTAGAAAAGACGGGCACTTCTCACGTTCCTCAATAATGGTAAACGTAATGGATATGAAGCCCTATCTTCGCAATGCACTCCGAAGCTACTGGCAGCACTCGTGCGGTGTCCAAACTAACAACTAACTTTACACTACCAAGGCACGGTTAGGTAAGTGGCCTCCCACCACAAATTCCAGACGAACTGAAATCCTCCTTTCTAGGCTAAGAATGGGACACACCTATGGAACCCATAGTTATCAATTGACTAGTGGAGAACCGCAGACCTGTGGAAAATGTGAAGAAGCGCCGAGATTACTTCACGTGCTTCTTCAATGTGGAAAGGGAGAACCTAAAGGAAGAAAATATTTTTTAAAACCTTTTATGAGCACATCCCCTGTAGGCCAACAATATTTTAGGCATTGATCCATTTTTTGACAAAACATTGGTGCTATCAATTTTTAACGAGTTTGGTACACTGAAAACAGTTCGCTCGTTAGAATCGAAGCACATCCTCTGCTGGATATTGTTGCTGCGAAAGTAAGTTTTTTTATTTTACTAAGCCTCAGATTCCTTGCTCGCGAGAGGCCCTGTGAGGCAGTGCTTCCTAGTTCATATAATTTTAGCGTCTTGTTATATGCACTATAGCACTCTTAAATTTTCTGTATTCCTTTCTAGTCACTCCCATTCTTGTAACCGTTATATGTATTTTATGCACACCTTGTGTACAGGCTTCAAGACCATTTTACAGCCACTCACATTACATTGATCACACATTACACCATGTCTTGGTGCTGTTTGGTCACAATTGGCCCTTGCGCCATAAAACACCATATACCATCATCATCATTGTCATATTTTGTAGCACCTGTTAAGCTATCTTTCCTTCACGGTGTTTCCGGCATGACCACTGAGGTTGGGTGAGGTTTTTGCTTTTTCTCATGGCAGAGACGCGTTTGCTTGAGGAAATGTATTCTGTAGGTACACAGTGTATTATTTTGTAGTGTATTTTCAAAATTTAGTAAATTGTGCAATGAATTAGAAGCAATTAGACAAAAAAAATTCCTGTTCTCAACTGGCATCAAATGCCACTGGATCTGTTATTGGTCATAGACAGACAACTACTTTTCAAGTACTAACAGTTGCTCAAATGTTTACAAAATATAAACAGTTTTCACGACATCTTTCTAAATAAACCGTTGCACGGCTACTGAGTGGAGGATACTGCTTCGGTATCTACATCAAAAAGTTCGGCAGGTCCCTCGTACCTGCACGTTATGCGAAGCATGCGGAGGGAAGGTGACCATGGTGCAACATTTTTATTTAGCGAAACGTCATGAAATGACGCTAAATATGTGTACAAATGTTGCACGCACAGACATATGCTGAAGGGTTGCAGATGTTTATATAACCAGTTGTTTGCACTCGCGCAACGATGCCAACTGGAACATGCGTATTAGCAACACCAGAAGCTGATATCAAGCGCTCATGCTCGCGAGGATGCTGGCCCTGAATACTGCTACATAAATCCACTTCAGCGCATCGCAGCTAACCACGATTGACGTTAACCCCACGCGACGGCTCTACCAAAGACGCACATTAGTAACTTTTATAGGATTGGGTAGGCAGCACTGTAACTGATATGAACGTTTCACGAAAAATAGCGTCTATTCGAGATGTATTTCTGGGACCTGACGTAGCTCTGTGGTAAAATGCTTCAGCGCCACGCAGAAGGCTTGGATATGATTTCAGCTGGGATTCTGGCACTTATTCTTTGCAATAGTCGAGTCTACGCAAACATGGTCAGGTATTTCTTAATGAGCACGCGTGAATATTGTCCTTACGTTTTCTCTTCGTTCCTAGGTAGATACTAAGTATAATTCACCTTTGGCATATTCACCTTTGACATACCTGCGGTACATACCCACCCATGGGTATGTGCCACTGTCTGGCGGGATGTGTTTGACGACGTACGCAACGGGTTGGTGACAATAATAATGTCTTGACAAGCGCGTCAAATCCGCTAAACCATCTTACCCTCTCATGGTAATTTTGGTTTTTCAAGGGGAAACCATGGGAGACCCAGACATAGGTGGCTAGATAGATAGATAGATAGATGGATAGATAGATAGATAGATAGATAGATAGATAGATAGATAGATAGATAGATAGATAGATAGATAGATAGATAGATAATGCGCTCAAAGTCGACGAAGTTTGCTGAGAATTGCTTCGCATTTAAATGCGCCTGCCTGGCGGCCCTTGAAACGAAGGGCTTTAGACAAGCCATTGGTGATGTTATTCTTCTATGATTTCAATGCGGCGACCACTTGATAGCCATTCTCACTGCAAGCGTCACATCATTCTCATGATTTTATTATACATGTGTTTTACCAGCCTTAGGACGTAGAATTTTAGGCCACTATAGAGCTGAGTAATAATAATATAGGGCGCATTCCTACATGCCGCCGTATTACAGGCGACCATAATTTCACTTTTGTGACTATTCAAGGCACTTTTTAGCTAAACATGGCTTTTGCGCCATTAAAACCAACACAATAATAACTTCAGCAATTGTGGTGACGAATCATAAAATAATTGCAAGTGATGTAAACGAAAGGAGCGTTAAAGTCAGATGAAAGGTGAACCCACAAAAAATGTATAAAGTTGTACTGCCCAGCGCAACCACGAGAATATGTGTGGCAACTGGGCAAGAAGAGCAAAATGCGTGAGGTCTGATTACAAACAAAGGAGCCTACTCTCCACATGCACTCCTCCATGTTAATAAAGTTCATCAAAAATAAGTTTGGGTTGCTTCGCTAATGTTAGGTAATCGTAACACGTAACGGACATATAAACAAAAGCAAACGTTTAGGCGGCTATCCGAGTTATTCAGTGATAACTAGCTGGTCAGAAACATGAACCCGGTCCGAAAACATTGCAAGTGGTGCCATGCAGTTCTATATACTTGGTTTCTAAATAGGGTAGACAAGTAAGCGCTCATTTCCGGGCAGAAAGAAGGAACCATGCATGAACACCTAGCACGCATTCTCGTAAGATCTGTAAGAAGATGAGCGGATTTAACATGCAATACATAATATAAAGGAGTACACAAAAACGGATGGTCAATTACCTGATGAAACAGACGTTAAAGAAATCAGTACAAAGGTGTATCCGCATTATCGTGAACTTTGTTTACAGTGCAACACTAGAGACACGAACTCAAAAAAGAAAACAGTGCTGGCTCAGTTGAGAGTCAGCACCGTGGCTGTCTTTGTGTTCGTGTCTTTGGTGTGGCCCTGTAAACAGAGTTCACGAAGAATCCCAACCAACTGACCCAACTTGCCGTCATTACTGCAGTGTATTCGCACTATCCGTGGCCTGTATGTGGCGCATGAAGTAAAACAGCATGGCAGCCTGAAGGACGACAGCGAGAGTATAGGAAGGCATGTAATGCTGCAGCAGAAGTTGTTTAAGAAACTCTGGGGCAGATTAGTGCAAGCTTCTAACACAATCATTCATACGGCAGCAAACACAAAGAAGCAGCCTCAGCATCCTTTGTGAGCGTCGAGAGCGTGGCTCTTCATTATCGGGTGCACTGAACCATTTTTGTCCGCAATTGTCACACTCGTTTTCCCGCGAAAAAAACTTGCGACGACATAGACCACCTGCGGTTGTCACAGCCGCTTCTACAAATTGAACAATTGCTGCATTACGTTATGTAGTGTGATGCAGCTCTGGCACCTGGTTTCAGAAAAGGTATACACAGGTGGTTCTAAAAAAAGGAACAGAGTTAACACGCACAATTTATGCCATATAAGGACTTGTTTCCTTCAATGAAGGAAACACAGCATCGCCGAGTAACTACCATCCATTTCCATAACAAGCGTCACTTCGGAAATAATGAAGCATATCATATACTTTCATACTGCTAACTTCTATGCTGGTTAATTTATTTTCACCCAAGTCAGCATGGTTTTCCCAAAAAAATATTCCTGTGACATTCCAATTGCTCTTTTCTTTCATTACATACACATGAATCTAGACCGTAACGTTACGATTGGCACAATATTCTTAGATTTCGAAGAGGTATTCGACGAAGTTCTCCATGCTCGTCTTTTATTGAAACAATTCCTTCTTAACTTCCAGCCCAGTGTTTTAAACTGGCTTCAATATTTTTAACCAACCGTTAACATTTAGTTCATGCCAACTCATAGTCTTCATCTATAACACCCGTTCTTTCAGGTGTACAGCAAGGTACCGTACTTAGTCCCCTCCTCGTCCTAATATACAACAATGATCTCTCTTCAGACATTTCTTGCCACATCCATTTATTCACAGATGATTGTGTTTTGTACCATGCAGTTAGTAACACATGCCATCACTTTATATTGCAATGTCATTTCCCCCGCATACATATCTGGCGTAAATGTTCACTCATGTCCTCTAATGTTTTTTTAAACTGTGTTACTGTCTATACAATGTCCTAATCATCATGGTATTTAGAACTACACTATTGATAACAACTGAAGTTCTACAGTTGATTCATTTAAATACCTTTGCATGAGCAACTCTCGTGATCTAACTTGGACCGGTCATAATAACCACATTATGAATTCTGCTAATCGTACTTGAGAGTACTTACCCCATAAAATTTTGCTTGCTCCCCTTCATATAAAAAAGTTGCCTTTTGAACCTTTGTCAGCCAAAACCAAGAGTGTGCTCATGCTAATTTTGATGTTCACCACAAAAACTTCATTACCGTCCTCGAGTCTCTCCAGAACCATGTGGCATGATTGATACTATTCATACTCCAGAAGCATCTAGGCACCAAGAGAAAAAAAAACTCATTTGATGTGGCTAAACTCCGCAAAATTACACATCTTGACATATATCATAAATTTATCTATTTTTTTGCTTTTAGATAACCCATACATCAGAAGAGCCCATCTCATTTCCTGCCACTGTCACTGTAACGCAGTCTATCCAGTGCAAGCCCATAGAGTCACCTTCACCAATCGTTTTTCCTGCGCACAGCCTCAGACTAGAATGACCTGCCCACCGAAGTCACCTCCAACATCGACAACCAAGCATTCAAGCGGCTCATCGGAACCATTCATTCATACCTACCCTTATAATAATAGAATTTTCATCACCCAGTCCCTCATGCAAGATTCCAACTAGGACCTTTGAGGCAATAAAATGAATGAATGAATGAATGCTTAAAAAACGCTTTTTCAATCGCGAAAACAGTGCTTCAAGCTGTATTGCGGCGACAAACCAACGTTAGTGAACTAGCTGTGTGTTTCCGTTGCTGCTAAGCATTGGTTTTTGAAAAAGCAGTCATTTGCTCTTAGAAATGCTCATTTTTTCTGTCATTACAGGTCGGCAGCTACCCGAAATTTTTTTCGTGTATGTGCGTAGAGAACCATGTGGTGAAAGCATCACAGGCTCAGCATTTCAATTACAAATTTGGCACTTCTGTTAGGTATGTCTCTTGGCTGTAATATTCAAACAAGGAAGACCTCGCGGCGTCCCCAAAGGAGCGAGTGCGCAAGAGCTACTACTTCTGCTCCGACCATTTCTCCGACGAAAACTACTACGATCAGGCGAAAGCAGAACTGTAGCGTTGAGCTTTATTTACAGAAATAAATGTTTCCAGATAAAAAAGAAATTGGATCATATAATGAACTGTTTCTTGTGTTTACACAGTGAGCGCCTTGATGCTTATTTGCGATAGAATCTCCCCAAAAACCCTTTAGGCCACTCCGCAAGGACTTTTCTCAAAACATGTTTGTTTATAGATGTTTCAAATACTTTTAACACATATTACGCCAAATGGTAAAAAAAGCAAAAGACGTTATGAGACTGGTACTTTGCCGCAGATTTTACAAAATCGCCTGCACCCGCCTGTATTCTTGTTTCTTTGCTCAGCCTATTTAGGCCATAGAAGTAATTTATAATTTTACTTGTGACGTCACATCAAACAAGAATGCTAACATATTTCTTTAAAACTGAACTTGTCACCCTACCCAGTTTGAAGGTTGCATACGCAAAATTTATTCCCGCCTAATTTGTTACTTTTTCCAGACATATCTGAAGGGTGGTGACGTGGGCACACAAGTTTTTTGACAAAAATACTTCGCTGCCATGAGGCGTCTACGTAAGCAGGCGCTAGGTGTGTAGGGACACCACGGACCCGAGATAACGGAAGGAGAGGAGTTAACTTGTTTTCTCGCTTAGCCGTGCTTCGCATTGCCGTGTGTTGGAAAAAGGGGATCAAGAGGTTTTAGCTGACGCTGGGTGATTGGATCTTCAAGGCCCCCCGGCAAAGGCTGCACACCCCTTTGGCACGGGCTTTACGCAGATGGTGCCCCTGCGGTGACCCACTCAAGGGAAATCGGCAGTCGTCTTTTCCTCTCTCTCCCTACATCTTCGACTTTGTATGTTTCCTGTCATCTCCTTACTTCTACTCTTCCAGGCGGCAAGACTTGACCTTGTGTATGTGCGCGATCTTGGTAACATAATATTGGGTTATAGTGGCTTTGTACAGCTGGTGCTGGCATGCCTTTTTATAATTTCGCTGCCGCGTCTATATGTTGGACTTCAAGGTGGGCGGCTGGCATGGCTGGCAAATTTACTGTTATTTTATGGCCTCTTTTTTCATTTCTCAAACTGTCTGATAGCCTTCCCCATAAGAGGTGTTGCATCAAAGCAAATCCGAATGTCTTCATCAAACAGAAATAAATATTCCCACATTTCCATGTGATTCACTCTGAAACGCAAGTGAACGCATGAACGATCTCTTGTCGTATCAAAATGCCTCACCAATACCATTGGTCCAGGCTTTCAGGCTACACGCATGGCTAGTGGCAACCTTCTTCTCGAAGTCCAAAGCATGACCCAATACGAAAATCTGTGAAAAGTCACCTTTTCCGGGGACCGCCGCAGTGGTCTAGTGGCTAAGGTATTTGGCTGCTGACCCCCAGGTAACGGGATCAAATCTCGGCTGTGGCGGCTGCATTTCCGATGAAGGCCCGTGTGCTAAGATTCGGTTGCAAGTTAAAGAACACCAGGTGGTCAAAATTCCAGAAGCCCTCCACTACGGTGTCTCTGATATTGTTGTGGTGGTTCTGAGACGTTAAAGCCCACACATCAATCAATCAATCAATCAATTACCTCTTTCGGAACCACACCTGTCTCTGTCATACCACACCGTTCTCTGAAAAGTTCCCGAGTCATAGTGTCTGAACAATGCCTAATCGGCCAGAAAGAGAGTGAGCTTTTTGAGGGCTGGAACGAACAGCACATAACGCATGTACAGAAATCAATAAACCCCGAATAAGCACCACATTTTCACATTTTGCACAAGCACACTTCCAGAATATATTGAAACAGGTGACCTGAAGTTGGACGTTCGGTGCTATATCTCCTACATCTGATGTTCTTTTAGGAGTCAGCGTTTCAGTCATGGTTCTCATAGCTGCCGTGGCTGTCAAAGCTGTGCAAAGCAAGGTTCACGCGAAAACGTTGCAAACAACTTTGCAGAAACTCCCCACTACCCAAACTGCGACGGTGGATGCCCCACTTACTCGAGCAGATGTCTTACATGGACACACAAAAAAGAAATAATTCCACTCAAAGTAAATGAAAACTTTTTGTTTAAGGAGGCGCGCAAGCGTCTTTCTTTACAGCGTGCATGTGGCACGAAAGGAGGCAGTGCCACCGAATTCCACGGCGCCCACACGTACCGCACCAAATGGACGGGTGGTAGCACCATTTACCCCCTCAGAGGAAGCAGCACAGGCTCCTCCGCCGCCAAATAGCTAGATGGCCTCCAGACCGGCATCTCCAGAGCCTTCTGTTTTGACAAATAGCATTTAGACGTATGATCACGTCCGTCTGAACTGCGAGTGGGCATCCAGCGGTTCGTCCGAGGTGGTGGACACAACAGCAAGTCCAACGGTGCCCCTGGCGCCGAAGGACAGGCGCGGCTTTTCGTAGCGCACGAGAAAGTCCACAACCATTATCATGCGGCCTGACAAGGGCTACCTGACTAGAAAAAAATACTTATTTTAGCACTCAATACTAATTTACACTTTAAACAAATGTATAGAACATCATCAAAGAACTGCTTAGAAACCTCGACTATATCCAAGAACTCGTGAACTAACATTCATAAAAAGAACTGCGTGTAGAAGAGACTCTCCTAAAGTACAACAACGCATATTTTCTACGTGCTTATGTAATATTCCGAAAGTACCGCGATGACGCCATAGCGTGTTCTGGTTGAGTGGCTATTATAGATGATCAGGGCGTTGCATGAGCACATCTACTACTACAAAAATTCCTTGAGGCAGTGTCTGCTCAAGCAGCTCTCTTGAACAAAATTATTACCTCTTTACACACCTGCACTATACCGCCTCGAAAACATACTCAGTCTTTTATAGATGAACTACCGAACCTTATCTGGTCCTTGGTAACTTCAATGCAGATATGATTCGATGCGGTGATTCTCGCTGTGATAGATGAGGTCACCTGGTTGAACAGTTTCGGTTCTCATTAGGCGCTTGTCTCTTGAATTTGAAACAGTCCACTTATTACAGCCTGGCCAACAATACCTACTCATGCATAGATCTCAGCATTGCATCCTCATCGCTACTGCCTCTACTCTAATGTAACGTCAATAATTATGCCAATGGTACTTACCAATCTCCTCTAAATCTAAGTACACCAATTGATAATGAAGGTCTTGCAGAGATTCTCAGATGGCATATTCAGAAAGATGGCGGAGAACAGTTTCAAAAACTACATACATAAGTTGTTCATTATGCATGACTGAAGCTTAGATGCAGCTGTGGAGTACTTTACAGCTCTTCTTATTCACGCTGCCACAAATTGTATCTCTGAAACTTGACTGTCCACGAAACGATGTGTCTCTTGGTGGAACAGTGATTTTTGGTGTGTTCGAAAAAAGCAAAATAACGCATGGAGGCTGCTTCCCAACTTATGAACACCCGAGAACCTTGACAACTTTAGGATCATAGAGTATAAAGGCCGAAGAATGCGCAGAGAGGCGAGAAGGGAGAGTTGGCACAAGTTTTTATTAGGAATCAATTCATATACTCACGAGGGAAAGTCTGGAACATGGTAGGCAAGGTAGTAGGACAGCAATCTCATCCACTTGCTCTTTTGAACACACAAGGCGACCGCTTGGACGACCAAGCGAACTCTCTTAAGGCGCACTCTGCACAGGTCTGCAGCTCGTCGCACTATACCGCATTGTTCCAGCGATGCAAAACAATAATAAAAACAGAAACTAGAGCGCGAAACCACGATATACGAACCATACAATCAACCTTTCCTCTTTGCTGAGTTACAGGCATACTTAACGGCTGCAATAAATTCCCCCCAGAGTCCTATCGAGTCGTTTATCAAATGCTAAAACACCTGCCCTCTGGAACAAAATTAGCCCTTCTGTACCATTATAATGCCGTTTGGTGTTCCGGAGAGATCCGTTCAGCCTGTAAAGAAGCCATTGTTATTCGGATTCTAAAGCAAGGCAACGATCGATCATCTGTTACTACTTACACGCCAATCTCGCTCACAAGCCCTCTGTGTAAACTTTTCGAAAAGCTGATTACCGCCATCTTTTACATTTCCTAGAAACAAACAGTCTGCTGGACTCATACCTGTGTAGATTTCGTGAGGATATATCCATCACTGACCACAAGCTACACATCGAGGAACAAATTCACGATGCTTTTGTTCATAAACATTTCTTTTATTTCCGTATTCATAGATATGGGAAAAGGCGTACGACAAGACGTGGCTGTTTGACGTCCTGCGAGACCTCTCACATTTAGGTGACCTAGATAAAATGTTGACGATATTAGAAATTTCTTTCTCAAACCGCAATTTCCGCGTCTGAGTAGAGAATGTCTCGTCTCGAACATTTTTCCTGGAAACTGGAGAGCCGAAAAGTGGTGTACTAAGTTGCACAGTTGTAAATATAAAAACAAATAGGCATACTCCTACATTTAACACAATATCTTTTAGTGCACATATGTAGACGACGTGCCGACAGGTTTTAAATTATGTAACTGCAATATGCGAGCGGCAAGTTTCACTTGGCTTGATTCAGGTAACAAAGTGGGCTGATGACAACGGATTCATCTTTAACCCACACAAGAGCACCTGCGTTTCATTCTCAAGAAAGAGAGGTCCTATTTAGATATAAACATTGAGTTGCACGGTCAGCGGCTACCAGTAAATCTTGGACAAAATTTTCAGGGATAATTTTAGGCATAAAATTATCTTTTTAACTTTACATTGAAAAACTCAAAAGCAAATGCTTAAAAGCCATGAACATTCTAATGGTATTGTCACGCACTGTGTGCGGAAGTAACAGAAAATGTCTGATGAATTTTTACAAGAGCCCCGTAACACCACGTCTAGAATATAGTGCAATTGTCTGTCAGTCTGCAACACGAAGTATTTTGTGAATGCTTCATCATGTTTCCACTTGCGCATGCGTCTCTTGATAGGTGCTTTTCACACTAGCCACATAGAAAGCCTCTACGTTGAATCAAATAAGGGGTTGCTCTATCTGCAAAGATCTCACATGTTTTCTGTATATTACCTGAAAATGATCGCAGACGAGGAACACCAGTCATACTCCACACTCACTAATTTGTCCAGCTCTGCCCTGTTTGAAAACTGTCCTCCATTGAGAAAGCCCCACACGCTTTATATGAGGGACATAGCCCAAGAAAAAGGTGTTCCACTGCTTGAACACTGTCAAATTGGTCCCGCTGCACATTTCCCACCGTGACAGTGGAGGCTCATACATAGTTATGTGTCCTTTGCTGAAGTCTCAAAGCACACGCTACTTGCACGCAGGCATACATTTCTTCCTAGAACTTCAGCACAAATTTAATTGTTCGGACGTCTTCACAGATGCTTCGAAATGTCACTCTTTTTTGTGGCTTTGTCATATCCAGCGGTGGGTTTATTCTTTTTGGATGCCGGCGTTCTCCATCCTTATACCAGCATTTTCAAAGGAAAAGCTTATGCAGTACTGCTGGTCAAAAAACAAGTCAAACAAAGAAAACTACAGAAGGTGGTAATATATACAGAGTCTGTAAATGTAGTGAAAGCCCTGAAAACATTTAAAAACACATAATCCCCGTCCTAGTGTTTCTTTACTAATTTTTATGCCACTGTACACATCCAAACAGCAATAATGTTGTCTGCTGGGTGCCAGGGCACCATGAGATACAAGGAAACGTTTCGGCAGACAAGCTGGCCGCATTTGCCTATGACACTGCTGCCAATGCTTCAATACTTATTCCGGCACTACATTTGAAACCTTTTCTAAAACTAAAGCACAGTGGCTATTGGCAGATCACGTGGCATAGACACATAGCCATTAAACTTCATGCTAATGAGCCGCAAATTGGTAATTGGCCACCACTATCAAAATTATGACACTTACAAGTAACGCTTACAAGACAAAGAACAGAACATACACACTCTACACAGCCATACCTTTTGTCCGCCGGCTATTCACTGTTGTGTGAGAGATGTGGAGAAACAATTACGGTTCTCCACATCCTCGTCCAGTGGATTGAGTTAGATGCCAGTGAAAAAGCACTTTTTACTACCCTACTGACAGCAGCTCCCACTACACCTTAGGACGTTCAATGGTAGGGATGCGCTTTTTAAATTTTACCCACTATTTATCTTTTTTATGAAGTACATAGTTTTCTCTGCATATTTCGAGGCAATGCGTAGCATGACCACCGTGTCAATGTCGCGGCTACGGTGACTACATCACCGCCGTGGTTGCATATTCGTGACTTTTTTCCGAGCCCTTTCACTGCACATCTTTCACTCCACTGTCATGATTTTAGTACTTCTATGTTTTTACCCGCGTTAGTGCGAGGAATCGTAAGACCCCTATACAGCAACGCATCCTATCATTGCTCACTTCTATAGTAAACAGAGATGGCACTCTTTGGCCATCAATTAGACCTTGCACCGTAAAATACAGCACATCATCAGACACACACACACACTACCCATAGATACCTATTGCCTGGGGGCGATGCACCATTGTGTGAGAGATGTGGAGGACCACTTGGGCTTCTTCACATCCTTACCCAGTGCCGTGATTTAGATGCTCTCAAAAAAAAGCACTTCTTATTGCCTATACTGACAACAGATACCCTTGCACACACCAATGTTCGTCAATACAGAACCCGTTTTCACACATAAATAATTGCTGGCAGTTTTCAGAGGCGTGCACAGTTTTAATGTCATATACCCAGGTGCTCCGTAGCACGACTTCAGTAAAGAGGTTGGTGCTGCGATGGCTACATCCCCATTGTCGTCTGATTATCACAACGTTTCGCCATTGCCTTTCACTGCACATATTTTACGCCAACGTCGTTACTTTATTACTTCTACGTGTTTACCTGCGTTGGCACAAGGAAGTTTGAGGCCCCTATACAGCCAACTATAATAATCATTGTCCGCATCACTTGTCTCGTGAAATGGTGCTCTTTAGCCATTAGATGGCCCTTGCACCGCAAAACACCACGCATCATTGTTATCTTGGCAAATAGGCGCTGTAAAACCAGGCCCACTACGGCGTAGCGTAGCGTAAAACCGGATTCAGGAAAACCGGACTTGCCAGTGCAATTTTTTGTTGTTGTTAGTTGTGAGCAGAGGGTTCATGGGTAAATATGGAAGCACCCAGGAAGGCTTCTTCAAAAACGTGCTAAAGTTGGCACTGACACGCACGCATGTCGACGTGTTACGCGACAGTTTCATTTTTTGGTATCTCTGGCAGTCGGTACCAACAATCCTGAGGCACCCAAAGAGCTCCGACGTGCCCTCCGGTTCGTTGTCGAGTGCCTATCGACACCAATTACCTTGAATACGGAAGGCGCACTGTAGAAGTGAAGTAAGCATGTAATGATGTTCAATCAGGTGCCAGTGGAGCCTTCATATCCTTGATAATTGACAAAATGACAATTTCAGTTTCAGGTTCAGTTTATTTAGCTATCTTTTTCAGCAATCAAGTTAAAGTACAGTGATTTATTGTTTTTAAACAATGGCAATGGTCAACACAAAACAAAATGTAAATCAGATTAAAAAGTGAAAAAGATGCAAGGACAGGAATCAAAAGCTGCTAAAAAGCAGCTTGACGAGATTCCTGACCCAGAGTAGATTGACCGCAAACACGTGGTGATGTAAAAAAAATAAAATACAAGCAAATAAAACAGAAAAAGTACAAGAGCGCACAACACAAGCAAGTAAAATATCAACAAATTTAGCAGCAAACTTCAACTGCAGACATAATGTAAAATCGCAAACACTCAACGATTGCGGCATAATATGGGAGAACAAAGTGAGAAGGAAAACAAAAGAACATAATTTATATATATAAGAAACACTACCTTGAAACACTATGTATAATGAAAACACAAATACATGAAACAGTTCATGTTTGTACATGTGCATATGAAAAGGCAAAAATGCACTTCTATTCAAACAAATTATCAAAATGAATATGATACTAAAAATAATACATAGTGAAAATGAACTCGAGATTATTTGATCACATTCCCAGGCACTTTAGGGTTGCTAATTGAATATTCTGTCCACTGCTTGTTTGTCAGCATATAAGGCGTAATGCCTTTGTTGTTTAGGTGATTCAAAAAGCTTGGCATGATATGCTTAAGAATTTTAAGGCCGTAATTCGTTCGCAAAACGGCATTTGCCATGTGTCTCTTTTCCTTATGTTGTTAAGTGATGCGCGTGACTCTTTGAGCTGACACAGGGTCAGAAAATTGGTTTTGCTTTTCAAATCATGTTTGTATTTAGCAAAGAGACTCAAATTGTGCAGGTGTTCTACTTGGAGCACGTTATATGTTGTATATAATGTTGATGTATGAGCGTCGTATGGAACACTTGCGATATGTCGTATTGCCTTCTTCTGTAGCCTGATAAATTTCAATTTGTTCTTTTGCGGGGTGTTTCCCTAGACGAGGGTACAGTAATTGATGTGCGAGTGAAATAAGGCATTATAAATCAGAAGTATAGCTTTTTGGAGAAACTGTATCTCGGAATTTTGAAAGCACTCCACATGCCTTGGCAAGCTTTTTGGCAACATCATACACATGCAAATCCCAGTTTAAGTCTTCACTGAAAGTCACCCCCCATATTTTAACGTCTCGTACAATCCCAGTCTCTTTGTCACTGAGGTGTAAGTCTAAGCTAGAATATATTCTTTTATTAGTTGGTTTGAATTGAACAGCCTTTGTTTTAGCAGCATTGATAACAAGAAAATTCAATTCATTTTTGTAGCTTTTCTAGCGCGTCGTGAGCTAGTATACTAAGAATAGATACGTTGTCGGTTTGGAAGAACCAGCTTGTGTCATCGGCGTAAACTGAAAATTCGACGTTCTCGCAAACTCTTACTATGTCGTTTACGTAGATGTTAAATAATACGGGGCCTAACACACTTCCTTGCGGAAAAACAATGTATATGTGTAATAGCGAAGAACTTTTATCTTTAATGCTTACACATTGCTTTGTATTCTCTAGATAAGATTTGACGACATTTAGGGCTACGCCTCAGAAACCATAATGTTCTAGTTTAGTAAACAGAGTTTGGTGGTGCATTCTGTCCAACGCCTTAGAAAAATCAATATAAATACCCAGTGTTATCTTCTTTTCCTCAAATCTATTTAAGATGATTTCTTTTTTGTGCTAGCAAAGCGTGTTCGCTTGATAAACCTTGACTAAAACCGGACTGTTCTGACGCAATCAAAAAATGCTTATCGTAGAAAGATATAATTTGCTTACAGATAACCTTTTCTAGCCCTTTAGAAATAACAGGCAATATTACGATTGGACGGTAATTTCAAAAGTCATTCTTATTTCCCGATTTGTACAACAAACACAATTGTAGCACCCAACCAAGTCAACTGCGCAGGCTTTGCGCCACGTCTTGAATATGTGGTAGAAATCACCATATTTTCTCAATAAGAGGAGGAGTTGGTTGCTGAAAGTGGGCCGTGTCCAAATTGTCGGCATTCGTGTTTGAAGGAGGGGCGTATTCAGTGCGTTGCACACCAGGTACGTGCTCCCCCCCCCCCTCGAATTTTTTTGCGTCATGACATATAAAGTTAAGAAAGCCATTTTAAGGGGGTATCCCTCCCGAAATAAGGTGGTGCCCCCCACCTGAAAATATTTATGGCTATGCGCCCAGTTCAAAAAGGATATTGAAACTCACTAAAATAAGCAATACTAGTTCGTCGCGATAGATCGATTGTCGCGAATGAGCCGCGGCTTCTATAGTTGGCGAGTACTGCTAACTTCAACCACGTGCACATGTTTAAGTCCATCTTAAGAAAACGCTAGTGCTCGAGCACCTCACTGCTGGGTCTTCAATAGTCATATCACGGCTGCAGGCCATAAATTGCCAGACGTTCCTATTATTCTTTTTAATTTTGTGTCCTTAGTAAAGTTCGGCTAGCTAGCAAGTGTACATGCACATTGTTGATTATTATACTGTTTGGACTACATAACAACGCAAAAGAGCTTCGGAAAACACTCGGACTCCAGGTCACGGCAAAACGCCGTTTAAAGCGAAATATGATGCATATTCTAACAGTGTGTTAGCAAGCATCTCTACGTATTAGGTATGTTTTTGAAGCTGACTATTTTGGGCTCAAGCCTGAGTGCTTTTATTTCTTTTTTTGCTTTGTTTCTTCCTTTTCTTATACGATACTGCAGACAATATACAGTCCGAGCTGAGTGAAGGAAGAAAAAAAACACAAACAAAACAAACCCTATTGGAAAAATTGCCATGGTGGATACTGGAAAACATGGTGGGCGTAGTGGAAATAATAGTGGGCATGGTGGAAATAATAGTGGGCATGGTGGAAATTATGATGGCTATGGTGGGACGTAGTGGAAAATATGGTGGTTATGCCGGGACATACTGGGTGGTATGGTGTACAGATGATGGGTAAAGTGGAAATGATGGTGGAAAGCAGAGGCTAGATAGTGGGCAATAATGGGACACTCTGCCCACCATTGCGATAATGCTGGGAAGCCCTAAGCATATGGTGGGTGGTGCTTATTATGGTGGGCTACATGGGGTACCAAGCTGAGAAACTCTTCCCACCATTGCGATAATGCTGGGAAGCACTAAGCAGATGATGGGTGCTGCTTGTTATGGTGGGCCACATGGTGTACCAAGCTGAGAAGCTCTGCCCACCATCGCGATAATGCTGGGAAGCCGTAAGCAGATGATGGGTGGGCTTATAATGGCGGGCAAATTATATAGTGTACCAAGCTGGGATCTGTACACTACATGTTCTACCATCATGATTTCCACCAAAGGTTAGGCCTACTGACCGAGCCCGTACAATTGTGTTATCCGTGCTTCCGGGTTTCAGAATACACGATTACGACGATTAAGTATGACAATACAGCGCAGCCATATGGCATCAATTAACCTAAATGAAGCATTTTTCATTGTGTATGCTGTTCGCTCAAGAAGCAACAAACATCGATGCGACGCGATTAAAGCACTCCCAGAGAACGTAATTTAGTGTCTTCTCACCGACTTCCGCCGGTCGCACTCACCGGCACTTCTCTAGCTTTTGTACGAGAACTCAGACGTGGCAATTCGTGTGCTTGGTGAACCATTATAATAGCGTAATGTTTCCGGTACACTGCATTCGTTTTGGCCAAGCCGTTATGTAGTTGTTGCTTTAGCGAAAGAGCAACAGCATTGCGCTGGCGCGACCGCCCTCTACATTGCGCGAAAAGCATCCCAATACTCACTCAAATAAATTAGGCGGGCGTATCTATGAAATGAGCCTAGAAGCGTCACAAAGCGTGAGCAGATGTCGCCCTTTAGAACGAGCGCGAAACGGATATTAAACTTGGCAGACCCCGCCGGTAAACTGTTGCTGCTCCCCAGTCCACTTGGTTTTTTTTTTCCTTTAAGTTGTGAATTGTAAAAAAAAATAGCACTAGTGCCAATAACATAGTGACAATCGTTACAGGGCGCAGTTGCTTGTGTTTAATAAATGTGCAATTTTTAGTAGCAGGTGTAGATCTT
The DNA here is from genome assembly GCF_043290135.1 of Rhipicephalus microplus. Lineage (NCBI taxonomy): Eukaryota > Metazoa > Arthropoda > Arachnida > Ixodida > Ixodidae > Rhipicephalus > Rhipicephalus microplus. The sequence goes on from NW_027464593.1 coordinate 7,654,333, forward strand.
GTCTATGTTGTGTACACGACAAACATAACTTAAGTTGAACCTTAAGTTTGTACGCCAACAAAGTATTTAACACGCAACCACTGTCATGTTGGTGTGGCGCAGTGGTTAGCGTCTTCGAATGGGAATCCGCAGGTTGCACGTTCGATCCTCCGTGGCGCCTTGTTTTTTTTTTTTACGGGACGGGTGTTTTTTTATACCGTTTTTATAGAATTCTTTTTTATTTTTTGTGGCAGCTCGTCACGGTGATTCTGACGTCATTTTGCGCTCAAGTGTTGCCGGCACTGCAGCTCCCACCATACCCACCATGCGCCATGGTGGGTGTTTCCCACCATTCACCCACTACATTAATCCACTATAATGGTGGGTGGTGGTTTCCACCATGCCCACCATTCGTTTTTTTTCGATAGGGAAGCGAACACAAATATAATCAATACAATTACCAGTCATCCCAATGTGTATAAATGCCACAATAAATGATTCCAGTCTGTCATAGCGCATGGGAAAAAAGAAAACTTCAACAAGTCTGTTATCGTAAGTAAGGTGTTAAAGAATTAGGTTGATGGTGGCGAGTAAGCCTTGATGTAGGAGTTGAAAAATAGTGTGAACCGCTAATCGTTAACTGAGATCTTGATCTATTGCTTTTCAGTCATTACTTTAAGCGTGATGCTGAGTGACAATAGGAAACGCATTAATGATTCCTGCTTTTTGCCACACTACAAATGCAGCACGTCATCTTTGTGAACAAACGCGCATTATGATATATGACCAGACTGCATTCTTTAAGACGTTCTTACTGCAACAGAATGACTAAGCGTGTCAACGTCGTTAGTCAGACTCAAAGAAAGATCGCATGCTGTGCGCACGGGACATTAGGGCTGATATGCTGCTATTCTGCACGAGAACGAAGGAGTAATATCCTGATCCTACAAGAATCTACAACATCCAACAACAACAACCTACAAAATTCTAATCGTAATCCTAATCCTAAACTACCTTCTTCTGGCCTGCCGAGGCTTATGCTATCAGTAGAGGGTACAATATTTGCACAGGCCTTGTATTGTTTCCGTTTCGAGTATGAACCTGCTGATACCTCGGTTACTTTTCCAAGGGGCCAAACACATCGTACGGCATTGGGTTACTCAATGATCACTACGTTGTTCAGCTGTAGGATGCTGTAGGATGTTGTTGGGATCACATCCCAACAGCGACACTACGTTGTGTCGCTGTTGGGATATGATGAAGCGAGCAAAGTTCAAGCAGATTGTCTTCCAAAGAAACCACACGTTTAAAGAGATCACACAGGACCAAAAAAGATGACGTACACAGAAAGCGGAGAAGAAGGCAGGAAATCGGCTAAACTACCAACTTTCAAAAAGGTTATCAAGCCACTTTCCTGTCTTCTTCTCCACTTTCTGTGCACGTCCATTTTTTGAATTGATACACTTTCTTGGTACAGTGCAATAGCTAGCCCAACAACGCGTATTATTATAAATTACAAGGGATGGGGCAGGTCGTTTATGTGCTGTATTTTTTTAGCTAAGATGTCCAGAATTGACTACAAAGTTCTACTCTGGTATAAAAACCATCGTGAGGGCGAGATCAAACACAACAGCAAGAATAAACAAACGAGGAGTATGCATGTCATCATCTGCTTCTTTTTGTGGGTCGTGTTTAGTCGCGTTCGCACGTTGGTATCTGTTTTGAAGCACCAGCTCGCCGGACAGTCAACCTTCCAGCTCTGGTATGCTTGGCCAATATCCACCAGTTTGGCCAATAATTATTGTTGACAAAAAACTGGCTCGACAGATCGAATCAGTTTCTCTTGCATCCGTATACGCATAAGTAATTAGCTTGAAATATTTACTGTCCCCACTCTCTCCAGTAGTGTTATCAGTAGTTTGATACGGAGCATTTGTCTACCGAGTGCCTTGCAAATTTTTACGGGTTTGACCAAGTCTGCGTTCCCAACCAGCAATTGTTGAAATTGAAGATTGGCTATGACTGCCAACGGTGGTAGTGCTCTAAGAGGTAGAGCCTTTTGCAGATTCTCAATAAGCATGGCGAAGTTTTAAATGTAGGCCCGTTGATAGATTTGCGGCAGCAAATAGGCAGCTCTGTAGCGTCGTACAACCATTTTGGACTTCACACATCACTGCCTTACTTACGCGCGTAGGGTTCTTTATAGAAACTAGACTATGCTGCTTGATTTGGTTTCTGTCACAAAATTGTTCCTTGAAAATATTCACAGCATTGTTCTGACAAGACTCCAATGTTGGCAAGTTATGGTCACTGCAGTTCTTTCGGTGAGATACCGCCGGAAGTTAAAAACCTTTGTCGTTGATGAGATAGCAATATGTAGGTGAACTGTCTACTCGAACTGTTCCCAGGATTCTGTCCACCAAATCATGTTTTCCTTAAAAGCTAGCATTTCTAGCTTGGGATGACTAGGCCAAGATAAACTGCAGAACAGCGTTATTTGTAATGTTAGGCTGCACAAGTGTGTATGTGAACAAGTACTAGTATTCCTCATGGCTTGTTACAGTGCCTCGAATCAAAATGGCTATTCGGCAAGCATGCTGATCTCCTGATTGTTGTACTTGTTTTTCCGGCATATGTTTGTTCGTTTTTTGATTTTCATTTGTTTTTCATTTGTTTTTTATTTGTTTTAGCATTTGTTTTTCCGGCATATGTTTCTCGATCTCGCCATCAACCTTCAACTCAATGTCGTTACATCAAGAAAGACAATCCCGTGTACTTTTAAGCTAGCAAATGTTATCGGGCGTATTCAGAAGAGGGCTGGCTTCCTGAATGAGCTGTGTGTTTTGTGCTTTCTAAGCCGTTCTTGGCCTCTGTGAAAGTCGAATAATATGTCGACGTTAGATTCGATCTCACAGCAGACTTGCACAGCATGAAGGCCATCTCCACCTGGGCGTTGATAGTTCCTCACCAGTAGTGGCAGTGTAGAGAGCCCCTCGATGAAAAAGGCGTGCCCGCAGAGAATTCTCGGCACCAACATAATAAACTGCCGGAGACAGACACACGGAGGGCCCATGCGCATTTCATCCTCACCGGCGTTCATTGGTTGCTTGTTTTCGCTGTTGTGGCTCTTACACGCAGTCTGGGATTATGGGTAAGAGCCAGAACACTAACAATGGGGGTATGGCCAAGCAGCCGATAGTTTATACGACTGAACAATTAAGACCAATGAAGGGGAAAAGTTAAAGTGCTTACCTAGTTTTAACAAAATATAATGAAAAAACAGTGATAAAAAGAAAAGCAACAAATAGAACTCTACAATGATATAAAAATTACAATTCTTGATTTTTACAGGCGTAAAGTAATTGAGTGTATTATTGAACTGCTCAATTTATGGCTGACTGGGAAACAGAGCTGATCAGTGACTGAGCAAGAGAATATTGTGTGACACAAGAATTCGCATAGGGCCCCGCAGGTGTTCCTGTCACTACACTCGAATGAATCAGCCGGAAAGAACAAAATATTTTGAGCAATAGTTTTACTTCGAGTTTTTGCAATGGCCTTTCCGACATTTTTTTATATTTGAAATGGTGACTTCTTAGTAGAACGTCATCGGTTTCGTAAGGTTCCTTGAAGTTGGAGCGCAAAAAAATGGCAGCAACCCAGGCCTGCTTAAGTAGAAATTAAGCGGTGGTACACTAATTCGTAATTTTTATGGAGACTTCGAAGTTTTGCATGGTACAATATTTATTATTCCATTCAAAGTTCAAGTGCGTGAATCTTGAATTCAGTGTTGTAATGTTTAATGAGTTCTCAAAAAGAATAATTTTTCCGAACCTCGCTGCTGGAAGAGAAACAGTAAGAGGCATGATAGGCGCAAACAAACCATGAAAGAATGCTTGCGCGAATATGTCAACCACACATTTATAAATATACCAGAGTGACCAGGTGCCTATATAACACGCACAAAACAATTTAAATGTATTAAGTACAGCTCACTAAATGAATAGCCACTCATTCTGTTTCAAATACGTGTGTATGAACTGGGAGACATAATGGAAATGACCACGATGAAGAGTCATTAAAATTACCTATACCTGTTTTCCGGTTACTCATAAATGCATCCGTTGAAATTAAAGTATTATATCGAGATACACTCGTTCTTCTGAAAAGCCAATTAAATACTTAGATGCCAGATATATAGCATTCGTTCGAACGATATCACTGAGTTCTAATTGCCCATTATCAATGGGTTTGTGTCATGAAGTTATGTCGCATAATTAGCATTTAGGACATGTAGTAGGATTTGAGGTCTACAACACCATGACGATATATACATGCGGCCCCAATGGTTATTACAAATACATGTGGCGAAAATACGAACAGCTGCCTTCTTAAAGTGGATTAGGATAATTTAAAAAGCTTTAACTGTTGAAACATGGAATCGGCAAACGAGAGTGGGAATCCGTGCTTCTTGATGCAAAGCGTTCTTAGCTGTGAATTTCAGCACACCAAAATAACTGCGAATATTCTCCCGCTCTAAAAGAATCAAGCGGTTTATGTTGTCTGCTGGTTTACCAGAAAAAAAAATACACAACCAAATTCAAGAACAGGCAAACATACATGAGGTAAATCATTATCAGCGTATGTCTGCGTAGACCGGAACGGAGACGGTGCAGTCAACTTATCATCCTAACAGCGCGTGTAGCCGTGTTTTCTTATGGTAAATCGGAATAAACCAGCTCATAGCACAAGCTGTTATGAGATCACAACACCAGTCACGTTTGCCGCCGTAGTTATCCGCCGCTGCCGCCGGTGCCCGTTACCACTATCGCACAAAATTAGGAAGGAAAAAAAAACAACTCAGTAAATCAAAAACACCAAGGACACAGTGGGATTACAACCCGGGTCCCCTGCATACCAGGTCAGTACTCTCACACTGAGCGACGCGTGGTTTTTCTTTATTACTTACTTTTGCACATCATGCAACAATGATACAGTGCATAAATAGCACATACTGAAGTAGGGAACGCTCCGCCGCGGTGGTCTAGTGGCTAAGGTACTCGGCTGCTGACCCGCAGGTCGCGGGTTCAAAGCCCGGCTGCGGCGGCTGCATTTCCGATGGAGAAGGAAATGTTGTAGGCCCGTGTGCTCAGATTTGGGCGCACGTTAAAGAACCCCAGGTGGTCGAAATTTTCGGAGCCCTCCACTACGGCGTCTCTCATAATCATATGGTGGTTTTGGGACGTTAAACCCCACATGTTAATCAATCAGAGGTAGGGAACAGAATGATTACATAGTGATTAGAATTGTTTTATACGGATGTGTGGCTGAAATATTCGAACCACTCTGGAACTGGGTCTTGAATTTTAGATTATTCAAAAAAAGCTTGCGATTAATTGGAATAAATATTTCAAGCACGTGGGTGCTTGAAACTCACAAAAGTTGATACTTGGGCTACTTTATCCGCTGTCACAATTGCCAATTCTGTTCCTGTTCTGTTCTGAATATTCTGTTCCTGTTCTGTGTCATTCTTTTCGACGCATATAAGTTTTGCCACTCTACAAAATAAAGTTAGTTGGAAATCAGTGCTCTTTCTGTCTACCCTGTTTCTGTTTACCTATGTTCGCGTGCTGAAAAAACTTGCAAATATGCTTGGAAATTGTGTGCACTTTCGCTTTAGCAAGCTTCATGTTGGGAAAAGAATTACCTTAAATTAGTAAGAAAGCGTTTTAAAATAGCGAAAAAAAAACGGTTAAGAACAACAAACAAACAACCAGGCGTCATACAATGCGAATTGCAGTTACGAATGAGCCGTCTTGTGGCTGAGACAATAGGCTGGTGACCCGTTGGTCGCGGAATCGAATCCCCGTTGCTGTAGTTGCATTTTCGATGGAGGCAAAAATGCTGTACGCCCATGTGCTCAGACTTGGCTGCAGATTAAAGATACCCAGGGGCCGAAATTTCTGGAGCCCTTTACTACAGCGTCTCTCATAATCATATGATTGTCTTGGGACCTTAAACCCTATATATCAATCAATTCACTCACTTGAGGAATCAATCACTGCAGGATTAATTTTTCATTGTTATCAGCTACTGCATAAAAATGGCACAAAAATCCTAGTGTGTAGCAGATACTACGCTTTTCCAAAGAATTACAAAGAAAAGCAGAGCAAATGTTGGTGTACTAAAATAAATTATAAATATTTACGGCGTAGTGAGTGCCGAGCTGGCGTTCTCCTAGCAGTTATCCGAAAATTGTACAGCAAATGCTCTGAAATGCTGCTCTTTGAGCCTTCGCTATGACTGTGCTGTGCGTTCCGTGGAAGCCTAGTGGTTTTTTTTTCATCGTACATTACACCTAGATATTATTTACAGTCAACTTGCGGGTCAATTTATAGTATTGAAGCAAATTATTACCTTGCCCTTCTAATAAAAAAAATCTGTTATGGCATTTTAGTAACGTTTAGGGTTATATTGTCACGGGCTAAGTAGATGCCTGAGGATGATGACGACGAAGTGCTGAACGGGAACGTGCTCGGACTACAGCAGCGTCGAACGCATTAGCTCGCCAGTATATTCGTCAGTACGCTTTTGCTCACCAGTGCATACTTTATTCCCCGTAACATCATTGGTGGAAGGTGCGGGGTACTACTCGCTATACAGCCCAACGAGCTGGATCTTCGCAGCGGACGGCGCATTGCAGCTACCACGATGACTGACCAGGCTACTCAATGTCAACAACATTCGTCAGCCCCGCAGCCGATCGTTGTGGTGCAACCTCGTGACCCAGGTCCATTCAACGGCACAAGTGGCATAGACGTCGATGAGTGGCTGGTTCAATATGAGCGCGTCAGCAGCAGCAACCATTGGGGTACGACGCTTATGTTGGCGAACATCATCTTCTACTTGCATGGCACGGAAAAACTCTGGTACGAGACACATCAAGAAGAGTTGAGTAGCTGGGACGTCTGTAAGCAGAAATTGCGCTATCTATTTGGGAAACCCATCGGACGTCAAGTGGCCGCAAAGAAAGAGCTTGCGACTTGTGCCCAGACATCCACAGAGCCGTACATCGCGTACATTCAGGACGTGTTGGCTTTGTGCCGCAAGGTCGACAAGGACATGCTCGACGAGGACAAAGTCGGACACATCCTGAAAGGAATTGCGGATGACGCCTTCAATTTTCTCCTGTGCAAGGACTGCTCGACGGTAGAGTCGGTCATCGAAGCATGTCGTCACTTCGAACAGGCAAAAAGTAGGCGCATAGTTCACCGATTTCACCGCCTTTTCAACACGGCGGCTACGTCCTCTTGCGAAGATTTGCCCACACTACACCAACTACCAGCGCCAGAAAACGTCATCAGAATAGTCCGTAGGGAACTCGAGGCTATGGCTCCCGCTATGTCTAGCGTCAGCGCGCCAGGACACAACCTCGATGCTGTTTCAATAATACAGGCCGTGGTTCGCCAAGAGATCGCGAATATGGGCATTTCGCCACCTCATCAAAATGCCCCTGCTACTTCCAGCTCGGCTCCAGTCGTTGCGGCTGCCACTCCGAACCGCACATTCGCGCCACGACGAAACCCAGCTGAATGGCGCACTCATGATGATCGGCCCATATGTTTCACGTGCCATCGGATAGGACACATCGCTCGCCATTGCCGCAGCCATTGGACCTCATCACCTCGACCGAGCTTCTATGATTGGCGGCCTCGCTCTGAACGTGCACCTTATGCCCCGTCCTACCGTGCTGAGACAGGTGCAGAGCATAATCCAGAACGTCGGACCAGCCGCTCGCCATCGCCCATTCGTCGTCAGTCCCGCTCGCCCCAACCCCGCCGTTCTCGGTCTCCCTACGACCGTCGCTTGGAAAACTAGCCGGTGCAGCCCCCGGAGGTGACGCTGCATACACGACTCGGACTGCAAATCCTCTGATTACTCCCGACCAGCGGTGCAACCTCCTTACAATTCTAGTTGATGGTTTACCTATAACTGCTCTTATTTATACCGGTGCACAAATATCTGTGACGAGCTCAGACCTCCGCCGCCACCTCCAAAAAGTTCTGACGCCTGCGATTGCACCTACCGTTCGTACAGCGGATGGGAGTACTCCTGTTGTGCTTGTATTGTGCACTGCGCGATTAACAATTTCTGAGCATCAAACTTCAGTTCTGTTCGCTGTACTGGAAAATTGCCCTCATGACCTTATCCTTGGACTCAACTTTCTGACTTCACACGCTGCGCTCATTGACTGTTCCAAAGGTCTTCTTCGGCTCGATCTACCATCCTTTTCGGAGACCGTCTCTACCAACCCACCTCGTCTACGCACTGTCGATTTCCTTAGACTTCCGCCGCAAGCCGCAGCCCAAGTCCAACTCTCGCCATATCCTGCAGTACCCGATGGTGATTATGTTGCTGCCCCAATTTCTGACGTCAGCATGACACGCAATGTTGCACTCCCCAACACGGTGGTTACCGTTAAGGACAACCGAACTTCGTTTCCCGTCCTCAATTTCGGCCTCTCAGCGCAAGTTATTCCTCGCGGCATGTCACTTGCGCATCTTACACCACTGGTCGACCAAACAGTTTCCGCTCTAACCACCGATTCGCCACCCGATTTTCAATCAACGTCGTTCTCGTCACGTTCCTGTTCCGACCTTTTCAAGCCAATGCTATCTGACAAGCTCACCTCTGAACAAGTCTCTGCTTTCTGCCGTGTGCTTGCTTCTTATCAGGACATCTTTGACTTCGGCGACTGTAATTTGGGCCAGACATCCGTGGTAACCCATTGCATCGACACCGGTGACGCTCGACCCATTCGCCGACGACCCTACCGTGTGTCGGCCCCGGAGCGTGCTATTATACAGCGAGAAGTCGATAAAATGCTTGATAAGGGCATAATCGAACCCTCATCTAGTCCCTGGTCCTCACCCGTTGTACTTGTTAAAAAGAAGGACAATAGCTGGAGATTCTGTGTTGATTACCGCCATCTCAACCATATTACCAAGAAAGATGTATATCCCCTACCGCGCATAGATGATGCACTCGATTGTTTGCACGGTGCCAAATATTTCTCTTCAATAGACTTCGCTCAGGCTACTGGCAGATCACTGTGGACGACAAAGACAGAGAGAAGACGGCCTTCGTGACTCCTGATGGACTTTATCAGTTCAAGATGATGCCTTTTGGATCATGCAATGCCCCCGCGACATATGAGCGCATCATGGACTCTCTCCTTCAAGGCATGAAGTGGACCATCTGCCTCTGCTATCTTGACGACGTTATTGTTTTTTCGACTACTTTCGACGACCATCTTACCCGTCTGTCCGCAGTGCTTGATGTTTTTCGACATGCCAACTTGCAACTTAATTCGCCCAATAGCCGCTTTGGGCAACGCCAAATCTGCGTGCTCGGCCATCTTGTTAACGCTGCGGGCGTTCAACCAGACCCTGCGAAAGTCCGAGCAGTTCACGACTTCCCCACACCCCGCTCAGCCAAGGACGTCCGAAGTTTTCTGGGACTGTGCTCCTATTTCCGTCGTTTTGTCGAGAAGTTTGCTGAAGTAGCCCGTCCTCTAACCTGCCTCCTCAAAACGGATGTCGCATTCACCTGGGGCCAACAGCAAGCAAACGCCTTCTCGTCGCTCGTTGACATTCTCACCAATCCACCAGTCCTAGCACACTTCGACCTATCTGCCGCCACGGAGCTTCGTACTGACGCCAGTGGCCACGGCATAGGCGCAGTGCTCGCGCAGCGGCAAGAAGGCATGCACCGCGTCGTCGCGTATGCAAGCCGACTGTTGTCACGATCGGAACAAAATTATTCCATCACAGAACGCGAGTGCTTAGCTCTCGTCTGGGCCATTGCGAAATTCCGACCGTACCTGTATGGCCGACCATTCTCAGTTATTACCGACCACCACGCGCTTTGCTGGCTCTCCTCACTCAAGGACCCTACGGGACGCCTTGGTCGCTGGGCGCTGTGCTTACAAGAGTACACTTTTTCCGTATCGTATAAATCCGGACAACTTCACAAGGATGCCGACTGCTTGTCCCGTTACCCAGTCGATCCCCTTGACACGAGGGAAGATGAGCGAGAGGCCCTCGTTCTTTCAATTACCGACTTCACCGACATAGCTGCTGAACAACGCCACGACCCCTCTTTACGTGCTATTATCAATGGTCTGCACTCTCTCCACCCTGGCCACTCCTTACAACTGTTCGTTCTTCACAACGACATCTTGCACCGCTACAACACCCGCCCTGATGGTGCTAAGCTTTTACTCGTTGTTCCTCTGCATCTTCGCTCAGACGTTTTGGCCCAGCTGCATGATGCCCCCTTCGCTGGACACCTAGGGGTGTCACGCACGTATGACCGCATTCGCCGCCGATTCTTTTGGCCTGGTCTCTACCGTTCTGTGCGACAGTACGTTGCGGCATGCGACATCTGCCAGCGCCGCAAGACACCTGCTCTGAGACCTGCTGGTACCCTCCAGCCCATTGAAGTACCAGATGAGCCATTTTTCCGAGTCGGCCTCGATGTTCTAGGACCTTTTCCCGTGTCGGCCACCGGTAATAAGTGGATTGCTATTGCTACCGACTACGCAACGCGGTATGCCGTTACACGCGCCCTCCCCACCAGCTGCGCTACTGATGTAGCCGATTTCCTTCTTCATGACATCATTCTGCATCATGGTGCTCCTCGTCAGTTGATCACTGACCGCGGCAGCTGTTTTCTATCTAAAGTAGTCTTCGAGCTCCTGCGATCCTGCTCTACCCACCATAAGTTCACTACAGCGTACCATCCGCAAACCAACGGCCTCACGGAACGCCTCAACCGTACCTTGACGAATATGTTAGCGATGTACGTCTCCAAGGATCACAAAGATTGGGACATCCACTTACCTTTCGTTACCTTCGCGTACAACAGTTCACGTCATGATACAGCTGAATTTTCCCCTTTTTACCTACTGTTCGGTTATGACCCGCCTTTGCCCATAGACACCATGCTCCAATCTGACGCCCCCTCATCGACTGCTTATGCTCGTGATGCCCTCGCCCGAGCTGACATCGCCAGCCAAGTCGCCCGGGATCGTTCATGTGCCTCGCAGCTTAACCAAAAGAGTGCTTAAGATCGCCGGCACCACGACGTGCAGTACTCTCCGGGGTCACTCGTCTTGCTGTGGTTCCCATCACGTCGTGTTGGTCTCAGCGAAAAACTAATGTCCCGTTACGTTGGCCCCTACCGCGTCATACGCAAGGTCACCAGCATGACCTATGAGACAGCTCCGCTCCATACCACGTCAGTACCAGCTTCAGTCCCGACCGATATAGTGCACGTCTCACGGCTTAAACCATACTTCTCACGCCTCGAGGATAGATCGCACCGGGACGGTGCTTCTGCCGCCTGCGGGTAATGTCAGGGGCTAAGTAGATGCCTGAGGATGACGACGACGAAGTGCTGAACGTGAACGTGCTCGGACTACAGCAGCATCGTACGCATTAGCTCGCCAGTATATTCGCCAGTACGCTTTTGCTCACCAGGGCATACTTTATTCCCCGTAACAATATGAATATGATTCAACCACGTTTTTTGCCTGAATATGACTGCAGGTTCACTGTAGTAAATATACGTCGCAGTCAAATGCAAAACGAAACGCAATGCCCTCTGCATATACATATACCTTAACTCACAGCGGTATCGAACTTGACAAAATGTAAAAAAACTGGCGAAAGAACGGAACCCTGTGGAACACATTTCGTTCGGCTATACTTAGACGTCGAAACACCTCGTTAGAAATAAGAAAAATTGCTAACCTTAAAACAATCATGCATTCAATTCCTAATATACTGCGGAAACTTTAGGTGTTTTAAAGCATTGATGAAAATAACATGTTTAACACTACTATATCTTTTAGCTGAATCAATGGTCCCTAAAGCCACATATTGCCGTCTGTAGCGAGTAAGCTGAATAGCAGCCTCTAAATCTGCATACGCCAACCATACTGATTACTTGGTCTGATTGTAATCTGGCACGAGCGGAGTATTGCTTTATTTGTTATAAATTTTATACATCTAATGCATAGTATTATGTTCTATTACCTTAACTACATGTGACGGTAAAGTGATTGGTCTAGTGTTGTTTAATTGTGTTCCTCATCTATTTTTTTCAGGACGCAGAATGATTTTGGCCAATCTCAATTCAATGGGTGCCCAACTATTTGTCAGCGGTTGACTACGTCAAGAAGATCTGCTTGAAAAAACTCGCATAGTATTTCTAACATTCCTGACGTAACGATCCTTCATCGTTTATTATACCACTTCTTATGTAGGGATAACAATAAAATATGGCAGAGGAAAAAGAAATGCATTGCCTAAGCAAGTGCGAAATTTCGGTACTAGGAAAGCCTTCTCGAGATATTCCACAATAAGACCCATTGCAGATTGCAATTTTCAGTATCGAAAATTACTGTTTATAATGTTTTGCTCAAGGGAACCTTTTTACATGTAATTCAACAGAAAGTCAAGGCAATAGAGAGTATTATATAAGGCGTTTTTTAAATAAAATTTCACAACGCAGTAAAGTTCCTTCTGATAGCTAGGCCAGCTTGTACGGCAAGAACATGTTGTCATGAAAATTAAATAAAAAAAAATAAAATGTAATATGTGCCATACCATATGCACCTATCTGTATTTAGAACTGACTCATTGTTGGGCCATTGGAAGATAGATGTGACATTCATTCTTTCTGACATTTCTGCATTCTGTGATAACGAAGATTTCCAAGAAAGTGACGATCAGGTGACCCAGTCTGGTCTAATGAGAATGGCGGCGGCTAAGTGCTTAGGTTCTGCAATTCTTTTCAGCGTTACCACTTTAATATTATCTTCCTACAAACTCCCATTTATGACGTTTGCTAACCGAATGCCTCTGCCAATGAGGCCAGCCTCTGATCCACTAACACGATAACAAGTTAGGAGAGCACAGATCATAGTGCTACAGCGCCGGTAGCAAGTTATACAACGAATGATGCAAGAGGCACAACGAAAAGTGCAACAAGCACTGCGACAGCGACAACGACTACTATACAAACAACAACGACAAAGCCGACAGCCATGATAGTAAAGCAGTTTGAAATGACGACGAAACCAAGTAAGGGCAAGTACACAGCTTCATTGTTTTGTTCATGGGGCTTATATATACAAGCATCTCGGAAATGCCAAACTCACAATGAGCATAAGGTTAAGGCTGGTAAGATTCGCATTTATATTACTGTAATCAATTACCTCACTACAAGAACCCCAGGTGGTCGAAATTCCCGTAGCCCTCCACTAAGGCGTCTCTCATAGTAAAATGATAGTTTTGGGACGTTAAACGCCAGATATTATTCAATCAAGTACCTCACTACAGAGTTCGCTATATTTCAACTTTGTGCGCAAAAAAAGAATAAAACTATTATAGCAGAGGACACGTACGTCGTGAAACAATGTTACGCAAACCATTCACAGGGAAGTTGGCTGTATTCTAAATTTTAATTGAAGAAAGTGTTACAAAATGACGCTAAAATATGTAGAAATAAGTTACACATATACACATGCCTAATATAAAGTTTGAAGGAAGCCCGTCTGTTTAGGACTATACATAGTTGAAATTAAATATCCAGAGCCACTGCGCTCACTGAAGTGGAAGATTAAAAATACACAGGAAAAAGCATTTCAGCTTCACACGGGAGCATAGTTCACAAGTGAAATGAAAACATGTATAAAAACGTGAAATATATGCATGTTTTTTTATTTCAGTTGTGAACAAGGCTCCAGTGGGGGAGCCAAACCGTCTTTTTTTTTTCAGTGTTCGTAAAAAGGTGAATCCTGGGAGATGGCCTCATGCTGAATGATTGTACCTTGAAAGTCTACCGTTAAAGACAACACACTCATTTGGCCCCAGCTTCACGTAGACGGCCTCGCTGGGCTAGACTACCTAGAGAAATCCTTAGTCGTCTTTTTCATAACTTTTTCTCTCCCCTTGTGTTGGTTTTGTCTCTCACTCTCAATCTCTACTGTCATTTTCTTGTTTTTTTTTCTCTCTGGTGGCCAGGAATAGCCTTGTGTATTTCCCCAAACATAGGTATATATATTTATTTATACGGGTGATGTATGGTTGGCGACTTCTAGTGATCTTCTTTGTAGCTTACCCTTGACAGCTTGAGAGGTGGGTGGCCTCTATCACCACCAAACTTAAAAACATTTTATGGCAAGCTCTTTTGCCGTCTTACCTGATCGCCGACCAAAAAAATGCCGCACCGACCAACTGCTGACTTTGAACCAAATAGAATCTTTCACCAAGTACCACGTCATCCACAGCCAAGGTGAAGAAAGAACTGTCCGAACATTTTCACCACTCCTCGTGTTTGAGTCTCTCACAGAAGGTACTGGCCCCGTTAAAAGGTCACAAAAATTAAAAGTGGCGATCATCTGCTCGACGTTCGTAACGAGAGCCAGTATGAGAGGCACTCAAAATTAGTAGCTTTTGTCAATACCCCTGTTACAGTGTGCTCACATTGAGCGATGAACACAGTTCGTGGGGTCAACTCTGACGATGACTTCTTCGATCTATCCAAACGTGAACTGCTGGAAGGCTGGCAAAATCAAAATGTAGCAAAGATACAAAAAATAATGATAGGGTGAGACGATAAACAGATTCCTTCTAAGCACATCATCATTTCTTACGGGTTCAGCAACCTACCTGAATCCAACAAAGTGGGGTATTGTTCTCATCGTGTTCAACCCTATACTCTGGATCTCCAAGTAGCAGTGGTTTAGACATGGGTCACAAAGCTGTGGAGGGCACGCTGTACATGCCAAATATGCACCCAAAAAAACACTTGTTTGACAACTGCACCTCTGTAGTCCATTGTGCAAACTGTGAAGGAGACCACCCGCCTACTCATGCTCACGCTCCTCGTGGAAAAAAAAATAAAAAAATCAAATAGAAATAACAAAATTGAAATTATTATTCAACTTGTCTTTTCAAGAGACAAGTAAACGTTTTACACTACGCCCCCCCCCCCATATTATCCCTATTTAGCCTATGTGAAGCTCCGGGTCACAAAGCCCCACATTTCCGCACGCACAAGTGTCACGCAGAGTGTGATAGCGGCCGTGCCTTCACCACCCCTGGCTGGAGCAGGCTGTACTGCTACCCACTTAAAAAAGAGGGCCAGCGGTCTGCTGGATCCGGCACCACTGCAAGTGCAGTGGGGAACAAAACTTCCGAAACGTGCTAGCCGAACGGGTACCATCCGCCACCTCACACAAGGTGATGGATACGAGTTCCAGTCCTCCGGCACCTAAGAAGCCGAAGGATAGGCGCAACTATTTGGAGTGCACCGAAAAAGTAAAGCTCCAAATTGCAGGGCCATTAAAAGGCCCTGTACCTTAAGGCAACACTAGTTATGCACACAGAACCACACAACATAAAAATGACACAAATACTACAGCAGAATGTCAGAGAACTCCTTAGAAACCTAGATGATGGTCAAAAACGTCTACAGAAATATTCACCAAAAGTGGTTTTGTGCAAGAAACACACTTGCGACAAAAAACAGACGAACTTTCTACGCCATTACGCTATTTTTTAAAGGACTGACATGATGCTGTCGCATCATTCGGTGTTGTTGCCGTTATAGGTAATAAACGAAGTGCCTGTATACACTTTCCCCTTCTGACAAAACCTTGAGGCAGTGGGCGTTGGAGCCACTGTTTTCAACATACCCGTCACCACTTACTGTCTCTACATACCTCCACTTGACCAACCTAAGCAGCAGGAATTTCAGTCATTGATGGGTAAGCTCCATGAACCTTATGTCGTCTGTGACGACTTCAAAGTTCACAGCAGCCCCGCCGCGGTGGTCTAGTTGCTAAGGTACTCGGCTGCTGACCCGCAGGTCGCGGGTTCGAATCCCGGCTGCGGCGGCTGCATTTCCGATGGAGGCGGAAATGTTGTAGGCCCGTCTGCTCAGATTTGGGTGCACGTTAAAGAACCCCAGGTGGTCTAAATTTCCGGAGCCCTCCACTACGGCGTCTCTCATAATCATATAGTGGTTTTGGGACGTTAAACCCCACATATCAATCAATCAAAGATCACAGCAGTCTATGTGTCGACTCTAGCTGCAATGCGCAAAGTCGTCGTGTTGAACAATTTCTTTTTTCCGCTGGTGCATGTCCTTTGAACCAATAACAGCCAAGTTATTTTAACCTCGCAAACAAAAGATACGCCTCCATAGATCTTCGTACAACATTGCCGCCACTTCCACGCCTACTTAAATGGGAAGTCAATAGTTGAAAATATAGGAGGGACCACTTCCTTGTAGTACTTAGCACACCAATCACAAACTAATACCCTTCTCAGCTTCCAATGTAGTAGTTGGGGAGAGCCAATTGGATATATTTTCAAGAAGTAACATTCATAAGTTTGATCAACATGTCCAAGTTACCTATACATGAGGCTGTAGGCTACTTTGCAGCACTTCTGCTTGAGGATGCAGCCAAGTGTGGACAATGCTTAAACGTGTGGGCGATCTACCAACCGATGTGTCCTGTTGTAAAACAGTGGGTGCCGAAATGCACGCCTGCAGCAAAACAAAGCATTGGGGTTGTTTCGGGACCCTCAGACTGCAGAGAATCAAATCAATTTTAAAAACATCAAATCACAAGGCAGGAGGACACACCGGCAGGCGCGAACGGAAGGCTGGTGCGAATTTCTGTCTGGCCTCAATTCGTATACACAAGGGACAAAAACATGGTTAGTAGGGTAGCAGGACGGCAACCACAATCACTTCCTCTAGTAAACGCAAAAGGCGTCATCTAGGAAGGCCAGGCGAACTTCCTCAGCGCGAACTTTAAACAGGCGTCTAGCTCGGGTCATTATTCCGAAACCTTCGAGCGATACAAAAGAATAATCGAAAAAGAGAAACTAGAGCTGATATGAACCCAGCACGAGGCATACACTGACGCATTCTGTAAAGCTGAGCTACAGGCTTCAATAAACGGTTGCGAAAATCTGCTTCAGGTCCCGATCGTGTCACATAATTATTGTTAAAGGACCTGCCCCCTGAAACCAAAATTGCTCTCCTTTCACTGCATAGCACTGTTTGGTTTTCCGGCGAAATCCCCTTAGCTTGAAAAGAAGTACCGTTATCTCAATTTTAAAACATCGCAAGGACCCATCTTCAGTGTCAAGCTAACGACGCATCCCCGCAGGGGAGTCAGTGCAAGTAGGCGTTTGGTGTGCAGTGACATTACAGACCCGAGCTAACAGGCGTGTTTCGACGTCCTCTGACGCCTAGCCATGCGTGGCTTTGCCGTGTCTGGAAAAAGGGGATTCCGGGGGGTCGAGCTGACGCCAGGTGATTGGACCCAGAAGCCCCCCCCCCCCTGCCCCCGGCAGAGGCAACACACCTTCTTGGCCCCGGCTTCACGGGGACGGAATCCGTGGGCATACTCCCTCAGGGGAAATCGGCACTCGCCTTTTCATATCTCTTTTCTCAATAGATATTAGTCTTTATCTACTATTTTATATATTTCCTGTCAACTTTTTTCTTCTACTTTTTTCCGAGTTTTCTGGCAGTGAGAGTTCTCTTGTGTAGCTGCTCAAACTGGCGCAGTTATATTTGGTTATAGTGGCGATGTACAGCAAGTACATACAGTCCTGTACAGCATGCAGCATGCAGAAAGTGGCTGCAGTCCTATAGAAGCACTTCGGCGTCCGCTAGTTGGGCTACGCATTGGTGGCCACCATTGCTGCCTAAAGCAACAAAAATGTCATGGTGTAGTGGAGCATACGCACCAACGCGTATGCGCCTTCGGAAGATAACGAAAAGCCCCGTGCTCTGCTTGCGCGAGAGTTTGTGCCGCCTTTGCCAGACTTGCCGTACGCCCATTTTCCGTCGCGACCTCGTTGCGACTTCTTTGCTCGAATAAACGTCATCACATTTGGTGCAGGCTGCTGAGATCCCCAAGCAGACCTGGAGCTCCGCTCTCGCAAGTTGCCCGAGAGACTACCGCGAAACATGACTGACGCAGTCGCCAACCCGCCCGTCCCAGCCCAGCCAGCACCATCGGCTGCACCGTCTACCTGCCCCGGCGCTACTCGCCAGCGGGACCCACCAATCTTCAGCGGAAGTGGTGAGCAAGACCTTGAAGACCTCCTCTCTTTGTACGAACGCGTAAGCGCCAGCAACAACTGGGACGACGACGTTAAGCTCGCCTACGTTATTTTTTACTTGGCAGACGTAGCTAAGCTTTAGTTTACCAACCGCGAAACTACCATCGCGAAATGTTCCTCCTTTAAGGCCCTCGTAACTGAAGCGTTCGGCCGACCAGAGGTCCGCAATCTCCGCGCTTACCACCGTCAGTACCACAGAGCCCAGCAGCCTGGCGAGAAGTTTACGAGTTACATTGAGGATGCGCTTGACCTCTGCAGGCCTGTTAACCCATCTATGCCCGAACAAGAGCAAATTTGGCAGATTTTCAAGGGCATTGAGGATGGCGCATTCCATATGTTGCTAGCGAAAAGCCCGACCTCAGTGGCAATCCTCGTAAGCCTGTGCCAGAGCTTCGATGAATTACGCCGTCAGCGTTCCATCGCCCGACAGAGTGTCTCACCACTGGATTCCATCTCGGCTGTCGCAATCGCAAATGCCAACGTTTGCCAAGAAAGTCTGTCCAACCAGATCGAAGACTTCATCAGGGAGGAAGTCGCCCGACAGCTCTCCCTCCTGCCGCATAGCGACGTGCCCACCGCAAGTTTGCCTTCGACACTGCAGCAGGCCATACGCACTGAAATATGCGATGTCCTACCTACAGTGCAGGCCCCTTACGCATGCACTTCAGCAGCATCTAATCTCTCAGCTGTCAGCTACGCACCACCTGCGCCATCTTCACCTCTCAGCTACGCAGCTGTGGTTGCGCGGCCCCCACCGCATCCAGCAACCTTATCGGCTCCACCTGCTCCGGCAGCGCCTCCGGTTTACAGGCCCTCACTTCGCTTTTTCCGTCCATCTAATGAGTAGTGCACCCATGACAACCGTCCTATCTGCTTCGCGTGTGGCATCGCTGGCCACATTGCACGCTACTGGCACGGCCGTCTCACAACTGCGTACGCCTCCTTTGGAACTCCTACCTATGCGTTGCAGCAGGCCACCACGTCTGCATACGAACAGAGGCACCCTGACTCGGATCGTCGCCCATCAACTTCTCGTTTCCCATCTCCTCGTCGCCGATCGCCATCTCCTATGAATCGTAGACCACCTCCTGAGGAGGGAAACTAATCACTGCAGTTCCAGAGGCAACAACTGCAACTTCTGCGCAATTATCAAGGCCTCCTTTTTCGCCGCAAAATGTTGTTGATGTCAATGTTGATGGAGTCGCCACACAGGCCTTAATTGATACTGGGGCCACCGTTTCTGTGATGAACGCAAAGTGTTTTCACAAACTGAAGAAAGTAGCCACATCTCTTTGTGGCATCGTGCTGTCCACGACTAGCGCGCGACGCATTCATCCCTCAGTTGTGTGTACGGCGCGCGTCGTCATCCAAGATGTTTTGGACATCGTCCAATTTTTGTACTACTATCTTGCTCTCATGATCTC
Source organism: Rhipicephalus microplus (assembly GCF_043290135.1). Classification (NCBI taxonomy): domain Eukaryota; kingdom Metazoa; phylum Arthropoda; class Arachnida; order Ixodida; family Ixodidae; genus Rhipicephalus; species Rhipicephalus microplus. The sequence goes on from NW_027464593.1 coordinate 7,673,957, forward strand.
ATCCTGGGTTCGGATTCCTTATCACGTTATGAAGCTATCATCGATTGTTGCCGTGCGGAAGTGTCCCTAGTGCCAAGTTGTGAATCTCATCGCCCGAACATTCACCTCTGCTCCGCAAACTCATCGCTGACGACGACATCACCTGCCTCCGGAAGCTTCAGTCCCTATTAGCCTTTCATGTGTGGCGCAACCTGACGCCACGGTGGTGTTTACGCCATCTTCTGTTTTTACTGAACTCAAGTGCATCGTGCTCCCATTTGCCGTTCTTACGATTGCGTCTGGTTTAACCGTAATGCTGGTTACCAACCACTGCATCTATCCGATTGGCTTGCTCCATGGGGAAACCTTAGGATATGTACAACCTGTCGAACTTATCGATGACATTATTCTTCCCGACGAATCCCCATGTCAGCTTGCCGCAATCACTGATGCGTCTGAGCCATCAAGCTCGCCAGCCTTCGACAATGCTATTGACGCAGACCTTCCCCCCTCGCATCGAAGCCAACTTTTTGCTCTCCTTAACAAGTTTCGCTCTTCCTTCGACTTTCAGAAACCTGTTTTTGGCCGCACCACGACTTTCACTCATACTATTGACACCGGCTCACATTCGCCTCTGCGACAGCGTCCTTACCACGTTTCTGGCGAAGAGCGCCGCGTCATTACGGAGCAAGTAGATGACATGCTTAAACGTGGAGTCATACAGCCTTCTCAAAGCGCTTGGTCGTCACCAGTGGTTCTGGTAAAGAAAAAGATGGCACCGTTTGATTTTGCGTGGACTATCGCCGCCTAAGCAAGATTACAAAGAAAGATGTCTACCCGCTACCACAAATAGACGATGCTCTTGACTGTTTACATGGCGCCGAGTACTTTACATCCTTAGATCTGCATTCTGGGTATTGGCAGGTGCCAATGGCTGAATGTGATCGCCGTAAAACAGCCTTTATAACGCCGGATGGCCTATATGAGTTCAAAGTCATGCCATTTGGGCTCTGCAACGCGCCTGCGACGTTTTAGCGCATGATAGATACCATATTGCGTGCCCACAAGTTGAAAACTTGATTGTGTTACCAAGATGACATCGTAGTCTTTTCAGCTGATTTTTCGACACATCTTCGTCGTCTCCACGAGATTCTGACGTGTCTAGCTTCTGTAGGCCTACAACTTAACACGAAGAAGTGCCACTTCGCAGCCTGAAAACTAACCATCTTGGGACACGTCATCACAAGAGACGGTGTTCTTCCGGATCCCGATAAGCTTCGAGCTGTCGCTGACTTCCCAATGCCAACATAACTGAAAGCCCTAAGAAGTTTCGTTGGTCTTTGCTCTTAGTTTCGTCGCTTCGTGCACAACTTCGCGTCCATCATCGCACCTCTGACTAGTCTGCTTTCCAACAGCAAAGGTATATCTGCATGGTCACCTGCATGTGACGACGCATTTCGCCAGCTGCGCCGCCTGCTGACCTCCACATCTATTCTTCGGCACTACGACCCCACTGCTGCCAGAGAGATTCACACTGATGCAAGTGGCGTTGGTCTTGGCGCAGTTTCGGCACAACGGAAAGGCACCCGAACCGAATACGTAGTCGCTTATGCAAGTCGCACTCTCAAGAAGGCTGAATTGAATTACTCCGTGTCAGAGAAGGAATGTTTGGCCATAATCTGGGCGCTTACGAAGTTTCGCCCGTACTTTTACGGCCGTCCTTTCAACGTGGTCACAGACCACCACGCTCTTTGTTGGCTGTCCACCTTAAAAGACCCGTCCGGACGTCTGTGGCGTTGGGCACTTCGATTGCAGGAATACGACATCCGTGTCGTATATCGTTCCGGTCGCAAGAATGCGGACGCCGAAGCAGTTTCCCGATCGCCCTTAACACCAGATATGGCTTCTCTGTCACACCCTTTTACCACCTTGTCAACACTTGACGCCACTGACATGCTTTCGGAGCAGCGTAAAGACCCATACCTTGATTTGTTAGTCGACTACCTTACCGATGCGTCTGCTGTCCCTTCCACGAGAGCGCTACGCCGGCAAGCAGCCCACGTTTCCTTACAAGACAACATTCTGTACCACCACAACTACATGCCTGATGGTCGGAAGTGGCTCCTTGCTGTCCCAACTCATATGCGCTCTGACATCTGCATGGATTTCCATGCAGATCCCCAAAGTGCTCACGCAGGTGTCCTGAAAACGTACGAAAGGCTGCGCCAACAATATTACTGGCGTGGAATGTACTGCTTTGTGCAGAAATACGTTCAGTCTTGCACCACTTGCCAACAGAGCAAGACACCTCTGCGGCATCTTACTGGCATGTTACAGCCGCTCCCGTGCCTGGCTCGCCCATTCGACCGCGTGGGTATTGGCCTCTATGGCCCCCTCCCATATACTAGCTCTGGAAAGCGGTGGATTATTGTCGGAGTCGACCATCTGACATGCTACGCTGAGTCTGCATCTCTACCGGCAGCGACCGCCCACGAAGTTGCACTCTTAATTCTCCACAGCTTCATTCTACGCCATGGTGCTCCGCGGGAATTACTCAGTGATAGGGGTAGAGTGTTCCTGTCGGAGGTCATCCAAGCTATCCTCGCTGAATGCAACATCCTCCACCGGAAATCTACCGCATACCATCCACAGACAAATGGTCTCACTGAGCGGTTCAACCACACACTTGGCGACATGCTGAGGATGTACACCTCCTCCGACCACTCTAACTGGGACGCTGTATTGCCTTTTGTTACCTTCGCTTATAACACCGCGACGCAAGCGACTACCGGTTTTTCCCCGTTCTTTCTATTGTACGGCCGCGAACCTTTCCACCCACTCGACACTATACTCCCGTACCACCCTGATGCATCCGAGTGCTCCCCGCTTTCGGAAGTCGCCAGATACGCTGAAGACTGCCGTCAGTTGGCTCGGTCTCTGACAAGTGAGGTTCAAGGTCTACAAAAGACGTGACACGACGACGCTCACCACATAGGTCCTACGTTTCGTGCTGGCTCCCTTGTGTGGCTTTGGGTGCCCCCGCACGTTCCTGGCCGGTCTTCTAAACTTCTGGCCCGGTACCATGGTCGGTACCGAGTCATTGACGCAACCTCCCCGGTGAATTATTTCATCGAGCCATTAATACAATCACCAGATTTGCGCCGTCGAGGACGCGAGACCGTACACGTCGACTGTCTCAAGCCCTACTACGACCCCCTCATTGAGCCTACTCTCCTAGTCGCCAGGATGGCTACCCTTCACCCTGGGAGTATTGTAGTGGAGCATACGCACCAACGCGTATGCGCCTTCGGAAGATAACGAAAAGCCCTGTGCTCTGCTTGCGCGGAGTTTGTGCCGCCTTTGCCAGACTTGCCATACGTCCATTTTCCATCGCAACCTTGTTGCGACTTCTCTGCTCGAATGAACGTCATCACAATGGCAACATCTTCATTTTGCCGACTACTTGATCACCTCCCTCAAAAATGGTGCGAACCATAGGACCACTAAGTTTTAACCCCCCCGGCCTTTCCTTTCCATAATGTCAAGTAATTCACACTGAAGCTGCAAACAAACAAGAAAGAGCAATTTCTCTATTACTTCTCTTCAGATCGCTGACCGAAGTCTTTGGTCAATGTTATAAGGTAACTAAAGTGCCAAGTGGTGACCTCCTGCTCGGAATAACTGAGCGAAAACAATTTGAAAAACTTTGCGATCTAATGAAATTCGGCAGCATCACAATAGCTGTTTCGCCTCACCACTCAATGAAAACCTCACGCGTAGTTGTCTCAGAAGCAGGCCTCCTCAGACTGTCCTAACAGAAACTTTTTGTAGGTTGGAAAGAACACAATGCAACCTAACTCAAACAAATCATCATTTGACGCGACGGCAATGAAATACCTACCAAGCCCTTCATTTCACCATTTATTTATTTATTTATTTTACCCTCAGGTTACATAGTACATTTCAGAGGGGAAGGGCATGCACAACAATGAAAAAAAACAAGGAATACAAAACAAATGGCATAAAAAGGTTGTCACTTATTGGTAATTGGGGTACAAAATTGTTACTCCTAACAACTCACATCATAATAAAGCAAATGATAACACTTATTTTATTTTTATTACATGGTGAAGGCACAAGTAAATACAAATAAACTGTTCAACAAACATACAGGGGGTAATTAGGTAATCATTGGTTTAAGGACATTCTTAAATTGAATGGGTTCATTGATGCTTGTTGTCGATGCAGGCAGGGAATATTCATTACAAGTTCTTGGGAGATATGATTGGGCATATGTTACTTTGTTGCAATGGGGGACTGTGACTTTTTGTTTGTGATTACGGCGAAGAGAAATGAAGAGAGCAGCTTGGATTAAACGGGAACGGAGTTTCGGATGATGATAGAATATTTTATGCGAGTGCGCTTTCGGCGGGTAACTAGTGGGATGAGGTTTAGAGATGCCTTCATTTGAGTGGCACTAGCTGAACGATGGTAGTTAGCCAAAATGAAACGAGCTGCACGATTTTGAACGGATTTCAACATGTGTGATAATGTTACCTGACCGGAGTCCCAAACAGATGAAGCGTATTCCATTTGAGGACGGACGTATGTGGTATATAGTAATAACTTTAGTGACGATGGAGCAAGAAAGAAGTTTCTTCGAAGGTAACCCAGTGTTTTATTAGCGTTGGACGTTATATGATCTGTATGTAATTTCCAGTACAAAGAGTTAGTTATGTGGACGCCGAGGTACCGGCAAGATGTTACAGTTTCATGGGGGTGACTGTGAAAAAAGTAAGTTGGACAAGTTTTACTCGACCGAGAAATCCTCATAGACTTGCATTTTTGAATGTTTAGTTCAATTTTTCAAATATGACACCAATGAAGTATGTTATTGAGATCAGCCTGCAGAGGATGAATATCATTGTCATCAAATATTTTACGGTAAATCACACAGTCGTCAGCGAACAAACAAATTTTGAAAGTAATAGTAGAAGGTAAATCATTTATATAGATTAGGAATAGCAGGGGGCCAAGTACTGATCCTTGAGGAACCCCAGAATCAACCGGTGCAGTGGAAGAATTAACATCGTTAGTGCTGACAAACTGAACACGAGAAAAAAGGAATGCACGAATCCAGGTAAAAACTGCAGGGTCAATGTTTAGAACACATAGTTTATATAAGAGCAGGGAAGGGTTCACTTTATCAAACGCTTTAGCAAAGTCAAGAAATATACAGTCGGTTAAAGAAGCAGAGTCCAAAAATAAATTCAAATCATTAGTAAAAGAAATTAGTTGCGTATCACAAAAAATCTTTTGAAAGCCATGCTGAGTTGAAGAGAAGAAGCTATTATCCTCTAGAAAATTAACAAGATGAGAAAATACTATATGTTCCATTATTTTGCATGGTACACATGTGAGAGATATAGGACGATAGTTAGATTGGCTATGTTTATCACCACCTTTATGTACTGGAATTATTGCAGCAGTTCTCCAGTCTTCAGGTAGTACACCATCATGATACGATTGTGAGAATATGCATTTAGGAATGATGGAACTGTATTCTTTGGTATTCTTTAAAAATTTACTATTAATTCCATCAATACCGTGAGAAGACGTTAGTTTCAGGTTGTTGATAATCGTGCCGATGCCATGCGAGTCAAACGTCATGGGATCCATCACAAAATGATTGTACGACTGAAGCTCAGGACGTTGGGTATATATAGATGAAGAAAAGGGCTTAATGAATGTATCGTTTAGCACAGTAGAACAAAGATGGTCGAGAACAGGATCGCCGGTAGGTCTAACCAATGATACTTTACTGGTGCTAAGTGGTTTCATTACACTCCAAAAACGTTTAGGGTTAGTCTTCAGGATATTCGGCAGGGTTACATTGAAGAACGAGGATTCAGTATTCTTTAGCGCTCGCGAATATGCTAAAGAGGCTGTCTTGTACTTTGTCTAGTTGGTTGGTTTAAATGAATACTTAGCGATTCTAAAGTCTTTTTTCCTGTTAGAAAGTCGGTTTAAGTATCTGTTTTTATCAGCATTATCAGAAAATGCTGACGATTGGTAGTGGAAGCTACCGAGGACACGCAAGCCAAATAATATAGCACAGCACGCGGCGTACGATTCGCAACAAATTCTCAAAGTCAGCTAAAAATAGTTCTTTTCTCTGGGCATATGGTTCCAAGCATGTGTGACAAATTTTCTTTCCTCGTGCCATCGCTTCCTGCTTAGCTTTCAGCACTTTCGTCAGGACGAGAAGAGAGAATGAGCTTGCAGCGTGTGAGAAATATTTGCAACTCCGGGCATACTGAACGGATTCTAAAAATATGTGTTGCGGTGAATTCATGAGGCAAGGTGAGGCAACATTTTGAGAGCAACATCACATACTGCGATGGAAAATATAAAGTGGCATTACCTTTGAAAGACCGATTTGAGCTTTTGGACAACAAGCAAGTTACTGTGACAAGGCTTCGTTAGCTACTCATGCGTCTAGCAAAACAGAAAGGATTACTAGAGATATACGATGACACCACACGCGAGTACATATCAGCAGGACATGCCGAAATTGTTGATGATGTTCTCCCGAGCCAAGCAAGTTGTACTACATGCCACACAAGAAAGTCATCAGAGAGCAGACGTTGACTGCTAAAGTACAGGTGGTTCTCGATGCATCTTCTCATGACAAAAGATGCAAGTCTCTCAAAGAGTGCCTTGAAAATGGAGACAACCTCTACCAAGGTCTTGGGAAGATACTTCTGCATTTCGGGACACATCCCATAGCGGTAATCCCTGACATAGAGAAGGCGTTTCTACAGATATCTGTACATGAACAAGACAAAGACACCTTTCGCTTCCTGTGGTTAGCCGAAGGGGACTTAATGGGTAGTCAGCTTCAAGAATGGAGAATGACGCCTGCATTGTTTAGAGCTACATGCAGCCAATTCCTGCTCACGGCAACGATTCTTCACCATGTGAGGAGAACGCAAGGTGCCAAAGCAAAAACAGCAAACAGATTGGCAGAGTTGTTTTACATAGATGACCTGGTCACGGGCACTGCATGGAAGACAACGCTGAAGAATTTTGTCACGAGGTGCAAGAAATGAAATCAGCAAGAATGGTCCTATGCAAGTGGACCATAAGCTCACCGAATGTGATGGTTGCCCTAGAATGGAAAAAGGAATTTGCCAGCAAAGAACTGGTAGTCCTTCATGAGCAATCTGTTAGTGTCCTTGGCATTGCCTGGAATCCCACAAAAGATGAGTTCAGCTTTTCTTTTGAAAAAACTGTGGATTTTATGAAAGAAAAACTTGACACTAAATGGTTCGTTCTGCAGGCAATGTCGACAATATTTGACCCACTCAGAATCGTTGGACCATTCACCATTGCCATACGAATACTATTCCAAAAACTGTGGATACGTGGAATGAGCTGGGATGAGCAACTGCCTGATGACCTGCGACACAAATGGCAAAGCCTAGTCCAGCAGCTTTCACAACTGCAGGAAATATCGATTCCTCACTATCTCGGTGGAGGAAGCAAGTTGCCAAGTTAAATGCAACTGCATGTCTTCTGCGATGCCAGCCCAGCTGTGTACGGAGCCGTAATCCATGCCGTCACTGATATTGCTGAACGACTCATCTCGCTGATCTCCAAGGCACGGGTGGCTACCATTAAAAAAACGACGCACGCCTGGAGCTTTTGAGTGCATTGGTTGGTGCAAGATTGCTGACATACATGAGTAGTGCACTCAACGGCGTTCATATTGAATACACTATGTGGACAGACTACACAATTGTATTGTCCTAATTACGAGGAGACTGTATTAAGTCAAAAGCAATTCATGGATAAATGCATCACTGATATAAAGTGCCAAATAGAACAATCCCAGTGAAGATATTTCCCAGGTCGGAGAATCAATCTGATCTACTCACGAGGGAGGCGGCATGGACAAAGTTTGGTCTAGCTCAGTGCGGTGGCATGTTCCTGTCTGGCTACATGACTCAGCAGACAAGTGGCCTCTTCAACCTATAATTTCGCCTGACATCGGTGAAGCTACCAGAACCAAGGTAGCAGCAATTCAAGTAGCAACACCAGAGCATATCCTCAGTCTAATTGTAGACATTGAGCATTTCAGCCAATTTCAGCACCTGTTGCAAATAACAGCTTAGATGTTTTGATAAACAGACCACTGCCAATGCAAAAAAAAACTAGCCACAGTTTGGTGCCGATCGACCCGGGATTGACCAACCAATGGCTACGAGTGGCCTAGAAGATATGGAAAAGATCAAGGCAAAGCAGACATTGTGACAAGCTCTAAACAGCTGAGTAATCAATGAGGCAAGTGTCCTACTTCGCAATTACTCTGCAACACAAAAAACAGCTCGTTTTCATATACAAGATGGCTAAAGACAAATAACAATGAGCTGAACAAGATCGACTCTGTATTGGAGAGTCTCATCTCGGACGAGGGCTTCCAAGCCAAGTACGATACCATACTCGAATACGAGGACAATGCGACTCGAATCCTGGCCGAGATTCTAAGCAGGCGGAAACCCATTTCAAGGGCACAAGCAGAAAATGAATAAGTGACGGCTACCTATACAATCGCTATACCATCTGACAGAATGGGAGCCAAGCTACCGCAGCTCACGATTGCGCCCTTTTCTGGCGACGTGTGTAAATGAATGTATTTTTGGGAGCAATTTATTCAGATTGTCCACAACAATACCACTCTGACAACGACGATGAAATTCCATCATTTGAGGCAGTTTTTGAAAGAAAAGGCTGCTTCAGCGGTGGCTGGTCTTCCAACGAGAGAAGCATGTTACAAGGACACTGCCAGGAGCAGGAGTACTTTGCAGGATTGTGTCATCTGACTCCTGTACAAGCATCTGGTGACACAAGAGCCCTTTGGAAACTGTATCATCACGTCTTAGTGAACATCCAAGGGATGGAGTTACTGAGCTTCATCGATTTACACATCTCGAACTGCTCCGGACGGCCCTTGTTTTTCTCAGGAACCACCTGAAAACTATGCCCAATGGTTCCGGATTTCTTGGAAGCATGTTGGTTTTTCGCGTGCCTGGCGGCCTGCAGCCTGGGACTGTCCGACACAGGCATGTGGTGCGCATGCCTGTGTCGGACACAGGCATGCGCACCTGTGTCCGACAAAAAAAAATCCGCGTGTTGATGGAACTGCATTAAGAGGCCTGGGGTGCGGCCTCACTGGCAAACACCGCCGAGAACGCACTCCCTCACCAGAGAAGGATTGGCCACCCTGGTGCAGTATCTGGCCGCTACCTCCCACATGCTTACGTCAAATAACTCACGGCCCTCAGTCCCCAGCAGCTGCGAAGCAACTGACCACGGCGGCGGTCAGATCTGCAACGCAGCAGAGGGTGCTAAGAATCTCTGGATCCGGAGAGGCCTCCATTGGAACCTGAACTTGGCAACGTTTAATGCTAGAACCTTATCTAGTGAGGGAAGTCTAGCTGTACTATTCGAGGAGCTAGAGAGGGTTAAATGGGATATAATAGGGCTCAGTGAGGTTAGGAGGACAGATGAGGCCTATACGGTGCTACAGAATGGGCACGTCCTTTGCTACAGGGGCTTGGCAGACAAAAGATAACTGGGAGTGGGGTTTCTAATTCACAGAAACATAGCTGGCAACATAGAGGAATACTATAGCATTAATGAAAGGGTGGTAGGTATCGTAATTAAACTGAATAAAAGACACAAGATGAAGGTAGTACAGGCTTACGCGCCTACATCCAGCCATAATGACACTTCAGTTGAAAGCTTCTATGAAGACGTGGAATCGGCAATGAGTAAGGTAAAAACACAGTATACTATAGTGATGGGCGACTTTAATGCAAAGGTAGGGAAGAAGCAGGCTGGAGACCAGGCAGTCGGAGATTATGGCATCGGTACTAGAAACGCCAGAGGAGAGCTACTAGTAGAATTCGCAGAACGCAATAATTTACGGATTTTGAATACCTTCTACCGAAAACGAGAAAACCGCAAGTGGACATGGAGGAGCCCTAATGGCGAAAATAAGAACGAAATAGACTTTATAATGAGTGCACACCCTGAAATCGTGCAGAATGTGGAAGTGATTGGCAAGGTACGATGCAGTGACCATAGAATGGTACGGTCTCGAATTCGCCTAGACTTGAAGAAGGAACGACAGAAACTGATACGCAAGAAGCCAATCAATCAGCTAGCACTGAGAGGGAAAGTACAGGAATTCAGAGTGTCGCTGCAGAACAGGTACTCGGCTTTTAGTGAGGAAACCAACCTTAGCGTAGATACAATGAATGATAATCTGACGAGTATCATTACGGAGTGTGCAGTGGAAGTTGGAGGCAGGGTAGTTAGACAGGACACTGGCAAGCTTTCCCAGGAAACGAAGAACCTAATTAAGAAGCGTCAAACCATGAAAGTGTCAAGTACAACAGACGAAATAGAACTAGCAGAGCTTTCGAAGTTGATTATTAGACGTAAAGTATGCGATGTGAGAAGGTATAACATGTAGAGAATTGAACACGCTCTGAAAAACGGAGGAAGCTTCAAAGCAGTGAAGAGAAAACTTGGAATAGGCAAAAGTAGGATGTATGCACTAAGGGACAAAGAAGGCAAAGTAACTACCAATATAGATAGGATAGTTAAAATAGCGGAGGAGTTTTACAGAGATCTGTACAGTAGCCGAGACAACCACGACCCTAATAATATAAGAACTAGCAGTAACCCAGACGACACCCCACCAGTAATGATAGAAGAAGTCAGAAAAGCTTTGGAGAGCATGCAAAGAGGCAAAGCTGCTGGTGAGGATCAGGTAACATCAGATCAGCTGAAAGATGGAGGACAGATTGTGTTAGAAAAACTAGCCACCCTGTTTACGAGGTGTCTCCTGACGGGAAGGGTACCAGAGTCTTGGAAGAACGCTAACATCATCTTAATACATAAGAAAGGAGATGACAAGGACTTGAAGACTTACAGGCCGATCAGCTTGCTCTCTGTAGTGTACAAGCTATTTACAAAGGTAATTGCTAACAGA